>NC_084474.1:51472309-52155881 GCF_027409185.1 Cynocephalus volans
TTCAGTTTAGATGTATGCATTTAAAGACGATTACTTTGTTATCTTCTCTATGGAGGATAAGACATTTTTATGCTTTATGACTCCACCTTTCTTCTATTCATCATTTGCTTAATCTGAGGTTCTTACCCGTTCATTATTTTTTATTTATTTTATTCTACTTTTGCTTAAACAATTACTGCCATTAGTTAGATATTTCAGCAATACCAGTCTCCTTTCTTTTTTCCCCTTATATATTTACTCTTGTCCTATTAGTGTCAACTCACTACCTTTTCCTATTAATATTTGCTTATTTTTAAAAAAGATAAAAAGGGCTAGTTGTCTTTACTGGATACTATACAAGTATATCATTCTCTGCATCAGCTTTCCCATTCAAGGATTTCTTCTTATGCCCCTACCCTGGGGTTTGTGAGCTGGTTAATACCCCTTATGATCTCTGCAGAGAAGATGTTCAGTAAGTTTTCTAAAAGATTGGCAACTTGAACATTTTTGCCTCTACCTACAATTCACAGCTTGGTTGTGTATAGCATTCGTAGACTGAGCTTTTTTTTTGTTAAGAATTCTGAAGATCCGACTTATTATCTTGGGACAGCAGTGAAGAAACCTGAAGAAATTATAACTGTGGCTCATTGAAAATGGTGAAATCTTCATGTATTCTTAAAGTTTAAAAATTTTAACAGCTTTGTTCCAGAATTAGTTTCTCTTTATTTATTTAACTTGAAGCAGTGATAATTCTTATAATTTAATTAATAGTTCTCTAAAATCAGTTCCTTTAAAAATTCTGGATTTAAAAATAATTATACCTTAATTATTAATTCTACCCTTCAGGTACTTTTATAGTTTATATGTTGGATTTCTGTTCTTTATCTTCCATGTCTTTCGTGATTTTTTGTTGTTGTTATTTTTGGTCTTAATATTAATTATATTTATCGAGCCTCCAAGAAAGTATAATATTTCCAAAATTTTTAAGTGTTACTCAGGGGGATTTCTATTAGAGCAAATGTTTACCCTGCTGCTTTTGTACTTTTATTATTTACTTTTCTTTTGACTTATAAAAGTTTATTTTAAAAACATTTTCAATACTCTTTTTCTCTCTTTTTATTTATCATTTGTTCCTGAGGATGCAGAGAATTTAAGCATACAGGAAGTGTATGTGGCCTGCAGGAAGGTGACATTTTTGAATTCAGTATTCTTCCCTTTCAGCAGTCTTTCCAGGTTAAGCTTTATTATCATCCATGACAAAGTCTGGGTTCCTCCTGCCAGGAATACAACAGATGCAATATGATACCTTTAAAATTAGACTCCCTGCACTTCGCATTCCTTTACCTACCATGAAGACTCTAGATTTGCAATTTATTCATACCCGTCAAGGAGCTTGGAGAGAAAGGAGTTTGCCAATGGGCAGAAGCATCGTTTATGCAGAAGGGTAACTATAGAAATCATTCTAAGTAGAAAAAGTGTTGTGCTTCCTATCTGATGTGGGAGCAGGACAACAATCAAGATGTGTATAGTGACCACCACAGGCCAGTCCTCTTCCAGCAGGAGGGCGGCACTCTGTGAACTCTTACCACTATTTCTGGAAAGCTCCAGGAAGGTGGTTAGGCTTGGTGCACCAACTAAGAGCTTCAGCTCTCACAGCTGGAAAGTGAAATGGGCTACTTCTTAGGAGGCCTCCTGTGATGCAAGACTCAAAGCATGGCATTGCCTGACCTGGATTTTTTCGAGCTTTCTGCTGTCTCTGGAAGGCCAACTTTTCTTGACACATGGTGAGGCTCTGGAGCAGGCTGAAGTCCTCTAAGGAAACAAGAATCATCAATGTTCTCTTTGGAAGGTCCAAGGCCCTCTTATAACATAGAGAGATTTTTTTCAATAGTATTTTTCAGCAGTGCTTTTCAATATGTGATCCCTAGATCTGCCACATCAGCCTCACCTTAGAAATTGTTAAAAATGCAAATTCTTGGGTCTTACCTCAGACCTACTGAATCAGAAATGTAGAGGGTGAGGTTTAACTGGCTTCATTTTAACAAATGTTTCTGGCAATTCTGATGAAAGTTCAAGTTTGAGAACCACCACTTTACAGACTAGATATTAGGTCAACTGAAAAATTAGGCTGAGTTTTATCCACTTCAGAACTATACAACTGTGTTTTGTGGCAAAACAATTGTGAGCTTCATTTCCTTCCTAAGCCATTTTAGCCATGTGGATTGGGTCTTCTAGATGATTTTTTAAAATGGCATTTTATTCATTTAACAAATATCTATTGAACACCTGCTAGTATGTAAATTATATCTCAGTAATGCTGTAGAAAAAAAGAAAAAGAATGCATTGCATTGACTACACAAGGCTCCCGAGAACTCTCTACCTAGCTGGGCCAGAAAACATTAAATTCACTAAGGCAATAAGGAATGTACTGGTAAGAGTGGAATTGGTTAAGACTGAGAAGTTAGAGGCTGGCTGTCCTATATAAGCCAGGATTAACTGTTGGAGATTAATGGTACTGGATATCAATGAAGATGATGGGATTTTGAAAGAGCAGAGACCAGGTAGGAACACTGACCTGACAGAGGCAAGGTGGACATAATTATCTTAATGACTTAACTATATAAGTATTGTATACTTATTGTATACTTAACAACAAAGTATACAATTCAATGGCTTTTAGTATATTTACATGCATCTATCACCATAATCACTTTTAGATTGGCTCCAAAAGAAATTCTTAGCTGTTACCTCCCAATCCTCCCAATCACTAGGCAACCACTAATTTGCTTTCTATCTTTTTAGATTTACATATTCAGATGTTGTTAAAACGGTAAGGAAAACTTTAATTAAGACTGTCGCGACAAGAGCATTATAATAAAGGAGAGAGATGAGGTTCAACTCTAAACAGGTAAAAACATTCTCCCTTTTCTTGCTAGAGCTGACCATTGATTAGGCTGGGGTGAAACTTATGATCCAGGGTCCCAAGCATAGGTGAAGATGAGAGAAAATGAGGTGGTAAATATAAGATAGAGATACAATACCTGCTTATTTAATATGCAATCAAAATGTGTCTGTGTCAAAGAATATAATTAAAAGTGCCATTATGAAGTAAAGCATAGTAAGATCTATGACTAGTATGTGTATGAAAAATATGTGGGATGAAAACTTACTGAGCTGAAAAAAGTCAACATTTCAACAGCCTATGTTTTTGAATGTAAATGGCCCAAGTGATGCTGCTATAAATTGCAGCTTTGTATTAAAGGAACAAAGTATACCCAGGCTTCTTCCTGAGAGCTTACTATGTTATGGGTTCTTTACATTACTGATTTAATCATCTTAACAGCCTTAAAAACTATGTACTGCCTTTGTTTTAAAGATAAAGAAACTAAGGCGTAGACATATGATTGGCACACAAGATAAGGGAGGCTAGCAACTCCCAAGATCTGCAGGTGGAGTTAGCAAGCTGGAGGCCCAGGAGAGCTAATGGTGCAGTTCCTGTTTGAAGGCTGGCAGGCTTGAGCAACAGGAAGAACTGAGGTTTCAGTGTGAGTCCGAAGTCAGGAAAAAAAGCCAGCATCCCAGTTGTAAGGTCATCAGGCAGGAAGAATTTCCTCTTACTCAAGGAAGGGCCAGCCTTTTCGTTCTATTCAGGCTTTGACTGATTGGATGTGGGCCACGCACATTAGGGAGGGCAATGAGCTTTACTCAGTCGACCAATTCAAATGCTAATCTCATTAAAAAACACCCTCATAGAAACACCCAGAATAATGTTTGGCCACATGTCTGGGTACCCTGTGGCCCAGTCAAGTTGACACATAAAATTAACCATCACACTCACCTTATCTTACTCAGTCTTCACAACTGTCTATGATTCCTATTTTATAGCAGTGACATGGAGGGTGATAAACTAAACAATTCTCCAATGGGCACTCTGCTAGTCACTAGGAGAGCTGGGATGCACACTCAGCACTTTATGGAGCTAATGCCAGAGTTTTTTTTCTTGTATACTACATTTCTTTCAATAGGAAAAGTATCTATTTTACAATGAGGTGTTATTAAGGAGAAGATGATGAGGATGTATGTTCAGCAGTGTTTCAGGAAGATTAATTAGCAGAGAGAATGGAATGGATTTCAGCTTTGTCAAGAGTATTACAGGGCTGGGAGACCAATGTCCATTACAAAGTCTCATTTAATACCTCTAGGACATTAACTACAGACAGATTTCATTGTTGAGAATTTGAGGCATAAGCCTAGAGTGAAAATGTGTTGTACTAAGCTTTTTCCCAACTTACTACCAAAATGAATTTTAATTAATTTCTCTTTTATAGTAACTATATACTATATATCTATAGTGAGTTTGTTTAATTTAGGTTAGTTTTATTTAGTTATTTAATTACTTTCATTTTTTTCTTTCAAGCACAAGATTAGATATATATTGCCATTCACCTTGTACAAATTGGAAAATTAATTTATTCTCAAATATTTATTGGTACTTACCATTGAAAGGCAATAGGACATGATATTAAAGAACTGGACTCTGAAGACAGACCCCAGTTCCACCATCTACCAGCTGTGTGACTTTAGGCAAAATACGTAAACTCTCAGTGGCTCATTTTCTTAATCTGCAAGTGGATTGTTATCAATGAGCTGTATGGAAAAGCACCTGTATGGAAAGCACCTAAAACAGTGTCTGGCTCATATTAAGGTATCTAAATGATAGCAATTTTTATCATCACTATATGGTAAGCACTGTTTTAAGTGCCAGAGTTAGAGTAGTGACTAAAACAGACAAAGTTCTTTTGTCCTTTGCTTTAGTGAAGCTCACATTGTGTTGGGGAAGACAGACACCCATCTTTATTGCTTTTTCAAATAAGCAATTTAGCTAAAAATACTACTTTCACAATCAAAGAAACACACATGGTATATAAACACAAAACATGTCTAACCTAAGTAGTAATCAAGAAATGTAAAACAATTTAACATATTTTGCTTATCAATTTGGTGAAGAGGGAAAAAATAGTGCTGATGAGGTTGTGGAGAAAGAAGGCCTAGGGCACACTACTGAGTGTCACAACTTTTCTAAAGGGCATCGTCCATTGTTTCCATTTCCCTCATACTCTACACCCAATCCAACGGCAAGTCCTGCCATCGCTACTTTAACATACAGCACACCTTTGAACAACAAGTGTTTGAACTGCCTGGGTTCACTTAAACACAGTATTTTTTCAATAAATATATTGGAAAAATTTTGGTTAGGTAGGTCATGAGAGCATGACATACTTCACAAGCTAAGTACCTACCTAACAGTAGGCCATTAGTAGGCTATTAGTAGTTAAGTAAAATACTTAACTACTGCTTTCCTAACAGTGATGTGGCAGCTCATCCTCTACCCCCCAGCCCACACCGGCTCTGGGCATGCAGAGTGGTGCCACCATGACCCACGGGAAATGCATCAAAATTTACAAGCAGATTCCCCACTATGCGGAGGTCAGAGCCCCTAACCTTTGTGTTTTCAAGGGTCAACTGTACACATCCAGGAACCTGCCCATTATACTCTTCTCCAGAGCAAGCCACCCTCGTCCTTGTCTGGACAACTGCCACACACACCTAATTGAACCCCTGCTTCCCATCTGCATTCTCTACTTTGCTGTGCAAAAGGCTTCCCATCATACTTAGAGCCTCGTGGTCTGACCCCTGCCCACCTCCCTGACATTCCTCCTCTCTCCCACCCTGCTCCAGTGGCCTTAAACTTTCTCAAACCTGCCAAGCTCCACTCAGCTTCCAGATCTTCCTATTTTTTTCTCTCTACCTGGAACACCCCCAGAGGTGGTCTCTGCTCACATGTCATGTCCTGACAGGACTCCTAACCATCCTCTCTAAAATATTCAGGCTCTGTCAGTTTATTTTTCTTTGAAGCACTCCTTACTACCTGCAATCACATCATGAACTTATTTTTTCACTTGTGAATTATCTCTCTACTTCACAGGTGTAAGCTGCATGTGGATCAAGACCTTGTCTGACTCTAGGCTCTTATCCACAGAGCCTAAAATGTCTGGGACATCATTTATCTCAATAAATATTTGTTGAACAAATAAATGATCCTATGGACTGAATATTTGTGTCTCCTCCAATTCCATAAGTTGAAACCTAATCCCCAATGTGATGGTATTAGGAGGTGGGACCCTCAGGAGGTGATTAGATCATGAGGGGGTAGCCCTCATGAATGGGATTAGTGTCCTTAAAAGGGTCTGAAGAGACCAGCACTCTACCCTCTGCCATTTGAGGACACAGTGAGAAGGTGCCATCTATGGACCAGAAATCAGGCCCTTACCAGACACTGAATCTACCAGTGATTTTGGGTTTTCCAGCCTCTAGAACTGTGAGAAACAAATTTCTGTTGCTAATAAGTATTTTGTTGTAGCAGCCTGAATGAACTAAGACAAATGAGCACCAAAATCATTGAACATATTAATACTTTTTCATCCAGAAATACTGCTTTTAGGAGTTTACAAAAGCAGGCAAAGATATAGCTACAGGAATGTTCATTATAGCATCACGCTGGTACTGAACTAGAAACAACCTTTCAGCCCAACAATAAGGTATTGTTTCATAAATGCCTTACATTTATTTGTTAAATACTCTGCAGTTATTAAAAATATGTGGTAAAGTATTATTTAATAGCATGGGGAAATACACACAATATACTATTGATTATAAAAAGATTAGAAGATATAATGTACTATAATAATCCGTTTTGAAAAGAATGTACATTTATTGCATATTGAAAAAAAAAACTAGAAGGATATACGTTTCACCAAAACTTTACTAGTGGGTTTCTCTGAAATAGGAGATTATGGCTCATTTAAAACTTTTTTCTTTGTACTTTCCTGTGTTTTTCAAATTTTCTACAATAACAATACAGCACATTATTAATTAAAACATTTAGTAAATGTCTATGTTGTTGCCCTCTGTATTATATTAAATAGTACATTTCTCAGGGTGATCTATGCAGGATCCAAAGCCTTTTTTCCAAATGCTCTTAATGAAAACAGTTTTATTTCTGCTTTGTGTATTAATCATAACTTTTTATTTTCTGTATTTATGATGCTTTAACATTTGAGGCCTTTTTTTCATCCTGGAGAGGCTGCCCATCCCAGAGCTAACCAATTCCTAGAGATAGTAAAGGACTTACCAGCAAGCATGCCTTTCACATGCAAACCAATCAATCTGAAATCCACATCCCCCCTCCACCTCCTTCATCAGGTTTCACAGGGCCAGTGTACCCTAGGCCACTATTCCCCTGCACTAATCAGCCCCCAACACCAGGTGCCAGACAATTAGAGATATCCCCTACATCCCAGAGCCTGCTGAAATTATTCAAACTAGTCTTTAATAAGCCAGTTTACTTGTCTTGCCTGTTTCTGCTTGTAGAAATCACAATAACAGCTCTTGTCCACATTTTCCTCTCACTCTCTGCCTCTTGGCTGACCTTGGTGCTTTCCTATGCGGTCCTGTGTTGCATGGTGTGCCCCTTCCTCTTGGGAGCCATGACTAATAAGCTATTTTTTCAATGGCAATTGTCTATCTCCTGATCTGTTTACTATACTTGAATAATTATAAAACCTACAGTTTGAAACATTTTGAGGTGGGTATTTGTGATCTTGGGGTAGATTAGACTGCTTAGTGCCTAGGCTCTGAAAGAGACGTCTGACTCTAGTGGTCAACACTTTCAGTCTTCTTCACAAGTAGAGAATGCTGTGCAGCCTGGAATAGGTTGTTCAGACAATCAAGACACTACAGAATGGTATCTGCACATTTTTACCTCCGAAGAGCTCAGGTCCGGAGTTGCCTGTTCTTCTAGAAATTTTAGTAATGAAGTTCCTTGTCACCCAGTGGGGGACTTTGGTGGTTCTGGGGCATCTTAATGAATTGCTCTACATAATTCACTCTGTCTCGTGCGTGCGAGATTCCTCTTCGACCAACAGTGAAAGAGTTGAGCAGGAAGTAGGCAAAGTTTTATTGAGCCAGTTACAAAATGGAGATGGACTACTATGGTCTGTAGGGACAGAGAGGCAAAGAATGAAGAATTCAACACAGAGAAGAAGGGGAAGGAGACTCTTGCCCTCCAGGGAGAAAAAAAAATGTAGAGATTATTTACCTTAAGCTAATCACAAATTTAGCCCAACTAGACTGATGTTAAATCAACTTAAAATGAAACCACATTTCTTTTTTTCCTTGCCCAAACTCATATGTTAACCTGCAAGTGTTTTGGCCAGGGTCCCAGTGGATTCCTATGAAGAATACATTTTTCTTCCCAGTTTAAGTTTGCTCTGTTGATGCTACAGAGTGACACTGACTTGGAAGTAGCAATAAACCCAGGACAAATTTGTAAAATTTGTAAAACTTGAAGCTAGTATTAACAAGTGATGCTGACATTTTTTGAGATCATCTACTCAAGACAGCACAGAGACATTTGTAAATGTCTGTACTTTAGACATACATTTTATACCACAATATAGCTTAATTTTTTAGCACTTAAATTTTGAGCACTTTCTTGTACATGGACTACATATATATATATAAATAAATCCTTTTCTCAAAGAAAAGTTTTGTAATAGAACTTACTTTTTGCAAATCAAAATCCTTAGGTGAAAAAGAAATCCTTAGGTGTATATCCAAGCTCATAAAATGTATTATGTTGTGCACATAAGGACACGGTTTGACTCCGAAGTTCCCAAATTTGAATGCAGTTGCTGGAGTTGCAGTACCCTGGGAGGGGGGGTTCATGTCTTTTGGGCAACAACTATAATAAAGAATCCCACTGTTGTCGAGTGTGGAAATGAACAACATTCAAGGGAAAAGCGGTATACATTTCTCCTTGCCATCTGCTTCTGACAGAAACAAGGAAAGACCTGGAACTCTCTCTTATAATGAGTTTCATGTGAGAACGCCTGGCAGTTGGGAGGGGTATGCAAAATGGATGAAAAGCAGGTCACGAGTGAATCAAAAAGGGCCTTGAAGGGCACATTGTTTAGAGCCGATATGTAGTTTCCATCAGGAGAAGTATGATTACCTGTAGGAGACAGAAGTCTGACTGAATTTCGTTCTCCTCTAGGGATGCTCCGGGTTGTGGGATGACACGGGAGGAATCCTCTTTCTCGTCGTTTCTCTGGCACACGTGGCTTCTCTCATGCTCAGGAGCGCCAGGCTGACAGAGCTGCCCCTGAAGGCCGGAGGCTCCTCTGGGGGCCGCCTCTGCCTGTGGCCTCGCGTCTTGCTAGGGCTCTGTCTGCTGCCTCGGTGTGGCCCTGCTCCCGCGCAGGTGCAGACGCACAGGCACACGCGTGGCCCCGGTTCCTGAGCGCGGGGGAGCCCTGCAGAGGGCTCGGGCTGCCTCGAGTCCCGCCAGCAGGTGTCTCTCCTGCGTCTGGAGGTCAGAATTCATCTCCCAGGCTTGCGTCTGAAGCCAACTTGGGTCTTGATCTACTTTGACCCTCTCATCAGTTCGTTGGTTACAGAGTCAGTGCTTTGCAAGGCATTTTTTTTTTTTTTTTAAATAGGGCCATGGAAAAATAAGACATATTTCGAAGTTATTTTAAAATCCGTCTAAGTGGTATTTCTCTTTCTGTGCCTGACTTGTTTCACTTAATATAATTCTCTCGAGGTCCATCCATGTTGTTGCAAATGGCAGTATTTCATTCGTTTTTATAGCTGAGTAGTATTCCATTGTGTAGCTGTACCACATTATCCACTCATCTGATGATGGACATTTGGGCTGGTTCCTACCCTTGGCTATTGCTTTTTTTTTTTTTTTTTTTTTTAAATTTTATTTTGTCGATATACATTGTGGCTGATTATTGCTCCCCATCACCAAAACCTCCCTCCCTTCTCCCTCCCCCCCTCCCCCCCAACAATGTCCTTTCTGTTTGCTTGTCGTATCAACTTCAAGTAATTGTGGTTGTTATATCTTCTTCCCCCCCCCCCCGGTTTTGTGTGTGTGTGTGTGTGTGTGAATTTATATATTAATTTTTAGCTCCCACCAATAAGTGAGAACATGTGGTATTTCTCTTTCTGTGCCTGACTTGTTTCACTTAATATAATTCTCTCAAGGTCCATCCATGTTGTTGCAAATGGCAGTATTTCATTCGTTTTTATAGGTGAGTAGTATTCCATTGTGTAGATGTACCACATTTTCCGTATCCACTCATCTGATGATGGACATTTGGGCTGGTTCCAACTCTTGGCTATTGTAAAGAGTGCTGCGATGAACATTGGGGAACAGGTATACCTTCGACTTGATGATTTCCATACCTCTGGGTATATTCCCAACAGTGGGATAGCTGGGTCGTATGGTAGATCTATCTGCAATTGTTCTCACTTATTGGTGGGAGCTAAAAATTAATAAATAAATTCACACACACACACACACACACACACACACACACAAAACTGGGGGGGGGAGAAGATATAACAACCACAATTACTTGAAGTTGATACGACAAGCAAACAGAAAGGACATTGCTGGGGGGGAGGGGGAGGGAGAAGGGAGGGAGGTTTTGGTGATGGGGAGCAATAATCAGCCACAATGTATATCGACAAAATAAAATTTAAAAAAAAAAAATCCGTCTAAGTGAAAAAGACATAGTTTTCTTCATTTTCAAGTGACAACGTGTACGGTAATTTTGCTACAAAACATTCTCAACAAAGGAACTGTGTGGAGAAGACTCAGTTTTAAGCAGAATTTGTGCGGCCTTCTGGCTTTGCGCCTCTGGGTAAGTCTAGGATGTACATCTGGTTATGGCACGAGAGCTGCTCTTCTCCCGTCTTTCCCCCCGTCTCATTTGTAAACCACTAACAATTCTTTAGGTTTTGGCCTAGATATTGCCCCTTTCTGATCCCTCAGGTGTCCTTTCTACGACACCCGACGATGACCCCCTGGTAGCTCCTTATTCTGTATTGCAATCGCCTGTCTTCTTGAGCACGACCCCCTTCTACACAGACTAGAAGCATGGCAGGATTATACTTTCCTGTTTGCCAGGCCTTAGGGGTGGCCATGTGACTTCCTTTGATTGATGAAGGTGAGCAGCAGTGTGCGGTGTCCCTTCCAAGTGAAGCCTTAAGAGCCGGCGTGTGCATCTCACACTCCTCTGTCACCACTCTGACTGGCGGTGTCCCAGGGAGGGGTCTCCGCTAGCGAGGGTCTTGAAGTGAGCACGATTACGACGGGGAGCAGAGCCCCCAGCCAGTTGTGAAAGGACATGGAACCGAAACAAGAAATAAATCGTTGCTGTCCGCTTATCTATTACAGTAGTGTCACCTAACCTATCCTGACTGATAAACCAAGATGATAGACAGGATTTTTCTGTGATGCCCCCTCTGGATTGCCAATGGCTCCTCACAGCATTGAACTATGAGGACTGTGTTTGGGTTCATTGGGAATGACTGCTGTGATTTATTAATGTTGCCTCTACCACCATAAGGTGGGAAATTGGAGCCTGTTTGCCTGTCTTGATTTATTATGCTAATGAGCGTATTTCATACCAGGTATCTTTTCTCTTCCTCATGGCCCATCTGCTTGACTCCTTGCTGCTTGCTACATGCACCAGCATAACTGATGTCAGATTTTTAAGATATAGCAAAACTGAATAAGTAATCCCCTAAAGGTCAGAGGGTAAATTATGGAGCTGAGACTAGTTCACTGACTTCAAATCAGACATCCTTTCCCAATGGGGTGGTTTTTTATAAACTGGGAAGCATATGAGATTATCTATTTGAAAAATGTATTTTATCCTGAGAAAAAAATGAAAGTGGTGATTTACCTCTGCCTTTTTTCTATGTCTCTAATAATTTAATAGCTATAATAACATTCTTTTCTAGTTAATTTTATTGCACTCTGAATATACTTTTGGGTAACTTACAAAGTCATTTTTTGTACTTTTTAATTTATAGGAGACTATAAATATCTATAAAATATTTGTTCATTTATCAGATTTATACAGTTTCCCCTTCATTTGACATTTATACACTTAGACAAGTATAATACGTCTTTAGCTAACATTTGCTAGGTCTCTCCAATCCTGAGGTTCATGCTGGGTAGTACTGAGTCATACAGTTATCACTGCTTGGTGCTCTATTGGGTCTTTCTCGGTTTCTTTGGGTAGTGCTTTTCTCTTCCCACTTCTTAAATCATACTTTAAATCCAATCGGCAAGCACACCCTGCTACTCTTGTCTTCTTAACTTCTTTCATAGCTGTCCCATCTTCTCCCTCTCCACCTTCGCCGCTGCAGTATCACTGTCAGCTTCTATCATCCCTTCCCGCCCACCACTGAGGGCATCTCCTGACTGGACTCCTTGCTTCATGACCCGCCCCTTAGATAACTATTGTTTATTGAGTCCTTACACTGGGCAGAGCATCAAACGGAGGATTACATGCATTGTCTCTCTTAATCTTTACAACTGTATTATATTTAGGTCCCACAAAACCTGGATCGTTCCCTGGTCATGCCTTCCTCCGAATGTGCTTAGAGTAGACCCTGTGATTGAAAATATCTGGAGAAACTAAAAGTAGGAAAAAAAAATAAAAAAGTCAAGGGTGAGGTTTCTCATTTATTTTCTTGCTCAGTGAGAGAGAAAGTTGCTTTGGGCTTCGTAGGAGGATGCCTTAACCTAAAGTTTGTTTCCTCGAGGAAGTTCTTAGAAACCGCTTTTTGAATGTGACCTTCTAATCCTGTGTCCAATCCATGGGTATCCGCAGGCTTCCCACCTGTGTGTGTTTGAGACTCACAGGTGTGCCACAGCCAAGGGGCTTTCCCTTTTCCAGTGGTTCCCCCCACCCAGCCCTCCAGAACTTCTTGTAGGAAGCTGCCTGCCCCTCCCCAGTCCAAACCAGTTGGTCACCTCCAACCCAGGCCCTGAACCAATTTCATGTGAACCAATTTTATTTTCCATTGCCATGGAAAAGATGTATCTCAAGCAGAGATTGATGAAACTTGTTCTACTGTGATGGGTTCCTCTTTTCAGAAGCTTTGAAACCCTCCCATTCTATAACCGAGCCCACAGAAAATAAAAGAGGAAGGCATCAGTTTAATTTATATTATTAAAATGATCTATTTAGTGTCTTTTTTTCTTCTCTGTTTAGCCTCCCAATCAGTGTTAAATACTTCCAACTAGAGTGAAGATTTAATAATCCAGACCATTTTTATTTAAAAAAAAAAAAAAAGTAAATTCAGCATAAAGGCTTAACAACAAGTCTCCCCTCAAAACTTAGAAAAACTTATTTTGGGTGAGATCAGTCTTCTGAGAAAATTGACTTTCCCTGAGCAATGATTTGAACCTAAGTGGCTGAGATATTTAATTACCCGAGGGTAGCCTTAGGAATGTGTGTGATTGTATTAGCTTGTCTAAAATTGAGACATGGTCATTTGTGTCTCCTCAGGCAACACAAGGAGATTGTCTTCATAAAATCTAGAAAATGAGAAACTAAAGAAGTAAAATTTTTCTGAGCATATCTATGGCACTGTGGCTGATCTTTGGGGTCATTTCTACCAACTCATCAAGGCCAGAGAGATAGTATTGACTGGTTGGATGAATGAGTAAGTTGGGCTGACTCCTTTTCCTTTAATTCTGTGCTTATAAAACCAACCCTTTGATTATAATCTTGTTTTCACTGTAGATCCCCCTACTGAGAGAGTGCTGACTATAGAAAGCTGGCAATTAAAGTTTCTGGAAATTGTATTTTTGTGACTATAACTTGACATTCTCTCAAGCCTGAGTACTAAGGGACACATGGACCAAGTGAGATTTCTAGTATTGCAGAGCAGATCCTGAAGGCCTGTAGTGACCTCCTGAGACACTGTCTCCAAGGTGGCATGACCTGAGGGGCCAGTGGGCTCGCTAGATGAGCTCTTTATCTTCTTCTTTGTAAATGTAAGAGAGTTAAATGTTAGTTTGTTTTACAAATACTATTATTTTACCTGTACATTACTGTAATATCAATAAGCCATTTATTATATATTCTTCTGCAATTCTGGACTTGGTGGCCATTCAGTATGTTAAAGGAGATTAAGAGGGCAATTTGGTGACAACCAAATGTAGAATGAGATCCTGGATGGAAAAAAAAATTTACTGGGACAACTGGCAAAATTTGAATATGGATGCATATTAGATGGTAGTATTGAATCAATGTTCAATTTTCAGAATTTGATAATTGTACTGCAATTATGTAAGAGAAGGTCCTTGTTTTTAGGTGATATATGTTTATATTTAGGGATGTATTTGGTGATGAAAAGTTATGATGTTTGTAACTAACTCAGAAAATATTTATGTGTGTTTTTATGTAGAGAAATCAAATGGCAAAATACTAACTGGTGATTTAAGTGAAGATAATTATACAGTGTTCATTGAGTTACTCTTTTGTTGGTGTCATATTTCTGTATTCTTTCTTGATCTTTGTGTCTTTACATTGATGCCTGGGCATTTGAGAAGACCACTACCTCTTTTAGGTTTTATAGTGTTCTTCGGTGGTATTAGACCTTTACCGGTTAATATCAGATCTTTGTCTCTGGTCTGTTGTTTTAGTTAACTCCAAACTTAGGGGATCTTCCTGTGAGGACCAGCACTTGAGCTCTATAGTTGCACTAAATTGCTGCTTTGCTGCTGATTCTCTGGAGGAGGCTTTTTGTGTGGACTGGATTTTAATTATTGGCTTTTTAGTCACTTCCAGGTCTTACAAGGTTAGATGCACCTGGGCTGTGCGGAAATTCTGGCCTGGACTGAATCTTTCCAGCAAACTGCACCCCTGTGGTCATTGGATTGGTTTCTTCTTTCTCTCACTGCAGCTTCTCCCACCTTCACCAACTGCGCGGGTCTTTCCTCCTCTGACCCTGAGATCCAGCTGTCCCTGGTTGGCAGTCTTCTCTTTTTAATAATTGCAAATTGGTTGATTGTGGGGGAGAGTGATGCTGGGGATTGTCTGTTCCTCCATCTTGATGACATCCTAACCCTGTATCCTCATTTTAAATAGGGTGAAACAGGGTCGGAGAAGTTCTATGGCTTGCCAAAAGTCACACAAACAGATGTGGTATCAGGATTCAAGCCTATGTCCACAAGCCTATGTCCTACATTATATTGTCTGTCCCCATTTACTTGCTTTTCTTGCCAATTTTAGTTTTGTGATGCTCTATCCCTTTGTACCCAGCATTGCTTTGAATCCTTCAAGTCTTAACTCTTACCATCCTAGGAAAATAGATCCCTTCGAAGTCTCTTTCCAGTGACTTCTGGGTCTGTTCCAGCTTTTCGACCTCTTCCTCAGAACCCCTGTAGCTTTAAAAATGCACCTTCAGTTTCCGTCTCCTGCCCACTGTTGGTTGTGGATATTGCTCCACATGGTTGATTTTGCCACCAAGCCGGTGACCTCACCCTGAGTGATGATTATAATAATGCTAATGGTAAACACTTGTACTTATATGGCAGGCATGTACTAGCTCATTTTCACCTCATAGCAGCCCTGAGGATGGTCTATGGGCTTGCTGTACTCACAACAGCAACTCCTTTGCATTTCGGCTTGGCCCTGGTGGCCTCCCTACTCCGCAGGGTCCATGGCTGAGTCCCGTCTTGCTCCCCTCCTTCTGGTGGCTCAGGCCTTCTCTCTGGCTAGAACTTTCTGCTTAATTCCCAAGCATGTGGTCTTTATTTCCTGGGACTTTGCCCCCTCTTCCCCTTATTTCCAGTTCTTTTGCAAATAAACACCCCAAAATCTGCCTTTATAAGTTGCTGACAATGCTACAAACAATATTAATGTTACTCATTGTTGTAAACAGAGTAATAAACAGACATGGTCTTTCTTCTGGCACAATCTGGGGGAGAGGCAGGACTGACCCATTAAACCTATCATCCCAATTTTTTGGAAGCTGCATTTCTGGGATAGTTGAATTTTATTTTATTTGCTTGGTTTCTCTAACTGTAATAAACTGGGTAACCTCCTGGTCTTCTTATGACCTTGGTGGGGATTGGGAGGTGTCGAATAGTAAGTCCTGCCTCTCAACTCCCAGGTTTCTGCTTCCAAAACTGGAGTATCCTATCTCAGAGAGAAGCCGCGGTGGGCTGGGGTCTATACATCAGAGGACTAATATGCTGCACCTTCCTGTAGTGGTAGTTTTATTCCGTGGAAGCAATGAAACCTCTGTTTATGGACTAGAACAGAAAATTCACATTACTTTTAAGATAAGATGAGACTTCAGATTTTCCACTTGCTATAGGCTTGATTCTCAGGCGTCTTTGTCACCTTTCTCCAAGGTCAGAGGTATGTAGGTGGAAATTTTTGTGACGCTCTGGTCTGGAGTGTGAGAGAGCTGAGGCAGTTGGAAGGGGGTGGTACTTATTAGGTGCTTAATAAATTCTTCCTCCTTTCCTCTGTTCTTTCTTTTCTCTTTTTCCCAGGCTCTAACTCTTATTTTCTATCCCTGTGAAATACTGTGTTTAGTAGGGACAGTTTGTCACTGGCATTTTCCAAGCAGGGTGTTTGGTGTTTGGGAATTGTATAACTGTCATAGACTCTTGGTATGCAGGAGCCTGCAGCAACCACAGAGGTCTACCCCTTCCACTTGCTAGGTGAGGAAATCAGTTGAGTTCACACAGCTGGCTAGAGGCCGGGCCAGACTAGACCCCAGGGCTCTTGGCTCCTGGTCCATAGTTCTCAGTGAAGCCAAGTGAGCTTTAAACCAAGGCACTAGCTCTCATTCATGAATAGGTTGTAGGATTTGCAGATCATCTGTTGTTGGTGCTGCTGTGAGAACAAGATCATGGTGGTGATAGGTGGTGTCTGCTCCAGATTAGTAATAAAACAGCCTTTCTGGAAATGCCAGAACTGGAGGCTTTTGCCAAATTGTAGCAACCACTGCCCATGAGGCCCAGGAATCCAGATCTGGCCAAAACCAGGACCAGCTGCTCCAGGAGAAGGAACAATTTGTTCTTTCCCTGCCCATCTGGGGAGCTGGGCACGTCCTGAGGCAGGCTACTGTTACCACAGCTGCTTTTCTGACAGGGAGGACAACGTGAGTGCCTTTACATTCCTGCATCCTTGTTCTCCTTGGCAACAGACTAAGTTATTTTTCTTAATGATTATATGGTAGATTGATAATTAAAACAAATGAAGATCTCTTCCTTCAGATGAACTATTGCAATGTGGACTGCAGACCTAGAAGAATCCAGAAAACATAGGTGGACCAGATAATTTTTCATCCTAGCTTTTCTTCAACAAATACATCTGGGAACTACTCTAAGATGAATTTTGTGAAAGGTTTAGAAGACACAAAAGAAAGGCATCATCCCTGCCCTCAAGGATCTGGACTATGTACTGGGGGATTATATACGTTTTCTATTGTTGCTGTAACAAATTACCACAATTTAGTGGCCTAAATAGCACAATTTATTATATTACAATTCTGGATGTTAGAAGTCCAAAATGGATCTCACTGGACTAAAATAAAGATGCTGTCAGGGCTATGTTCCTTCTGCAGCCTCTAGCAGAGGATCTGTTTCTTGCTTTTTCTAGTTTCTAAAGGCTGCCCACATACCTTGGCTTGTGGCCCCTTCCTCCATTTTCAACAGCAGCAAAGGCCAGTAAACTCTTTCTCCCACTGCCATCTCTCCAGTTGTTATTCTTCTGCCTCTCTCTTCTACTTTTAAAGGCCCTTGTGATTACACTGGGCTCACCTGGGTAATCTAGGGGAATCCCATCATGTTAAAGTCATCTGATTAGCAACCTTAATTGCCCATTGTCATGTAACCCAACATATTTGAATGTTCTGAGGATTAGGATCTAACATCTTTGGGAGGCCATCATTCTGTTTACCATGGAGGTTTAGACATATTCATAGATGAGCATAAACATTAGAATTTGTGCTGTGATGGGAGCACATAAGAAGAGCATTTAACTCAGAACAGAGGGCATGATATGATGGTGGGGCAGCAGTCAGAGAAATCTTTACAGAAAAGGTGACATATGAGTTCAGACTTTTAGCTTGTGTGAGAGTCTGGCCGAGGAAAGGGAAAGGGCATTCTAAGGAATGAGAAAAGTCTATAGCAGAAGCCTTTGGGTATAGCAGTATGACTGGGTGAAACTGTAGTTGGAATGAGGAGTGTGGGAAGGAGAATGTAAATGATAGATAAGGCTGGAAAAGTCATGTACCCTCAAAGGGGGCAATCCAATGCATGGATGATGAAGCCCCGCACGACCAGCACCAAACAGAAGTGTTACCATCCCTAGGCCTGGAGGCAGTGGGAAAGAGTGTCACTGAGGAATGGTGAGAGCTTTGGCTATAGGAGGGTGCCACCCTGCAGGAGTTGTGGTTTAATATAAAAACATAGCCAGGGCCAAACTACAGCCCAGCAGGGAGACAGACAGAAGAATACAAACTCTGACCTCCTTGTCTTCCAACCTTTCAATCTTCTGTTCTTGCCTTTCATTGGCAAACCCAGCTGGAAGCTAAGAGGTAAAGGAGCTTACATATCTGGGGGTCATCCAGCCTATTGACTGAGGACTCACACTTTTGAGGATTGGCTGATGACAACGTGGATTTTGATGCAGCTCTTCTCCCCATGTCCTCTCACCCCTCCAGCAGGCTAGCCCAGACTGGTTCTCAGCACAGTGGCCAAGGTGCAAAAGTGGAATCAGAAACACGTAGTCTCTTTTTCCAAGCTTTTGCTCATGTCACAACTACCAACATCCTATTAGTCAAAGTGAGTCATGTGTCTCGACAGACTCTACCTCATGATGGGGGAAACTGTAAAGTCACATAGCAAAAGACATGGCAAAGGACAGAGGGCAGATAAAGAGCTGGCACTGTTAAGGCAATCAATCTGCCAAACATTGTTGGGTACCTTAACCCAAGCAATGAAGATTTATTTATCTATCAACTTGTTTGTTTGTATATTTGAAATGTAAGCCTTGCTAGAGCACAGCTGTACTTCCAATGGCTCTAACGTAATATATGATCAGTAAATTTTTCATTGAAGCCATAAGTGAATGTGAATGCTGCTAGGTTCACATGGGAATTATTTGGAGAATGGTCACTATAGACCCATTCTAGTCCAGCAATTTCCCATAAGCAGACAAGTGTCCCTGAAAATAAGTGAGCACATGTATGTTTTCCTTCTGTACCTCTAGGCCTGCTGCATTGCTGTTTCATTTTCTCTCCTTCAGGTTTGATCAACTTGATGCCCAGTTAAAGGCATGAAGGAGAGATGAACATTCCCTCAGTCAGGCCTTTCTCACCTCATCACTCTTCAGTAGGGGTTGGGGAGCTGGCTCAGTTGTTTAGCTTGGACAGAGACAGCACTGAACTGAAGGGTGTGCTACTTCCTGTTATGGGCTAATTGTGTGCCTCCAAAATGCATATTAAAGTTCTAATTCTTACTGTCTCAGAATATTGACTGTATTTGGAGATAGGGTCTTCAAAGCAGTGATTAAGGTTAAATGAGGTTATACGGGTGGGCCCTAATCTAATATGACTGGTGTCCTTATAAGAAAAGGAGATTAGGACACAGACACCCACAGAGGACAGACCATGTGAAGACACAGGAGAAGATGAGCATCTACAAGCCAAGGAGAGAGGCCTCAGAAGGAAACCGCCCTGCTGACACCTCAATCTTGGACTTCCAGCCTCCATAACTGTGAGAAAATAAATTTCTGTCATTTAAGTCACCCAGTCTGTAGTACTTTGTTACAGCAGCCTTAGAAAACTAACGCACCTCCTTGGTTAAAAGAGAACAGCTAGAGGACGACTTGTTAGGAGGACTCCCCCAAACCCACTCCCAGTGTGAGTCAGAGGTAATTCCAAGTTGACTGCCTGGAGAGTCATGCCCATGGAGAAGCTCCAAGATTTGTATGTACTGGAAACTCAGGGGGCCCCTTCAGAGTGACCAGTGAAAGCCTAAGACAGATGGTGCTGAAGTCCTTTTATGTGGCCTTCCCTGGGGCTTTGCAAGCAGTTTTAATTTGTTCCTAGTAGGCTCATGCTAAATTCAATTCATTAGCAAGTTTCCCAGTGGCCTAATTTTATTGTTTCTTCAGGAGTTTCTCTCTTGCTTCTTAGGCCCCCAGTCATCCAAAATGTGGTGTCTTCAGCAAATTCACCCACCTCATTATGTGTGATTCCTCTTCTAGGCCATTTAGACCTTTTCCCAGCTCCTAATAAATAAATACTGATTCTAAGACCAAAACCCAAGAGACCATACACTTAATTGCTTTCCATGCTGAGAAAGAATCATTTATTAGCACTGTGCAAAGCGCTGTGTTTGAAAACTCCAAACCACATGAAACGCCACAAGTTCTGAGCCAGAGCCTAACAGAGAAACAGCCAAGTTTCATCTGAACTTTGTTAGGCCTCATGACCTTTTAGAAAACCTCAAAGCAAACATAATTCAGACCCTGGATAGGCTCAAACTCTGAGTGGAGTGCTGTCGTGTGTTTGGTTTTATAGCAGCTGCTTATATCACAAATCCTCACTTCTGGTTAAAAAAAAATCCATGAGATGGCTTCAACCCAGTGTGATGTTCTGTTTTACTTTTGTTTTGTAACATGTCTATTAATTGTGAAACTCAAGACTCATTTGGAAAGCTAGCTCTACAGAACAACGTGGGGGCTAGAATTGCCAGGTAAATTGGGACCAAGAGATTGAAATGGAATTCAGAAAGAACCAATTGTAGCAAGTCTGACTGGCACGATGAGAGAGGAGGAGATGGGGATGAGTAGGGAGGTCAGAGGAGAAGAGTTTTGTTCTAAAGAAGAAAGATTTGGGGCTGAGGCATTGTCTGGACATAGTGGGTGTTTGGTAAGAATTTGACTGACCTCTTCAACACATGTGATCTGTAGTTTCCATTTCCTAAATCTAATTCAGAGATCCCTGAGAGGGATTTCACAGCCATTTATGTATCACCACATGTCCAGCAGGGCTTTCTGGGACACTGTCTACTGAATTAAAATGGCTTGACAGTGAGCACTGTTATGAGCAGGAAGCTCGTCAGTGGCTCAGCTTGTTACAACTGGGCTGAGAAAGAGCAGGGATGCAGCAGACAGGGAGGATTTGGAGTCTGACTGAGACAAGTATTCTGGGTTGGGACAAGTGCCTGGGATAGAGGCAGACGAAGGAGCAGGTAACAGAAATTTAGTCCTATGGACTGAACACATTACTTGGACATTATGATGGTAGTTCAGGCAAACAGAAATGACCAGAACAAAAATTGAGTCTTCCTCAGGCAGGTGGAGCCTCATGACAGACAGTCATCTGAGTGATCAGCTCAGGTTAGCCTGGAAGCAAGTGGCCGCCCCAAGCATGAAGCTGGAGTTTGGGGACAGGATTCTGATCATTGTATGTTAAAAGTGAGTTTGGGGTATGTACAGATGCTCATTGCGGTAGTGCTGGAATAGCAGGAGCAAGAGTGGATGATTTGGGCTTCAGGGTGGGAACTTAGTTCTAACAGCTGGCAGATACCCACCTGTTAAACTAAGTCTCAAAATCAGGCAAACTGAAGCTGACTCATTTGTGAATTACTTAAAGCACTGAAAGCACTTCTCTTTTCTCTTTCATCACCCTCCCTGCCTTCGTCTATCACAGATAAGGCTGGAAAGGGTTCGAAGTGGGGGGACAGTGGGCGGAAATGAGGTCCCAGAAGGAAGGGATCTGGATCACAAGGGGCCTTGTGGTTCATTGTGAGAACTTTTGAGGCAAGGGAGGCTCCAGTGATTAACTCACCATCTGTTCTTCTCTGTTTTAATGTCCTGGGTCCAAAACAAGCCCTAGCAGGAACCACAAGATAAGATTTGACTTCTTTTCCTATGTTTCAGGTAGTAAGTGAACCAAATCCAAATTATTTACATTGGCAACCTTTCTGTAGATATTGATCTTACTCTCAACAGCAATTCCTTGCCTTTGTTAACATTCATGGTCATACATTATATCAGTCCCACAGAAAGGAACAAAAGCAGGAATAATATTTTGGCCCTGCTGTTTTGACCCCACTTTTTCAGACTTCCATGTTGATCCCATTGATATTTTATCTCTGTTTATGAATACAAATATTTTAGTAAGAATTGCATCAAAATTGATGAATTTTTATTGAAAAAGCTTTTATTAGGATTAATCTTTGTTGGTTCAATTCTTTGATAACATTTCCACAAAGCGGTTAAACCATATTTATTTTTGTTTCAGTAAAAGGATTATTAGTAATAATGATTATTATTAGTTATTAATAAGATCAGTTATTTTCTGGTGTCATCTTTTTATTCTGACTCAGCTTTTACCTAGTTGTATTTTCTATGTTCATCAGTTTTATTTTGCAGAAGTTATTTCTTCCAAGTTTATTTCTCAGGTCAAATTACATAAATATATAAAGACTCGATTCTTCCATTTGCTCTCAACTAATAAGCATTTTAAATCATATACAATTTTAGATACTGTAGATTTTGATCTACAAATTTATTTCTACCAAGTCTGTTTTCCACTTTTAATTCTTCAGGGGTTCATCTATAATAAATTTTACTACATGCAAGTTTTAGCCAATGTTAGTCTTACTCTGTGTTGATTATTGATTCATGTAATGAGAATAAGAACAAGATAAAGGGCTGCTAGTTGATAAGTTGTTACTGGAGCAATGGCTAAAAAGCACAATCATAAGAATAGGATGCAGGATAGAGTCTAAACATTAGGGTCAAAATGTCCTGCACTGGGCCCTCCCTGCCACAAGTCCACCATGATGTCCATGCCTAACAACCCTTTGCTTGCATGCAGTTGGAAGCCTGTTGGGAGGGTCCCTTTGTCAGCTCTTTAACACGTGCCAATTTCACCAATAGGGAGTGGTGATGGGGTGGGGGTGCTGGGAAGGAAAGGGTCTAAGAGACAAATGACTGCTTCATTATGACAAAACTCCAGAACAAAGCAAAAACTTTCATATCCCTTTGATAAGAAATTTTGGCTCAAGATTATTATTCCTAGATTACGATGTTGGATTTGTATCACTTTAATCCCCCACAAAACTTTATGAGAAGCATAAGAAGGTAACCAATAGAGAAGGAAAGAAACTGTCAGGAGCACTTTAGAAGCCTACAGTTTGCAGAGTTGGAGTAAAGCAAAGAAGACTGACATAAGTGTGGAGAACACAGACTGTAAATTGTATTGGGAAAAACAGGAATGTGGGGCCAGAATACCTGGTTTCCATTCCCAGTGCGTCTTTATTCTGGTTTGGGGGATGTCAGGCCATGTACTTGGTCTCCTTGAGTCTCAGTTTCCTCATCTAAAAAACTCTTAACACCTCATAGTGTGGTTGTAAAGTTTAAGCTTACGAACACTCTGGCTAACGTGGAGGGCAAAGCAAATGGAAATTACTACTGAGTGATGGTCGTGAGATTGGGAAATTAATCACTTTTCTTTGCAGAAGAAAGCTTCCTGTCCTGTCCTGTCCTGTCCTGTCCTGTCTCTTCCCATTGCTCTTCCTTCTCCCTCTTCTTTCCCTCCTCCTTTGGCTCACCACACCTGACAGTCTTAAGGCAGAGACTGGTCACACCAGAAAGATCGACCTTGTAATTTAGGGTGGGGGCTTTGGGTCACATGATATCAGTTGACCTAGAGACTGAGTTCATCCATATGGACAATCAATCAATCAATCATGCCTATGCAATGAAGCCTCAGTGAAATTCTGGACACAGCTCAGGTGAGCTTTCTGGGTTGGCAAAACTTCCTGTGTATAGTCACACATCAATGCTGGGAGGGCAAGGCATCTTGAGGGCAATGGAAGCTTTGTGTTTGGGACTTTCCTACACTATGCCCTATGCATCTTTTCCTTTACCTGACTTTAATATATCCTTTCCATGTAATAAATGTAACTGAATATAATAGATTTCATTGAGTTTGTGAGTGAGTCGTCTAATGAATGATTAAAATTCAGGGTGGTTTGGGGAAACCGTTGAACTTAGGCGGTGTCAGAAGTGAGAATGGTCTCATGTGGTCTCTTCCCTCTAACTTTGTTGTTGGACCCTAACTCCTTGCCTTTGGGGTCAGTAGTCTTGTGCAGCCCGAGTAGTCTGGAGACTGTGCCTTTAACCTCACTGTTTGGTTAAACTCCGGGTACCATCCTCACTGTTTCTTACTTCTCTCTCAAAATTCTGAAAAACATTGATTCATTTATCATCTTTGGTGATTTCGGGAATAGAAAATAAACAGTGGTCCAGTACTTGTTTTGAGCTGTGGGTGAAACGCAATTGAAATGATGTAGTTACGTTTCTAAGTAAAGTTTACCAATGTTATGCACATGGCTAATTCGATAAATGCTTGTGTAGCTCTTACCATGGCCCAGGCGTAGTTCTAAATGTTATCTGTGTATTAACTCACTTGATAATGACTGTTGAGGCAGACTTTATTATTATTCCATCAGCTTACAAGCGACCTTCTTGATTTTTTTTTCCAGTTTGATATAATGTACCGACTTTCTCACTATGAAAAGTGAGGCTTTAGTTTTCTTTCACATGCAAATATGACCTCTCTTACACACATACACACACTCACTTTACATTTCCCAATTCTACTAATATATTTTTATTAGAATTTGGATTAGATCAGACCGGCCCCGTGACTCACTCGGGAGAGTGCCATGCTGGGAGCGCTGAGGCTGCGGGTTCGGATCCTATATAGGGATGGCCGGTGCGCTCACTGGCTGAGTGTGGTGCAGACCACACCATGCCAAGGGTTGTGATCTCCTTACCGGTCAAAAAAAAAAAAAAAGTGGGTTAGATCAATAATAAACAGTCACATTATTATGTCCATGTAAAAGCTGTTCCTAGCAAAGCCATGTTGTACTGTAAGAACACTCATCCTTAGCTGCCTAACATTTCCTTTTCCCTGATGTTTATAATTACCTTCTTCATTCATTTGTTTTTCTTTGTTTGTTTAGTCTTTACATCTAATCATGTATTCAATCCTGAACTTTCCATCAGTGGTATAAATCTCCTCTCAATATGTTTAAGTATATGAAATATTTTGTGATTTTTGTCGTCTTCTTGAAGAAATCTTTCTGAGGGCCCTTTGATATGCTCTAAAATGGACTGGTTGGTCTCTAGGTCTGCTGCATGGCTATTGTCTTGGTGTCTCTCTTCATTCTCTTAAGAATTTCCACTTTTGTGTGGATCTTATTCCTCGCCCCCATGTCTTCCTCTTCCTCGATTTACTTCCTCATTTTAGGGAAGTGCTGTATCAGTCAGGGTCCAATCAAGAGGCAGAAAGCACACCTATTATTTTAACAGAGAGGATATCATATAGTGAATTGCTAGTGAACTGAAAAAGGCAAAAACTGAAGTGTCACAGAGGTAGTACCCACAAGAAATAGGTACTACAAATAGGACTGGGGAAACACAGGAACAATTGGCAAGGCTCCTAGGGGGATCCCTGCAGAGCTGGGATGCCGACTTGTGGAAATGAATAGAGGCATCCCTCAGTATCTGAGGGGAATTGGTTCCAGGACACCTTCACCCCACCAATCTCCATGCTCAAATCTGCAGAAGCTCAAGTCCCTGATATAAAAGCCATAGTATTTGCATATAACCTACCCACATCTACTCTTATACTTTAAATTTTCTCTAGATTACTTATAATACCTAATAAAATGTAAATGCTATGTAAATAGTTGTTCTACTGCATGATGTTTCAAAATTTGTATTATTTTAAATTGTGTATTGTTATTTTTTACTGTTATTTATTTATTTATTTTCCTTGAATATTTTCAATCCATGGTTGGTTGAATCTACAGCTGGTTGAATCTGCAAATGCAGAGCCACCGATCCTGGAGGGCCGACTGTATTGTTCAGTGGGCAGTGTTGCCTCAGAACCTCGGAGGGGGGATACTGCTGGGGTTCGTGCTTCTGGGAGGGGGCAGCAGCTAGTGCTGTTATCTCTGAGAGGGTAGCTTATAAAAACCCACAATTGGAGCTAACTGGTGCTACCAGGGAGAAGAACCATTGTAGGGATAAAACAGACAGAAATAGGAAGCAAACAGCAAGGAACACATCCCTTCTTCTCCTGCCCTGTGGTCTCTCTCACTCACTCGTTGGTACCTCGTATTGGCAGAGATGAACATGGAGCCTGCTGAAAAAGCCGAAATCCGAGCATGGTCTGCAGCATCCAGCTCCAGTATCACAAAGTGGAGGGGAGTCGGGGGTCTGAAAGACACAGCTTAATAACCCTCACAAGCATATTCTTCAATAGCTTCCTGAGAAAAAGTGCATGGTGGGAGTGTTTTGTTTTGTTTTCGTTTTGCTATTTTTCATGTTTGGAAATTTTACCTCTACATGTGATTTGGGCATAGAATTCTAAATTGTGAATTATTTTCCTTCAGAATGTTCCTGGCAATGTTCTTCTGTCTTCTAGCTACTGTTATTGATGAGAAGTCCAATGTCTTTCTCTTTTTGACCCTTTGTTTGAAACTGATTTATTCCTCTGTCAAGCTTATATAATCCTCTCTTTGTAGTCTTCTAAGATAGCATGATGATATGCCTTGACGTGGGCCTGTTTTATTGTTCTGAGTTGTCAGCCTGTACACTGTATAGTCTGGACACTCATGTCCTTCAGTTCTGAGAGATTTTCTTAAATTAATCTTTTTTGGGGGGCGAGTGGCTGGCTGGGGATCTGAACCCTCGACCTTGTTGCTACTGTGCTCTAACCAAGTGAGCTAACTGGCTAGCTCTCTTAAATTACTTTTTCAATGATGTACTTCCCTGTGTTTTCTCTCTAGTTTGTTTCTACTTCTCTTATTTGAATGTTGGACCACCTAGAAATGTTTTCTAATTTTCTAATCTTTCACCCCTATTTTTTGTTTCTTGTCTTTTTGCTCTAATTTCTGTGAGATTTTTCCCAACTTTTATTTTCAAGACTTCTATTGAGTGTGTCATTTCTGCTCTCATATTTTTAATTTCCAAGAGCATTTGTGGTTCTCTTTAATGTTCCTTTTTTATAGCATCTTGTTCTTTTTCTATGGACCTAATATCTTCTCTGTTTTATGTATGTCTATTTGTAGCTTTTAATAAAGTTTTCTTTTTTCTGCCTAATGTCTCCTCAAATTTGCCTTTAGCTCTTTAGCTTAATTAGTATACTATATCAATTTGAAAATTACGTCTTGTCTGTAATTTTGTCCACTTTTTAATAACTATTATTAGGACTAGCTTCTTTTTTCTTTCTAAATCTGTCTGGAATTTCTTTCAAAAGCTCGAGCTTAATGTGAACTTAGCACTTGTATTTTTGTTGGCAAACACATGCAGGAGTCTGCTTGTAATATGTATTCATGTAATTCTCTTATGCACAAATGATTCAGGGGTCACATTGTGATTTAACTACCCGTCCCTCAACTCCTAAGTTACTGACATCAGTTAAAGGTGCTATAATATTTTATTAATCTTTCTAATATTCCCTATCTTGAGCTCAAATAATTTTTTTTTCCTGGCTGAGAGCCAGTGTAAGAGATATGAACAAAATGTGCCTTGTCATAAACAGGGGTGTCTAAACTACACATGTCATATTTTCAGTGAGGAACTTACCTCACACACTGATCATCTCTGCCACGTCAGTTGGTACTTTGTAAGACCTGAGGGAAAATATTAGGAGTATGCTGTATGTTGTCTAGCACCTGATTATTGCACTAATAATGTTCCAACTATGTCATTTATCACAGCAGTAATTAACAACAAAAACAACCCTTGTATGCCACTGGGTTCCCTGAAATCTACTAATCATAGAATAACCATGGCTTTTCCTCCCAGAAAGTGCCCATAGAGATCATTTAATTCAATCCCCTCCTTTTATGTTTGGAGTAACAGCATGGGAGGAGTCAATGATGTGCTCCAGATCTCATGGCTGAGGCCTGGTCAGGCCTCCCCTGTACCCCAGCCACCCGCTCTGCTCTGCCTCATTGCTCCTGATGCTGCTTTCTAAAGAAGCCCTGAATAATTCCTGTGTACTGACTAACCCTCCCCCATGCACGTTGCTGATCCTGAAGGCAGTGTGGATTTTCCAGAGTTAGCTGCTTGCTTGCATACGTGCAGTCAGGGCCTGTGGGCAGCCTCTGCTGCAGAGCAGGTGGCACATACAGACGGTCCTCATTCCTAAGAAAAGTTCTTGAACTGAACTCCAGTGTTCCAACTTGGACTCCACACGTTTGCAGCACTGGTCGATGGGGTTACCAGACATCACTCCTAGAAGACTACATCTCTTCAAAATGAACTGCATCCAGCTCAACATCTTCATCAATATTGGCTGATTTTTAAAATTAGTGCATGATCGAGACCTTTCCTGAGTGAAACCTTGCTTGATCTGGGCTGGTTTCTTACTGCCTATCTCAAATTGTACCTTCTGCTGCAGCACTAACGTGGAATCATGAATCACACCTGCAACTTTGCTGGAGACTATAAAGAGGCCAGAACCCATGCAGCCCTATCTACCTTCTTTTTCATTCAACAACCATAGCTGAAGTCTGGCAGAAGAGCGCCTATAAGAATTGCTCTTGCCAGTCATCTGTGGCCTTTTGTTCTGGGTCTTGTACTTAAGAACCTTCTGGACAGAGGAAGCATGGACCAACAAACTTCAGGGGTATCTTCCTGACATGATTCCTGTATGTGCTCTGCTAATTTACCCCAAATGCTCAGTGGGCAAAAGGGCTTGGCTCCTGAGTCTAGTTCCATAATTGGCAATGTCAGACTTCTCCTTGTGTCCTACATTTTGCTGTGACTGTCCATTCCTGTGGAAAAATTGCTCCTAGTACTTAGTTTCCCTCTGCTGTAAATAACTAGAAAAGGGAAGAATCTAAAAGAAATGCAGCAAGACTGCTTGTTTTGACCAAATTGGCAATTAATTGATTCCATGTGCTAAAAGTTGCAATCAACATCTGCAGCAAGAGCAGCATCTTCTGGATGAACAGAAGAAATGAAAAGAAAAGCGTGGGGAAAAGGTCTGAGATCTTGGTGCATATGCTTCTTTGCTATGTATTTAGGAACTGACGTTCACTTCCAGGTTTTGTGCAACTGACTTTCAGAGAGTGAGAACTAAGCAGTACCTATGTATGGAAGAGGAGAAGAGAAGCTGTAGTCACATCAGTCTTCAAATGGGACATGGAGTGGAAATCTCATCACTTGGTATATTTCAGAGGGAGTGGGACAAAGGCCACCCTCATTTTGTTCATGTGTATGCCTTTCATGGGAGCTGCATTTTCAGCAGGAACATGAAAGAATTGAACATGAATGAATTGCAGGACAGAGTTTCTTTCCTGTAGCGTGAATGCATGAGGATGACATTGAAATAGAGTGGAGAATGGAGGCTGAAAAGACAAGGTGAGGAGGTTGAAGAAGAGCTATGACAAAGCTGGTTTGTGGCTACTTCTGTTTCCACACTCCCCCTCTCCACTGCTTTCATTAGCTTCTGCCAATCTCAGGTGCATTTCCTGCGGAAATTTCCATTTTAATTCACAATCCAAGTTACTTGAGAGACTGAAAACACTCATGTAGATACATGTGCACACACACACATATCCATCCCATCTCAGCCCATCTCCTTCTGTCATCACAGGGATGCTCATTCTCATGGCCTTCACCTTTGGGGCAGGGACAGTGATTCCCCAGCCTTCCTGAAGAGCCCTGCTCATGCTGCGTGGTAGCCATGTGCTCTCTGTCTGTGGGTGGCAGCTGCTGAATGATGCTCACAATTCTTCTTGGGGCCATGACTTGTTTTTCTTTCATTTGCTTTACTTCCTATATTATTTCTTAAATGAACAAAATTTTGGCACATGGCCTATCTAAAAAAAAAAAAGAAAAGGCTGTTCTGGTTTCCATTTCTAAGAAAATTTTGGCAGTGGAAGCCAAAAGTGTTGAATATTTTACTGCATTTATCAATATGGAAACAGTCCTATCTAGATAAACCCTCAGAGCAATTGCTGTTCACAAGACACCATTTTGAAAGAAGGATTTTCTAACTGCAAGTGGAATAAAGAAGAAAACTGTAAGAAACAGATGAAAAGAAAGATTTGATGACCAAAAGGATGATAAACTTTTCTGGTTCATAAAAGTAAAGGCTAGTAATTCATTTATAATCAGACCTGATTGACCTGATTTTATAAGTCAGGAATCCATTTTTTGCATCCAGATACCAAACTCAAACCATGATAACAAAAAAATGAGAATTCATTTCTAAGATCCTTGATTCTCTCAGAGAATCCAAGGAAGAGTTATTGCCTCTAGTTTCAAATGTAGCAGGGATGCAGATGAGCCTCTGCTACAACTGGAATTGTCTCTCTTGGCTTTCTCCTCATGGTAGAAAAGATGATATAAGTTTCCCTCTTCACCACTGAGAAGAGACTGGTCTAATTCTCTGAGTCCCAAGTCCACATATTCAGTGTGGGACTTACTTGCACAGCTCGGCGTCAGTGCTCACCCCTGGAACAATCATCTGTAGCTGGAGAGATTGGTCTAGCTTGGATCTAGTGTCCATCTCTGGCTCAATCAACTGTGGGGTGGGAGGTCACACTGTACACACGGAGAAGTTCCTATGTTAACTATGTGGACTGAGGAGGGACAGAGCAGAAAATACTGTAGGTGTCATCTACCCAATTCAGCACTATTTAGGAAATGCCCTTTGTATGCTTGTTTTCCTCAAAACTTTGCTGATTATAGGAAAATAATACATTTCTTTGACTTAGTGTGGAATGGAACCCACATTTGTGTTTGTGCCTGGGGGATATTTTTGGCTCTAAAAGGTTAGGCTCACACTCTCCCCAGAGTGAGCTCTGATGGCATTAAATATTGGCCTTTGTAAGAACCAAACACAAATGGATGTCAGCCAGCATCATGGTTTGAGAAGTATTGTGTTTCTTCTAATTAAAGGCTTTTAGGCAGCAGCTGGGCTGAGGAAATGCTTGAATCAAAGATCAGCATCTTCCAGCATGCTGACTTTCAGTGAACTGTGAGCTGGGATTCATTGCCACACACCTCTTCCTGCCACTCGTGAAACTCATTCTCCCTGCTGTTAAGTGTGGCCAATGTGGCATTCTCAACACACTCCATTCTCCTTGTGACTATAAAACAAGATTGACACATTGATATAAACATTTGAAAAATTCTCATCTCTGACTTATAGATTACCAGGGTGACTGGCTAATAATTCCTGACTGGCTTTATTATCATGAAAAATCACTGAAAGCAATGCAAAAATTTAAGAACATCAATATAGGAATACTGGTCAAGAGTCTTCTATTCTGTAGGAAGAATTTGCATTAATCGATATAGCAGGGTTAGGAAGAAGTAGAGTGGAGAATTATCAACCTCCTCTACTGCTTATGTGCATAGGTAACACAACATGAGGAGGAAGTGGACAGTCAGAGACCGTGAATCAACAAGGAAAAAATATCAACAAATGGCTTGTGAAAATGTTATGTAATATAAGAAATGGTGAATGGTTTATCAAAACTATGAAGGAAAACTTGTGTTAGAAAAAACTGTTAACTGAAGGAATCCAAAGTCAGTCTTTGAAAGCATCTGTTTTGTATTCTCAATAGATTTCTCAAAAACATGTCCTCTATCAAAATAAGAAAGAGAAGATGATTAGACAATAGACTAAGATTAAAAGGGAGTTGTGCAGGGTGTAGGAAGAGAATAGAAAAGGTTCAATGAGATAAAGAAAGGCAGTAAAGAAATTTAAAAGCTTCATACATTTTTAAGTTGAGATCATAAGTTTAAATAGCAAAGGATCTACTTTCTAGTGTATTATGAACATTAATATTTCAAAACAAAAATATGCTGTCACAACTTAAAATGTGTCCAATGTAATCTAAATATCTTGATTATTTTTATAATGAACGTTATCTGCTTTAAAAAGTACTTGAACAAGGGCTGGCTGGTTAGCTCAGTTAGTTAGAGTACAGTGTTGTAACACCAAGGTCAAGAGTTCAAGGGTTCAGATCCCTGTGCATACTAGCCAGCAGCCAAAAAAAAAAAAGTATTTGAACAAACTCATTTTAGAGAGTTGGAAATTTAAAATAGTTCTTCAGATTTTCAGCTCACTTTTCCTTTCCTTTTAGGATTTATATTAATATATTTTAAGCATGAATTTTAAAAATTAGTCATTGTATTTTCAATAGCAGAAATATAAATATACATTTAAATTTAAACTTTAAAAAAATTTATGTGAGGTTATTTGAGATCTACTCTCAGAAAATTTCAAGTATACAATATATTAACTACAGTCACTATGCTGTACATTAAATCTCCACAATTTACTCATTTTATAACTAAAGGTTTGTACCATTTAGCCAACATCATCTTCTTTTCCTCCAACTCCGAGCTTCAAATCTATGTTTGGAGATGGATATGTTTATTAGCATGATTGTGGTAATCATTTCACAATGTGTATGTATATAAAAACATCATGTTGTACCCCTATTTGTATGCAATTTTTATTTGTCAATCATGTCTCAGTAAAGCTAGAAATTTTATTTTCTGCGACCCTAAGCTCTACGTGTCATACAATTTTTTTCTAGTATGAGCTATAATTACAATGTTGTTATCCAGTAAATCAAAATGATGTAAATATATCATATATTTTGATAAATAGTTATTAACCATAAGAAGTGTAATTTTGTTAAGAATGAGATAGTTAAGGCTATTTATCTTTTGGTCAGTCAGTTCACATGCTCATGAATGAATATTACTGTTAAAATGAGACATTATTCCACATCCATTCTATTCTTATTTCTTATTTTTATAAATGAAAATGCAGAGAAAGTTTATTTGCATAAATGGGAACAAAAGGAGTTTTTTACAGCAATGCCATATATATTTTTAATTCTTTATGACATGTATACCAAAAGTGAGATAGCTACCAAACATCAAAAATTATTTTAATTGTCTAACTACTGATAAATCTATAAAGTATTCTTATAATTTTGTTGAAAACAAAGAATTAGAAGTCACATGATATGTATCAATATGTACTACCCAGTCACTAGAGTCCTTCATTTTATCAACATCTATATCAGTATTTCAAATTGTCCCTTTATTTGGCACCCTGGAAGTTTTTAAATCCTGGACCAATGTACCTGCATAGCAAACCACCCCAAAACTCAGGCATAAAACAACCATTTTGTTACATTTACAGATTCTGGGGTCAGGAATTGGTCAGAGCATAGGAAGGATGGTTTATCCCTTCTCCTTGATATCTGGGGCCTCAGTTGAGAACAATCAAAGGCCTGGATGAGTCTAAAGAGGGGGACTAGAATTATCTGGAAGCTCCTTGTCTTTGTCCATTTGTGCTGATATAAAAGAATACCACAGACTGAGTAATTTATAAAGAACAAAAATTTATTTCTCACAGTTCTGGAGGCTGGGAAGTCCAAGATAAAGGTACTGGTAGGTTGAATATCTGATGAAGTCCTTCTTGCTGTATCCTCACATGACAGAAGAGAAGAAGAGAGAGAACCCACTCCCTACAGCCCTTTTATAAGAGCCCTAATTCCATCCATGAGGGCTTTGCCTTCATGATTTAATCACCTCTTAAAGAACCCACCTCTTAACATTATTACACTGGTGATTAAATTTCAACATATGAATTTTGTAGGGGACACTATCATTTAAACTATAGCACTCCTTTACTTATATGTATAGTGCTTGTACTGAAATAACTTAAAGGCTGAGCTCAGCTGAAAGTGTTTGTTAAAGGGTCCACACACGACCATTCCATATTGTCACCTCTCCTGGGGTGATGGAGATGCAAAGAATTACTCAAAGCCTATTTCTTCTGAGCAGTGAGAGGCCCTGAAGGGGGTAATTTCCAGGAACCCTCAAGAGAGCAGCATTCCTTGGAAAAATAACCTGGAACTAGGGTTTTCTCTCAGTATTTATTCTTCAGGCCAGAAAGTTACAGAAAAGGAACATAGGTGGTTACAAAAAGAACAGTGAGATAATTGTCATGGCAACAATCATTAGGTTTAGCTGCACCAAGGACATCTGCCCTTAGAGCCAGCCATTTTGCTGTGTTACAATTCTTTATCTACAACAGAGACGTTAGCCTGGGGAAAGTTTTCTGTCTTTCAGAAGCTTAACATTTCTATGTGTAATTCTAAAAAGTTAGGCTATACCTGAAATTACAGGGCCTTGGAAGCTAGGCCCTGTGAAATACATTTGCTTTATTAATGTTAGTACCCTCCACACCATATGGCTTGGGCTACAACAATACAGCCTTAGTGTAGTCAGTCAGACTTCTTATAGGGCTCAGGGCTCCAGTGCAAGTATTTCAGTGAACAAAACAGAAGCCATATTGCCTTTTGTAACTTAGACTTGAAAGTCATATAGCTCCCCTTCTACTGTACTCTGTTGGTCAAAATAGTCATAATCTAGCCCAAATCTAAGGGGACTCCACCTCTCAATGGAAAGAGTGTCAAAGGACTTGCAGCTACTTTTAAAAAATCACTGCAGATTTGGATTGAGTGATATAGGCATCTTTTCCAAAGTGGCAGGCAATTGTGAAAGGGGAAGTAGGAAAGAAGAACCTCATGATATCTTACCAGCATGTAATCTAGGCAGATTGATTTTAGGAGAACTTACATGTAGAAGCTGAGAATCTGTAAATTAATTCCTTTATAACTATTCATGCCCATATACACATTGGAAAGCTTTTCTGGACCATTGGGGATATGTGGACTTCAGTTTGAAGAACTGCTGCAATATTCGGTTTTGGCAAAGCTGATTTAGATGCATTCTGGTAAAACCTTAAAGCTATACAAACATCTCACCATCGAATGAAGAACAACAACCAACTATAAACAACAGCAACAACATAAACATTGCCTTAAAATAAAGCAAGAAAGAAACCTGATATGGAATTTCTCTTTTGCAATACTGAAAATCAGAGGACAGTGCAACACTGAGTACAGGACTTAAAGGGAAGTGGTTGAGATTCCAGAATTCTGTGCTCGGCAAATTTTTGTATGTGAAAGAAATTCCAAGATAAGACAGAGCTTAGAAAACAGATCATTTATGTTTGTTCCTGGAATAATAATAATAATAAAAGCCAAAAACACTAACAGAAAATGCACTTCAGCTAATCAAAAGAGAATAAGTTAATAACATCTCAGGAATGTAGGTATTAAGGATGATGGCTTTGGTGGTGGCTGCATAGCTTTTGGATATTTCTAAATATCCACATAAAAATGACAGAGCACTTAGATAACAAAACAAAATTTATGAATATCATTTACAAAAAACTGTATGGCAAGATATCTCCACAAACCAAATATAAATGAGTAGATGACAAACCACCATAGCCACAAGATTGTGTATTACCTGTCTGTGCTGGAGAAGGGAAAGCAGAGGGACTATGAGGGGAGAATGCATAGCCAAAGTTTATTCTCTAGGAAGCAAAGTCAGTTGATTTGAGAAATTAGGTACATATGGGAGGGCTTTTGCAGGTGGGTGTGAAAGGCTCACTAGAAAGGCTAAAGTGGCTGAAACAATATACTCTCATGAAATCTCAAAACAGATCCATCAGGAGTCCCTTTGGGATAGGACTCCATACCAAGGAGAGACTGCTGGGAGAAGTGTAGAGGCAACAGAGCCAGGAGTGTCCGGAAAATAAGTCATCTTCTAAAAGTTCAGGAAAACTAAGTTTACATAAAATTAAGCAACAGAGAAGTACTGAGGCCAAATCCCATATAAAGATACTACAGGAAAAAGAGATTAAGAAGGAAAATAACATTCTTGAAAATGATGAAATAACACTAGAAAGATATGTTCAAAAAACAGATAAAACTGTAATGGATTATTTCAAAACAAGCTAAGAAGAAATGATATTAAACATGAAAAAAAAACCAAAAAAACCCAAAACACAAATTGAATTTAAAATCCTAAGAAATGAGATGACAGAACTTAAAGGATTAGAAATGAAAGACAGTCATTTTAGAAATGATTAAACTAGAAGGAAAACAGCAATGAATACAGAGAACAAATATCTGAAGTGAAACAGAACATGAAAAAGAGGAAACATCCAAATCAAGAGAAGAAAAAGACAAAAAAGTGGTTGAGAGAAAGTGACAAATATTACAGACAGGAGAAAAGAAAATCTGAAATATTGATAATAGGAGTCACCACTGATGAAGGGAAGCAAATGAACAGGGTAAATAATGAGGACTATATTTCAAAAATACAGTGAAATAATATAAAATTTGAAATAACACATTGAAAGAGTACATTGTATACCTAAAAATGACCAATACCAAGACTTATTCTCAGAAAATTACTTGACATTAAAGAAAAATATCCTTTTGGCATCTAGACAAAAATAACAAATGACTTATAGGGGAATTAATATTAGATTATTATCAGACTCTTTGGACATTAATGCTTATGAAAGAAAGAAATAGAAAAACATATTTAGAATAGTTAAGGAAAGAATATATGAGCCAAGAATGTTATGTCCAACAAAATTGGCTTCCAAATATAAAGGACACAGAAACTGTTATAAATATTCGAGAATTCAAGAAATACTGTTACCATGAGATTTTACTAAGGAATCTACTGAAAAATAGGCTCTGGACAATCAAAATGATTAGTGAGACATCAACCTAAAGGCTTGTGGTAAATATCAAACATATAGTTACTTTCACAAATAAGACCATATGAGGTTTAAAAGGAAGAGGTTATAATAAGTAATGGCTAAATGATCTGAAAATATAAATATAATCCAACCATAAAAATGTGGGAAGAAGTGGGGAGAACAGAGGCAAACAAAAATTTTAACTGTTTTCAGTAATTGTCCTGTAGATCTGAATTTGAATTGAACAGCCAGTAAGAACTTACAAGTATTTTAATATATATATAAATAGAGATAATTTTTTGGCCTCATGGCTAAAATCAAGCATATATAAAAATAGATAACTAAGTATATAAATATTTTTATATGTCATACCAGACAGTGAGGAAGCTGTCAAAGACTATTAGAATCATGTCTAAAAAACCCTTCATAGCCAATTTGAAGAGGATCCCACTCTTCAAATTCTATCTAGTCAAAGATAGAATTTTTTGAGTTTTACGAAGGATAAAAATTGTAATAGACTAAAACCAATTTGATATCTTTAAATCCATGGAATATATTTAAAGAAATCTTCTGAAACTAAAAGGAACCAAAACATTAACTTGAAAACTGGGTGAATAAACAAAAGAATTAAGAGTTTACCCTGTTTTTTTTTCTGTATTAACTGTACCCATGGGATAACAAATGGTAGAACAGGAGAAGTGTCTCATTATAAAACTGGTCCATCTAATAAATAAAAACCAAATGATAGAATTTAATGTTACTATGTTTAAACCAACAATGCTAACCACCCATGGCTACTAACATCACAAACAGAGAAAAACCTGATATTACGTGTCTCCTATTATCTTGCCAATGTGATTGAGCCAGTCTCTGGATCCAGCTGTCCATTTTCAGGAAATACAAGAGACCAAAAACTTGCTGAACAGCACCATGGGTACATGATCACCAAAAACAGCCTGTTTGAAAATTTACAGATTAAAATATTAGGTTATTCAAAACATAACTTACATGAAAAATAAAACAATGGATGGAAAAATGAAGATTATAAAAGACTTAAAAGACAAATGATGAGCAAGACTAAAGAATGTCCATTTGGGTGATAAAACCCTACAGGCATGCATGCAAGGAAGAGAGTACTCCGAAAATTAATGGGCTAAACACTCAATTCAACATTTAGAAAAAGAATTAATTCAAAGACAGTAAAATTAAGAAAATAATTTTTAAGAGTAGAAACTTACTAAATAGAAAACTATAAACTATTTGAAAATCCTAATAAAGTTGACAAACTATTGAGAAAATCAAGAAAAATGGAGAAATATACAAACAATATAAGGCAGAAATAAGTACCACAACTATAGAAGAATAGAGGTTTGAAAAATCATTAGGGGGAAGTGCTGGGCAGTCCCAAACACTGCCCAAACGGAAGGCAAGTGAGTGTCCTGTGACTCAGGACCCAGGCAGAAGCCCCAGAAAGCACTTCTCACCCCCTGAACAGGAGGCAAGAGTGCCACAAACACCATTTACACACAGGTGGTCCACTACAGCCCTTGCCACAGCTACTACCACCACAAGGATGGCTCAAGACTGTGGAAGCAGCCAGGACCACCCCGCAGGCAGCCCACTGCACACTCATGTACACTGACACAAGAAGAGTCACCAGTGGAGCCTGAAGATAGAAAAGGAAATCTTTCTCCTCAAAGCCCATTCCTGAGTAATAGAAGAAGCAACGGTTCTACCAGATGATCAGACATCAATGAAGAGATATGAAAAATATGAATAAACAAGAAAATATGACACCAACAAAGGAATACAGTAATTTTCAAGTAACAGACCCCATAGAGCAGGAAACCCTTGAAATGTCTGAAAAGGAATTCTGAACAATGATTTTAAGAAAATTCAAAGAGAAGAGAAGGTTCAATTAGAGAACACAATGAAACTAGAAAAAATATACAGGATATGAAGGAGGAAATTTACAAAGAGATTAATATCTTTAAAAGGAATATAGCAGAACTCCTGGAACTGAAAGATTCATACAATGAAATAAAAACACGACTGAGAGCTTAAGCAGCTGGTAGAGTAAACAGAAGAAAGAATTCCAGGTTTCAAAGATGGTCTTTTTAAAATAACCCAGGCAGACAAAAAAAAAAAAGAATAAAAAACTGAAGAAAATCTAAGAGAGCTAGCAGACAACCATAAGTGCACAAACATCCAAATCATGTGTATTCCAGAATGCAAAGAGAAAGGAAAAGGCATTGAAAACCTATTGAAGGAAATAATAATGGAAAAATTTCCAGGTAAAGGGAGAGACATGGACCTTCAGATCCAGGAAGCCCAGAGATCTCCGAACAGATTCAATCCAAAATGATCCTCTCCAACACACATTATAGTCAAACTGGCAAGGGTCAAAGATGGAGAGAATTCTAAAAGCAGCAAGAGAAAAACGTCAAATCACCTATAAGGTAGCCCCCATCAGACTAACAGCAGACTTCTCAACTGAAACTCTACTGGCCAGAAGAAAATTAGGTAATATTTTCAAAATACTAAAAGAAAAAACTGCCAGCTAAGAATACTATACCCAGTAAGGCTATCCTTCAGAAATGAGGGAGAAATAGTGTATTTTTCAGACAAACAAAAACTGCAGGAGTTCAACAGCACATGGCCAGCCCTACAAGAAATCCTCAAGAAAGTCCTGCATCTGGAATCCAAAAAACAATAACCACTACCACAAATACACAAGAAAGAACAAAACCTGCTGTTAAAACAAAAATGTAAATGAGAAAGAAATTAAATATTACCACCTGAAAAAATCAATAAACATTGAAGGTGAATGATAAAGGTGGAAGAGAAGAACAAAAGATATTTAAAAAATCTAAACAAAGCAATAAAATGCCAGGAGTAAGACAATACCTGTCAATAACAACCCCAAATGTAAATAGATTAAACTCCCCATTTAAAAGACACAGACTGACTGGATTAAAGAGCAAGACCCAACTATACACTGTCTTCAAGAGACTCACCTTACCTATAAAGACACACACAGACTAAAAGTGAAGGGATAGAAAAAATATACACCATGCAAATGGAAACCAAAAATGAGCAGGAGTAGCTATTCTTATATCAGATAAAATAGACTTTAAACCAAAAACCGTAAAAAGAGAAAAAGAATGCCAATACATAATGATAAAGGGATCTATCTAGCAAGAAGATATAACAGTCATAAATATGTATGCATTCAAATCTGGAGCACCCAGATATATGAAGCAAACACTATTAGGCCTATAGAAAGGGATAGATCCCAATAAAATAATAGTGGGGACCTGACACCCCCTCTTAGCATTGGACAGATCATTTAGGCAACAGATCAACAGGGAAACACAGAATTTAAACTACACTTTAGACCTATTGGACCTGGAAGATATCTACAGAACATTTCATCCAACAACTACAGAATATACATTCTTCTCATCAGCACGTGGAACAATCCCCAGACCACGTGTTAGATCGCAAATCAACTCTCAGCAAATTTTAAAAAATGAAAATAATTTCAAGTATCTTTTCAGACCACAACAGATTAAAACTGAAAATCAATAACAAGTAAAACTCTGGAAACTATAAAAAGAGTTGGAAATTAAACAACAGGCTCCTGAACAACTTATGGGTACAAGAAGAAATAATGAAAACTAATGAAATTAAAGATGTATCATACCAAGACCTGTGGGATACTGCAAAAGCAGTACTAAGAGGGAAGTTTATTGCAATAAACATTTACATCAAAATAATACAAAGACTTCAAATAAATGACCTAATGCTACACCACAAAGAATTAGAAAAACAAGAACAATTCAATCCTTAAAGTAGTAAATGGAAAGAAACAATTAAGATTGGAGTAGGAATAAATTAAATAGAGACGAAAAAACAATACAAATGATCAATGAAATAGAAAGTTGTTTTCTGAGAAGATAAATAAAATAGACAAACCATTAGCTTAGATTAACAACAAAAAAAGAATACCCAAATAACAAAAATAAGAAATGAAAAAGGAAACATTACAATTGAAACTACAGAAATATGAAGAATCATTAGAGACTATTATAAACAGCTATATGCCAGCAAATATGAAAACCTGGAGGAAATGGATAAATTTTTGAACATGTACAAACCACCAAGACTGAACCAAGAAGAAATAGAGAACTTGAAGAGACCAGTAACAAGCAATGAGATTGAAGCACTAATCAGCATTCTCCCAACAAAGAAAAACACAGGACCAGATGACTTTATTGCTAGATTCTATCAAGCATTAAAGATGAATTAATACCAATTCTCTTCAAACTATTCCAAAAATTGAAACAGAGGCCACTCTTCCAAATTCATTTTATGAGACCAGCATCACCCTGATATAAAAACCAGACAATGATACAACCACAAAACCACAGGCCAATATCCCTGATGAACATAGATGCAAAAATCCTCACCAAAATATTAGCAATCAGAATATAGCAACATATTAAAATAATTATACACCATGATCAAGTGGGATTCATCCTAGGGATGCAAGTATGGTTGAACATATGCAAGTCAATAAATGTGATATACCACATCAACAAAATCAAAGACAAAATCATATCATTGTTTCAGTATATGCAGAAAAAGCATTTGACAAAATTCAACATCCCTTTATGATAAAGACTCACAGCACATTAGGTATAGAAGGAAAGTATCTTGACACAATAAAAGGCATATATGACAAACCTATAGCCAATATCATCTTGAATGGAGAAAAGCTGAAAGCTTTTCCCTTAAAAATGGGAACAAGACAAGGATGCCCACTCTCACCACTCATACTTAACATAATATTGGAAGTACTATCCCAAGTAATCATGCAAGAGAAAGAAATAAAGAGCATCCAGATTGGAAAGATGGAGTCAAACTGTCTCTGTTTTCAGATGACATGATCCTTTATATAGAAAAATCCAAAGACTCTATCAAAAACCTCTTAGAGCTGATTAATAATTTCAGTAATGTTGCAGGATACAAAATCAACACACAAAAATCAGTAGTGTTTTTATATACTAGTAGCGAACTAGCAGAAAAAGAAATCAAGAAAGCAAGCTCATTTACAATAGTCACCAGAAAAATAAAATACCTAGGAATCAATTTTGAGTACTTCAAAACACTACTGAAAGAAATTAAAGAGGACACAAAAAAGTGGAAAGACATTCCATGCTCTTGGACTGGAAGAATTATCATTGTAAAAATATCTATACTACCCAAAGCTATCTACAGGTTTGATGCAATCCCCATCGAAATATCCATGACATTCTACACAGAAACAGAAAAAACGATCATAACATTCATATGGGACAACAAAAGATCACAAATAGCCAAAGCAATCCTGAACAAAAAAATAAAGGCATAACACTACCCAACCTCAAATTATAATACAAAGCTATTGTAACCAAACAGCATGCTACCGGCATAAAAACATACTCTTGGATCAATTGAACATAATAGAGAATCTGGAAATCAAGCCACATACTTACAGCCAACTGCACTTTGACAAAAGCAATATGAATATACATTGGGGAAAAAACTGCCTCTTCAATAAATAGTATGGGAAAATTGGACATCCATATGCAGAAGAATGAAATTACACCTGTACCTCTTTCCATATGCCAAAATCAACTAAAAATGTGTTAAAGACTTAAGAATAAGATCTGAAACCATAAAACTCCTAAAAGAAAACATAGGGGAAACACTTCAGAAAGTAGGACTGGGCAAAGACTTTATGAATAATATCCCCAAAGCACAAGCAACAAAAGAAAAAATAAACAAATGTGATTATATCAAACTAAAATGCTTCTGCACAGCAAAGGAAGCAATCAACAGAGTGGAAAGACAGCCTATGGAATGGGAGAAAGTACTTGCAAACTACACATCCAACAAGGGATTAATATCCAGATTATATAAGGAACTCAAATCAACTTCACAGTAAAAAATCCCAAATAATCCTATTGAAAAATGTACAAAAGGAGCTGAATAGATGTTTTTCAAAGGAAGATATACAAGTGGCCAACAGGTACATAAGAAAAAGCTCAACAACATTAATCATCAAAGAAATGCAAATCTGTGGAATATACTAAAAAGCGTATGTACTTCATAGGGCCTGATTTTCCAAAGCCTTGCAGTTTCAAAAATTAACCTTGCGGAGGACTGGAAATTTTCCTCAGGCTATAAGTCTCTGTTGCAAGATAAGAATTGTGGCACAGCAGGTTGCTGGCTCAAAGACAGACTAGTTACTGATTGTTAATGTAAAGATACTGAGAAATTGCTATAGGAAGGAATGTTTGCTAAGATCAAGCTTGTGTTGATAGGACCACTTAATTGCCTTACTGGAATGTCATCTGGCTTGTTTCACTGAAAGTTACCAGCCTATACTGTTAAACTATAATCCCACCTTTGTTCTCTTCCTGTAACTTCCTTGTCTGGAAAATAAATGCAGGAAGAGCACCCCAATTTGCCATTAATTCTCCCAAGGAAGGGATGCCTCTTGCTGGAGAGGCCACTTCAGGGCCTCTCACTGCTCGGAAGAGATGGACTTTGAGTAATCCTTTGCGTCTCCATCACCCAGGGGAAGTGGGGTGACAAATCCGTGGGGGGGGTTGAAGCAACACAAACCAACAAAATGGTGCCCCATGTGAGGACATTCTTCACAGATCGGAGACTGACCTGCCAAGCATTAGAGAGGAATAGGATGTCTGATGATTCATCCCAGCAAAGGGAGTCCCTAATAAGGGAGATGCATCGCATCCTGGTAAAGGAATCATGGGTGGCTTTCAATTAGCAACTGCACGCCTGTGGCAGGTCAAAGTTAGGCTTTTTCAACCCCAGAGATATTTTTCGTTTTCTTTACTTTTAAAATATGGATAATTCGTTAATGAAAGGGGAGACTGAACATACAACTCCAATGTCTCCTTAAAGCAGCAGGCTGTAAGTAACTGAATGGCAGCTTGTAAAACTGTTAGTGGATATTAAACAACCATGTCCTTGATACCTCAAGGAAGGGAGCCTTAACATAAAAATTTGGGAACAAATTCGTCACTGGTTAATTATGCAATGGGTCTCGTTAAGTCTTCCCAGCTAACAATTAGGAGTCTATGTCAAGTCTTTCTGAGACCTATCCAAGACCTTAACAAAAAACTAAGACATGTTTATGCCACCAAAAAAGGATAAAACTTAATCTTTGCCAGTGACTGAGAGAACTTTAAATTGGACAGTCTAAAGTATAAGAAGTTAATATTTCTTTACAGTGTTGGTATCGTTTGAGCATGTTTTTCTTTCTTATCTGCACAATGCTTCTTTCCTCTCTTAAAAACAGTGGTTCTTTTCTTAACTGCATATGCTACTCTTTTTCTCTGGAGACTCTGGAGTTTTACGAAGAAAAGCAGCCATGGCACCAACCAGACCCCTTCTGGGTCTACTACTCTTCTCCTAAAAACCTCAAGAGTCAAATGGTTTTATCTCTGATTGGTGGCTCAGCTCTTGAGCTTAGTAAGCTGTTTGAGAAACAAAAACTAGACTAAGATCTACCTGTTTAACTAGATGGTCTCAAATTTTCTGGGATCTTAAATAGACTTCTAAATTCTTTTCTAATCTCATCTATGTATTCACAAAACCCTATGGTAGAATTTCTATGCTATTTTCTTAAAAGGAAGAAAATCTTCTCTACATCTTCTTGAAAAGGTTTGCATACTTTGCTTTACAATGCAATTCTGTTATCTTGCTTCCTTTAAGGCAAAGCGAAGGCTCACCAATAAGTCTTTTGGAAAAATACAATCTAAACCTGACTGTTCTTTTCACTAGTGAGCTTTTTATTACATCTTGAACAAAACCTATAAGATCCTTGTTTGTTCTTGTTGTTTATATCTGTATATATGCGTGTGTAAGCTGTATGTTATGTCTATATATTCATGTCTGTTTGTGTAATTGTTTTATGTGCAAGGTACCAAATTGGCTTATAATTAATGCACGCTCATTAAATAAGTAAGTATACTTTTCAAGTTCACGTGACTTAAATCTTCTAAAGTTTTGATAAATATATTTTCAAAATTTGATTCAAACCTTTTACCTAAATTTGTCTCTAGGTCAATATGTCTCCTTGTTATCTCAGCTCTGTCTCCTGGCTATGCTCATGCTGGGAGAAACAATATCTTTTAGACATAGATAGTGAATACTGCCCTCTGCCTCTCTGGACTCCACATGGCTCCAAATACCATGTGGAAACTTGAGACCTGAAATGGCTATTGAAAAGAAACCTATGCCAAATATCGCATAGGCCCTATTTAGCATTAACCGATAAGGGTATTATACACCAAGTTTTTGGCTGGGAAACGATAAATACATATTTAGTAAATTTAGCTGAAACTTAAACTGGGTTTTGTATAATTTGCTGTGATAAATGGACGCCTATTTACTAAACTGAATGTACAAAAATGTTATCAACACACATTGTTGCCTGAATTTACTAATCAAACAGGACTACATTTGTCTTTGCTAGAGGCTTTTAAGTTGTAAAACTTGCCAAAACCAAAAAAACTAAATACAAAAAATAACTATTTTATATATCATTTTTAGACTAATTAGGCCAATTTAACATTGATAAAAAAGAAACAAGTATGTAAAAAGGAGGTGATTTAAAGAAGGCTATGGATGTGGGGATATGGTTATGGTTGGAGGGGCTAGAGAGAAAGAAAAAGAATTTTTATGTAAGAAAGCATCTGGTACAGTGTATTTTTGTCCTAGAGTAAAATGACTGGCTATTTAGAAAGTGGGAAGTATAGGACAAAAACAGAATGTCTGAGTAAGTCTTGATAATGGTTTGTATAGATAAGTTTGTTAAAAGGGTTTTACAGGAAAACAAAAATTAACTGGATTTAAAAACAAATTATGTGTGAGTTTTTCTAAATATTAATGTCAAAAGTATTCTAATTCAGGGTTAGAATTTTCTCTCCTGTGATGGCACAACCAGATTTTCTAAAAAGCACTTGACTGCTCTTAATACAAAATCGTAAAAGGTTTTCTTTGTCCCTTAGATAACTGGTTTAAGAAACTTATTTCATGATAAATTCTTATGCTCTCTGCCTTTAAAACCCTTTGTCACCTTGGTTTTATTTTTTGTAGTAATTTGTGATTTTATTCAACTAAATGTTTTAAGCTTTTTGTTATTTAACAAAGCTTTCCAACACGAAATTCTGAAAGTTTAAAATAATGTTGAAGAATTCCAAGGGCCCTCTCAAAGGATATATAATAGATGTATCAAAACTAATTGGCTTATTTAATAAATTAGACTATATGGGAAAGCATTGTCAGTACTGAAAGTGTTATGGACATGTGTTCCAAAATCTTGTAAGGTTCTTAAATATCTGTCTTGATATAAATGCTACCGGTCATAATCTTGGTTCAATTATAATTTTAAAATGTTATGTCTTCAAATATTTCATGAAAAAACTCTGATAGGTACAGTTTCTGACAAATTTGAGTTCATAGCTTTAAACTGAAGTTCCAAAATTCTAATGAAGAAACTGATGGGTTTATGAAATTGTTCACAAAGGTCAAAAGAACAAAAGTTAATTGGTAAACTAATTAAAAAGTATTATGGGTTTTTACAATTTCCTTATTTTAAAACACTGCTGGTTCTCCTAATGTTTTCCAAATATAAGAAAACTCTCTCCCTCTCTCTCTCTTAAGCTATGTATAACAAACAACAATTTGATAAAATGTCATTTAAAACAGAGATAAAATCATTTGTTTTCTCCTTATTTGATCCCCACCAAAATTTAGTAACTTTAAGTATCCTTATGATTATTATGACAGTGTGGCTATTTTTATAAGTTCAATGAAAATTAACTCTCTTTCTTTATAGCAGGATATAATTTAAAACTTTGGATATAAGATAGCATGTCTCATTTCCAAGCTATGATCTCTCTTTATGTTTGCCAAAAAATTTGGCCCAAACTGCTGCTTCATCCTGCTATTCATCCCCCCCCCCATGTGGGACAGACAGATCTTCACCTGGGAAACAGTCTTCCCAGCAACGTGGGACAGATCACTGAAAGAAAGTGAGCTGACATGCTTCTTTCAATCACCGCCTGGGAAAGAGCCTTCCCAACACCAAGAGATTTATGCAACAAAAAGTAAGATCTTTTCCATCTAAATATTGATCATCAATGCTTTTATGAAGAATGCCTTGATCATAGAGGGGGAAATAATGTCTTCTCTACAAAAGCAGTTCTCTAAATTTTCCTGGCCTTAAAGAGGGTGCTTGTAACTTGGATGATACATCCTGTTCTTAAACAAAAAACTTGTAATTGATCAAAAATTTGACAAAAGACTAGACACTCTGAAAACAGTAATGTCCTGGACAGTTTTAACATTAACAAACTGTCTGAACTCAGAATCAACTATTATGCAGAGTTGAGTCTTGCCGGAGTCTCAATAATTGTTAATTACACCCAATTCACAGCACCTGGAGTGATGCCGCTGGAGCCGCCCTGAGAGACGATGACATCACCAGTCCTCACTTGAAGTAAATTAAAAGGACTTGCCATGCTAAATGATACTAACTTTGCTTTAACAAAATGCTTTTTGTCTTAACTATGCCAACCTGATCTATAGCTTTTGCTTTTTCTTTAAATAAAAAGGGGGGAGATGTGGAATATACTAAAAAGCATATGTACTTCAGAGGGCCTGGTTTTCCAAAGCCTTGCAGTTTCAAATATTGACCTTGAGGAGGACTGAAAGTATTCCTCAGGCTATAAGTCTCTGTTGCAAGATAAGAATTGTGGCACAGCAGGTTGCTGGCTCAAAGACAGACTAGTTACTGATTGTTAATGTAAAGATACTGAGAAATTGCTATAGGAAGGAATGTTTGCTAAGATCAAACTGTTGTTGATAGGACCACTTAATTGCCTTACTGGAATGTCATCTGGCTTGTTTCACTGGAAGTTACCAGCCTATACTGTTAAACTATAACCCCACCTTTGTTCTCTTCCTGTAACTTCCTTGTCTGGAATATAAATGCAGGAAGAAAACCCCAATTTGCCATTAATTTTCCCAGGGAAGGGATGCCTCTTGCCAGAGGGTCCCGGGAAAGTTAACCAGTTCAGGGCTTCTCGCTGCTCAGAAGAGATGGCCTTTGAGTAATCCTTTGTATCTCTGTCACCCAGGGGAAGTGGGGTGACAAATCTGTGGGGGATGAAGCAACACAAAGCAACACAAATCAAAACCACATTGAGATATTATTGCACCCTAGTTAGACTGGTCATTATTAAAAAGACAGAGAATACCAAATGCTGGCAAGGATGTAGAGAAAGGGGAACTCTTCTGTGCTGTTGGTGGGACTGTAAAATAGTATAGCCATTATGGAAACTGGTATGGAGGTTTCTCAAACAGGTATAGATAGAACTATCATATCCAGCAATCCCACTTCTGGGTTTATAACCACAAGAACAAAAATCATCATGACAAAGGGATACCTGTACTCCCATGTTCATTGCAGCTCTATTACAATAGCCCAAATACGGAACCAACATAAATGTTCATTGACTGATGACTGGATAAAGAAAATGTGATATATATACACAATAGAATACTACTCAGTCATAAAAAAGAATGAAGTTCTGCCATTTATAGTAAAATGGTTGAGCCTGGAGAAAATTATGTTAAGTGAAATAAGCCAGACACAGAAAGAGAAATACTGTGTGTCTTCAATCATAAGTGGGTGCTAAGAAAGAAAGAAAAAAGGAAAGAAGGAAAGATGGAAAGAAGAAAAGGAAGAAAGAAAAGACCACAAAAATATGTTGAACTTTCAGAAGGAGAGAATAAATCCATGATTAATAGAGGTGGGTTGGAGCAGGCAGAGGGGGTTTGGGAGAGATTGGGTAAGGGACACAAAGATTAATTGTATTTTGTAATAATGAATATGCTAATATTGATTTGATTGTCAGATTTTGTACACAAGTGACGGTAGTCAATGCTGTACCCCCAAAACATGTATAATCAATTACGCTTCAATAAAAAAAAATCATAAGCAACTTTATGTCAGTAAATTTGAAAATACAATTTTTTCTAGAAAAATATATAATTGACCCAAATTGAACAAAGAAACATAAACAACCTAACATATAATCAATGAGTAATTTAATCAATAGTCAAATTTTCAAACATTGTATTATGTATTTATAATTCATTATATAATAAATGTTTATTATTATACTAGAGTCTCCAGAGAAACTGAACCAATAAGATGTGTGCATGTGTGTGTTTGTGTGTGTATAAAGAGACTTATAAGGAATTGGCTTACATAATTATGGAGGCTAGAAGTCCCAAGATCTACAGTCAGCAAGCTGGGGACAAAGAAGTATTGATAGTGTCAGCTACAGTCTGAAAGCTGGAAGGCTTGAGACCCATGAAAAGCTGGCCTATGTTAAGGTCTGAGTCCAAAGGAGAAAAACACAATGTCCCAGCTCAAGCAGTCAGGTAAGAGGAATTCCCTTTTACTTAGTATTTTTGTTATATTGAGGTCTTCAATTGATTAGATGAAGAACACCCACATTAGGGAATGCAATCTGCTTTATACAGTCTATTGACTTAAATGCTAATCTCATCCAGAAACACACTCACAGACACATTTATAGTAACATTTGGGCAAATATCTGGGCATCCCATTGTCCAGTAAATTTGACATATAAAATTAGCCATCACACTTGTTTATTTCACCAATAATATTATTTATACTATTTATTATTTATTTATACCTAGAAAATCTAAGATAACTTATAAAAAAACTGTTTGACCAAACAAGAGACTTCAGCAAAGCTAGTAGACATTGGATCAATATATAAATACAAATATAAATACCCTAGCAACAGCTACCAGTAATAAAATGTAATGTAAATGAAGATCATATTCACAGCTATAAAAATTGTAAGATATTTAGAAATGAATCTAATAAAAATGTGCAAAAATTTTTATGAGGAAAATTGTAACAATTTATTTGAGGGTCAAAAAAGAAGACCTATGTAAGTCATGAGATAATGTGTACATGGATGGGAAGACTCACTTTTACCAAAGAGATCTATAAATCCAGTGTTACTTCAACTTCAAAAAATCAGTGTGATTTTTACACTTGATCTTAGCCAAAAGATTGAGGAGCGATAAATTCAGTGTGATTTTTCATGAAATTTATAACTTGATCCTGAAATTCTTTTAAAAAAGTAAAGATCCAAGTTCATAGGTTCTAATCATGAGAGAAAAATCAGAAAAATTCCAATAGAGGGGCATTCTACAATATACTTGACCAGTAGGTCTCAAAACTGTCAAGGTCATCAGAAACAAGGAAAGTCTGAGAAACTGTCACAGCCAAGAGGAGCCTAAGACTAAATATGATGTCATATCCTGGAACAGAGAAGGGAATTAAGTAAAAACTAAGAAAACTTGAATAAACGATAGACTTTAGCTGATCATGAGTTAGTATTGTTCAATAATTGTAAAAGATGTACCATGCTAATGTAAGATGTTAATAATGGGGGAAAGTGTGTTTGTGTTGGGGAGAGGGTAATATGGGAACTCTGTACTATCTGCTCAATTTTTTTCATAAATCTAAAACATTCTTAAAAAGTTTGCTAAAAAAATACAAGTAAGTATCCAAGAATAGGCAGGAAGAAAAAAAAGAGGGTGGACTCACCATGCCAATAGACAAGAGTAAGGAACTAGAAACAGCTACATTGTAAAGAATTAGTATGACAGGGATTCCATTAAAAGACATTGTGGAATACGACCCCAAAAGCACGGGCAACCAAAGGAAAAATAAACAAATGGGATTATATCAAACTAAAAAGCTTCTGCACAACAAAAGAAACAATTAACAGAGTTAAAAGACAACCAACAGAGTGGGAGAAAATATTTGCAAAATAAACATCTGACAAAGGATTAATATCCAGAATATATAAGGAACTCAAACAACTTTACAAGAAAAAAACAAGCTACCCAATTAAAAAATGGGCAAAAGAGCTAAGTAGGCATTTCTCTAAGGAAGATATATAAATGGCCAACAGACATATGAAAAAATGCTCAACATCACTCAGCATCTGGGAAATGCAAATCAAAACCACATTGAGATACCATCTAACCCCAGTTAGGATGGCTAAAATCCAAAAGACCCTGAACGATAAATGCTGGCGAGGTTGCGGAGAAAAAGGAACACTCAAACACTGTTGGTGGGACTGCAAAATGGTGCAGCCTCTATGGAAAATGGTATGGAGGTTCCTCAAACAATTGCAGATAGATCTACCATACGACCCAGCTATCCCACTGTTGGGAATATACCCAGAGGAATGGAAATCATCAAGTCGAAGGTATACCTGTTCCCCAATGTTCATCGCAGCACTCTTTACAATAGCCAAGAGTTGGAACCAGCCCAAATGTCCATCATCAGATGAGTGGATACGGAAAATGTGGTACATCTACACAATGGAATACTACTCAGCTATAAAAACGAATGAAATACTGCCATTTGCAACAACATGGATGGACCTTGAGAGAATTATATTAAGTGAAACAAGTCAGGCACAGAAAGAGAAATACCACATGTTCTCACTTATTGGTGGGAGCTAAAAATTAATATATAAATTCACACACACACACACACATACACACACACACACAAAAAAATTAAAAAACAGGGGGGGGGGGAGAAGATATAACAACCACAATTACTTGAAGTTGATACGACAAGCAAACAGAAAGGACATTGTTGGGAGGGAGGGGGGGACGGAGAAGGGAGGGAGGTTTTGGTGATGGGGAGTAATAATCAGCCACAATGTATATCGACAAAATAAAATTAAAAAAAAAAAAAGATATTGTGGACAAAGGAGTGTTATGCCATAAGTGGTGCTATGCTATTTGATCTCTACACAGGGGGATAAAAATCGCATCCTAATGGTGCAGCATACCCAAAAATAAATTCCACATTCAGTAAAGGTGAGAAGTAGAGTTTATAACTTTTAGATGAAGATGTAGGAGAATATCTTTATGATGTTGAATGTAGGGAAGGATTTCTTAAATGTAACACAAAGGCATAACCATAAAAGAAAATTTTTAACACGTAAAAATACATTAAAAATTCTATAAAACAAAAGAAACAATAAACAAAGTTAATACTAATGTCCCAAACTAGGAGACATTTGAATGGGTTTTAAGAAAATAATTGATACCCAAATAATAAAGAAATTGTATACATAACTTGGATGAAAACATTGTACATGCACACAGACATACACCAATATATGCAGTACTGTTTGTAGTTGCAAAATAATGTAAACAATCTGAATATCAAATACTAGGAGAATGGATATATAAAACTTATTATACTCATATAATTAAATGCTTAATATATAGCAGTTAGAAAGAATGAACTAAGACTACATGGATAACATGCATATACCTTGAAAGCATAACCTTGAATGAAAAAAGTTACAGTAAAAGATATTCAACATTATACCCCTCAGGTATATATAATACACACATAGGAATACTTTCATTAAGCTAGAAAACATAGACAAGAAGGACAAATAATTTTTATAATTATGGTGACAATTAGTCAAAACTATGACAAAGATTCAACTATATGTGTAATGCTATCTTTCCCTTGAAGAAAGATCTGGATCAAGTATGGCAAGAATAATAACATTTTAAAAATCCAGGTGGTGGTTAAATAAATGTTTGGTGTATCATTTTTTTCTAATTTTCTGTATTTAAAAACATTCCATAGTAAATATGAGTATCTTTATGAAATCTGTTTAAACATTCTCAGCAGAAGCAAATATTTTGGCTAGTAAGATGGATCCACACAAACTAATTTGCATTAACATTTGCTGACCTTAGGAACTATAGGCAAGGAAGACCAGATTTGAGCAAGTTACTTCCTGAGCAATGTGGTTGTCACCTCTACGTGGGGAGGAGATCGGGAACCTGATGTGACTGAGCGCTTCTTGGCCCCAGAGAAGACTTTCCTGTAGAGCGGGAATTCTGTTCCCTGTAGAACAAATGATCACAAAAACTTAAGGTCTGAATTTATTAAAAGGGCACCTAGTTGCCTAGAAGAATAGCTTTAATTAATAAATCATTGATTTATTCAACAACAAATATTTGTTAGACATATACTTGTTTAGTTCTAGAGACATACAATCAAACAGGGCCAATGTATGAGAAAATGAATTTTTAGAGCTGTGAAATTTCTGTTTTCACAGTTGTTATCCAGAGTTCTCTCAGGAAGTAAAATGTGTTTGATAAATTGCTTCTTTCCTTCAAATGGAAGATACTCAGCAAAATTCAAACAAACTGAAGCTTATCTGTATAAAATTATGTGAATTTCCCCTTTTAAAAAAAGGGAAGATTGAGGTGAGAGAGTAGAGGGCCAAGCAGACAGGGGAGGACAGGGACACTGACAAATGAGCAGAAAGCTAGATACCACATAGAGTGAAGAGACCATAAATAACCCTTTGGTATCCAAAATGAATTTTAAGAGTAGGCATATGTATTACAAATTTGTCATTTGTTTTTCAGAGTAATGCAATGTAATCCCTGACTATGATCCCTGTATTTTCAGTAAATTGATACAACGACAAAAGCCTTAAGAGAGATGCATCTTTGTAAAAAATGGAGACACAGCCTGGGTTCCTGGTTGGGTCAGAGCAGTCAGGAACAAAGACAGTACCCACAGTAGCTGGATCCCAGAGGTTGAGTTGATTGAAAGCATGAAAGTCTTCCCAGGGAATGCATAGAAATTTGGAGGGAAGGTTTTGAATTCCCATTGCCTGAAAAATTGGGGGGATAAGAGCCAATGTTATCTAGATCTCAGGAGGCAGGAGAATCCAACCTGAGTGCAATAATAAAGATATGTGACACACATTTGCTGGGAAGAAGTATTTAACACTCTGTGGGAGTGACGAAGGCTTCATAGAAGATGTGATAGTTGATCTGGGTATTGAAGCATGCATGCTGGACTGTCAAGGTGAGGAACAGCAGAGGGGACAGGATGGGCAAAGTCACAAGACATAATACAATAGTTAGGAACACAGACTCCAGGACAGATTGCTTGGTTTAAATTCCAGGGCTACCACTCACTAATATCACCATGAGTAAGTTACTTACCCTCTCAGTATCTCAATTGCTTTTTCTATAAAATGAGGATAACAACAGAATTTATCCCCAGAGTATATGATGCTTAAATGAGTCTCCAACACACAGTAATCTCTCAAGAGTGTTTGCTGTTGTTATCACATTCAGGGTAATAGCTCAGCATGGCGTGCACTGGTGTGGTGAGATATGGAAAGCAGATTGTGAAGGCCTTATCCACTAAACTAACTTGAGACTTTCTTCTGTTGCACAGTTTTAAAAGTGTGGTCAGAATTGTGCTTTAGAAACGTGTCTGTGTCAGTGCCATTGGGCAAGAATTATAAGTGAGTAAGAGTGAAGACAAGGAAAATAATTGGAAGGTTCTGTGCTGATCTGCATTGATCACTGCAAGGTGGGAGATATGTCCCTCATGTAGGGCAGTGCTGGAAGAAATGAAGAGAAATGTGCTTATATCAGAGTTGGCAAGTTCCCACAGAGCCTGATCCCAGCCTCAGAATCCACAATGCTGTAGACCAGAGCTCTCCAGCAGAAATACAATGTCAACTACAAATGCAAGATACATATGTAATTTTAAATGTTCTAGTAGCCACTGTTAAAAAAAAGTAAAAAAAAAAAATGAAATAACTTCTAATAATAAATTTTATATAATCCAATATATCAAAAATATTATTTCAATCTATAGTTGATATGAAAATTTATTAATGAGATATTTTACTTTCTTCTTTTTATAATAAGCCTTTAAAATTTGGTGCACATATTATATTTACATTATGTATCCATGGAGAATAGTCATATTTCATGTGGTCAATAATCATATATAGCTGGTAGCTACTGGACTAAGCAGGAAGAATAAACTTTTCTGCTATCCCTATTCTCTTTTAGCTTAGAAACTCTCTAGAAATTTCCAGAAAATCTGTCAATTTCGTGTTCTGGCCTGATGCGCAAGGAAATATTTCATCATTTATGGGGCACCGCAGTGATAGGCAGATTGGGCTTAACTGTGAGGACAGCAGTGAGTGTGCTAAAAATCTGTTGCGGTTATTTTCACTCTATTTCCAAGTGGTCTGATGTTCTGAAGATTCTTATTAGTAGCTAGAATTTCTGAAAATTTGTCTCATTTTATGCAAAGTTACAGGGGTTGCCTGTGTTGTATTTTAGCCCTATAGTCCCTTAGAGACTCTAGGATTGCCTCATGGAGATAGAATTAACTTTTACGTGGAATAAAAAGAGGAACAAAGTGTTTAGACTAGCAAGGGTAGTGGGGGGATTTCTTCTTATATTGAGTAATTTATTTATTCAAAAATAATAATTAAGTGCCTACTAGGTATCAGGCAGTGTGCCAAGATTTGGGGCTGCAGTGCTGAACTGAGACTTTTTCTCATGGAGCTTTAGTCTGGCTGGTAAACATGGACTCATTCGTGCTCAGAATGCTTGGTTCTAGAGGCATAGAGTGTGTGGTTCCTGGAAGTTTCCTTTGTCTCGTTATTCTAGATATCTCTTCTTCTGTGGGGAACTTAGTTGAGTTGTAGGTGACAGAGTTGTGGGAAACACATACCCTGCCCAGTTGAGGTGGGCCACACTCTCCAAAAAGTCCCCTGTATGAGTTTGAATGGTGGCCCCCAAAATAACATATCAATGTCTTGCCCTCAGAACTTGTGAATGTGTCTTATTTGGAAAAAGGGTCTTTGCAGGTAGAATTAAGTTAAAGATCTCAAGATGAGATCATCCTGCATTATCTGGATGGGCCCTAAATTTGATGACAAATATCCTCGTAAGAAACAGAAGAGGTGAAGACACAAACACAGAGGAAAAGTCATGTGAAGGTGGAAGCAGTAATCTGAGTGATGTATAAGAGTTCTTCAAAAAGTTCATGGAAAAAATAGAATTAAGTGATAGTACAAATCTTTCCATGAACTTTTTGAAGACCCCTGTATCTACAAGTCAGGGAACACCAAGGATTGTTGGCAACCACCAGAATCTAGGAGAGAAGCATGAAGTGGATTATCCCTCAGAGACTCCAGAAGGAAGCAACCCAGTGCCGAGACCTTCATTGTAGCCTTCTAGTCTCCAGAACTGTGAGGGAATAAACTTCTGTCATTTTAAGCCATGTGCTTTGTGGTAATTTGTTACAGCAGCCATAGGAAACTAATACATCTTTTCCTTTAGATTTTGAGCTTTGTCAGAGGAAGCTGCTTTCCTCATCTTTGTCAAACATTTATTAAGCTTTCACTGGATTCCTGTTGCTAATCAATATACTTAGATAAATTAACCAGCAGTCTAAGTATCCCAACTCATTAGTCAGTCAGTAAATGTTTACTGAGGACCTGCTGGGTTCCAGGCACTCTTCCAGGTGCCGAGGACACAGGGGAGAAAGAGAAAGGCAGAGTCGCTGGCCCTAAACAGTTGCGTTCAGAGCTGTGAGACAGACTACAGAACTTTGAAATATCTTCTTCCACTCTCTTCCTTCCCACACACTCCCCAGCACTGCTACCACATCATTTCCCCTGTAAACGAAGCTGGAAATGATCCTCCCTTTCTTTAAACCTCCACGGAATCTCAATTTTCTACCAATTTGCTAAATTTTTGTCGTCAAAAAAAAAAAAAAAAAGATCCTCACACTCAATAAGATGAAATACAAATACCAATAGCATATCATACACAACCTGTATGGGGAAAAGAAGGTGTCCCAAGTGTCCTTTCTAGAGCCATCTCCCAACGTTACTCCCTCCACGTGAAAGCTTTGCTTCAGTATGGATGGACTTCTCACAGCTCTGAACACATCTCACTGTTCAAGGCCATCTGCCTCTGATTCTTCTGCTCTCTCTGCCTACTCTTCCTTCCCTTCCCAGGTCATATTATCATCTGTGAAACAGTCCTGATTTGCCCTGAGCTCCCAGAATTGGACTCAACACCTGCTCAAAGTCTTTATGACATTGTATTTATATATTCTCCTGGACTATGAACTCTTTAATGACACAATTGGTTTCATTCATTTTTGTGTCCCAGAGCCTGTAGATAGTAGGCACCCAACAATATCTATAGAATCACTGAATAACCACATAAATGATTCTCAAAGGTGAACTTATGGAGTAGAACTGGAATAAAGTGGAATAAAAAAAAGAGGGATGTGTTTATAATTGGGTCATTTTGTTAAATGCAAATGCAGGAAGCACTTACTATTTAATGCTTTAAACTTAAGCCATAAAATAAAAAGCTAGAGCCAAATTTCCCATAGAGTCTGAGACTTTCTAAGCTGCTGGGCTGATGATAAGGACAAGGGCCGAGCCCTTGAGCTTCCCTTCTCCCATCATCTTCACGTGGGCATGTTCTTATCCCTCCATCAGGTCAGGCCAGGCCAGAGCAGAAGTCGGATGTCACCCCTGCTGGATTTGAGCCCCGTGCTGCTCTCAGCTTCTTCCTGGGAAGGGGATGAGATCCTCCGGTCTCATCAGTCATCTGGTCCCTGTCAACAAGCCTGCTGCTAGAAGCCTTGTGTGGCTCAGGTGGCTGCTGTGAGAAATCCCTGCCGGGCGGAGGCCGTTTGGAATCAGCAGAAGGCCCCACACCCAGCAGGTGCTGAGCAGACACAGAGGAGAGGAAGCAACCTAGGCGCCTTCCCCTAAGAGGTGGTTTTACCAGCAGAAGGATGAATAGGCCGGAAACCATCCCGCCAGCAAACTCCTGCTGTCAGCTCCAAGCCGGACAAAACAAATGCACTTTATCTGCAAGTGAGATTGGCTTCCGAGGGTCCATACATCATGCAAAGGCAGAGCTACTCCCTCCTGAGGAGCATCTTCTCCCTTCTCACAGTGCCCTGTCCCCTGGCGGCCTTCCTGCTGGCAGCCAAGCAAGATCAAAAGAGCAGAGGATCCACCCGGCGGCAATCCTCTCTTCTCCCACCCGTCTAGCCTGGGCTCAGCCTGGAAGCCCAGCCTGGCTTCATGTGGGGGCCGTGGCTTCAGCCTCGTGGTGTGCTTGCCAAGGCCCAGCAGCCGAGCCTGCCAGGAGGGAATGGCTGACCTTCAAGTGCCTCATTTCCCTCCACTCACTCCACCTAGATGGTGCAGAAGAAGCTGGAATTCCAGTCTGCTTAGTGTCTGGATTGCCTTTCAATCTGTGGTGGGAGGATCAAGGGTGCCAACGGATCATCTGCTCAGCCTTGGGGCTGCAGCCGCATTGGTCATGTGTCTTTACCCTGCATTGCTGGGGTTCCCCCTGTGTGACAGCAGGTTGGCCAAAGAATGTTAATATTGAGCTGAGAGCTGGAATTGGGGAAAGAAAGGAACTTAGGATATCTTGGGCTTTCTCCTCATGATCCTACCACCTCCTCGATACTTACTTCTGACCGTGTCTGTCCACCATTTAGGGAATAAGAAAGGAGGACTTGACAGTAGTGGGAAGGAGTGGATGGAAACGGAGACCAGAAGAGAACAAGGGAACACAGAGCAGGTAAGGTGAAGGGAAGGAGTGGGGGTCATTTGGACAGAAAGCAGAAGAGCGGAAGATGCTGTAAGAACAGGACGTCTGTTCTGCTGAACCCAGTTTTTTATTCTTTTCTCAAGTTCTATTTCTTTCCATTTCAAACCCTGCCCTGGTTTTGGAAATGCTTGGAAAACTCTTTTTGGCAGTGAAAACTGCTTTCACATTGTGGAAGGCCAGCTTTGCAACTGCCTCATGAGCCTGTAAACTGTATTCTCAAATGTAAAGTCTTGTGCAAAATTCTGAAAAGTCTGTGCAGATCGACCCAAAAGATGGTGACCAGCACTACTGGGAGAGACAACGTGATGGAATGGAGAGTACAGTTCTAGACTCAACCTTTAATGAGCTGTGTGACATTTTGGAGGTTATTTAAACTCTCTGGGTCTCAATTGCAAGATGATGCTCCAGATCATTTCAAAGATCCTTACTAGCTTTAAAACTGCATAATGATTACATCTTTTATCTGCTTGAAAGTCCCACAGTACTTTGCCCACTGCCCTCACTAAGCATAGAATGATAGATCCCCACCTTCCTCTCCAGCTGTATCTTCCTCTCCTTTCTTTGTATTCAATGGCCAAGCCATTCTTTTTATTATTATTATTATTTTTATTATTTTTTTATTATTTTATTTTATTTTATTTTATTTTATTTTGTCAATATACAGTGTGGTTGATTACTGTGGCCCATGACCGAAACCTCCTTCCCTCCTCCCTTTCCCCCCTCCCTCCCAACAATGTCCTTTCTGTTTGCTTCTGAAATAATCATAGTCACTCTTTCTCTTGATTGTGGTCTTTGAATATGACCATCCCTCTGCTTGCAATGCCTACTCTCCTTTCCCCACCCCTTACTCCTATTTTTCCTTCAGGACCCTGCCTCTTCTGGGAAGCCTCTTCTGGCCATACCTTCCACTTGAGCTGAATATGATTTCGCATGTGTTCTTAAAGCCTCTATGTTTTCCCATATATCACTTTCTGGAGGATATGGTAATTGCTCTTCCTATCTATCTGCCTTACAAGACCTTGATCTCATTTAAAGGCATGAGCTGTCTCTTGCATTTTTATGCCTACTTCAGTGTCTTAACACAACAAATGTACCAATGATCATTAAAGTTCACCTTAGAGCCCTTGTCCATATATTTCTGAGTTTTTTTTTTTTGTTGTTGTTGTTGTTGGAAATATGTAGAACTGTTTTCTTTAGCAAGAGAACCAAGGTAATGGGAGTGGCAGAAAATGAACAATAAAACAAATGTATCTGGACCCCAAAGGTCTCTGGATCCTGTTAAGGAACTGTGTATACACTTGGACTAAGGATGTAACACAGCCTGTTTGGAGGGCTTGGAATGCACAGGGTTGACCTCAGTAGCACTGTTCCCTCAGGGAAAAACACAATGATGTTAACTGAGGAGAAACGTGGAGGGGCATTTAGAAAACTGAGCAAGAGAAGTTATCTAGGCACATTTTAAGAATCGTTTTCTCATATTTCAGGCACACGTTAATCATTCTCTCACCCATCCTAGTTCTTAACCACAGAAGCTTGCAAAGCATGGAATCAGATGCTTTTCCAAATCACAGCCTTCCCATGTTATCTAAGAAGCAGTGAGAAACAAGGTTTTGGAGGAACTTGGAGGCGATTCCAAAAGATTGCAAGAGAGTCAAAAGGGCATGAGGGTGTCATTACTTACTGAGCAAATGGAAGGTAGAAATCTTGGAAACACATGCTCATTAAACAAAAAGTGAAAAATGGAGAAACAGCAGAAAGGGGGAAAAAATGACCCCAAGTCCACCTGCCCCTCCCCAAAGCCAACTACCACTAAGAGTTTGGTAGGTTTTGTTCATTTTTTTTTTCCATGCACATTTTACCCCGTTTGCTTTACTTTTAAATCAGTTGTCTTCATAGTGTAAATACAGTTTTCAATTTTGATTTTTTAAAAAATTAAATTATAAAAGAAGAATCTTCTTATTCTCTGTGTACTTTTGATAAACTTTTGAGGTTACTTTTTACTGTCTCAATGTCTATTTTAAATGGCAGTAAATAGATATATATTTTATACACTATATATAGCAAACAATGGAGACTGAGGAAAAGTAAAGAAAAATTTAAGTTGTAATCAAATAAAACTCACGATACATTTAGTAAGGAGTGTGTGAACATTGTTGTTTTGTGAGAATGAGGCATGGGCGAGTAGCTCAGTGAGTAGTTTGTGTTGCAACAGGGACCTCCTTTTCTAGACTCAAACCAAGCATTTCCAAAGTTAACTTGGGTAAGCAATAGGTTCATAAAGGGGAAGGAAAAAGAAAAAATTGTGATTCCTTGATTATCTCTCCTCAGAATGTAAGGAATCAGCCACTGTTCTTTTCCCTCTATCAGATCAGGCCAAGACTCCAAATTACTGTCAACTCCAATCTCTGACAGTGAGAGTCAGTCAAAGAGGCCCTGGGCCAGTGGGCAGTGCAGTCTGTCCTGCTGGGAACACCTAGAGGCAGAGTCACCACAGACCTTCTGAAGCGGAGACCTGGCTCTCTTTTCTCTTCTGCCAGGAGCCGGTCTGCCTCTTGAGCTGGGATGGGATTGCACTCACAAGATCTTCTCTGCATGGAACAGGCTGAGGGGTGAGAGTGAAGGGTCTCTTGCTTGCTCAGAGGGATTCCCCTCACAGCTACCTGAAATGCTGTGAAAGAAAGCTTCATGCAGGTAAACACCTCGGAAAGAATCAACAGGTGCATGTTCGTTATTTACTCGTGCAGAAGCCATTCTAGACATTCATGGAAAATGTAAGAATATTAATAATAGAAGGTTTGGTTAAAACATGGCAAAGCCTTTAAGGTATAGTTTGGAAGAAACTGGGAACTTCTGATTAATTAACTTTATATAAAATATCTTTGTTGATTCCAGTTATTAACAGAGCTCTGAAAAGTTTCATTTTTGTTTTTTAAAATCTAAACTATATTCCATATCCTTATTTAAGCCTATTTGACCTATCTAAGGAAGAGTGAGAAGAAAGAGGAATTATAAATAGCTAATCCTAGGACTTATTAAAACAAAGATGACAAGTGACTAGGTCTCTTGACAGGACACACAGCTGGAGAATATTCTGTTGCTGTGTGTTAGAGGATTTAAAAAGAATTTTCATTGACACATAGTAATTATATGAATTTATGGGATACAGAGTGATATTTTGATACATGTATACAATGTGCAATGATCAAATCAGGATAATCAGCATATCCATCACTGTAAACATTTATCATTTCTTTGTGTTGAGAACATTCGAACTCCTCTTTTCTAGCCATTTGAAAATATAAAGTAATTATTGTTATAGTCACCTAACAGTACTATAGAACACTAGAACTTATTCTTCCTATCTAGCTGTAAGATTGTATCTGGGAACCAATCTCTCCCTATCCCCGCTGCCCCTGTACTCTTCCCAGCCTTTAGTAACCACAATCCTACTCTGTTAGAGGATTTTTATATGTAGAAATAACCCCATCAAGAGGAGATAAGATTGGAAAAAATTTGAAGACAGATTTCTTTTAAATATAATATTTTAAAAAATGCAATAGTATAAGTAGCAAGGTACAGTTATATAAAAATAATTAAAGTGATTAAATTGCAGGTGCTTGGGTGACTTCTAAGTATTTTAGATAGCATTATCAAATATTCTGAAAGGATAAAGGGAAAGGGAATTTTGTAGTGGGGAATGGAGAAGAAGTAAGAAAGGATTGAGATGTAATTTTGGAACAGAAGCTTCTTAGGTGACAACTGGTCACATTGCCAACTCTAACTTCCTATTATATCTCCAGTCCTCTTTTGAGTTCCAAAATTGTATTTTATTCAACTAACATTTATTGAATGCCTAATGTGTGTCCGTCTGACTCAAGGCTGCCTTCTGAACTCTCCTACCTGTATGTCCAGAGACATATTTCACATCAGAGAGGGGAAAAAATAAACATGTTTTATTTTCCTGTCCACCCCAGCCACACCTCCCAATTTGTTCCTTCTCCTGTATTGGCCATCTAGCTAACATGACGCCTGCTCCCTACCTCCCAAGCTGGGAGCCTCTTTTTTGTTCTCTGTTTCTTCTCTTATCTCTTACATTGTGGCAATCACCAACCCCTGTAGAGTCTGCTCTCATCTGTGTTGACATATCCATCTCCTTGACCTCTGCCTTGGAAAGAACTCTATCATCCCAATTTGCTGCATTTGCTTTCTAGTCTCCCTGCCTCCAGCCCCTCCTCATTCAAGTCCATTCCCTTCAATGTTGCAGCCAAACAGTTTGCCTCCCACAAAATTAATCACGTTATTTCCTTCTTTAATTTCTGTACTCTTAAATTCCTGCAGTCTAACTCTCACAGCTGTGCACTCTTTCTGGAAAAAGAGTTTACCATTTTTAAATGATTTGTCTTTGGCCTCTCTTTCTCTGCCACTCTGTTGTAGCATTTTGGGGGCAGGGCCATGTGCTTTCCATATTTGTATTCTCATTCTCAGCACCCAGCACAGCAATGAGTGAGTGCTCAGAGTCATAGGGTGGGCACAGGGAAAGAGGACAGAGGTAGGAGGAGAAGGGAAGGGGCTGCCTTTGATTCCCAGAGGTCAGCACATCTCCTCGTGAATTGTTTCCCATCTTATACCACTGCTTCCTCATTCTGTCAGGAGTGGCAAAGGGACTTGACCCCACTGTGTACTCAGCCTTTCCATTAAGCAGCTCATTAGAAGACGTAAAAATTGGAGAGGATACCATTAGAGTGACTATGAGCTCTAAACAGGAAGATTTATGACTTAAATGGGCCCTGAGTGGACTCACGGGCACCCCTTAGTGGGAGCTGTAAAGGCTGCACATGGCAGATTTCAATTAGGGTCAGCCTCTGACTTCTTTTAAATAAACTGTAATATCTAGAAGTGTGCATAAATATTTTTTCGTGGATTCAAATAACACAAAACTGTCTATAAAGCAGTTTTCTGTAGAACGAGTCCTATGTTTCTGATGACTTCTATTATAAATATGATGAAGGAAGGAAAAGAAGGTAGTTGAACAATTGATAGGTTAACTCTTGGAGAGAAAGTTGTTGAGGAAAACACCTTGATGGATGAACAATTTTAGTTCTGGAGAGATTGCTCATAAGCTAGTCCAGAATGAACTAAAAGTGAGACAAAAATAATTAAACTGCTCCTACGTAAGAAATGGACAGAGAGTTTATCAGTTGTTGGCTGATGAGCCAGAATGGAAAGGGAAGTAAAAGAAATAAGAATGAGACTGAAAGACCTAGAGACAGAAAAAAAAAAAAAAAAAAAAAAAACCAACAAAAAACCTAAAACCTGCTTGACGGGGAGGCAGCTCAAAGTTTTCCATGAAGGAATGATCCAAGGGCATTTAGGAACAGGCATGTATACATTGTTGCTGGAGTTCATAGTGATGTAATCGCTTTCCATCACCTAAACTACAAGCAAAGCCCATCACACATAGCCTTCAGTGGGAAGGCAGAATTCTGGAGAGTCACAAGACTGCAGTAGTGCTGAGTAGAGCAACAAGAAATGGAAAAGAACTAGTACACAAGAAAGGTGAAAAACAGATGGAATTTAAGAAATCAAGAAATAAGTAGAATCTTCGAGACGGAGACAACTAATACAAATATAAGTGCTCAGTCACATCCCATACCCCACCTGTCCCTGGGGAGGAATACAGGTTTTCCCCCACTGTATCTGGTATGATGTTTGAGCCAATTTTAACTAAATCTTAAAAGACGTGGTAAGTAGCTTTATTTATAATAGCCAAAACCTGGAAAGAACCCAAATGGATTCACCAATTGGTGAGTAGATAACCAAACTGTGGTACATCCATACAATGGAATACTATTTAGCAGTTAAAAAAAACCCATTGATACACTCAACAACTTGGATGGACACCCAGGGCATTAGGCTAAGTAAAAAAAGCTGATCTCAAAGGATTACATACTGAGTAATTTCATTTATATAACCTTTAAAAGGAATAAAATTATAGTGATGGAGAGAAGATCAGTGGTTTTCAGGGGTGTTAGGAGCTAGGGATGGGGGAGGATGTGACTATTAATTATGATTATTAAGGGGTAACAGAAATTTCTTTTGTGGTGCTGGAATAGTTTTGCATGCTGATGTGGTGATGGTTACATGAATCTGTACATCTGATAAAATTCATAGAAATACATATGTATGTGTGTACATAGATATAAAAATACATGTGAAGGTTGGTGAAATCTGAATAAGATCTGTACTTGAATTAATAGTTTCAGTGTCAATTTCCTAGTTTTAAAAATATGATATTACCATTGGAAATAATACAATAAAGAATACTCAGAAACTCTACTATTTTTGCAACTTCTTGCAAGGCAAACTATTTCCAAATAAAATGATATGTACAGTCAGTTCTCATTATTTGATTTGTGGTAGTCATGTTCTCTAAAGTCTCAGAGCACTGAATTAGTTAATACTGAACCATTGCTTCTAGGGGAAATGCAGGGGTAGATTCTTGCAAGCCCCTGGTGACAACATTTTCATCAACTGATCAATTCGTAACCTTGTTTTACGTGTAATTCTGTTTAAAGACACTATTATTAGCAATAATATCTATCATAGATTCATTAACAGTGAACTCACAGCCAACATCATCATAACTAATGTCTGAATAAAGATGATCTAACACACGTGTTTTCTCTGTAAGTCACATCACAGCCTTTGCATTTAGGAACACTATGCATGGGGCCATTTTAAACAGTGAAGCCACCAACAAAAAGCACAAAAATGCAAAAAAAACATGGCACTAAAAAAGCCACACAAAAAAACTCTTGTTTACAGTATGACAAAATGAGGGCTGAAACAAGAAGGCAGAGTGTTGCCTTGAGGGTCTTCAGTTGGGACTGTGTTTACTGGGCAACTCAAGTTTTCTGCCGCTCTACACATGTCTGTGAATGGTGGTGAAAGAGCTATGACTATTGATTTTGGGATTATAAATAAATTTTAGTGAGCAGGTGAATCCACAAATATAAATTCTGAGAATAATGAAGATTGACTGTATATGTCTACATAGGTGCACACATACATATACGTGTGTATGTGTATATGCAAGCACACTTCAAGTTTGTGGAAAAATGAACTTAAAAGATAATACAAATCTTTCCACAAACTTTTTGAAAACCCTTAGTGTGTATCTAAATATATATAGATATATACATATATCTTTTTATATGTCATGGTAACTGCAGAAGATGCTGGAGCCCCAATTTATGTAATGATATATATTATATAATAAAACTGTAAATGTCATCTTGATAGGAAAAACTATCTAAAATTGAGTGGAGATTTGCTCAAAGTTTGTTTAGAGATTTGCAGCCTTTTTCTGAATTTTTTTTTTTTTGTTGTTGTTGCATGTAAACTTTAACTGTTGTGTCTAAAGTTTGCTTTCGTCAGCCTTGTTGGTTTTCCATCTATCAGTCTTTCCTTTTTATGCCCCCTTTTGTCCCTAAACATCTGAGTTTAGGTGACCAATGAGCCTAAACTCCAACTTTTCCTTCTAATGACTCATACTAGCTCTTTCAAAAATAGCTAAGGAAGTTCTTCCTACTGAGATGTAAATGACTGATAAAAGGTCAGTGAAGGTCCCCTTTTAGGAATCAATTTCCTTTTGACTTAGAAAAAGGATATGGCTTTACACATTGAGCTACTAGGTGAAGAATGTGTGTGTGTGTGTGTGTGTGTGTGTGTGTGTGTGGTGTGTGTAACACAGTATAAATGTATATAGGTAGGATGCTGTGGTCTAAATGTTTGTGTCCCCCCCACCCTGATTCATATGTTGAAATCTTACTCCCCAAGGTAATGGTATTAGGAGGTGGGGCCTTTGGGAGGTAATTAGGTTATGGCGGCAGAGCCCTCATGAATGAGATTAGTGCCCTTAATAAATAGGCCCAAGAGAGCTCATTTGCCTCTCACACCATGTGAGCACGCAGTGAGAAGGTGCTGTCTGTGAACTGACAGTGGGTCCTCACCAGACAGCAAATCTGCCAGTGCCTCGATCTCAGACTTCCAGCTTCCAGAACTGTGAGAAGTAAATTTCTTTTCTTTATAAGCTACCAGGTTTATTGCATTTTATTATGGCAGCCTGAATGGACAAGACACAGGATGAGCATCATGGATGAGCCTTCTAAGTGCTCTTGAAGTTGTACTTCCTAGCTACTTGACTGTTCGAAATGGCCAGCCCACCAACATTAGATTTGAGTATTCTCTTAATAAAGGCTGAGAATATACATAGTTTTGTGAAAAGTAACAGCTTTCTGCTCCTCATTGGAACTGTATGCCTTTAACTGTTAGGAAAGGTGGGCCTTTAACGATCCCAAGAGGAATCCCATTTCTCACTATTAGAAATTACGAGAATTCTTTCCTGCCAACACTCAGAATGGTCTTCTAGTGATGGTAAACCTGAAGCTCATATTGACAATCTGGAATGGCCCTTCTTATACTATCTATAGAACCATTATACTCTCCATTATGAGTAAATTGCTTTCTTTCACTTTGGTTTCTCCCTAATCCCTTGTAGGCATATGCTAGTTCTGGAACTCTTATAGAGCCTCTGGTTAGTGTTTTTCTGAGAAGTTAGATAAGACCAAGCTTTAGTTAAGCTCTACATAGCTGAGTGACATAGAGCTGTTTTTGGCTGAAAGCCCTTTAATTTTCTTAGAGCTCAAATGGAATCATTTAAAATGTAAAATGTATGAACATCTTTCCTCTGAATGAAATGATACACTTTTTGTTGGCTTAATTTCCTTTTGACATAAAAATTAAGACTCTTTCACCAGTACCAGAAATCAGTAATGCTGTGCATGTTGCCAGACTTACAGATTAGATAAGCATTTTTGGTTTCCAGTAGTGTTTTCATGGAATTATCTCTATTCAGGTCAAATTCTATTTTGAAAACTCCAGCTGATTCAACAGCCCACAATTTGTACTTTTGGTCTCAAAGCAAATACTTGATTTAACTCAAGCTGAGAGAACTGCACTTGTATTTGAGCCCTGACCCATATAATTTTAATATCCATTAGCCCTTACTATGGGATGTAATTGGATGGATCAGATGCTTCCTAGGTTCATGCAAACAGTGGGGAAAGCATGCAGGCCATTTCTCTTCCAAAGCAAACAGTGAGAGTCTATTGGTCTAAGCAGGAATTACCAATTAAGTCTTCTTCCTCCCTTCACTATTTCTTCCACTTTGTGTTGTGGGGCCTTAAGTGCAGAGAGATGCAGCAAGAGGATTTTGAAAAGGGCATACAAGTGGTTTAGCAGACCTAGATTCAGACATAAACTTGTAGTCAAGATGTATTCAACAACGTGGAAACTCTGGTCCTCAAGCTGTAGGGACTTGCAGCCTGAGGTGAACATGGACCCCACCAGAACCTTCTATTTCTCCTGAGACATAAGACAGAGAGGATGGGACAGAGAGGATGTCCATGTAGGAACTGGGTCACTACCAGACATAAAGGGTCAGATGTCAGAGCTAATTAGGAATCAAAGAAGTTGATTAGTAAGCAGGTAGAAGAGGAGTATTCACAGCATGGGGGAATGAGACACTTGAAGTCCAGAAGTGAAACCAAATCAGAATCTGAAAAGACCAGGTGGCCACTAGAGACAGCTATGGAGAATCAAGCACAGGGCACCTTGGTGAAATTGCTGTCCTTTGCCCAAGATGAAGTCCTCATGCCTGTCCAATCTGACCTCAGGGTGCCATAAATACAGTGTTCAGAAATTCTACAGTCAATGTTTGAAGATGACCATTAATGATAAAATAATCATATAATAGCTACTTTTTATTGAGTACTTACTATGTGCTATGTACTACTTTAGGCAGTTCACATACATACACCTGGTCTTAGGTAATCTTCACAACATCACTTCAGAGTAGGCTTGTTTCCATTTTACAGATGAAGAAACCGAAGCTCAGAGAACTTTAAGAATTTATGCTAGTTCAAGTAGCTTGTGAGTCATAGGATTCGAAATCATGTCCAGTTGACCTCAAAGCCCATGTTCTTAACCACTAAGATATACTGGATCTCAGCATGAGATAAAGTGGTGTATAATTCAAATAACCAGAATTACCACCTGTAATTCTAATTAGCTAGAAATATTGCAAAATATTCATACTGCAAGACACAGAGACTTGCAGGCTATCTTCATTAATGGGGAGGTGCAAAGAGAATATGTAATGAGGTCAGCGCAGGAAGAAGTTGTTCAGGAGTCCCACAGCCAGGCCTCCCAGAGAACCGAAGGGCAGTGGGATGCCATCGCAGCTCTAGAGTAACAGCAGCTTCGCCAGTCCCCTCGGAGGGCAGGTCCCCTGTTCAGTGCTCTGTTATTATGGGATCTCAGTTACTCAACTTCACCTCTTCCACATTCCTGGCCCCTACTGACTACATTTTATATGGCTTCCTATTTGCTTTATGATTTCTGCTTATCCCTACCTGCTATGGCCCCATTAGACTGCCGTCTGATTTTGTTTACTGACTTCTCTCTACTGTCTTTGGCATTTCTCTCTGTTGTCTTCAGTAACATCTGTGTTTCTCTCTGTATCAGGCATTTGTGCTCCCTAGAGGCAGGATCTAATTTGGTTCACATCACCATGCAACAGAGGAGACTCCCATTGGACAGAGAGGGTGAGACCACTTCACAGGCTGCAGTGAGCCTATGGAGCAGCCTTTGGGTCAGGTAGTCTTTCTTGGCCCAGTTGGCTGGGGATGTCTACACAGTGACCTCTGTATAGAAAATCTTGTCTAACTTTAGTTTTTGAATGAATCATCTTTGCATAAGTATGATCCCACTTATAAGTGAACTGAGGTGGCTCAGCCTGCTGTAGGATGGGTGGGTACACTTGGAACCTCCCTTCTCATATCTCTAGTGAAGCCCTAAGCCACTGATAGTTCAGAGCCCAGTAAGGGCTCAGAATGTGTCTGTGTACCTTTAACCTTGTTTCTGATTCTCACACCTAAGAACAAGCACACCTCATTTCATTGAGCTCTGCTCTATTGAGCCTCACAGACACTGTGCTTTTTCACACTGAAGGTCTGTAGGTATGTCAAGCAAGTCTATCTGCGCCACTTTTCCATGTGCTCACTTCCTGCCTCACATTTGGGTAATTCTTGCATTAATTCAAACTTTTTCATTTTTATTATATCTGTTGTGGTGATCTGTGATTAGTGGTCTTTGCTGTTACTATTGTAATTGTTTTGGGGTGCCACAAACTGCACCCATATAAGATGGTGGACTCAGTCAATAAATGTTGTGTGTTATAACTGCTCCACCCACTGACAGGTTATTCCCCTGTCTTTCCCTCTCTTTGGGCCTCCGTATTCCTTGAGACACAATGATATTTAAATTAAACCAGCTAATAACTCTACAATGGCCTCCAATTTTTCAAGTGAAAGGAAGAGTCGCATGTCTCTCACTTTAAATCAAACACAGAAATGGTTAAGCTCAGTGAGGAAGGCGTGTGGAAAGCTGAGACAGGCCGAAAGCTGGGCCTCTTGTACCAAACAGTTAGCCAACTTGTGAATGCAAAGGAAACGTTCTTGAAGGAAATTAAAAGTGCTACTCCAGTGAACACACAAATGATAAGAGAGCAAAACAGCCTTATTGCTGAGATGGAGAAAGTTTTAGTGGTTTGGAAAGAAGATCAAACCAGCCGCAGCACTCCCTTAAGCCAAAGCCTAGTCCAGAGCAAGGCCCCAACTCTCTTCAATTCTGTGAAGGCTGAGAGAGGGGAGGAAGCTGCAGAAGGAAAGTCTGAAGCCAGCAGAGCTTGGTTCATGAGGTTTAAGGAAAGAAGCCGTCTCCATAACATAAAAGTGCAAGGAGAAGTAGCAGGTGCTGATGTAGAAGCTGCAGAAAGTTTTCTAGAAGATCTAGCTAAGATGATAGATAATGGTGGCTACACTAAACAACAGATTTTCAATGCAGACAAAACAACCTCATACTTGTATTGGAACAAGATGCCACCTAGGTCTTTCATAGCTATAGAGGTCTTTTAATGCCTGACTTCAAAGCTTCAAAGGACAGGGTGACTTTCTTGGTAGGGGCTAAAGCAGCTGGTGACTAAGTTGAAGCCAGTGCTCATTTACCATTCCAAAAATCACAGGGCCCTTAAGAATTGTATCTACTCTGATTGTGCTCTGTAAATGGAACACCAAAACCTGGGTGACAGTACATCTGTTTACACCAGAGATTACTGAATATTTTGAGCCCACTGTTGAGACCAACAGCCCAGAAAAAAAGATTCCTTTAAAAATATTACTGCTCATTGACAATGCGCCTAGTCAACTAAGAGCTCTGATGTAGACGTACAAGAAGATGAATGTTTTCATGCCTGCTAACATAACATCCATTCTGCAGCCCATAGATCAAGGAGTCATTTTGACTTTCAAGTATCATTATTTGAGAAATACATTTTATAAAGCAATAGCTGCCATAGATAGTGATTTCTCTGATGGATCTGAGCAAATTAAATGGGAAAACTTCTGGAAAGGGTTCACCTTGATCAGTCAGCAGCTATCAACATTGATGAAAGACCCTCCATCAGCAAAAGATTACAACTTGCTGAAGGACCAGATGATTATTAGCATTTTTTGGCAAAGAAATATTTTTTAATTAAGGCATGTAAATTATTTTCTATACGTAATGCTATTCCATACTTAATAAGCTACAGTATAATGTTAACATAACTTTTACATGCACTAAGAGACCAAAAATTTGTGTGACTTGCTTTATTGTGATATTTACTTTATTGCTGTGGTCTGGAACCAAACCTGCAATATCTCTGAGGCTGTATATATTTTTCCATGTCTATATGTTTCTAGTTTCTTTTCCCCTCCCACTGAAGGAAAAAAAAAATCTGAAAATCCCTCTTTGATGTGGCAGTGCTGAGTTCTGTTTGTTCTGAATGCACTAGTACCAATGTTGATGTTATAGCACATGTGTGCTTTAAACCTTAGGCATTCAGTTTTGTGGGAAGTGACTTTATGACACAAATAATTTGGAAATTGACCACTATCTGCAGGGGTAGATGGGAGCCTATTTTTCTGATTACTTTAGTCTCTAGATTGTGTTTCATATATCTTGTCATATGGAACTAATAGTGTACATTTCAAAAAGACATCTTCTAATGCAATCTGAGATTTTGAGTCTTTGAGCCTTCTATGACTGCTTTAACTTTTAAGGAAAGATGTTGTTTTATTTATCTCTTGGTTCCCTATAGTTCTTAACATTGTGATCTGAATATAATTGGTATTTAAAAAAAATTGTCACTGATCAAACAAATGAATGATTAGATATGTAACATGTAGAGGTTCAAATTGTACCCATGCAACCTTCGATTCACGGCAGTACTGATACGTGGCTGGAACATTGCTAGGTCACCAATCACTAGGGTTGATTTGAGTACTACTTCTACTACTATTACTAATGATAATTTACATTAAGTTAATACTTGCCAAGTATTAGGCCCATGAGGAAACAGGCCCAGAGGGGTTAAGTATTTTGCTCAATGTTGGGTAGCGGGCAGTGGATCCTGGATTTGGACCCAAGCAGTGGGGCTCCAAAAGTCACATTTTTTCTTAATGCTACCTTGATCATGAAGGAGGTTGTATTGGAATCTCAGCCACTTAGGGCCAGCAAATGGGAGTTTTGGATACTGAACCTGAGGCACTTACTCAGCAGCCCAGTTTCCCAACAGATGCCTTTGATATGACTTAAGAGACTAAGTAGGAAAAACTTATGGCCACCTGGGCTGTCCCTTACATTCTGAGAGATTTAGATAAAGTTTTCCCTGCCTGGCTGGGATAAGTCAGTGATCTGGAATGGGTGCTGACTCAGTTTATTGGTCCATAAAATTTAGGGTGTGAGCACTGAGAGCAAAGTCTGGGAGTAGGAGATAATGAGGAATCTATAAGGAAGAGGAGCTGAATTTTTTGCTTTGAAAGGAGTCTGGAGATAATCCTAGTATGTTTCCCTTTGACTTATATTTAAATACAGCTATATTATCATACCATTGTTCCTGACTATGACATCTTTCAACATCCCCTTAGTCAACACCTACTATGTGCCAGGTACTTTGCACAGATGATACAGTATGGCCTTCACCCTTAGAAATTAGAAATTGGAAATTTATTGTGATGCCAATAGGTTTTTTTTATATGTGAATGGTTGATTTACAGATGAGATCTATTTTCCTAATTATATTTTTCTTCATTTATTCTACAAAGAATATATAATACTTTTATAATCAGAATGCAAAAATTAAAATAAAACCAGATACAGAAATTCAGATTTATGACACATGCAAAAAGAAGATTAAATAATAAGAACAATTTTGAGAACTTCCTATGTAACAGGTACTGTTTTGAGCATTTTATATAAATTTTTTTACTTAATCCTCATAATGCTTTCATTAAATGAGTACTATTTTTATCCCCATTTCACAGATAATGATACTGAGGCTAAAGGAGATTAAACCTCAGATCTACACAGCTGTAAGTGGTAAAGCCACAACTAAAACATCAAAACTATATTAATCAGATAAGTAAAGGCAAAATGAGGGTCAAGTATTTCCTGATCCTGAGAACTCTCTTCACTATGTGGTCTTGTAGCTATATGAAACCGAGTGGTTTTATGCACCTGTACATATTCCATGGTATATAGTGTTATTTTTGGAAGAGTTTCTGTTTCTTTTTGATAGAGATCAATTCAAGGCCAAGAATCATATCTTCCTCAGTATTATTTTTGATTCCTTCTTCAGTTTGGGGTAGAGGGTTACCTGTCTGAGCAACAACTGAGAAAACTTGTTGACTGCCTGATGATTGTGTAGTCACAAAGGTCTCTTGCTTTGCTGAGGGAGACGGCAGATTCTGGTATGACCGTTAGCTGGGCTCAGTTTCTTAGCTTCACTGTGGGACCTCAAATAAATATTATTGTTTTTCATAATAATATTTATTAAGCATCTACATGGTTTCCAGCACTGAAGGAAGGATCTCAAAGGGAGAAACACATTGCATACAAAATGTTTAGGTAGCTGTGAAGAATCATATAGCTACTCCCAGGACTGTTATGAGCCTGGATGTTGTGCTAACTGTAAAGTGCTTTAAGCTTCCCTGAAGAAAACAATGATGTCAGTTCCACTGAGATTTTTGTTTTTCAGTGATTGGTTGACCCATGTATTAAAATGCAAATTTTCCAATTGTTCAGAGTTTTATCTGAAGAGAGACTCCACTTTGAATAAAAAGAACTACTGACTTACTGTGTAAGGTTATCTCAATACGAAAATCTAGGTTTAATAGTTAGCAGTAAACTTTGGTCTGCCCTTCACTCATCTAGTTTTTAAGTAATTGTTAATTGAGCACCCTCTCCTTGCAAGGCATTATAGGAGGTGCTTCAGGGAACACAGAGACAGCTAAGACATAATCTCTAACCTCCAGACAGTTATAATCTCTAATGACACAAATACAGGTAACTGCACAAAGTGGCAGGTAGCACACAAAAGGTAAAGGACCAGGATAGACAGAATACTGCTCTTCACGGTAAAACACGTGTATATCAGATCATGCGAAGTGCCATAAAGGAAAGTAAAAGCAGAGAGGTATGTAGGAAGTGCCTGGCGGTTGGGATGGGGTTATTGCTCTTTAAAATAGGGTGGTCAGGGAAGGCCTGGCTGAAAAAGAAACGTGTGAGAAAAGGCCTCAAGGAGGAGAAAGAAGAGCGATGCACATTTCTGGGGAATTTCTTATTGTGACTAGGGGTCAAAATAAGAGCAAAACTGCAGTACGAGTGTGCGGAAGCAGAAGGAGGCTGGCGTGACAGGAGTGGAGTGTGCGAGGGAGGGGACCAGAAGGAGTGAAGCAGAGAGGTAAGGGGGTGCGACAGGTCTAAGGGGGTATAGGCTGAGCTGAGGACTTGGAGTTTACTCGAATGGCAATGACAGCTTTAGGAGGGCTTTGAGCAGAGGAGTGACAGAGAGACTCTCCCGACCGTGAGATGAACATAGAACCTAGGCCTGGTCTTGACCTATTGTTATTCTGCCTGGTACCTTTTTCCTGTGTGTCATCTCTGATATGCCTTTCCTCAGAATCAACACTATGACTTTCTAGGGCTTTCCCTTAGAGTTTAGGCAATTCCTTCACCTTTACCTACAATGGTTGTGTACCTAGCAACTCACAAATTGTGCTTTCGGTATTCTTTACTGGTTTTTCTGGCTGTCCCTTCTCAACCATCCAGATTTTCTGTAACCACTTAACACAACTCTCCTGGCCTTCACAGGGCAATTCTCTGATTCCTTCACTATGGACTTGTACTTGTGTCTTGGAATTACAACAGTTTCCTGGATTCTTTCTCTGGAGGAATCATTTCAGATTCTGTCTGAGCTAATGATTCCCTTTCTCTGAGAGATTTCTCTGGGTTCCAGTAACTTTTTCTCATTCAATATAATTAAGCCCTCTCTCCTTTCTCTAGTGCTCTATTTCAGAGAAGTTTGACCTGAGTATTACTTTTCCTTTTTCCTTTTTGCCTCTCTTTTGGTCTTCAAGATCTCATTTTCTGTTTCATATCCATCTAGCCTATGTCCTAAGACCTCAACCTTTCTCCTGTGGAAGCATTTCTCTTTTCCCAGTGAAATCAGTGGGTTTTCCTTGCTTGCTTTCATTCTCAGAGCCCAGCAGGGCCCACTGAGTCCAGGACCTGGATTATGGAAACTCCAAGCAGCCTTCTAGAATTTATCCAGTTTCTGGCATCAGCTCTGGGATGTTAGGTAATTATTATCATGGATCAGCAAATCGCAGAAAACCTGAACTTTTCACTCAGGAACAAGGTTGCTCATTGTCACCCCATTAGAATAATGAAATTAATGGAACTGTGACCCCTGGGTTCGGCACAAATGTATGCAGGCATTTCTTCATTGGGCATGTGAGAGGTTGAAATTTAAGGAGGCTGGTGGGAGAAGAAAAGAAGGTTTCCCTAGAAATAATCTCCTTTAAGAACAAGGAAGCAATATTTTACTGTCTTGCACTGCCAAAACTCATTTTTATGGAATCAAATCCATGACGAATTGGCTACGGTCCATGTAATATTGCGAGTGTTAGAATTTGCACTTGGTCCTTCTACTTACTTGAGCTGTGTGAAAAAAATGCCTGTTGCCAGCCCACTCCCCACTGGCTAGTCAGAAAGCATTATTACTCTACTTAGGAATTACATTCTAAAAAAGAGACTCCAATTAAGGCCATTTTCAAGTGGTAGAATTTGAGGACCTGCTAGGCCATTTAAACTCCCAGCACCTTCCCTACCCCTGTGGTTCCACTTTGATTATTTGTAGCAATAAGTGACACATTTTGAAAAACCCAGCATTGGACCCCCTACTTCTGAGGTTTATCAGGTACAAATACTACACCTAAACACCTTGAATCTCTTTCAGCTTGCTAGCTGGCAGTTCTGCCAAGGTTTTACCTAGAGAGGTTTTTCAATTGGGTCAGTACATTTTCCTGAAACAATTTCACTTGGGGCAGGGCATCCAGAATTAATTTCCAGAAACCCACGGATCATACATCCTTAGTGGTTGGTAGGGTAAGGCTGATAGGTTACAGACATATTTGAACGAGCTACATGTGCATGCTCATTAGCAGCAAGCTGTGCATTCATTCATTCATCAAATATTTGCTGAACATTCTATTTCAGGTTCTATTTTAGATATGTGCTTTACTTTGATAAACAAGAGCCTAAAACACGCCACAGCTCTGACAAACAAATCAACACTTCCCAACAGCAAGAGGACGTGATTGCGTTACTCCCCACTTTGGATCTCTGTTACTGCATTGCCCTGGGGCTGGACTCTATGTGGCAGTCTGGCTGCACATCTCAATCTTGCAGTAATCTCCCACTACATTTGTAGTCATGGCATCAACCAAGTAACTGAGAAGGCACTGGTAAGAACATTCATGTAATATAAACTCTACACAGGTCTGAATTTGCACAGTTATACATGTGGTCTAGGTTGGTGATAAATGGTCCTTACTAGAATGGAAATAGAATCATAGAAACATGTAATTTCAGAGTTAGAATGGATCTTAGACATCCTGAAATCCAACCCCGGTATGATCCAAGAGCTACAAAGTGACCTACTAATTCATTCACTGATGTGTTCATTCACTCAATAACTTTATTAATTTGCTATTGTGCATAAAGTATTATGATAGGCATTGGAGACACAGTGAAAAACAGAATAGTTTTGGCTCCCTATCCTCATGGAGTTCATAGATTAGGAAGAGAAATAAATATTAAACAGCTATTTACACCGTTAATTATTTAATTGCATAGAAATACAGATTGCTAAAGGAGCATTTAATAAGGAAAACACTCCCCTTGTCTAGGGCTGTGAAGGAGGCTCTCCGAGGAAATGAGGGTGTTGGGGAAGAGTGATCAAGGCAGAAGGAACTGTATGCTCCCAGGCTGGAAGAATCGTGCCTCGTCAAAACATCTGAAAGAAATCCAGAGTGGCTGCAGGCCAGGGTCCTGTTGCAGGGTCTTATAGGTCATGTTAAATATTTTGACTTTCACTCTAATTGCAATGCTAATTTATTTAAATAATATAACAGGTAAACTATATGGTTTCATTTTTCAGTTTTTTTTTTTTTTTGCTTCTATACTTAACTTTTTCTGTATGTACTGTTCTCAGGGAAGGTCTAATACATAGAGAAAAGAGACATCAGATCCTGGCTTTTGAGCACCTATGTTGAGTTTTTTATGTCATTATTAATTATTGTGATTAAAAACACATAAAATACAATTAACCATCTTGACCATTTGTAACCATGTTGACTTTTGTTAAGTATGGAGCAGAGACAAAATTCTTGAAAGTCATGGCTTTCAACTCGAAGGACTACAGACTTAATAGAATAAAGGTCTTTTGACTGGAAATACTGAGTTAAAACATGAAGAAAGTGAGGATAAAGTTTATCCGTTTACAGTAGATTGGGAAAAATTTGCCAAGTGATGTAAGAGTTGGTTTCAATGAAAAGGGAATAGCATCGTGCTCCACTGGAGAGACCGAGGAGAACAGAAAAGGAAGCAGCTGGAGCTGAGAAGTGGTGCATCTCTGGGAAGGGCTCAGCACCTCAAGCTCCTCCATGGAGGATTCCTGACAAGAAGAAGGGCAGTGAGCACCACATGTACCTTTTGGGGGAAATCCCAGAGCAGATGGCATCACTGCTGTCTTCTCATGGGGAGCACAGGACACCAAACACCTGTTCAAAAAGCCCTGCACCTAATCAATGAATGATGGCCCAGTTATCTCTTGCTGTGTAAAATTCACCCCAGAGCATAGTGGCTTAAGACAAGAGCATTCATTTTATCATCAGACATGGATCCTGTGGGTAAGGAATACACCATCTCAGTGTGTTAGCCCTTCTAGGAGTGTTAGAGCTTCTAATCAGAAGCCCAAACATCCATGTTAACATAATGGATATAAGAAATGGCTTTTCATTGGTGAAAGCGCAATCAATGTTCAAGGTATACGGATAGAATAGAAATATTGTAAAGGTACTCCTGTCCTTGCATAGACAAAGTCTAAAAATCTATCCATGTCAATGGCCTGCCCCCTGTAGAATCATATCAGAATCCTAATTCCAAAATGGTCCCATGTTCAATTCCTGACAGAAGATTTTGGACTCCTGAATATGGCTATAAGGTTGCCTGAGTCCTGCTTATAGAATACTGTAGTATTTCCCTCAATGAACCTGTTTTGAAAAGAACTGTGAAAGCATCTAAAAGGACAGAGAAATGTGTCTTCATCAAGCATCAGGCCACAGGTTGTATGAGTATTTTCTGTCTGCAGGAAGTAGGTGTTTGCATGTGGTGCACAATTCAATCTGTAACTTCACTGTTACTTCTTAGTGGGGTTGTGGAGGATCTTATCTGTAGACCTTATCCATCTCTAGATATAGATATCAGAAGCTACTAATTACTCCCTTAAAGATCTTCATAATTGTGAATGACTAAATTGGCATAGGTCAGTCAAATTTCTTCAGAACAGGTAATGGGTGATAAAAACCCCAGATAGTTTAAGGCGAATTTGAAAATAATCAGAACTTAGGCATAGCTTGAGGAGGACACGAAACTCTTATCGAAGCCCATTACATCTAAGCAATCCTGGGTGGAGTGGGAGAGAAAGGTCGATAACCTGATAATACATGTAATGTTGGCATATAATGGGTGCTGGATAGTTGTTAGCCAATGCATTGGTCAGGCTCCAGGCAGGAAACAGATGGCCCATGAAAACTGGGTAGTTTGAGAGTAGGAAAAAAGAAATAATTTTAAAAGTTATTGAAAAGCTATGGGGTGGTTCACAGAATCTAAGAAAAATGCTGATGAAGCAGAAGCATCCATTCTAAATGATGCCTATCCCGTGACACTCAACTTAAGACTTGTAGTTCAGACTGACTAGTTGCATTGGTCTAGCTTGGCTCATAGGCCATAGGCTTATCCTATGACCAGAGAGAGGGGGTACATTTTTTTTATTGTGATAAAATATACTTTTGAAATATAATTTCAATGGCATTAAGTACATCCTCAGTGCTATACAATCATCATTCATTTCCTGAAATTTTTCATCATCCTAAACAGAAAATCTATACCCATTAAACAATAGCTCCCCATTTCTCCCTCCTTCCAGCCCCTGGTAATCTTTATTCTCCTTCTGGTCATTATGGATTTGCCTATTCTAGGCACCTCATATGAGTAGAACATACAATACTTGTCCTTTTGTGTCTGGCTTACATTACTTAGCATAATGTAACCTCTTCAAGATTCACCCATGTTGTAGCATGTGTCAGGATTTCATTCATTTTTAAGGCTGAATAATATTCCATAGTGGGTATCTTGGTTAGCAATTCTATGAGGCTGCATGCAATGGAGGTTAGGGGTTTTTGAGGTATGGTAAAGGAACGGCTGAGCAGACTTCATACAGTGATCTTTCTACAGCTTCATCTCATGAATGCTTCAGATTCCTTCCTCCACAGAACATCAGGGAACTTCTGATGTTTCATCCTCACCAGCAATTAATGTAGTGGATTGTTAGTAAACACGACTGCCAGATACTTGAGCAATGCGTTAAATCCAAACCCTGGGTGGGTATATCCCTGTCATTAAATTCTGCTGTCAAGCCTTAAATCTTTTTGTCTTGTTCAGACACACTTAGAATTTGCTACCATACTTCTCAAATTCCTGTAGACACAAATAGTCGAGGTCCTGCAAGTCTCTGATATAGAGTACAGAGCAAGTTTTGTGTTCTCTATTGGGTCTATGCTGGGTTCTAACTCTCATTATATGCTTAGAGGCAATGCAAGGTGATGGGGGTGGATTCCTAGGAGAAGTGGCATCGTTTTGGGAGGTATCTGCCTGAGGTGCAGTCATTGAAAGGATTTAAGCAGGGGAAAGCTGCTTGAAGGCAGGAGGGGCTGCCTCCACAGGCAGAAAGACTATGTGATTCAGTGTTCTAAGCCTCATTCATGTCTGCCCAAATGCCCCTATCCTATATGCTATGGCCTCATAACTTTCCCACAATGCCCCTGCCTTGGTGAAGGAGACCTGATAGGGTTGAGCGTCTAACTTGTGCGCAACTCTGCCACCCTCACCATCAGATGCTGTCCCTGGAACTCAGCTGCATCTGTTCTGTGATTATAGAACATAAGAGACTCCTTTGAAGTTATCTTTGATGGTTTCTGATTTCCTTTACTCTGCTGAGTAGAACATTCATCTCCTTTAATTTCTTTTTTCCTTTCATCCCTTTAAAGGCATTGAAAATAGCCAACTTCTCTATAATCACTGTTTTTTCCATAAGCAATTACCTACCATACCCACTTGATCGCCTAGTTCCTTTTCTTGCTCCTGCCCTTCTCCCACAACCCACCAGTGATCCTTTGAGTGACTGGGCACCTGGTATGCTCCAGGCTACCAGCATTCCACTCCCCCCTTCCCCACGCAAGGAGGCTGTCTTGGTCCGTCTGTGCTGTAACAAAAATATCTGAGACTGGGTAATTTATAAAGAATGGAAACTTATTGCTTACAGTTCTGGAGGCTGGGAAGTCCAAAATCAAGACACTGGTAGGTTTGGTGCCTGGTGAGAACCTGTTCCTCATAGACGGTGCTGTCTAGGTGTCCTCACATGGCAGAATGGATAGAAGGGCAAAAGAGTTGAACACTCTCTGAAGCCTCTTTTATAAAGGCCTTAACCCTTTCATGAGAGCAGAGCCCTCATGACTTAGTCATATCACCAAAGGCCCCACCTCTTAGTACCATAACCTTGGAGTTTAAGTTGCAACATATTAATTTTGGAGGGACACATATATTCAAACTTAACAGAAGCTATTTGGGTTTTTCTAAAATATGTGAGCAAGTAAATTGGAGAATGCCCTTCAGATGCAATTTCTTTAATCAAGAAAACTAGTACAAAGTAGAAATAACACAAAAGTCGTTTTATAAAGGTGTGCAATCATGGAAGCAAAGCTGTGGTATTATAACATGTGAACACTAAATCTGAAAGAAAACCTGTGTGTTTTCTGACACATACCTAATAGACTATGATGAAGACATTGGTCCAGCTGACTATTTCTAGAGGACATTTACCATTCTCTTGAGGAGGAGGCATTGTTGATTAAAACTAAACTCACTCTTTCATCATATGTTTGAAATTGGTTGTCATATTTAACTGCTTAGTCAATTCAGTTAAAAGTTTATGCACAGTGGGTGATTAATTTATTTTTAAGCATTCCTCCTATTACAAATCCCAGATAAAACTACAAAGAATGCATTGATTGTGTGAAAAAGAGCCCCAGATTTGCTCGTGGTGCTGGTTTCCAGGAAGGAATGGCTGCTCCTGGTAAAGTCACCTTTACCTATGTTGTAAGAAAGTAGGGAAAGAGATTTGGGAATTAGAGCCTTGAACAGGGATGACTCCAAGTGGGTGATCCTTATAAGTTCGAGAAGTTTCTGTGGGTGGTCAGCTAGTGGATGCCTGAGCCCATTGATGAAATTAGTATTCAGTTGGAGGGACACTGTGGCATTTCTCAGTGGTTTGAGTGAGAAAAATATTTCCATAGTCATAATCATGTGAACATTGAAAATTGATTTAACTAGAAATTGTGATCTAATTATATTTGGAAGTAGGGAAGAAAAAGTACCTGTCAGATGTGAGATAGTATTGAGCTAACTAAATCCTCATATTCCATATTAAAAATTTAATGGCTAACAAGTAACACTTTAAAAATCGAGGAAATTATTGTAAATATGGGATTTAAGTGGTACAAAACATAGGAATAAACCTAAAAGAGCTGGAAGTGTTTGTCTCTGAGGAACAGGAATCAGGGTGGGGAGGTAGGACAGGGATTTGTGTTGTTGTTACAAGCCTTATTGTTTTTTGTTCTGTACCATAAACTTAAGTTAACTTGATAAAAAATAAATGAAAAAATAATGTCTGGAAGGATACATAGTTAACTGATAACAATGATTTCCCTTAGGGAGAGGGAAGAGATTGGGAAAGAGATGACAGTGACTCAAGTTTTTGCTCATGCTTCTGAATTGTTCAAACTTTTTGCAATTAGAATATACTCATGCACTCCTTCTGCACTTAAATAAAATGATATAAAATGAAAGAAATTGAAGAATATCCTAGGGGAAAAAGTTCATGCTGATAGTATCTACCAATTGCTGAGCAATATAAATAAAAAGAGATTCACATCTCAACAGAGTATAGTCTAATTTGGGGGCACCAAATCCAAAAAACAATTTTTTTAAAAGCTGCTGTAAGAGAATAAATAAATCACTGTATTGGTAAAAGTAGCAGACTTATGTTGTATTTCTCATCAGCCATCCTGGTGCTAAGGAAATAAGAGAACTTCAAAATTCTAAGAAAAAAAATCAAACCTCGAATTCTTTATCTGGCCAAACTATTGGTTGAGCATGAGGGAAAGTAAAGATATTAGGAACATTCAATTATTCAAGACATTTTTACCTACAAACTAGCTTTAAGGATATTAATGAAAAACGCATTCCAATAAAATGAAAAATCAACTTCAAAGCAAAGCAAAGCACACAAAAGAAATAATGGGCCAAGAAACAAGTAAAGATAAGGATGTTAAAAGAACAAGATTAAGAAACAAACTGCATCTAAAATACCAGTGATAGCAACAATCCACCAGAGTTATAAAAGCCATAATCTATTCTACATCTAAGTACATTGCTTTGAAAAATATAAAAGCAGCATCTGCTAGAAGCATATAAATAGAAACTGCTAAGTCCACAATTATATTAGGAGGTATTAATATACTTCTCAGACATTTTTTGCCAAAATTAATTAAATATAGAATTTGAATAACCCAATGAATAATCCTGATTCTATATATTTTCATTTATATATCATTGTATCCAGTGAAGAGAATAAATGTCTTTTTTGCTCAAATACATATGAAAAATTCACATGCAAAAAAGCACAGATGATATATTAAGCCATAAAAGAAACCACAATAGATTGAAAAAAAAAGAAATTATACCAGGTACTTTATTATAATACAATTAAAATTTATGCAAAATGGATAGTAAAACGCCAAAACAATACAGTTTGAAATGTAAAATTAATTTAAAATATATTTTGGATCATAGAATAATGAAAAATATAAATGATTAACTTCTAAGAAACAATTCAGAAAACACAGACAACATGCTAAAGCCTTTGGAATTCAGATGAAGTTGTAGTCAGAGGAAAAATTATAACCATAAAGCCAAGTATTATAAAGTAATATGACTAAAAATAAATTAAATGATCTTCCAATCCCCAAAACATTGAAAATAACAAAATAGACTTTAAAAAGTAGAAGGAAAATGTTTAAAAACATATAGTCATTAATGAATTAATCATAAAAATGTTTAAAACATTAATAACATTACAATCTTTTGCCAAATGTGATTAAGAATGAAAGAACAAATGAAATATTAGAAAAAAAGGACGGGTCATACATATTAAGAAAAAAGAGATTAAATATTAGAATATTTATAAAACTTTATAATAGTATATTCACAAGATTACACAAAATAAATGATTTTCTAGGAAAATGTGAATTACATAAAAATAATCTTGAAACAAAGTAGAAAACTGAATAAGCCAGTATAATTGAAAAGAATCAAAGGACTAGTACTAAAAATGGTAGGAGGACGAACAGATTTATGTACGGTTTCTACAAACTTTCAAGAAACAGATAATCTCCATGATCCATAAATTATTCTGGTACATAAAAATTGGAAAGCTATGTAACTCATTTAAGAAGACTTCAAAAACTCAGCAAAGGAAACAATAGAAAAAGAAAGTATAGAACATTCTTACAAATATAGAGCAAAATATCTATTATTGATTTATTTATTTGCCATCTCATTAGGGTACCTTTTTAAAAAAATTGTAACATAGTTGATTGTACTTATCTGTGGGGCATAGAGTTGAATACCAATACCTGTAGAGCAAAATTTTTAAATAAAATATCAGCATGTAGAACACAACTCTGTATTAAAAGAATGAAGCACATGACTAAGTAGAGTTATCCTAGGAATGCAAAGATGACTCAACACAAGAAAATTTTACCAATGTAATTTATATATTAATAGATGGATTACAGGAGACCCTTACAATTATCTTAAACAGGTGCTAAAAAAATTTGATAAAATTCAATCATAATTGACATAATCATAATTATGACATAAATCATAAACAATTTGTCATCTAGAAATAGGATAGTTTTTTTTTTTTTAAATTTTAAAGAGATCTAACATAAATCTAGAGCAAACATCATACCTCACGGTGAAACATTAGAAGTATTTCTAATTATGTTAGAGAAAAGACAAGGATGTTTACTATCACTGAGATTAAACTTTGAACTGGAGATTTTAGTCAATGCACTAAGACAAGAAGAAGAAGAAATAAGACAGATACGTGTTGAAAAGAAATATTTATTATGCATAGCAAAAATGTTTTTTATATTTAAAGTTCAAGAGAAATAACTGAAAACTCTTAAAACTGATAATTAAGCATAGTGGCTAAATATGAGAACCACATATTAAAATTAATTAGTTTGAGAGATTTGACAAACTGGATGTTAAAATAAATGCAATTCATTTTTAGTTTTGGGTGAGGTCCCAAGGCTATAGGTGGCAATTATTTCCACATTACAAAGTTAGGGGCTATGCCATCCATAAAGGACTAAGCATTTCTGTGAACCTTCAGACTTTTATCCAACTCAAAGGTGTACAAGAATTAAAAATTTGCAGTTAAAAAATAGACATTATTTCTCTGATGCGAGAGAGACTATAAGAGGATACTTGGAGAGGCTGATACATTTCCTGGAGTTTGAGAGCTCAGGGAATAGGTGTTAGACACTCACCTGAGAAATCTAAAGATATAACAAAACTATACATATTTCTAATATCCATATATGTATTTGTAAATCTGTAAAAAAATAACTTACACTGGCAACAATGTTTACTTTGACATGGGACTGGGATTGCAGGAAGGATGATAAAAGCTTTATTTGAGTTTGAAAGATATATTGTGCCATCAATGAGTGAATTACATGTTGAAAACTTGCTTTTTTTTCAATTATGTTTGTCTGAAGAAAATAGAACTGCTGGGTACACAAAGTCAGTGATAGGCACTGCTTTTGGTAACAACCCCAAGTGTTTTGCAAAGTCAGAGTGTTAACGGAGGAGAGGGTCTAAGGAGGTCAGATAGCTGACCTCAACCCACGCCACCCTCTGCCAGGTTCTTGACTGCACCACAGGAAAGAATTCAAAAGCAGAGTCAGAGTAGAAGGAGAAAATGGGTTTAATGTAAAGAATAAAAATAGTACACACTTCACAGGGAAAGCGCAGGCTGGCCCTAGACAGTGAGCAGCAGCCTGTTAAAGGCAGAACACAAAAAGTAAGAAATAATAGAGCTTGCAGGCAAAGTGCTGGCTGGCTCCAGAGACAGTGAACAGCAGCTCCACCTTCTTCCTGTATTCTACCTTTATAGTTTGGCTATCTATACATATTCATTCTATCTAATGAATATTTAACTGAGGAAATGGTTCCGAGTTATGTAAGGTTATGTAACATAGCCTTGCACATGTTCAGTTGATCTCTTGGGAGCATGCTCATTGGTCAAATCCCAACATATACACTGAAAATTACTTAAAATAAATTTGATGCTCTCTAGCTCCCCCAGTGGAAGGTCATTCAAGGATAAATTCCTTTTTACTGGGCATGCTCAGCTACTGGAATTACATAAGTCTGCTTCCTGTGGTCTCAATTTCTCCATGTCAGTGCTGAAAACAAGTGCAGTGGCAACAGTACTCAGGACTCAGAGGAGGGGCTTGAATCCTAGGGGAGTGGCCTGAAACCAAGGGGAGTGGCCTGAAGCCCAACCCCAGGGAAATAGCACCTCCTATCTCTTGAGGACATAATTCATTTCTAAAATAAGGCTTCATTTTTTATCTCCTACCTTCCAGCATGAAATTTATTTTTAAACTTACTTGTGTATATCATAACTGTATGTTCTTATAAAAATTTAAATAATGCAGAATAATGTAATTTAAGTTAATGCTCCTCATCACCTCTTCTTCCTCTCTCCTCAGAGGTAATCATCATTATCAGTTCAGTGCAAATCTATTGAGACAATTTTTGTGCATTTACATGTATATTTATGTGCCTATAAACATTTACATAAATGAGATCAAGCTACATATATTATTCTGCAGTTTGCTCTTTCCCTTAATGATAATTGTGGACATTGTTCTATGTTAGTACATATAGATCTCTCACATTCTTTTAAATTCTGCATAATATTTTAGTATGGATGCCCAATAATTATTTTCTTAAGGCAAAGTAGAAGAGTTTCTTAAACAGAGCATGCTTTCTGCCACTCCAAGTACCTGGTTGTGTAATTTGAATATTATACAATGTTATTGTCCTATTGGAAATTTAACCACCTCAGTACAAAATTTAAACTTTTGAAAGATATGACAGATAGAAAGATTTTAAAATTCTTTCTACATGAATTATTTCAAATAGTCAAATTAATCACTAGATTCAGGTTATTTTATTCTACTACAAACTATTCTGTATTTTGTCTATATTGCAAACTTTGGGGAAATAGAAAAAATCCACTGAAGAATAAAATTATAAAAGCTGGCAACATTTATCAGATATGATTAGTAAATACAAATAAACTGAAATGTACATCAACAATAATGGTAAGTATCCACATTGAAATTTAATTTGGAAAACATACAAATAGAAATGCTAAAGAAGAGACTATGTGAATATAAGGGAAAACATTGGTATACTGATACTGAATGTATGTGATTTAGTTTTGGCATGGTGATGTCTAGCATTCCGATGATCATTCATGAATATGAATAAGATAATAAGAATTTTCTTCTTTTGGCAGAAATCAGAGCAGAAAATTGATAATATTTTGTTGCTCATTTCTGTAGATATCAAACATCAACAACAAATGATATCACATATTGCTTAAAAAATAAAGTTTTAAAAATCACTAGAATTATAGCATATGTAGTAACCAAAACCTTTTGGAAAAAGCAGAAAATGCTGTTAATTAATTTAAATATTTTATGTATATGTTTGAGATATACATTATGTTTTGATATACAAATATGTTGTGAAACGATTAATTATTTAAAGGTAAGCAAATTAACATATCCATCACCTTTTAGAGTTACTTTTTTTTTTGTGGTAAGAGCATATAAAATCTAATCTCTTAGCAAATTTTCAATACGATATTAACTATAGTCCTCTTGCTGTGTATTAGCTCTCTAGACTTATTCAGCCCACATTACTCCAAGTTTGTACCCTTTGACCTACATTTCACCATTTGCTCCCACTCCCCACCTTTGGTAACCAATTCTACTCTGTTTCTGTGCATTTGACTTTTTTTGTTTTTTAGATTCCACATATAGATGTGATCATGCAGTATTTTAAAGTAGCAGGATACAAAATCAACATACAAGATTAGTTGCATTTCTTTACACTGAAAATGAAATCAAGAGTATAATCCCATTTACAATAGCATCAAAAAGAATAAATTATAAATAATTTTAATCAAGGAGGTAAAAGACCTGTACACTGAAAACTATAACACATTGATAAAGGAAATTGCAACATTAGTCACAATAGCCAATGTATGAATACAACGTAAATGTCCATGGATGGATGAATGGATGCAAAAATTGTGGTGCGGAAATACATGATGGAATGTTATTCAGCCTTTAAAAAGAAGGAGATACTGCCATTTGTAACAACATGGATGAAACTGGACGATATTACGCTAAGTTGATGTCCTATAATTTCTTTAACTATTCCCCTATTAAATATTCAACATTTAGATTTTTCTTACATTTATACTGCATTGTACATTTTTTGCATACATATTTTTAGATACAAGTTAAGTACATGGCTGGGAGTGGGATGAGATGGTTTGTCAAAGGAGAATCAAGGTGCTGTTACTGCAGGAAGTTTGGATGGATGGATGGATAGTGGGTAAGCAAAAAGAGGCAAAAACCTAAGATTTGAGACCTTACCTGTTTAAATAAAATGCGTGTTTACTCCTGTAATTCGGTTGAATTACGTGAGAATGCTGTTAATGTGCTTTGGCTGTTAGATATAGGTGGAAAATAGCCGTCCTATAACCCATGAATGGGTAAACTGGTCTTTTGGAGATAATTTGAGACTGAGCTTAAGTTTGCATAAACACCTTTATCAATATGAGCAGTATAATAAAGTTATGTGCTGTTCTGATATCATTCTACATGAAAGGGATGGTTGGCAGGTCTTCAGCTAGTCTTGATGACTGAAGAATACTGATTAGGGTAAATCAGGCTCCACTGTGGAATATCTATATTAATTTTCTAGTGTGAAACTCTACAGAAGTTGATTTTATCAGCTGAGTGATAATTTTACCCTCAACTCTGAGCTTTGTTGATTGAGTTAATGACTCAATGCTTTTGATTTAGGGGTTCCATACCAGGTTCAGGAATTCTCTTTTCCAAGCTTTTTACCTTCACTTACTCTTTCCCTTGGATGCTAATGGCTTGGCTTGGGTGCCAACCTGTTAATGTGGCCTGCAAGGCTGGGCCCTTCTATCTCTGAATGGGGTGACGATGTCATCATTCCTTAGCTCATGGAGAATGTCTTGCAGCTGTCGGAGGAACACAGATCATTAGTGATCTTGGCAGGATTTTGTTGGAAGCACAATGCTAAAGATGAAAGGTCAGTTTTATTTAACTGATGAAAACAATGAGTAGCAGATTAAGCTAGTTTTCTGGTAAACAGTGCCATTACTTTCCAGTAAATAGTGTCAAGATGCCTTGATGAGTAACATACATGGAGATAAAGAAGAACATCTCTTGGGGATGGAAAATTAGGTATCTCCATAAACTCAAATATGCCTTTAGTTTTCTTATTGTTATGATCTGTTCCCTAAAACATTTACCAACAGGTCATTTGGTTGTACTCATGGAAAAAATGAAGTTATGTTCTGTTGAAGACACAGTCTACATTGATGGGCCAGTTTAAGGACTATTCTTTTCATCTGCCTGAAGTGTTAAGACACCAAAACAAAGCAGAGTGTTCCGTGCTACTCCTGCACTGCCCATCCGTCTGTTGAAGCTCAGAGATGAGCTGGAATGCAGGGAGAGAAGAGCCAGTCTAATAAAAATTGAATGCAGCATACCAACCCGTCAGCATCCTTCATTGTAAGATGGAAGACATAGTTTTGGCCTGCTTACATGCATTTTTTTTGAAGCACACGTTGACAATCCATGCAGAGAGGCATTCTCTGAACTGGAGACAAGAAGCTACGCTGTGCTTGCTATCTGGAGAGTTAGATTCTCTGGAGCAGCAAAGTGTCTCTATGGTATTAATATGATTTGGATAGGACCTTAAGGAAGAACATTAACTCTTTCAAGGTGTTCAAGTACCAGCCAGTAATTTTCTGATGTGGTACTACTAACAATAATTAAAATAACAGCTACCATTCATTGAATGCTTATTATGTGCTAGGCATCATATGCAGTGCTTTTCAGGAAAAACGTTAAATTCTTGCAGTAACTCTATGAGGCAGAAAAAAGAGGCACAGAGAGGTTAATAAGAGAAGTGTTCAAAGTCACATGGCTAGTGTTGAAATTGGGATTTGAATACAGGTGGTATATAACTCATGGACTATGCTCTAACCATACATAATACCAGTTAGTTATCTCCTAGAGTCCTGAAGCAACAATCTCCAACCTTTTATGATATTTGTGGTGGCTGATTTTGTAAACCCATCCCAACTTCCCCTAAAGGTCTCTGGTATAAATAAATTAAAGGGGAAAACTTGAGTCAATTAAATGTGTATGTGTGGCTTTTTTTCATTTATTTTTAGCAATTTGCAACACCCCTTGGGATATTTGGAGATACCCTGCTGAGTAGTGAAGCAGATAGGAGTGCACTGGTCCGTGACCTTAAGTGAATGAATTTCCTGAGCACTTACAGTGGCAGGTTTTCCACTTCAAACATTTTGAAAGATCCTGATGCCTGAAAAAAGAAAGAGAGAGACAGCAAGCCAGCTAGTAAGCTAGCCAAGGTGAGGGGAACCCAGCTGCTTACCCAGGTCTGGTTTGTTGCCTCAGATGTTGAGGGAAAAAATCATTTGAAATTGTTACTTAAAAATGGAGCTTTTGGACACTGATTCGGAACTGTTTTCGATCTTTTGGCCTTGTTTTTGTTGAAACGATATATTGTTTTACAAGTGGTGCTGAGCTCCAATCCCACATTCCTGCTGACATAACTATTATTATTTCATGGTTTCAGCATCTTCTTTGTTAACCCTACACATAATTTTAAAAAAAATCTAGATAAATGTGTATACACGTGTGTATGCATCTGTGTGTGTGTGTGTGTGTGTGTGTGTGTTTTGGGTACGCGGGTGGAGAGGGTAATCTCTCAGGGAATGCTAAAATGAGCATTGATATTTTTCTGAGTATAGACAGCAAAACAGGTGTACCCAAAGCACCGGTGTTAGCAATGCAACCAGTTTGTGCAGCAGGAACAAACTGGTCCTGGTAGAATGAAGTGGGTAGAGTTGGATGTGGTTTATTGGGGTAATGTCTCGCTTTAGGAGAGCTTAAGGCAATGTTATCTCCTTGGGTGAGAATTTTTTTCTCTTGAAATGTTCCTATAGAGCTCTCGTAAGTTGTTCCTTCTTCCCACTTTCCAAATGGAAATTACAGTAGAGGACAGAACTTGATTGCTTCATAGCTATTTGAGACCCTAATTGCTTTTGCTCAACTCACTAGCCAATTTTTTTTTTCAATTTTTATTAAAGCATAATTGATTATACATATTGGTAGGGTATAAAGTTGACTACCAATAGTTGTGTACAATGTGTGATAGTCAAATCAGGATAGTTAGCTTATTCTTCATACAATGCGTAATCATTCTTTGTGTCCATTAACTGCTTTCTCATTAATTTCTCATTAACACTCCTCCCTTCCCCCTCCCTCATTCCACCTGTAGTTACCACAATTCTGTTCTCTCTTCTAAAAGTTCAACGTATTATTGTGATTGTTGTTTGTTTCTTCCTCTCTCTCTCTTTCTTTCTTTTTAAAATTTCATCATAATACAATGTAAACATTTTTTGTGGCCCTTTACCAATTTCTGCCTTGCCTCCCTCTCCCTTTCCCACCTCTGGTGGACTTAGTTCTGTTTTCTCCTTTTGAAAGTTCAACATATTATTGCGATCATTGTAGCTTTCTCTCTTTCTATTGTTGTTTATTTATTTATTTTTTTAGCTCTCATTTATGAGGGAGGACATGCAGCATTTCTCTTTCTGTGCCTATTTCACCTAACACAATTTTCTCTAAGTTCATCCATGTTGTTGCAAATGGCAGAATTTCATTCCTTTTTGTGGCAGAATAGTATACCATTGTATATATGTCATATTTTCTATATCCAGTTGTCTGTAGGTAGACATTCAGGCTGGTTCCAACTCTTGGCTATTGTAAATAGAGCTGTGATAAACATGGGAGCACAGTTATCCCTTTGACAGGATTTCCATTCCTTTGGATATATACCCAGCAGCAGGATTGCAGGATCATATGGCAGTTCTATCTGTAGTTGTTTGAGGAACCTCCATATCATTTTCCACAACGGCTGCACCAATTTATAGTCCCACCAAGAGTGTAGGAGGTTTCCCCTTTCTCCACATCCTTGCCAGCGTTTGTTATTCAGTCTTTTTGATAATAGCCAGTCTAGCAGGCCTGACATGATATCTCAATGTGGTTTTGATTTGCATTTCCCTGATGCTATGTGATGTTGAGCATTTTCTCATGTTTCTGCTGGCCATTTGTATGTCTTCCTTTGAGAAACGTCTATTCAGCTCCTTTGTCTGTGTTTTAATTGGGTTACTTGTTTTTTGACTATTAAGTTGTTTGTGTTCCTTATATATTTTGGATATTATTCCCTTGTTTGATGCATAGTTTGTGAATATTCTCTCCCATTCTGTAGGCTGTCTTTTCACTCTGTTTTTTCCTGTTAACTGTTTCTTTTCCTGTGCGGAAGCTTTTTAGTTTGATATAATCCCATTTGTCTATTTTTTCATTTGTCATCTGTGCTTTTAGGGTCTTGTTCATAAAGTCTTTGCCAGTCCTACTTCCTGAAGTGTTTCCCCTACATTTTCTTTTAGCAGTTTTATAGTTTCAGGTCTTATATATGTCTTTAAATTATTTTGAGTTGACTTTGGTATATGGTGAGAGGCACAGATCTAGTTTCATCCTTCTACATATGGGTGTCCAGTTTTCCCAGTACCACTTATTGAAGAGACAGTCAGGGAGTGTAATGCCTCTGGCTTTTTTTTTTTTTTTAATTTGGGGTGTTTTGTTGTTCCATACGAAAGTTAAGATTGTTTTTTCTATGTCAGTGAATAATGTCATTGGTATTTTGATGGGGATTGCACTGAATCTGTAGATCACTCTGTGTAGTATGGACATTTTTACATTAATTCTTCCAATATAAGAGCATGGAAGGCCTTTTCACCTTTTTGTGTCCTCTTTAATTTCTTTTAGCAGTGATTTGTAGTTCTCATTGTAGAGGCCTTTCACCTCCTTGGTTAAATAGATTCCTAGGTATTTTATTTTTTGGTGGCCATTGTAAATTGGCTTGATTTTCAATTTCTTTTTCTGCCAGTTCGATGTTGGAGTTTAAAAAGCTACCGATTTTTGTGTACTGATTTCTATCCTGCAACTTTACTGAAATCATTTACCAGCTCTAAGGATTTTTTGGCAGAGTCTTTAGGTTTTTCTGTATATAGGATCATATCATCTGCAGACAGGGACAGTTTGACTTTGTCTTTTCCAATCTGGATGCCCTTTATTTCTTTCTCTTGCCTGACTGCTAGGGATAGTACTTCCAATACTATGCTTAGTAGGAGTGGTGAGAGTGGGCATCCTTGTCTTGTTCCTATTCTTAAGGGAAAAGATTCCAGCTTTTCTTCATTCAAGATGATACTGGCTATAGGTTTGTCATATATGCCTTTTATTGTGTCAAGATACTTTCCATCTATACCTAACCTACTGTGAGTATCAGAAAGGGATGTTGAATTTTGTCAAATATTTTTTCTGTGTATACTGAAATAATCATATGGTTTTTGTCCTTGATTTTGTTGATACAATATGTCACATTTATTGACTTGCATGAATCCCTGGGATGAATCCCACTTGATCATGGTGTATAATTCTTTTGATATGTTGCTCTATTCTGATTGCTAATATTTTGCTGAGAATTTTTGTGTCTATGATATTGGCCTGTAGTTTTTGTCATTGCTGTTGTTGTATCTTTGGTTTTGGTATAAGGGTGATGCTGGCCTCATAGAAAGAATATGAGAGAATGGCCTCTGTTTCAATCTTTTGGAATAGTTTGAAAAGAATTGGTATTAATTCCTCTTTGTAGAATTCAGCAGTAAAGCCATCTGGTCCCATGCTTTCCTTTGTTGGGAGATTGCTGATTATTGCTATAATCTCAGTGCTTGTTATTGGTCTGTTCAAGTTTTCTGTTTCTTCTTGGTTCAGTCTAGGGAGTTTGTGTGAGTCCAAAAAGTTATCCATTTCCTCCAGGTTTTCAAATTTGTTGGCATATAGTTGTTTATAATGATCTCTAATGGTTCTTTGTATCTCTATGGTATTGGTTGTAATGTTTCCTTTTTCATTTCTGATTTTTGTTACTTGGATCTTCTCTCTTCTTTTTTTTAGTTAGCCTAGCTAATGGCTTGTCTGTTTTGTTTATCTTCTCAAAAAAAACCAACTTTTTGTTTTGTTGATCTTTCATATCATTTTTTTGATCTCTATATCATTTAGTTCTGCTCTGATCTTAATTGTTTCTTTCTGTCTACTAATTTTGGGATTGGATTGATCTTGTTTTTCTTGTTCTTTGAGGTGTAATGTTAGGTTGTTTATTTGAAATCTTTCTATTCTTTTAATGTAAGCAGTTATTGCAATAAACTTCTCTATAGTACTGCTTCTGTAGTGTCCCACAGGTTTTGGTATGATGTGTCTTTATTTTCATTAATTTCAAGAAAATTTTTGATTTCCTGTTAAATTTCTTCTTGGACTCATATGTTGTTCAGGAGCCTGTTGTTTTAATTTCCATGTATTTGTATAGTTTTCTGAGTTTTGCTTGTTATTTATTTCTAGTTTTAATCTGTTGTGGTCTGAAAAATACTTGAAATGATTTCATTTTTAAAAATTTGTTAAGAGTTGATTTGTGACCTAACATGTGATCTATCCTGAAGAACGTTCCATGTGCTGATGAGAAGATTGTATATTCTGCAGTTGTTGGATGAAATATTCTGTAGATATCTTCCAGGTCCAGTAGATCTAAAGTGTAGTTTAAATCCTGTGTTTCTCTGTTAATTTGCTGCCTAGATGATGTGTCCAATACTGAGAGAGGGGTTTTCAGGTCCCCTACTATTATCATGTTGGGATCTATCCCTTTCTTTAGGCCTAATAGTGTTTGCTTTATATTTCTGGGTGCTTCACTGTTGGGTGCATATATATTCATGATGGTTATGTCTTCTTGCTGGATAGATCCCTTTGTTATTATATAGTGACCTTCTTTTTCTCTTTTTATGGTTTTTGGTTTAAAGTGTATTTTATCTTATATAAGAATAACTACTCCTTCTTGTCTTTTGTTTTCATATGTGTGGTATAACTTTTTCCATCCCTTCACTATTAGTCTGTATATGTCTTCACAGGTGAAGTGAGTCTCTTGAACACAGGATATAGTGGGGTCTAGCTTTTCAATCCAATCAGTCAGTCAATGTCTTTTGAGTGTGGAGTTTAATTCATTTACGTCTAGAGTTGTTATTGAAAGGTATTTTCTTACTCCTGGCATTGTACTGATTTTTCTCTTGGATGTTTTAAATGTCTTTTGTTCCTTTCTTCCACTTTTATTGTTTGTCTTTGATATTTGTTGTTTTTTTCAAGTGGTAATATTTAGTTTCTTTCTCTTTCTTGTTTGTATTTTTGTCTACCAGTGGGTTTTATTCTTTCTTTTGTATTTGTGGTAGTGATTATTGTTTTTCAGATTCCAGATGCAGGATCCCCTTTAGGATTTCTTGCAGGGCTGGTCATGTGGTGGTGAACTCCCATAGATTTTGTTTGGAAAAAACACAATTTCTTCCTAGTTTCTGAAGGATAGGTTTATATTTGCTGGGTATAGCATTCTTGGCCAGCAGTTTTTTTCTTTTAGTGTTTTGAATATATCACCCCATTTTCTTCCGTCCTATATAGTTTCTGTTGAGAAGTCTACTGTTAGTCTAATAGGGGATCCCTTATAGGTGACTTGATGCTTTTCTCTTGCTTCTTTTAGGATTCTCTCTTTGTCTTCGAGCTTTGCCAGTTTGACTATAATGTGTCTTGGAGAGGATCTTTTGGGTTGAATCCGTTTGGGGATCATTGAGCCTCCTGATCTGAAGGTTCATGTCTTTCTCTATACTGGAAAGTTTTCCATTGTTATTTTGTTGAATAATTTTTCAATGCCTTTTCCTTTCTCCTTCCCTTCTAGAACACCCATGATTTGAATGTTTGTGTGCTTAAGGTTGTCTCCTATCTTCTTAGATTTTCTTTATTTTTTAAAATTCTTTTTTCCTTTTTTTATCTGCCTAGGTTATTTTGAAAAGATTATCTTCAAGATCAGAAATTCTTTCTTCTGCTTATTGCAGCCTGCTGCTTATGTGTTTTTTTATTTTGTTGAATGAATCTTTCAGTTCCATGAGTTCTGCTACATTCTTTTTAAAGATATTAATCTCTGTAAATTTCCTTCTTCATATCCTGGATTTTTTTTTCTTGTTTCATTATGTTGTCTAACTGAGTCTTATCATATCTTGTTGAATTTCCTTAAGATTGTTGCTCAGAATTCCTTTTCAGTCATTTCGGGGTTTTCTTGCTTTACAGTATCAGATATCTGAAAATTACTGTATTCTTTTGGCAGTGTCATATTTTCTTTTAGTGTCTTTATGTTGATGTCTGGTCATCTAGTAGAGCATTCACTTTTTTATTAGTCTGAAGTGGGCTTTGTGGAGAGAGATGTCTTCTTCTTTTTGCAGTCTCTGCTGGTCACTCCCCTTTTGTCAATGCAGTCAAGTGGCTGACAGGTGGCTGTGGCTGCTACTGTGGCAATAAGCCCCCTTTACTGTAGCTGTGGTGGGCCACCCATGTGGAAGTAATGTTTTCATTGTGCCCCTGCCTTCTGGCAGGTGGAAGGTGCTGCCCTTGGCTGCTGACTAGGACCCTGTAAGTGCTCTCTTGCCTTCTGCCAGGGGGTGGAAGCTGTCCTTGGCTCTTCTCCCTGGCCCGTTTGTATCTTATGCAGGATTATAGAGAGAAATCTAACACTTCAGTGGTGCTTCTTACCTCATCAACTATGGCATTACTGCACATTTCTGTAGCAGTATGATTTATAAGCACTTTCAAGTAATTTTTAAATTTGATTTTCCCCCAAACTCAGGAAAACAAAAGTAAGTAGTATTATCAACATTTTACATCAGAAGAAAATAAGACTCAGAAAAGTTAAGCACTGGATCTGGGACTAAGTAAGACACAGGTCTTCCGATTCTCATGTTGAGCTTTTTTTTTCACTGTACTTGAATCCCTCTAGTTTTTAAAATATCAGATTTGTAGTTATGTGGTTATAATATAGTTATTGCAGAAAATCTGAAAAACACAGATTAAAATCACCAATAATCACATCAACCAGAAGCACTTACTATTAATATTCTATATTGGCATATGTATGAATATACATGTATACACATAAAATTTATAGTTATACAGTAGTTAATATGTACATTTACATACACACACACATAAAAAAGTTAGTGCATTTACATGGTTTAAATATCAACACCTATACCAGATGCCTGGTTAGCTCAAGTGGTTAGAGCATGGTGCTGTAACACCAAGGTCAAGGGTGAACCAGCCAGCTGACAAATAAATAAATAAATTTCAACAAGTGTGCAAAGTACAATTCTTTTTCTTACCATTATTCTCTAGCCTTAGGATCTCCCTTTTCACATGTCAAAATAATATTAGTTTTTGAATAGTTATCTGCGGATATTTTATTCAGGGTTAGTTTACCTACAGAAGAAAATATATAGATACATATGTACATACATAGGCACATACATATCTATTTTATATAAACATATCTGTTTTATATGTATATGTGTGTGTGTGTGTGTGTATATACATGTGTATACCCACATACAAATTATAGAGCAGTCCCCCCTTATCTGCAGTTTTAGTTTCTGCAGGTTCAGTTGCCCACAGTCAACCACCATCTGAAAATATCACATGGAAAATTCCTGAAGTAAACAATTCATATGTTTTAAATTTCACACCATTCTCAGTAGCATGATGAACTCTCATGCCATCCCACTCCTCCTTCCTCTGTCCAGAGTCTCCAAGTTGTAGACCATCCCTCCCATTAGTCCCTTAGTAGCCCTTGCAGTTATCAGATCAACTGTGGCAGTAACACAGTGCTTGTGTTCAAGTCACACTTGTTTTATTTAATAATGATACATTGTGATGCCTACATTATTCACCTCATTTCATATCATCACATAGACATTGCATCATCTCGCATCATCACAAGAAGAGACATGAGTATAATGAGGGTTATTTTGAGAGTCCACGTTCACATTCATTTTATTGTAGTATATTGTAATGTTCTATTTTATTATTAGTTATTGTTAGCCTCTTACTGTGCCTAATTTATAAATTAAAGTTTATCATAGGTATGTATGTGTAGGAAAAAACAGTATATACAGGGTTTGGCATCCATTGGCGATCTCATCACTTATCCCCTGTGGATAAAGGGGAACTACTGTATTTACCTCACCTCCATACCCATTTATACATGAGTGGTAAAGTGCTGTGCTCGCTATTGGACACTTAGTAATTTTCCACAAAGATCAACTACTTTGGTTTTTTTCACTTAACTATTTGGAAAATTTTCTTTTTTAAAATTTATTTTAATTTATCAATATACAATGTAGTTGATTTTCATGTCCCTTTACTAATTCCTCTTTCTCCTTCTGTTTCCCCCTCCCACCCATCAATATCATATCTGTTCACTTGTCTTAACAAGTTCAAGGAGTTGTTGTGATTGTGTCTTCTTCCCCACCCACCCCCACCATTTGTTTGTGTATTTATTTATTTATAGCTCCCACAAATAAGTGAGAACATGTGGTGTTTCTTCTCTTTCTGTGCCTAACTTGTTTCACTTAATACAATTTTTTCTAAGTCCATCTGTGTTGCTGTGAATGGTAGTATTTCATTCTTTTTTGTAGCAGAGTAGTATTCCACTGTGTAGGTATACCACAGTTTCCTTATCCACTCATCTGATGATGGACATTTGGGCTGGTTTCAACTCTTGGCTACTGTAAACAGTGCTGCAATAAACATTGGAGTACATGTATCCCTTTGACATGATGATTTCCATTCCTCTGGGTATATTCCCAGTAGTGGAATAGCTTGGTCATATGGTAGATCTATCTGTAATTGTTTGAGGAACTGCCATAACATTTTCCACAAATGCTGCACCATTTTGCAGTCCTACCAACAGTGTAGGAGGGTTCCTTTTTCTCCACATCCTCGCCAGCATTTGTCATTCTCAGTCTTCTGGATAGTAGCCATCCTAAGTGGAGTGAGATGGTATTTCAAAGGAGTTTTGATTTGCATTTCCCAAATGCTGAGGAATGTTGAGCATTTTTTCATGTGTCTGTTGGCCATTCATATAACTTCCTTTGAGAAATGTCTGTTCAGCTCCTCTGCCCATTTTTAATTGGGTTACTAGTTTTTTGCTGTAAAGTCATTTGGGTTCCTTATATATTCTGGATATTAATCTTCTGCCAGATGTATATTTTGCAAATATTTCCTCCCACTCTGTTGGTTGTCTTTTCACTCTGTTGATTGTTTCTTGTGCTGTGCAGAAGCTTTTTAGTTTGATATAATTCCATTTGTTTATTTTTCCTTTGGTATCCTGTGCTTTTTGGGTCCTATTCATGAAGTCTGTACCCACTCCTACTTCCTGGAGTGTTTCCCCTATATTTTCTTTAAGGAGTTTTATTGTTTCAGGATGTATATTTAATTGTTTAATCCATTTTGAGTTGATTTTGGTATATGGTGAGAGGTATGGGTCTAGTTTCATTCTCCTGCTTATGAATATCCAGTTTTCCCAGCACCATTTGCTGAAGAGACAGTCTCTTCCCCAGTGTTTTCCCCAGACTTGCCTTTGTCAAAGATCAGATGGCTGTAGGTGTATAGATTGATTTCTGGCTTCTCTATTCTATTCCATTGATCCATGTGTCTGTTTTTATGCCAGTACCATGGTGTTCTGGTTACTATAGCTTTGTAGTATAGTTTAAAGTCAGGTAGTGTTATGCCTCCAGCTTTATTTGTTTTGCTTAGAATTGCTTTGGCTTTTTGTGGTTTTTTGTTATTCCATGTAAATGTCTGGATAGTTTTTTCCATTTCTGAGAAAAATTTCATTGGAATTTTGATGGGGATTGCATTGAATCTGTAGATCACTTTGGGTACTGTTTTAGTCTGTTCTGTGTTGCTGTAACAGGAATACCTGAGACTGGGTAATTTATAAAGAACAGAAGTTTATTTGGCTTATGATTCTGAAACAGCTGCATCTGGCATGGGCCTCAAGCTGCTCCTACTCATGGCAGAAAGTGGCAGGCAGCTGGCGGGTACAAGCAGATCACATGATGAGAGGAAACGAGAGAGAGAGAGAGAGAGAGAGAGAGAGAGGAGGTGCCAGGGTCCTATAAACAACCAGCTCTCACAGGAACTAATAGAGCAAGAACTCACTCATTAATCTCCCCTCCCCCAGGGAGAGCATTAATCCATTCATGAGAGATCTGCCCCCATGACTCAATCAGTTTCCAACACTGCCATATTGGGGATCAAATTTCCACATGAGTTTTGGAGGGGACAACACATCCAAACTCTATCAGGTAGTATGGACATTTTCACAATGTTAATTTTTCCAATCCAAGAGCATGGGACATCTTTCCATCTTCTTGTGTCCTCTTTAATTTCTCTCAATAGTGGTTTGTAGTTCTCACTGTAGAGATTTTTCACATCCTTGGTTAACTTTATTCCTAAGTATTTTATTTTTTGGTGGCTATTGTAAATGGGCTAGCATTCTTGATTTCTTTTTCTGCATGTTCACTGTTGGAGTATAGAAATGCTACTGATTTTTTTGTGTTTATTTTGTATCCTGCCATTTTGCTGAAATATCTTGGAAAATTTTTCTATATAAATATGTAACAAGTTTCCTTGGTCTTTTTTTTTTTTTAATGACTGCATATTTTTACATTAACCTGTCTTCTGTTGATGGACTTTTACATTGTTTCCAAACTTTATTGTCTCTCACACTGTGTAACTACTCACAATGTAAAAAAATTGTATATAAGGGATTTCAAGTGTGTGTTGTTTTAAGATAAATTCTGAGAAGTGATATTACAAGGTCAAGGGTGTATACATGTGTAACTCTGTCATATGTTGACAAATTGGCCTTCAGAGTTTGAACCAATTTGCACGTTCATCAGCAATGTATGAGTGTGCCTATTTCTCCACATCTGTACCATTAGAGTGTTATCAAACGTTTTGATGTTTGACAATCTGATACATAAAATATGGTTTCTCAGTGTATTTTTAATTTGAAGTCTCTTACCACTCATGAGTAAGATTAAATGTCTTTTCATGTTAGCTGTGCTTTTGTTTCTGTGAACTGTCCCTTTGCCCATTTTTCTTTTGGCATGTTGGTCTTTTTTTCTTATTAATTTATAGAAGTTCTTTATATGTTAGAAAAATTAATCCTTAAATTTGTGACATAACTTGATAGTACATTTTTCTATTTTTTTCTTTTTTTAAAAAACAACTTTGCCTATAATAGTTTTTGCTTTGTAATTAAAAAACAAAAGCCAAATTTATCAACTTTTTCTTTCAGGGTTTTATGTCATAGCTAGGATAATCCTTTCTCAACCAAAGAGTGTAAGACAATTTTCTCTCTTATGGAATTTTTATGGTTTAAATTTTTATATTTAAATATTTGGTCTTTCTAGAATATATTTTGAATAATGTATGTACTGTGAATCCACTGTTTTTAAAAAATTTATCAGATGAGTACATCTTAGTTCCCTTACCATTTATTTAGGAATAATTTTTCCCTAGAAATTTGAGGTACCATCTCCATCAAAAACTAAATTCCCCTGTGTATTTGTACCTATTTTTTGCTTTCTTTTGGGGTGCAATAATTTCTCTGTTCAAGTGCTGGTATCACAACTGGTTTAGCTCTTCAGCCTTTAGTAACATATTATAAAATTTATTGTAATAATATTTTTTTCTTTCTAGTACTTCCTCATTACTTTTCATTTTCAAAGTTTTTCTGTCTATTCTTGCTTGCTTATTTCTCTTCATGAACTTTAGAATCAGCTTGCCTAATTCCAGAAAAAAATGTATTGCTATTTTTATTGAGATTTTATTGTATTTATAGATTAATTTAGCAGAAACTGGCATTTTTATGATGTTGAGTCTTCCTATCCAAGAACATAATATGACTTGCCATTTGTTCAAGTCTTTTTTGTGTCCCTTAGGAGTATTTAAAATATTTATACAAGGAGAGAACTTGCACATTTCTTTATTTTTTTTCCTACTACTTTTTCTTTTTGCTGTTGTAAATGGAATCCTTATCTTCCTTATTTCTGTTTGTTTGTATTAAATCTATGACTGTATATTAATTTTCACTCAACCACTAGCAAAACTTGATAATTTTACTTCTATGTTCCCAACTTTTGTACCTTTGACTTATTTCTTTTGTCGAAATTGCTTTGGCTAATACCAAGAAATAATATTAAAATAAGTATTAGTGGTCATAGCAGAGACCAGGGTCTTCTTTTCAGATTTTAAGTCAATATTTCTAGTGCCTTCTCATTAAGCATTATGCTGGCTTATGTTCTGAGAGAGATTTTTATGTTAGAGAATATTTTCATCTCTCCTGTTTAAATAAGTTTTCTCTAATTATTTTTAAGGTCAAGAATAAATGTTGAATTTTACCTAATGCCTTTTCAATATTTATAAAGATAATTAAAAGATTGTTTTCTTTAGTTTTATTAATATAATGGATTACAATAATATTTTTCTCATTATTAAACCATCTTTATATTGCTGAAATACATTACTAGATAATAGTGTATGATTCTATAATGAGCTGTTAAAGTCTGTTTACTAATATTTCTTTGGTATTTGCATGAATAATCATAAGATTGATTTATAGATTTTTTTTGTTCAATATTTGCTCAATTTTGTTATCAGTGTTATGCTTGGTGCATAAAAAAGGTGGGAACTTTCTTTTTTCTGTGCTTTGGAATAATTTAACTAGCTGAGGAATTATTGTTCATTTATTTTTTAGGACAAGTAGAGGCTCCTTATACAACCAATTAGACTTAGTGATTTTTGAACAAAAACAGCTCTTTATTATCTTCCTCTATTTCTTCTATAGTAATTGTTTTATTTACATTGTTTCTCCCTTCTGTAGATAGTGAGCTTGGTAGATTTTATTTCCTTGGAAAGTTATCCACTGCATCAAGGTTTCCTAACATATTCACGAAGTTGAGGAAGTTATTGTGTATGATACTTTTTGGTTTCTTCTGTATTTGTAGTTATTACCCCCTTTATTTTTTGTATTTGTGTATTTATGATTTCTTCTTCACTTTAATTTATGCTTTAACTTTAATAATTTTCCTGCTTTCATTGAATAACTTCTTAAGTTAGATACCTTATTTTTTAGATTCTTTCTTGTTAATTTAAGTACTTTGGGCTACACATTTTCTTATAAATACTGTTTTAGCTGTTCTGATACATACTTTCATTATCATTATTTTTTAGATAGTCTTCAGAATTTATTTGGAATTTTTTTTTACCTCTTTTAATATCATCACAGTTTATTACCCATGCGTATCCTATGTATTAGTCTTTCTCATTAAAAAAAATTGACATGTATTTCACATTCTTTTAATCTATAGGTTTGCTTTTTATCTCTTTCTTCTTAGTTTATCTGTTGAAGAGCCTGGAGCACATGACTTACTGAGTTTCCTACAGTCTAGATATTGCCAATTGCACATGTGTGGTGCAATTCAACATAGTTCTCTGACCGTTTATTTTCTCCAGACTGGCAGCTGGATTAGACCTGTGTTCTATCCCTTTGGCAAGACTATAAGTGATGGTGTGTTCTTTCATCAGGAGGCATGTAGTCTGGTTGTCCCTCCTTGTATGGTGTTGGTAGCCACTGATATTGACTGCCTAGATCCATTAATTCACTGGGGGCTTCAAAGTGGTGATCATTTAATTTTATGCTTTCTTTTCCATTTTTCACTTGTACTTCTTTTATAAAGAGACATTTCCTTGTCTGCCAGCCACATAAGAAAAATGGATAAATCCTCACATATTTCCCTTTATTCACCAGTTTTAGTTGTTTTACTATTATCTTCTGAGAGTGACCAATTAGTCCTTTTTAAATCATCAGAACTAATGGATTTAAACATATTTGGTGGGATTCAATCAACTGAAAATATTACGTTTTGTGGGGTTCAAGTAGTTCTATTTTTGGCCAGTGAGAGTCTTTTCATATTAGCTCCTTGATCCTTTGGACATAAATTTCCTTGCTTTCTGGTGTTATGAGATGTGCCAGGCTTATCTTGTACATTTCCTGCCCCAGATCTGGACCAGCCATTCCTCCAAAAAGCACTGGTTTCCTTTAGTGAGAAATAGTGTTACAATTTCTCACTCAATGTCACCACATAAAGTGCTGGGAGTGCACATTACTAATACGGATTCTTCCCAGCGGACAGAACTCTTGTACACCTCATGAATTCATAGAATAATTCTAATTCACAGTCGGAATTACTTCTATTCCCTAAAACTTTTCAATTTTATGTATATTCATCTCACTCTCACACTGAAAACCCAAGGACCACAGAAGATAATAAAATTAGAATATTCCATAATTACTCATTTACTTTGGCTAACATTACGTACATAACAATCTCAGAATAACTGTAATATCACACCAGTACAATTACTGAAAATAGTTTTAAAATGTTTTTGGATATGCTCTGCCACCCAGTTCTATCCTCCATTTTTGGTAGCTGCATTACATCATTATCTGAGACTATAGCCCTATAACTATATCTCTGCCTTGATTCATGAGTGTTATAAGTGACTAGAGGTTTAATGCTCACCACCAGTCTCCGTGATGTCTTCCTTCTAATTTCTGATGGTCTGAAGCTAATTCTTCTATTAAATTCATAAGGAAGGGTCATGGAACAATATTTCTAAGTTCTTCCATACTGATAATAGTCAGTTGTGCACTTTATGTGTAAAAATCAATTTTTTTCTGGATGTAAAATCTTTGACTTACATTTTCTTTACCTGAACATCCTCAATATGTTGCTCCTTTTCCTGCCGTCATAAAGTGTTAGTATAAAAAAAAATCAACAAAATCTGTTGATATTATAATTTTTTGCCTTTGTTAGTCACTTGGTATTTTTGCCTAAATGCTCTAAGGAATTTTTTTCTTTTCTTTAAAGTCCAGTAATTTAACTAGAATATATTTTCATGTTGGTCATTCTTCATCAGTATTCCCAGATAGATAATATGTTCTTTCAGTATGCAGTCTTAACTGTTTTCTTTAAAAAAAAAAAATTTCAGCAAAGTTTTCTTGAATTTAGTGTTTATTCTGTTCCCCTTGCCCTAGTTTTTGAAGTTTTCTTTTTCAGGAATGCTTATCTATTAAACATGTGTTGCTTCCTTTCAACATATTTACTTTTGTCAAATCCCTTTTAGCCCTTCATTTCTTTTCTATTTTAAAAATTTTTCCCCTTTTTGTAACCTCTTGTTTCTTATAAGGCATTATGTATTGTGTTCATTCATTCTTGTATTATTTCTAGTTTAATCTTTATTTCCAAAATGAGATTTTAAAAAAAATTTTTACATTTCTTCCTGAGGTCTGTCATCTTATTTTTGATATTTTATAATTCTAATTTATGTTGATATTGTATAATTATTATTACATGTTATATGTTATTTTTATTATATACGAAATGATATTATACTGTTATTTTCTGTTTATACGGTGTTACATCTTGTGTAATTTTAAAAATGTTTCTTAGCTTGTTTTGAAATAGTACATTACAATTTTGACCTAGATTTGAACATGTTCTTTGGTATGAGAATGGCATTTTGCCTTTCTCTCTCTCTCTCTCTCTTTCTTTCCCTCTAATAACTTGTATGTGACTTGGTTTTTATGTTGTTCATTTTCATGTAAACTTAGTTTTTCAGAAAGAGGCATGATTCAGTGTAGTTTTTAAAATTTCACAGAGCTCCCTCTTCTATTTTTTGTTTATTGTCTCTTTTGTTCTTTCTTCCTTTCTCCTTTATTTTCCACTCATCATTCATTCCTTCATTCATTTTGGGGTGTGTGTGTGTGTATGTGTGTGTAGTGTTAAAAAATATGGTGGCTTGCTTTCTGAGATTTCCCAGCCCTGTTCTCCTTTCCCACTTTTGTCTGCACCTTGTCTTGCCTTCATCTTTATTATCCCTTTCCTTTCCAATTTTGATTCTACTTGTAACAGTTTCTCCTCAGTGTAAAACCCTGTCCTGGAAGGGGGCCCTGGAAGGTCAGTTTTGAGAGTTTTCAAGGGTTTAGACTGATGTCACTCCTTCACATCTTCCCGTGGGCTCTTTGCATTCATCTGCTATTGAATTGGGGAAACGTCTCTCTAGTCTCAGCTGGCATTCTCAATTTGGCTGCTGGTGCTTTGCCCTCACCTGGTTGCAGGTGGCTGTTCACACAATATCTTGTCATCTACTTTTTAATATAAATGATGCAAATGGGAGTTTGGTTTTGCTATTTAGTTGCTCCATTTTTAATGTGGGGATTTGAAAAAATGAAAAACAAAGAACACCAAAAAACTGTGGTGACACTATTGTCATCTTCCCAGATCTCCTTTGGATTTCTTTTTTAATTGACCTAAGACTTAAGAGAGAAGTACTGTTGTTGGTGATAGTATTGCTTTGTTTTTAAAAATTTTGTTTTTAATTTTCAGGAAGACTGAATCTTTTATTTTCAGGTTATATTATTAAATTCCTAGATTTATTATTAGGTTTCTAGTTTTATTGTTGTGTTCAGGAGTGGTTTGGGGTGATATTCATACCTCTTTTATCTTCATTATGAAATGTGCTCTTTAGCATTATAAAGTTCCATTTTCTGTTTTATTTAAACAATTTTCCACCTAAATTGTTTACTTTCTGTTTCTATTTCCCACAATACTTTGTTATTATTTTTTATTTAAAAAGTGAATTGTCTTTTAAAGGGATTGAAACTTGGAAAACTTTCGTGGTAGGCAGAATACTGGCCTCCAAAGATGTTCATATCCTAATCCCCGGAACCTATAAATGTTATATTATGAGGTAAGGGGGAATTAAGGTTGAAGACTCAATTAAGGTTAAGATTGAATTAATCAGCTGACTTCAAGATAGGGAGCGTGTCCTAGACTACTCAGGTGGGCCCAGTATAATCACAAGGGCCCTTCAATGGGTAAAAGAGAAGCAGAAAAGTCAGAAGAAGAGAGAAGGCATCATGAGAAAGACTTGACCAACCACCTCTGGCTTTGATCATGGAGCGAAGTTGGGCAGCCTTTAAAAGCTGGGAAATACAAGAAAATGGTTTCTCTCCTAGGGCCTCCAGAAAGGAATGCAGCTCTGTCAACACCTTAATTTTAGCTTAATGAGACCCATTTCAGACTCTGACCTCCAGAACTATGAGATAATAAATTTACGTTGTATTGAGTCACTAAGTTTGTGGTAATTTGTTACAGCAGCAACAGGAAAGGAGTATACTATTCATATATTTACCTTTTGTGGCTCTGCTTCATTCCTTTGTGTAGATCCAAATTTCCTTTTGGTATCATTATCCTCTGCCTGAAAAGCTTCCTTTAATGTTTCTCACAGTGAGGGTCTGGTGTCTGAAAAAGTCTTTGGTTCACCCTCAATTTTGAAAGATATTTTCATTTGTTATAGAATTCTACTCACGAATTTGCTTTTCTTTAAGTGCTTTGTAGACGTCACTTCCTGGTCTTTCAGTGTGTATCACTTCCAATGAGAAGTATGATGCCACCTATATTTTTGTTTCTTTGTACTTAGTGCGTCTTTATTTTCCCCTCTGGCTGTTTTAAATTTTTCTCTTTATCGTTGGTCTTAAGCAATCTTATTCAGTGCCTTGGTTTAGTTTCTGTTACGTTTATTTTGTGTGCTGTTCATCGATCTTTTTGGTCTTATAGGTTTATAATTTTCAGAAAATTTGAAAATATCTCAGCAATTAAAAAAATGTTTTATCCTTTCTTCCTCTTTGAAGACTCTCATTATATCTATATTAAGACCATTTGGTATTGTCTCAGATGTCATATATGCTCTCATAATTTTTTTCTTTCTCACTGTGTTTCATTTGGATAGGTTCTATTGCTATCTGTTCAAGTTTATTAATCTTTTCTTCTTTAGTGTCTAACATTCTATTAATCTCATCTAGTGTATTTTCATTCACTTTATTTTTCTTCTCTACATGTTCCATCAGGGTATTAAAAAATATATCTTATTTCTCTCTCAATAATATTAATGCTTCCCTTTACATCCTTGAGACTATTTGTAATATTTATGATAGCTTTTAAAAGTTTCTGTGTGTTAATTCATTCTTTCCGTCATATCTGGGCCTCCTTATAATGATTGGATTTTCTTTTCAGTATGGCTCATCTTTTCTTGCTTCTTTGCATGTCTGGTAATTTTTGATTAGATGCTGAATATTGTGAGTTTAACATTGTTGAGTGATGTGTGTTGTTGTATTCTTTTCAAGAATTGAACTTTGTTCTGGTATACAGTTAAGTATTTTTGGGTCAGTATGATTCACTTGTGGCATGCTTTCAGTTTCTGTTAAGTCAAGTCCACAGTATCCTTTATTCTAGGGATAATTTAGTTCTTCCACACACATAGGTGAAAGACTTCTGAGAGCTGTATCAAGTTCCCTGTGAATTACATGGTCTTTCCACGCTGGCTCTCCTTTGTGAGCTGCAGAAATTGTTTGGCTTCTATGTTCCAGTGCTTTCTCCCCTAGCTTCAGGGAATTTCTTCTCATGCATTTACACATGACTACGCAGCTAACGTTCAAGGGAACCCTCTGCATATTTTCAGAGCTCCCACTCTGTGCAGCTCCTCCTTCTCCAGTACTCTTCCCTGCAAGTTCTAGACATCAGAGCCTCCCTGAATTATGCTCTCCTCTTTCTTCTATTCAGCAAGACTGGTAGGGTCTGCAGTTAATGCCCTCTGAGCTGTGTTCTAGAAACTGCCTCCAGGCAGTAAGTATGTGGAATTGTAGGGCTTGCCTGATTTGACTGATTTCATTTTCTCAGGAATCAGTGCTGTTTTGCTTGTTGGACAATGTCTGAAAACAATAGCTTTATATATTTTATTTATGTTTCTATTAGGAGGGAAATTCTTATACCAATTAATTATTCAGAGGAAAAGCAAATGCCCCCTATTCAGTCTTTTAAAGACAAATTTTCACAGCCTAATAACTTGAGAGAAGTCGTACTCTAATGTATCATGATGGCTTATGAAAAATATATGCTTCTTTTGTGCATGCATGTGTATGAATGTGTGTGTGTGCATGTGTGTATTTACTTATGATAAAAATAGGGGAGGATTTCTGACTTAGTGCGGGTGTTAGTTTGGCTTCTTCTAAATCAAAACATGAGACTAGTACTTGGGGGTAGGTAGTTTATTTGGAAATTAATTCTATGAAATTAGTAGTGGGGAGATTGAGACAGGTCAGATGGGAAAAACCAGGGTAAAAAATGGAGATGGATTCTGCTGTGATCTCTGGGAAGTATACAGAGCTATATATCAATAGGAATGGAAGATGGATTTTCTCAGTGAACACTGAGTCTGTATTTCCAGGCTGTATTTGTGCCTATACCAATCAAACTCCTTTGGTAATGGAGAAGGCCCTGGGGTTGGAATGTGTAAAGAAACCAGGCACACTGTTGAGGTGGGTGCTGGCAGTGCAAGGGGAATTGAAGATATTCACCAGAGCTACAGCTGAAGTCAAAGGTGAACCAAGGAGCTGTGGAACAGGATTCAGAAATTTCTGCCGCAGTGTGATTTTGGGGATCAGAACATAATATGTCCTCAAGACTAGACTATGAAAGAAAGTCTGACTAAGCTATAACTAAGACTTGACCTTAAAGTTTCCTGTTCAAATTCGTAACCTTGGAGATAAACGGATCCTATGGCAGGGCTGTAAGTTTAATCATTTACACATTTGCTACCAGAGGAAAACAAATGAAAAATATAGCAGAGCAAAAGTCTTGTGGTGGCTGTAGCACTCATCTGATGAAGGATGCCAGGACTCTCTTGGGAACAGATTTCCTTTGGCTTGGATTCTGGAGCCTCTTTTCTAACCATTTAATATTCTTCACCTCTTCCCCTACTCCTAGAGTCCTGGTGCCTTTCCCCCCCACAAAACAGCACTGTTAAGTATAACTCCAGTGGAAAATCAACATAAGCTCTCAGATTTAGCAAATCCTGGCCAACCAGATGCTGACCTGCTGTCATCATTGAAGAATACTTTTAAAAGCTCTTGATGTCTATTAAAAAGCTACAGAACACTAACAGGAAAAATGATTTAATAACTACTCTTGCCCAAATTCTTAATCTCCATTTTTTCCATACAAGAGGATACATATTCTCTTGCATTTCCTAACTCTAAGCATGTGAAGTCAAACTTTACAAGCACACCTGACCTTTCCTGAAAGGTGAGATAATGTATCAGGGCATTTGGCACTGATAGTTGAAATCCTACTCTGCCCATAATGACAAATTGGTGCCTATGCTAAGGAGGAATGTTATTTATGATTTCAGGAAGAACTTGAGTGTTGTGAATGTGGTCTGTTGTGGTAAAGTCCTCTCTTATTCTGGAACTTCAGTTTATCAGCATGCTAGGGGAATAGACTTCCACTGATCAAACTCTCCCCTTCCCTCTGTGACCTACCTTAACTTCTGAAGAAACAGATGCAAATCCCTGTCACCTTCATTAATCTATACAATTGTCAGAATGGGCAGATCTGGTAACAACATTAGCCAAATCAGCCTGTATTAGAATAGAATCCCAGGACATGAATTGAATTCCATCAGGATGTTACACAGAGGGACTCAAGTTGTATATATCTAAGCTGTAAGTAGCAGTTGTATTTGAAGAGTGGAACTGAGGGCTGATCCCAAAAGAGACTGCGAAGCCATCCAAGACAAGAGATTTAGTGCTAAAAACTTAAAGTGTTAGAGACAGAGTATGGGAGGAGATAGGTTCGGAATGGTGGGTTTAGGTCAGTAGTTTTAGAGGGCTGGGACTTCCTTAACAAATGGTGGCCAGCTTGGGGTGATGGGTGAAATCAGATAAGAAAGGGTGATTTTGATTTTTTGGTCTAACTGATGCCGAGCTGGTGTGGACAGGCCCTTCACATATTCTGCCTTGTGTTGTAGACTGAGTACCCCATCCAGATGGTAAGCTCCTTGGGGATAATGCAGTGTCATGCAATTTTCTATATCCAACATACCACCCAGAACAATGTTTTGCTCACTGCATGTTTCCTAACTGGCTAAAAACCCTCCTAACATATCAGCTATTTCATTCAGTCTGGCATAAATAACGCTAAGTGCTAGTTCATGTAAACTACATTTGACAAATCGGTGTTAAATGTTTTATGATTTATTATAACTAGAAATATTTACTAAATCCCTTTTACTCTTTAAAAAGTAAATCAAAAACATATTTGCAGGAGGTGTGTGAATTTTAAATCACTTTCACTCACATTAAATGGTCTCATTTAATTTAATGAGAATGGTCTCATTTCCATTAGGAAGTTCTCCTGTGTTTTACTACCTTAATGCCTTAAAGAACAAGTCAAGTTTATATTTCAGCAAAGGGGCAGTGTTCCATCAAACCTGGGCTGCCCATGGTATATTGAAAATTCCATCCTGCATTGATTACTGGTCTCAATAAACACATTATGAAGACTTTTATGGTTACAAGTGCTTGAGAATTATTAGAAAATATAATGAAAAAAATATTTAATATTGCCATATGATTGCTTCCTACTTTTTTTTTCTATTTTAAAGAGTTGGTTAAAATGGCAATGTTCAACTCTACGATCCCAATACACTGTGGTTATCATAAAACTAAGAGACACATAACTTTAAAGAGCAGCCAAGCAGCCCAAGTTTGATGCTTTCCAGATGACTTGGTGTCAGGCGAAGTTTGATGTCTCAATCTCAAGGCCATAGGTGCTTAGAGTGGACAGTGAGGACAGGTACACTCACTTCACACTGGACATCCCTGCCAAGATCTGATGGTTACTGAATATTGAAAATACATGAGACTTGAACTTGTGGAATGATATTTATGGACGACAGATTAGTGTGCGTGTGTGTGTGTGTGTGTACGTGCACATGTGCACATGTGCAGGACAGAAGGGATCTCAATACAACAGATTAACTTCTACTGTAATCCTTAGAGAGATCTTTCTTAGACCTTGAGAATTCAACTGAGAATTCTGAATATTCAAATTACTTTTGAAATTAATAATAGTTATTTCTGGCTTGTGAATGAAATTATGAGGTAAGAATATAGTCTTTATTCTGTAGGCTTTTAAACCATTCTAGATTGGAAAAGGCATTCCCCAAAGAGAAGTTATGCAGAATTCAAGGGAAGAGAGGTATGATATCTATCTGTGGAGGCTTCATGAAGCATCAGCTTGGCTCGCCTGAGCTACACTTCCCAGAATTTCCTTTCCTGGAAGTTTCCAGTGAGTTTGAAGTTTCCACAAGAAGGATGTGGGGGATTTAGAGAGTGGAGGTGAAGCAGCCGCCATTTTGTAGCTCACCACATTGTCACTGAACTGCTGGCTCCCCTTAACGTCAGGAAGTAGTAAGTCCTGCAACTGCTCCACCTTCCCCTGGATCCTCTTTCAGCTTCTCCACCTCCTGGGGCAGATGTATGTGTTTAGCTCCATGAAGGGCCCTGGCTATGCATATCACTAAGGTCAGAGGCAACAAGAATTGACACAGGTTTCAGCCTGTCCTTGCCGGGCTCTAGCTCATGCTTTGGGTTCTCCCCCACCTTACATCTGTCTTCTCTTCCTAACGGCCTGCCCTGTGGACTTTAAGCTCACCATCAAACCTCTATGAGTGTGTCTGTATCACACACATATCAGTTGACATATTGATCAGGATTCACTTACAGAAGTAGAACCACAGGATAAACATATATGTGTATATGCACACCCAAATATATGTGCGCACGTATGTGTATATGTGTATATCTTCTGGCTCTGCTTCTCTGAGTAAACCCTGATGATATACCGTCTTTATATGTCACTTTGGTATTGAGGCTTGGGTTGAGGGCTTGATTTGTTTGTTTTTGTTGTTGTTGTTGTTGAAATGCAATCTTCATTTCATTTTGGGTGATCTGTATTAGTTGAAAGTGCCCTTGTAGTGGTTTTCCAGCACCTCTCTTAAGAGCTCACTTTAAAAGAGCTGTAGTTGTGAAATCTGGGACAATTTCCAAGGCTCTTGCATTAACCTCCCCTTACTCCCCTTCTCCATTGGTGTCCCTTACCAACCCAGCAACTTTGTATCTACAGAAAGGAGATTACGTTTAAGAGAGTGGCTGTGAAAACATCTTTATTTATTCTATGATTTATACATTTGACTTTAGAGAAGAAAACCCAGAAAGGATTTTTCCAGTGGTCAATCCTGAGAACTTGGTCTGAAATTTGAAAATCAAATTATGTTTAGTCTTGCACATGGAAAGTTGGCTCAGATCTCTCATGATTTCTTTTTCACTTTGATCTGATATTCGGCATGCAGGACGCAGTTGGAGCAAGGATTCCAGACCTGATGACCTGGCCTGTCAACTCCTTTGTTACCTCATCACTCAGAAGAGGGGGCATTTGGAATTTTATTGATTGATTGGCTTATACATGAGCAAACTAAGAGTGATCCAGCTTTCTCGTCCAAATCAACATTGGCTCAGTGATGCTGACAGTAGCAAACATTGCTTATGATTGTAAGAGCAATTGCCTTCAGCCATAAGGAGCAGATCTGTTCTTTCTCATCAGCTGACATGGTGCTCTGCCATTACCATCATGGCAGTCATCTTGAGGTTTCCAAATGTTTTTAGGCCAGATGTGAAGGCACACTGAGTTTGGATTGATTTCGAGCTTCTTGAAAGCCAATCCAATTTCTAAGAATTCAAATCATAATAGCTCACATTTGCAAAGTGCTGATTCAGGCTAGGTGCCAAGCATTTTACAGGCATTTTCTCATTAAAGCAACTCTCAGAGGAAGGTATTATTATCCCCTTGGTAGAATTGAGAACACTGAGGACCCAGGGGGCTAAATAACTTGTCTGAAAGTCACATGACTAATAACTTGAAGAGCTAGGATTTGAGCTGGGAATGCTGAACTCAAAGTCCCTGTGTGTAAGCCCCATGCTACACTGGAAATGGAGGTATGTCCAGTGGGAACGAATGAAATAGCCTGCATAGCCAACTTACAGTAATAGAATAAAAGCTTGCTCTGCTCCACTCCCTATTCCACGTCACCCCCACATCTGAAGACTATCTCAGGGTTGGAGAATAGACTGGGGAAGAACTGGAAGTGCATATTTATCATCTTCTCAAAGCCAAGGCAAAAAATAAAAATCGACTCAGCACGTGAGTGGGCACCACAGGGCACTGCCTGCAGTCTCTGCCCCTCCTGGGTGTGACCTAGAATCAGAGCAATGGTGCTATTTCTCTGAAGCTTTGATAAACAAATGGGGAAGCTATATATATACATTTTCTTAGACTATTAAATTACTACTAAATTAGGGGGTGGGAGTGAGGCAGGGTGAAGAGATTCTATTCCTTTTAGCAAGACAAGCAAACAAAAAAATCCGGTCCACATGATTCTAGTCAAATATGCTCAATTCCCTGTTACTCAGACAGCACACTTTATGCTCCATGTTAAACTGTCAGGGCTTGTTCCATTGAGTGGAAGGTGGAGAGAAAAGCCCGTCCTGCACGCTGCTCTCTGGGCCTGCAGACCTGCCTGCTGGGCCCATCATTCAGCCCATCTCTGCTGGCTCTTGTTAACATTCTCACTGCCTTCTTATTGATAATGAAATAAAATGAATATGATAACTCCCACTTGACTTATAGTTTACAGCTTTCAGCATCACTTCTGTCCTTCAGGTCTGTACGAACTAATGAGATATATTCAAAGTCAGAATTCCAATTCAAATTAGCTACCATTTTGTAAGTACTAAAGTCATTGTATCTTAGTTTCATCATTCCCCTGTTGGGTGCTTTCTTTTCTCTTAAGAAAATCCATTCACCTCATGTACTGCATAACGGTGTTTTGGTCAGTGATGGACCACATATATAACAGTGGCTATGCCGTATGGCCTAGGTGTGTAGTAGGCTATACCACCTGGGTTTGTGTAAGTACACTCTATGGTTTTCACTCAATGAGAAAATCACCTGACGCATTTTTCAGAATGTATTCCTGTTGTTTAGCAATGCATGATTATATTAAGTGTCTCTCTGTATTAAGTGCTGGGATACCAAGCTAAATGCCACATGGTCCTTCGCCCAAGGAGTCTGGCACAGGAGATCTGTGGCTGTGAATGAGCTACAATCATCCAATGACTCCAGTACATTGGAGCTCTCTGGGAGAAACCAGCATCTCTGTGTAGGGGAAAGGATTTCAGGGAAGTCGTTTAGAAGGTAAAGGAGATGATTGAGCCAAATTTTGAAGGATGCAAAGGAAAAGAGGCTTGAGAAGCTATGTGAATTTGAATGACTTTGAGTCATGTCAGTGGACAAAGGGCACATGTGCGAGTATTACTAGGACCACATGGAAAAGTAGGCAAGAAGCCAAAAGGAATCTTGAATTCCTGCTAAATAATTTTCATAATGTGGGAAACAGGAACCATTGAATGATTTGATCCAATCAGATTAGTGTTTTAGGAAGGTCTCTTTGTAGCAATGTCAAGGATGGATTGGAGGACCCAGACTGGAGGTGGGGAGACCAATTAGAAGACTGGAGTTTCGTGAAGGAGTGACTGACAATGTCAAATGCTGCAGGCACATCTGAAAAAATGGACAAGTAGCTATTGGATTTGGCATTTGGCAGATGACTGGTGACCTTGGTGAGGTCAGTTTCAGTGGTGAGGGCAGAAGTCTGACTGCAGCGGGTTGAGAGTGGTCTGGGAAGTGCAGACGTCAGGAAGTTAGCAGGGACTGTTATTTTGAGAGGCTTAGCTGTGATGAGTAGGGTGACAAGTTTTTGTTTTTGTTTTTTATTTTAAAAAATAAAGAATAATAGGAGATGGAAATTGCTGTGAAAATGGAACTGAGTCAGCTGCTTGTCATTTCGCTAGTACTGGCTCTTTAAACTTCAGGATGTACTGTGGCTTCAGAAGGATGGGCCAGTTGGACTCAGCCACCATGAGAATAATGATTTTCTGTCAAGGGCAACTGTCCTGATCATTTTCTACATTTACGCCTGGATCTCATCTCCTCCTCCCTCACTGGACCTTCCCCCAGTTTACTTGATTAATGCTTGTGCCTTGAATTATTCCCGAACACTACTGTTGACCACATCACACTCCTCTGGCTCAGATTCTGGTGGACAGACTTCATAAGGTTATTCTGGGTTGTAGTTCCACCCGTGCCTAGGAGTGAGTCCAGGGTCTGAACCTCTCCCAGAGGTTTTATTGTCCTACAAAATGAATATCAGATGGCAGTAGATAGTGGCAGGTTAAGAGTGGGGATTCTGTAGCCAGAGTGCCTCAGTTCAAATCCTGTCACTGCCACCTACTAGTTGTGTGACCTTAGACAAATTTCTTCACCTCTCTTTGTCCCAGTTTCCTCATCTGCTCTATGTAAATAATAACAAAAACTACCTCATTGCATTGTTTTAAGGATTAAATGTGTTAATAAATGCAAGGTGCTTTGAACACTGTTTGGCACACAGTAAGCCCTCAGGGTTTGTTTGTATAAATAGGACAAATTCCACAGTCCCAGGAAGGGTTTCTACCTTTTTGCTGCCCTCTGGTGGCCAGTGAACATAATGGAGGACTTAATACACTAAGTTGACCCCTCGTGTGCTGGACACAATGTAGATCAGATGATGATGATGATGATGACAATGATGATGATGACGACAACACCGATGATGACAGAAGTGCTTGCTTATTTCATTTAATCCTCCCAGTAACTCTACTGAAGTAGGTAAGGATCATTATACCTTTTGTATGAGGAAGAAAATTGACACAGAAAAAATTCACTCGAGATAAACTATATGTGTATTGAATTGAATATCATATGCACTAAAGTAAGCCTTATTTGTAGCCAGGGATTCAATTTGAAAGAAATAAAAATTTAGTTGTTTAGCTTAAATTCAGTTTGGGGAATATTTTGATCTGATTTTGTTCCAGTTCAATAGTTTCATAAAACATATAGCTTTGGCTTCAAATCAAACTACTTTAGTAGTTTTTTTTCCTTCCCCTGGGAAAGTTGGTTCAGTTCATGGTTTAGTGAAACATTAACATTTGGGATCAGTTTTATTTGAATATTGGTTTGGAGTTAGGTTTGGTTCAAGTCCTGCTTCCAGGAGTCTGGTGAATTTTAGATTGATGGACATATTCAGGAAACAGCCAATGGCTAACAAGAATGCACTGTGCCTGCTTCATCAAAAACATTTCCACAGCCCTCTCGTCTGGACCTGTGTGATATCTGGTTCTCTTTAAGCTGGCTGTCCTGAGACAGAATAATAATGCTAAACATAGTAGTGAGTAGTGATTTTGCAACACTGACGAATGATCTCACTTTGCTGGATAAATTTCTAAACTCACAAATTCATGAATTTAGTCACACATTCATTTTAAAGGATTGTCCCTCACAGATGATGGAATCTGGGGGTTCTGTGCTCCTTGTGCTTGCTGTCTTATCTCTACTGTAACTGCAAATAGTGTGTGATTGTGACAGCTGTTTGGAAATGGTTAATATCTCACTGCTAAAGTCTCATTTTTTATTTTAAAAGATTTTCTGAGTTCCGAGGTTCAACTTCATTATAGTCAGGGTCTCAAATGTTTTTGAGAGAATTGTGTTCTCAATTTTATAATTTAGTGGGAAAATAGGACTCAGTTTATGGAAAGTTGTTTATAACCAACTTAGCTGGAACATACCCATTCTATTGAGCAAGGGAGGCCTAAATTAAGATTTTGTTTGTACTGGGATAGTAGTTAATGTGTCAGAGCATAGAGAAGAATTAGGAAGCTGGGACCTGAGCGTACAGGCTGAACCGGGGTCTTTATGAAATCATAATTATAGTAACATTTATTGGGCACAAACTGTGTGCCAATCCCCTATCACATAGGTCCTATAACTATTTAATTTAATAGTTGAGAAAAACAAAGCTGAGAGGAATAAAGCAACTTGTCCGAAGTGTGCTAGTTAGCAAGAAACAGGATTTAAACCCAGGCTAATCCAGAGTTCAATCGCTTAAGCATCACAATACATTTTCAGGTATCTAGAAATTGGGTACAAATATTAATTAAGATCAAGGCAAAGCAGAAATTCAGCACCAAGCAGACAATTAAAAGTCAGGGCATGTGCAGTGAGCAAGAGTCAAGAGAAGTCAAGGGTCAGAACCTTTTCATGTAGATGAAAACCAGAGAGGGGAGAAAACTAGTCTGATGATAAATGAAGAAGAAAAAAGTAAATTTGGCCAGACAAGGGGGCTAGGAGAACATCTGTAAGGCCTTAGTGATAAAGAACCCTCTACTGAAAGGCATTTTTCATCCTTGCCAGGTGGCATCTACTGAGATAGGAACCAAACTGATACTGGGCTCATTAGACCTGATCATAGAAGAAAGTCTGTAAACTCATTCAGCTTGAGTAGATATGTAAGGTCAGAAATAAGAACAACTTTACATTAAGCACAGGGCCAAAGTTTATTCAACTTTGTTACGTGTCATCTAGTTCAATTCCCCATGCAGAGAGAAAATTTCTTCTACAGCATCTCTGATCAGATTGTCTGATGGCTGCTTGCACATTTCCAGAGGTGTCAAGCTCACTGCCTTACAGCCAGCTCCTTTCTTTTGTTACAAACCAGCATTCTAACTGCTGGAATGTTCTTCTTATAAAGGCACAGAATTTCATCTTATGACTGCTATCCATTGTCCTGACTCTGTCTCTGTGACCACACAGGAACACATCTCCTCTTTTTTCCTACATGACAACCTGTAAATGTATAAGAATATCCAAAAGTACAAAACATTCGAAGAGATAAGCAAAAAAAAAAAAAAAAAAAAAAAAAAAAAAAACTAGCAAAGAAACCAGAGCTCATTCAAGATATAACTCCAGGCGGGAAGAGATGCCATGCCCAACAATAATCCAGTGTCTCAATTTTTGCCCCCACCCCCAGAAAAGTTCGCCTTCCCAGATATCACTCCTATGCCAAGACCTGAGCAATATCCTGCTGTCTTTGCAGAACTATGAAGAATTAACAGTGCTTTCCTTTTTTCATTTGCTCTGTGGAAACAAGTTAGGATTTCTTAAAAATAAATGTATTAAGAATCAGGAAAAAAATTTAAAAAGTAAAAGAAAAAAGTGAGAAAGGAAGCATATGGTCAATAGTAAATATCACAACTTGGGCCGGTATTTCTTCCAAGCCAGGGCTCCTCTTTCCGCTGGCTCTCTATAAGGATGGGGAAGAGGAGACTGCTGTGGAATCTCATCTTGCCTTTGAAGGATTATGGCAGTCTTATTCTATGTGTTCAATAAGGGGAGCTGCGGTGATTTTGTGTTCAGGTAGGTGATAGAAAACGAAGTGTCATTGCTTCTGTGAAAGAAGAACTAGAAGAATCAATCTTTATTGAACACCTACTATGAGCATCTTTGTCCTTATAGTAACCTATATGGAGGCAGGCATTATAAAACATTTTACAGATACAAGGCTAGGGTTCAGAGAGGGTAAATTGCCCTGGGTGCACGTAGCTGGCACTAATAATAATAATAAAAATAAAGGTGACCACTATGGTTTGAATCCCCTCCAAAATTCATGTTCAAAATCTCCAGTGCAGCAGTACTAAGAAGTGGGCCTCTTAGGAGGTTACTAGGCCATGAGGGCTTGAGGAGATTAGTGCCTTATAAAAGGGCTGGAGGGTACTAGCTAGGCTCTTTCACCCTGTCCATCCCTTCTGCCGTGTGAGGACACAGCATTTGTTCTCTCCAGAAGATGTAGCTTTCTAGGTGCCATCATGGAAGCATGGACCAGGCACTCACCAGACACGAAACCTGCGGGTGCCTTGATCTTGAACTTCCTAGCTTCCAGAACTGTGAGAAATAAATATCTGTTCTTATAAATTACCTAGTCTCAGGTATTTTGTTATAGCAACACAGACTGACAATGACCATTACATATTAACTTCTATCATATAGTAGTTACATGTAGTGATTAATTGATTTACTATTTTCCACTTATTTATTTAATCAATAAACATTTATTAATAACTTATAGCATGTGGCCAAACTGGAATTTGAAAGTAAACAAATTAATCAATGTAAATAGATTAAAGGCCTATTGATAAACCAGGCATTATATTTGACCAACAGAATACAATCCCATTTTCAAGGAATTTACCATCCAGTAGCTGAGACTAGCAAATAAATAAACAGTTACAATATAGAATAATGAATGTTGGTCTGAAGGCCATGACCTTTCCCCTCCAACATATCGAGAAACACGCTCATGGTTCCTTAGGCTGAGCTCCAAGTAATTTTACCTTTTAAAATCATTAGGCCATGTAGTCTCCTCTGCCTACTCTGCACGATGTAGCCCTAGAAGTGAATGGGGTGGCCATGGGGGTGGCAGCATGGTACCTGGTAACGTTAGCAGGTAAGGACTTGGAAGTGGCTGCTTGGCCACATGTATGTGTGTATGTGTGCATGGGCTTCCAGATGGCTCAGCCCTTCCAGTGAACTGCCTGCCAAGGTGTGAGTGACCGCGTCTGTAGGGCGCTGGGGAATTGGCTGGGTCTGGGGGGTGAGGTGAGGGCAAACGGGTGGGGGGAGGGGAAGAACTGGTATGCTGTGGGCCACAAAGACAGGGACATAAATTTTTTTCATTAAAACAATCTTGAAATTGTTGGCAAGCCTATAAAAAGTCTTAGTTAGAGCCGTCTTGGGGCAGCTTTTCTTTGAGTTCAGTTTATTAATGTAGGTTTTTACATGGCTTTTTATTAAGAAACATATGGTACTTTAGGCCATTTAACACCAAGGAAAAAGCTTGACAAAGAAACATTCTGAACACCAATATAATATAAACTTGCACTGCTGCATTTTACAGAAAAGCAAGTTATTGGGAGATTTGTGAACGATTTCTGTACTTTCTAATGTTCCTTGACAAGATATTTTATCTTCATTTAGAAACATGTATTAAACATTTAAAAGGAGAAACAAATCTAGATAAAAAAGTGTGTGTGTGTGTGATTGAAGGATGGAAATCTGATGTCAGAAGGATGTGTGTGTGTGCGTGTGTGTATCCATATCCCAAATGCCTATTGAAGAAAGGTATTTGGAAAACTCAAAGAAAAACTCCTTTGAGGAGTTTTCTTTCCTTTCTTTTCTTTTCCTTTCTTTTTTTTTTCTTTTTTTTTTTTTGGTGGCTGGCTGGTACAGATATTGAACCCTGGACCTTGGTGTTAACTTTTGGGGCTTTTCTTAAAGCAGCCGTGGAGGATGACTTATGCTGCTTGAATTTAGGGTAAGATTCCATAAAATGAAATCCTCCCAAAACTGAGAAATGCGGGCTAATGAAAAATAAAAAGAGCCTTAGGGGCTGAGCGCATTTGCCTATTTTTTGGTTCATTGCTAGGCCTGGGTTCAGAGTGCCAGTCCCTGAGGCAAGAGACTTTCAGAGAAGCAGCACCCAACCTGAGCGGACACCTGATGGAGCCATGCCCCTCCCTTTCTGTTCTGTCAGGAATCCGTGTCGCAGATGGCAGCCTGGCCACCCATCCTAGAGGCAGCCATCCAGAAACATCCACATGTCAAGGGCTGAGCTATGGACGTTGATCCCAAAGGCGACATGCAGCTGACTGTGGGCTACCAAATGGAAGACTGGTCCTAAAACCAATGGAATCTCAGCCTTGCAGGGGTCATTTATGTAGCCATTTGTGCCAGGAAAGCCCTATATCAGTGGCTCTCAACTGGGGGAGATTTGGTAATACGTGGGAACATTTTTGGCTGTCACAACTGAGGGAGGAGGTGTTGAGGAATGCTGCTAAATATCCTGTAATGCACAGGATTACCCCTACACCAAAGAATTATCCAGTGAAAGTTACACTGTTGAGATACTGTGCTCTATATTAATGCAGGGAGATGCCTGCTGGGGATTGGATTGGTGCACACATAGTTGAAGTGGAGGTGTTGTTTTCGTTCTTCTGTTTCATCCAGAAAAGTTCCAGAAACTCACCTTCATCACCTTTGAGGCACTGCATCAACTCTACTCATTTTTCCACAGGGGTAGGGAGTATAGACTTTTCAGGAAATTGGGCAGCCACTTCAGAGGAGCAGGCAAGTGGCTCTGTTGTCTTTTTTTGAAGGCTCTTTAAAGCAGACACAGCAGACACAGAGGAGGTGGGATGGGATGGGCAGTAGGGAGGGAAAAGATGCTTTGGGCTTTGAGTCCACGAGGTGGAAGGCCTCACTTTCTGTGCTGGATTTGCAGTCCTGGAGGTGGCTGTGTCTGTGACCAAGGGGAGAACTGCAATAGAAAGCATCACGGCCATCCCAGGTCAGCAGAGGACAGAACCAGAACTAGGACCTGACCTGGGACTTCTCAGGGCCAGCTGTTGATCTCTTATGAGTGCGCACCCTTGTGGCCACAGTTTAAAATGTTGTGTTGTTTTCCTGGTTGACTTTCTTAGTTGCTTTCCCCAGTTGCTGCCCTAATTGAGGAGGTTGGTGCGCCTGTCCTCATGGAATGACCCGGGGTGGACAGTGCACCATGAGCTGGGGAAGAGACGAATAGATACTCAGCTTATGCCAAGTTCAGATTTTCACTGATACCACCTAGCAATAAAATTCACATATTCATGCAGCTCCCGAAATTAGCAAGACACTGTCCTGGAATCTGTGGGAGAGATATAAAGGGGAATGGATCACGGCCCCTGCCCTCAAAGACACATTCCATAGTAGGAGAGACAGACACACCTTCCACACTGTAGGATATAACTATAATAAAAGACAGATTGTTGTAAGTGCTAGAATAGAGGTATAACAAGACAAATGCAGTGGGACAATGGGGAAGCAGAAAATAAATGTATTATAACTGGGGGCATGTGGGAAGACCTTACAGAGAAAGTGGTATTTGTACAGGACCTTGAAAGATGGTAGGACTTTGACAGACAGAGAGATTAGCATGAAATGGAAGTAAGAGAGCACATGGCTCATTTGAGAAATCACAACTAATTTGGTGTAACTGAAGCAGACAAAACTTTCAGGGGAGCTGTAACCAAGGCATTTAGAACTGATGACAGAGGACATGAGTACCAAGAAGAGGAGTCTGTATCTTATCTTATATGTAGTAGCAAACTGTTTGAAGGTATTCGAGCAGGAGAACGATATGATCAGCTCTTTCCTTTAGAAAGAGAGTTTCGTTAGTAGCATGTAAGATGGAATGGAGAGATGGGAGGCTGGATAACCAGACAGGGGACTTTGAAAGCAATGGCTGAAGTTTGTTCTTCCTTTTTTAGAGGCACTGAGGATAAAACTGAAAAATCGAGCCAGTGTTTGGGAGGCTGGCAGAACAATGTAGCAGAAAAGAGCAGGGACTCCGGAACCCTATACCCATGTCCAAATCTTTACTCTGTCACTTGGTAACTGATCTTGGGCAAGTTACTTAACTTCTTTGTGCCTCAGTTTCCTTATCTGTAAAATGTAGATAATAAATAGAATCATTCTTACAAGGTTGTCATCAAGAGTTTTGAGTGTGTTACATAAAAAGCACTTAGTATAGACTTAGAGCTGATTATTAAATTTCCAGGAATTTTGCAAGGTGGGTAGCTAGAAATAAGCCATGCTGGGAGGATTTACACTATGGCAATTGACAAATGCTACAAATCAGAGAGAAACAGAGAAAATGAGAGAGAGAGAGAGAGAGAGAGAGAGAGAGAGAGAGAGAGAGAGAGAGAGAGAGAGAGAAAAAAACTGGAACCACCTCAAATTTCAAAACCAGCATCTCCAGCAACTTCAAATTCCTTAAGTGGACTGAATATTTGATGGAAGGAAAAGGGTCTTTAAAAACAGGTATTACAATATAGTCTGCATTGCCTATCACATTACACTTCCAGATTTGGGACTTGATATATACGGAAAATGGAAAAGTGGAATTTAAAGTAACTTTTGAGGAATGAGGTAAAGTGGATTAACTCAAGCAGCAAATGCCGGAGGAAATGCTTTATTGCTACATTAAGCCTAAGACCACACAATATAGAAAATACCATGGTTTAGTTGAAAGTGAGGTTTAAAGACATCATGGCAGATTTGGAAACCTAATTACTTGAGTTTGAATCCCTCTTGTACTACTAATTAGTTTGGACAAGTCACTTATGCTTTCTTTCCCTGAGTTTTTGCATCTATTAAATGAGTTATAATATAAATTAATATGTAGCCCACATAGAACAGTGCTATCACCTGATAAATACAGTAGAAGTATTAGCTGTTATTATTTTTTTTCCAAATATTAACTGTATGAATTTCAATAAGTCATTTGATTTCTTTGAGCCTTGGTTTTCTCATCTTTAAGATGGAAATAATATCAACAACTGACTTGTCTACCTCATCGGGTTGTTTTGAAGCTTGAATAAAATATAAGAAATGTGAAAATGCTTTGGAAACTATAAAGCACTAAAGAATCACCTTTGGTGTTGAGAAAAAATTTAGTGCGGAGAGGCAGAATGCAGTTCTAGGCAACGAGACAGCTATTTTTGAACAAAACTCACAGAGTGTGAACATAAGAGGAAAGTTATAACAGACTGTGCAAATCATGAACGCCTTTGCCAAGCACACATCAGTATGCACATGTGCCCAGCATGAAAAGGAGTCTGGCCACACACTGGTCTTTTTGGCTACAATTATTGTAAGCAGTGTCAACAAACAGTAAAAAACTCCACTGTCTGATTATATCTGAAACTGGAAGAGCCACCACACAGTGGGCGCTGATGTGATGCTATGAGCTCTAGAAATATCTCTAGACTTTCCCCTTTCTCTAGTCTCAAAGTTGTGGTTGACATGAGAGTAGGTATGACATGATTAAAGGTAAATGTCTGCAGATCAAGACCTTGCCTCCAACTTCACTAAAAATAATTGGAGCAATCATGGGAGAACTCCCCCCGAATCCCACTGCCACATCTTCCTACCTATCAGTACCTGCACATATAGTTTCATATTGTACCTTCCTGCCTGCCACTGTACCTTTGCATTCTATGCCTCTGTATATAGTCAGTTCCTTTATTTGCACACTTGATCCCATCCCACATCACCTGCTGAATGCTAGGACTCCAGCAATTCTTCTCCTCTCTATAGAACCATTAATTTTTTCCCACTCTCTTCTGGATCACTTCCATCAGCACCCAAGGCTACTATTATTTTTCCTATCTTAAAAGATAAGATTAAAAATTTGTTTTGGCTTTACTTCTGTTTTACTTATTTATTTATTTTTAATTCACACAAATTGTTGTACATATTTTTGGGGTACAAAGTTATATTTCATGTGTATGCAATGTATGTGTATGCAATGTGCAATGGCCAAATCAGGGTAGTTAACATATTCATCATCACAAAAATTTATCATTTCTTTGTTTTTTATCACTGATATTTTATATTGTTTCTCTGTCAAAACGATAGTATTTGGGGTACCTTGGGTTAAAAAAAATTTATTAAACTTAATTTTATCCCTTTCTCTTTATTTTTAAAATTTATTTATTTTTTGTTTACACATATTTGTGGAGTACAGAGCTGACTATCAGTATTTGTGTACAGTATGTGATGATCAAATCAATGTTATTAGCATGTTCATTATTACAAATCGTAATTTTTCTTTGTGCCCCTTAACCAATTACTCCCCAACCCCTTCTTCTCCCCGTTTCCCACCTCTAGTTACTGCAGGTCTGTTCTCTCTTCTGAAAGTTCAACATTTTATTGTGGTCGGCCTTCCTTCCGTTGCTCCCTCCCTCCCTCTTTCTCTTTTCTTTCTTTCTTTCTTAGCTGTCATTTATAAGTGAGGACATGTGGTATTTCTCTGTCTGTGCCAGCCATTATGGAAAAAAGTATGGAGGTTCCTCAAACAACGACAGATAGATCTTCCATACGATCCAGCAATCCCACTGCTGGGGATATACCCAAGGGAATGGAAATCATCATGTTGAAGGGAGACCTGCACTCCCATCTTTATCACAGCTCTATTTGCAACAGCCAAGATATGGAATGAAGCTAAATGCCCATCAATGGACTGCTGGATAAGGAAAATGTGGTATATATACACTGTGGAAAACTCCTCGGCCATAAAAAAAAAAAAAATGAAATTCTGCCATTCACAGAAACATGAATGTACTTGGAGAAAATTATGTTAAGTGTAGGTAAAAAAATTTTGACCCCACTTTCCTTGCCAGCTCATTTCTTCAATTTTTCAGTGAGCTCCTCAAAAGACTTCTATATTCAGTCTCGTATTTCTTTCCTCCTATTTTTTCTAAAATCTATTCCAGTCTAGGTTTGCCCCTGCTCCCCCAAATCCTCTCTTTTCAGGGTCGCCAATGAAGTCATATAGCTCAGACTTTGGTCCTCTTATCTGTCTATGCTCTCTCCCTTGGTGATTCATTGGCTGCAATGGCTTTCAATGTTATTAATAGCATCAACAACGATAATATGCTAGTGACTGCTAACTCCCTATCTCCAGCCCAAATCTGTCTTCTAAACTCCGAATTCTTGCTCAACAACTCCATGTGAATGTCCAATAAACATCTCAAAATAATGTCTAGGGCCACACTCCTGCTGCTCCTCCCACATCCTGCTCCCCACACAGCTGTCTCCATCTCAGGTGGTGTCAAGTCCATTTGCCAGTTGCTTGAACCTAAAATTTTGGAATCTTGCCTCTTCTATTTCTCTCACATTCTGTATTTAATTCATCAGCAAATAATGCTGGGGATTCTTCAAAATACACCCAGAGTCTGATTGCTTCTCAGCACCTCCACTCCTACAACCCTCCGCTCCCACTAGACTATTGTAGTAGACTTCTAATGAGTCTCTCTGGTTCCAGCCACCACAGTCTACCTCCAAAACACCAGCCAGAGCGAGCCCTTTAAAATGTAAGTCGCGCTATGTCACTTCTCTACTCAGAACTCTTTAATGCCTCGTCATGTTACTCAGATAAAAGGCAAAGTCCTTCCAGTGGCCAATTGGCCCATCATGACCTGCAAACTCTGAACCCACCTGCCCTCTGCCTCTTCCTCCCTTGTCCTCCCTCACTGCCCTCCAGCCTCTCGGGCCCCTCTCCTTCTCTGAAAAGCTCCTGACATCGTCCTTCCTAGGGCCTGTGTCCAGTGTTTCTCCAGCTCCGCAGCTCTTCTCCAGCTCTTCCTAGGGTCACTCATTTCCTTCAAGCCTTTGTTTAAACATCATCTGCTCAAAAAGCCTCCTCTGACACCAAACGTTTATACTACTACCTGTACTCACCCTCAGCATCTCTTTTACTATTTTCTACTTTTTTTGGTTTCCTTTTAATTCATTCAGTGAAATTATTTATTGATTTTTTTCGTTTGTTTTCCTCACCAGAATAAAATCCTCATATGGGTAGGTGTATTGATTATTTTTTTTCCCTAATATATCTCAAATGCCCAGAACAATGCCTGCACATAGTACTTTCTTAATATTTCTTTTCTTTTCTTTCTTTCTCTTTCTTCTTTTCTTCCTTTCTGCTTTCTTTTTCCCTTCCTTCTTTCCTCTGTGTCTTTCTTTCTCTCTCTTTTCTATTTTCTCTCTCTTTTCTTTCAGCTCTCTTTTTTTCTTCTTTTTCTCTTTCCAAATATACAGACACTTTAAAATCTTTATAACAACAAACAATTCAATTAAAACTGGGCAATAAACAGTCACCCTACCAAAAAAGATATATAGGTAGCAAATAAGCATATAAAAAGATGCTAAAAATTATTTATCATTAGGGAAATGCAAATTAAAAGAACAATAACATAAAACTAAATGCCTATAAAAATGGTAAAAATTCCCAAATTGACAACACTAATTGCTGGCAAAGATGTGAAGCAATGGGAATTCTCATTTATTGCTGATGGTAATGCAAAATATTACAGCAACTTTGGAAGAGAGTTTTCAGTTTTCTACAAAGCTAAACCAGCAGTTGTACTCCTAGGTATTTACCCAACTAACTAAAAAATTTATCTTCACATAAAAACATGCAGGAAAATGTTTATAGCAGTTTTATTCATAATCACTAAAAACCGTGAAGCAAATAAGAGGTCCTTCAATAGATGAATGGATAAACAAACGGTAGTACATACATACAAAGGAATTCTATAGCAATAAAAAGAGGTAAAAAGGAATGAGCTAAGGATCCATGCAAAGACATGGATGAAACTTAAATGCATATTGTTAAGTAGAAGAAGCCAGTATGAAAAGACTACGTATGGTATGGTTTCAATTATATGACTTTCTGGAAAGGGCAAAACTATAGAGATGGTAAAGAGATCAGTGGTTTCCAGGAGTTCAGGGTTGAGGGATGGACTGAATAGGTCAAGCACAGGATATTTCAGGATGGTGAAAATATTCTGCATGACATTGCAGTTGTGGACACATGACAACATGCATTTGTCCAAACCCACGGAACTTCAGCCCAAACAGTGATCCATGATGTACACAAATTTAAAAAATATTTATGAGGTCAGGGAATCTCAGGATAGAGTGCAGAATGTAACAAAACAATCTATCTGTATGACAAATGTATGAAGCAACCTCACTTCAGAGACTGGGAGAAAAAGGAGGTGACCTAAGTAACTTTGGAGATGAGTGGAATCTGTTAGACTAAAGGCAGAAGGAACTACGCATAAGCAGTGCAGTCTAGTTGACAGAGTTGCTTCCCATAGGAGTACAGGTTAGCAATTCTGAAACTGCTATACATGCATACTGGAATCAAACAATTAAGTAAATGGATGGTTGATGGTAGGAGCCAAGTTTCTCACTGTTGAAGTGGGAAGTTATAGACGAGAAAGGGAGGGGGAGGATAGAATGATTCATGTGGTACTGAATTAGAGTTATAGACTTCAGTATGAACTCCTGTTTAGCTTAGTATAGATATACAAGGTTGCATATAGAATTATTTAGACGTGTATATATAAGAGTGTTACTTTACATATACCTACTTTCTTGCTCTGTCAGCTGAGAGGTCCTGGAAGCAATAACACCCCAGTAGCAAGGAGCACACCTAGCACCCAGATCTTGGTTTCTAGCACCATTCTCCAATAAAAAGAACCAGGGATCCTTGGAGAAATAACTGATTCTAATACTGGGGCAAGAAATATACGAGATGAGCCTATAGCTTCTAACAGCACTAGAAAGTAAGGAAGTGCTCACACATACAAACAACAACAGTAAGAGGAATATGTTGAACAGTCAAAGAAACACTGGAGTCAACTGAAAGAGCTCACAAATGATCCAAACTGGAGCAATTTAAGCAGCAAAATAAAGTAGTATCAGAAAGTGTAAAATAAATATTCATGAGTCTATACTGATATAAAGAAAGAAAGAAAACAAATAATTAACAAATCTCCTATACAGAAGAATTTCAAATAATTTATGTAGCTATTCTGTCTTCAAGGAGGTGGATGATAACCCCCCATTCTGTAAGTGTGGACTGTGCACAGTGACTTTCTTCCAAAGAGCACAGTATGGAAAGGGGAAAAAAGGGAACTTTGCATTGGAGAAACCTGGCAAACACTACCTCAGCCAGGTGATCAAGTTTAACATCAGCAATAAGTCATACTGATAGTATGTACCCTTGATGTGACATGATAGGAATGACACTGTACCTCTGAAAGTGTCACTTTTCAGTCCTACTGAAAACTCATAACCCTCATCTAATTGTGAGAAAAAACATCAGAAAAATCCCAATTGAGGGATATGCTATGAAATGCCTGGCTAGTACTCCTCAAAACTGTCAAAGTCATGAAAAACAATGAAAGTCTAAGAAACTGCTACAGCCAAGAGAAGCCTGTCAGTGATGATGATGAAATATAACGTGGTATCTTGGATGGGATCCTGGGACAGAAAGAAAAAATAAATAAATAAAAACTAAGAAAAGACTAATAATCTATGACTCGAGTTAATAGTAATGAATGTATTAGTATTGGCTCATTAATTGTGAGAAATGTGCCATTCTAATAATGTGAGATGCTAATAATAGAAGAACTAGGTGTGGGATATGTGGGAACGCTTTGCACCATTTTCGCAGTTTTTCTGAAAGTTTAAAACTGTTCTAAAGTCAAATCTGTACTTTTTAAAAAAGCCCTAAAACAATCTCAAATTTACAGAAAACTTGCTAGTACAAAGAACTCCTTATTTCCTAACCCATTCGAGATGATGCCGCCAACATGCTCCATCATTCCCAGAAGCTCGAGAGTGCAATTTCCACAAAGAAGAACATTTTCCTCCATACTCACAACCATCAGTACCAGGACATTAACAGTAACGTACCACTCCCATCTAATCCACTGACTCCAGTTGTCCCACTAATGTCCTTTATCACAAAGGAGCCTGTCCGGAATCACACATCGCACAGGCCTGGAATCAGCCGTTTTTCCAGACTCCCGGTTCTTTTCAGTGGAGCGTGGGTGTTCAGAAACCACGATTTGAAGCTCGGTGTGATCATAGTCCTTGCTGCAGGGCCTTTTTAGTGGAGAGACGTTAAGAATACGTACGTACGCACGCACGCACGCACACACACGCACACACGCGCACGCACGCACGCACGCACGCACGCACGCACGCACGCACGCACACCGCAGACCATGAATCCTCACTAAATCCTCCAGTTTCTAGTCCAAGATTCTCAGGGTTCGTTCAGTTTTCTCCCTCTCCATTTTTGTGACTCCTTCATCAACAGTGACCACGCCGGCAGCTGTTATCTTTAGTATATTTGCTGATTTGGTCCACCCTCCTCATGTAACCGGTCTCCCATCATCGCTGCCACTCCCTCCGCACGATGCCCTCCTTACCCACCCTGGGTTTGGATATCCATGCCAGCCCACCACCTGCCACGCCGATGCCCTCCTCCGCTCACTCCGGCTCTGACACCCATACCAGGCTGTGTCTCCCACACTGGTGCTGCCCCACCCTGGTGGGCTCCCGCACAGCATACCTGGCCACTTCTCCATGGGGACGCCCCCCCCCCCCACGCTGTGCTCCAGGGCTAACACCTGTGCAGAAGGTCCTCATCGCACATGGGCTCCGACATCCCCACTAGAGGCACCTCTCACCCCCACCTGCAGCGTGGTCACCCTCTCACTGGCCTGGCGAGGATACCTACATTATCTCTCCCCACCCCAAAATGGCTTTAGGACTAAATTGTTCTGAAAAGGAAGAGAAAGAGAAAGAGGAAGCAAAATTATTTCTCGAATAAATGAATAAAAGTCTCAAACTTCACCTGCAGGATGCTTAACAGTACAGAGATTGTTACTGTGTCCATGACAAGGGGGACCAATTTTTAACTGAAATCCAAGTTGGGAGTCATGTCTCTCCCAAAGAGATTTTTAACTTCCACAGTCACAGTTCCCTGTGGATTGGAGGCTAAACTGTGAGTTTGAATCTAAAATCTCTCCAGCTGCTGAGCTTTTCATGCCAGAGTCAGGGCTCTCCAGGCCATAGGAGGTGATTAAACACTAAAGCCCCAGTTTCCTCTATTAAGATTGGCAAAGTTTAAAGATATTACCCAGAAAGTGTCAGTTGTGGTGATACTGGGGATCCATTTTCAGCTCATACTCTAATCAGAAACTGCCTTTTTCTGCCAAAAGGACTTCTACATTTCTCGTTCATTGCCATAGCACACATGACCCCAGTGAGGCAAGAGAGAGAAGGGGGTCTAGAATGGCCGTGAAGGGGCCGGATCACTACATGGCCATTTTGGTTGGCAAGTGAAGTGGGAGGCAAGACACCCCTAGGGAGCCGCCAATGGGTGCTTAAAGACTGACTCTGAGCGATGAGTAACCAAAGTTTAAAACTTTCTAAAAATTAGTGATAAGGGTAATGGAGTAAAATGCGGTCAGCCCTGTCTGGATGGAATAATCCAGGCCATAGTGGAACTATTCCTTTAGCCACACTGAAGGAGGGTCACTGCCAGTTCGAGACTCAGTGTGTTGGATTGTCTCCCAGGAACTCAACATGATTTCTCTTTCCATGCTCTCCCTCCTAGTATGGTAGTTGGAAGCCTGGGACCTACATTCTCAAAAACCTGCCCGCAAATTCTAGACTAAATTTCTTCAATGAGAGGCACTGTATTAAAATATTGGTTTTAAAAATGATTCAGGTGTGGTGAGGCCAATACCTCAGGAAACGATTGCCACTGAAAAGATGGTTATGTGTACAGACCCCCAAGAGGAGGGGCTGCGTCGTGCCATGCGGGGCCATATGCGGAAGCACCGGGGTTGGTCAGGAGGTAGAGGGGGTGGATGAAAAGTGAACAAGAGCCTTTACTGTGGTTTCTGTGGGAGGGAACGGGTGAGGTAGGGTAAGAGGTCTAAGATTGGCTAGTCTGAATAATTTCCGCAGTTTCTGAGTACAGGGCCTTTCCTCAGTTGTTTTGTATCTGGGCCTGAAGTGGTTAGGGCAGATGAATAGTGGCTCAGAATGTAAGAGTCCTACAAAGGAGGTGATTAGGGTATAGGCTCTGGTGTGGTTGGTTTGCATAGGAGAGGCATGCTCACAGGAGGAGGTTTGTTTGCTATCTCTAGGAATTAGCTAAACCTGGGAGGAGCAGTCCCTCTTAAGTCAGCAAGGTGCCCAGATGTCAAAGCATCAGGTAATAAAGGCGTGATTAATATAGGCACTCACATGAGATTCAGAGGGCTGGGCAGGAGAAGTCATGTTATTTTTCTTCCACCAGTAGGCAGGTGCATGGGCTTTGGCAGATGTGAGAGTTTATGGCAACCCCAGAGACATTTCCTGCCAAATGCCCAGCTTGGTGATGTGATCATTGCCAGCAGTTTCTTGGTGTTTCTGTAATTTCCCAACTCCCTTAAAGCTGAGTACTCTTGAGATTTAGCAGTGATCTTCTCTGACCTTTTTTTTTTTTTTTGCCAGTTCTACCAGTGGCTTTGTAAGTATCCAATTCTCTGAATTAAAATCTTCCTACTTGAAACATCTAGAGTGATTTCTGTTTTTCTGACCAAACTCTAACTGAAACACTCAGGAAGCTGTGAAGTTTGCTGTGTACCTCTTACAGTTCATTGTTGCTAAGTATGCTTGTGCTAACCGGACTTCGCCTATTAGGATTCTGGTGCCTGAATAGGAGAGGGAAATACTTGTGTATAATTGTCTTTTTGGAATTTTGACTTAACAGGGTTTATTCCTCTTTGGTGAGCTGCATGCTACAGTCTTCTTATCTCTGGTATGCCCAAAGCACTGTCTTCATTTTTACTATGGTATAACTTAGTACCATGACAGTATGTGCACATATTTGTCCCTTCTGCAAGATCCAGGAGTTCCTTTAGGAGAGATACCTTGTATACCTCACTGTTATAGCTTTAGAATTTTGCACAGCTCTTGACACACTGCAAATGAATGGATATACCTCACAGGAAGCCAGCATGTCCAGCCCTGGTTATAAGCAGGGAGTATATACAAATAATCATTAAAATAGCTATATTTATTAGTTGTACTACATGTTAGGTGCTTTACAATTGTTATTCCACTTAATCCTCACAAAAACCTTGTAAGGAAATGTCTGAAATTGAGATTTAGAAAGGTTTGGGCTTACTCAAAGTCACACAGCTAATAAACGCCACGAGGTAAACCCAGTTCTGACTGTCTCCAAAGCCTCGTTCTTTACACTCTACTTTTTGCCCTTCCTGAGAACAAGGCAGGTATCTAGTACTAGGAAAGTAGCAGTAACATATGAATGCCATAATAAGGCTGAAGTTCTGTAATACATGTTCATCCATAATCAGAATCAGGGGATAGAGATCAGCAAAGTAACTGACCTACTGTATGAACAAAAGAACCTGGAAGCCTGGAAGCCAGGAACAGAGGGCCAGTGAGTGTGGAAAGAACGGAGCAGGAACAGTTAAGGGGGATTGGGCTGGCTAGAGCAAGGCTTAATAGCTGAGACAGTTTGCTGCTACAGCTCTGATTGCCTTTTTTCCCTTCTTGTCCTATAAAGGATTTGGAACTGCATGAGTGTTGAAGGCCAGGTAAGGAGGCAGTGAATGGCCCTACTCACTAGCAGGTGCAGTTCCTTAAAGAGACGGAGTCCTGTCCTCCTCCTACCTCCCCTCAGCATCGAAAAAACAAAACGAAACACTGGGAGTTATTTAAAACCAGTTGAATTACCAACACACTTTGAACAGGGGTTTGGGGCAGAGCAAACTCAACATTACTTGCTCTTGGAATGAGAACAAGGAGGAAAATGAAGAACTTGGCTTTCGCGGCTTTAGAACGTTGCACAGAAGAATGAATTCCCAGGTGAGTAGAGATCTGTTTTCTCTGCTTATCTAAGATCAAAGCTAACTGTCCCAGTGGTTCTGAAGGGCCCAAAATGTTTCTCTGCATTTGGGTGGAGCTGTTTGGCCTATTTGGAAATAGGATGCATCTCTTTGTAAATCACATTGTGTCTTGGTTGCCCATCTACACCCTAAGAACTCTTTGAAGGAGAATGTATCATTCATCTTCATACTTTCAGCACTTAGCTCATTTCCTGATGGCGGTTAATTGAAGGAATGAATGATAGGTAAATAAATAAGGGCAAATAAATAGATAAATGCAAATGAATTAATTTCTCGGAGATATATCTTATTTTCTGCTGCATGTAAAAAGACATAAACAAAAAACTTGTGTCTTAATGGTAAATGTTAAGACAGGCTTTGGAAAATATTCCCAGCGAGCAAGGTTTGTGGCTGATAGCTTCATGAACTTGATCTGCAAGACTATTTCCTGTTTGGTGGTCTGGCTATTCAGATTTTGAGATTGTCACAGGCAGGTGAGCTGACAGAGCTAACATAACATTTTCTCATACAGTATTGACAGGCGAATGAAATCCAATCCTAAAAAAAGGTGGGTACTGAGACTTGACAAAAGAAAAATTGTGCTTGAAGTGACCTTATTATTTTCCTTTAAAATTACAAGTATTATTTCTTCCCTTTACTTTTTCTGCCAATTTCTCACAGAGCAATGTGCACACAATATCAAGTTGTACAATAATATGTATTGGTTTTCCAGGGCAGGGTATCAAAGGCCTGCATGAGGAAAGAAAAGGTTTTTGTAGAATGACACTGGATACTCTAAGTGTTCTCATGTTCTTTGCCTTCCAAAACTAGAGCTCTTTTTCGATCTGATTTTACATTTGAATATTCTGAATATAAGATATTTAGGGCAGAAGAACAGTGTCCTCATTCTGCTAACATTTTGATGTGCTTTAGGAAAAAGGAGGGGAACAAGAAAGCCTTAAGGGACAAAAGAAATCTTCCAGAAAAATCATTAAGGAATTTCCTTATTTTAAGTTCTGTTATATGTATAAACTTGGACATGTCAGTAAGTGATGTTGCCTTTGTCCTGCTCATCCAGGACAAGGCATTCCAGATCAAGGGCTAACTCTGACAATGACCTGTCTTCTTCCATTGAAAGTTATTCAAGTGATTTACAGTTGAATCATCTCCACCTTTTCTTTGTGAACTTAGAAGAAAGCAAATATTAGATTTAATTTTTCAAGACCTTTCTTTTTAGGTTGACTAGGCTAAAATTTTAAACTTAAAACATTTCTGGATATCTACATTGACTAGTGAATTCCTTTCCCGAAGTTTAATCCCACAAACTGTTTTAGGAAAATGTGTGCTAAGGCTGCACTTTCCAGCACAGCTCCCAAGAATGAGATTGTTCTGTTGATATTATTAATCTCTCACTCTGTGGGCTAGTAGTACTCTCCTTGTCACCTCCCTGCCACTAACCTACCAGAACAGTCCAATCAGAAGAGAACAAGCCCAGAAATATGGTTCTGTCCAATTGTTGGCATACTATAGGACACTTGTTCTCAAAGGAAACTTTCCAGATGTGAATTGAGAACACTAACGAGCAAAAGTAGATCAGAACATGAATGTCTCCTTAATTAGTAAATGCTCTTGTATACTAAAATCAAGAGGTTTGAAATTGAGACCCGCGTGTTTCTCTTTTCTAGTTAAATCCATAAATAACCTTCTTCCACTCACCTGTATTTGTTTTAGCTATGCTTCAGCTTCCAGAAGAACTTAAGAGTATGCATCTTGAAAATGAGATGACTGCAGAAGACCACCTAGGCTTATGGTCTTTTAAGCAAGGAGATTAACAAATTCCAACATTTTCAAATATTCTATGAATCTATCAATATTTTTGCCAGTCCATGCTTTTTGTTAGTCTATCAATCACCCTAGCTCTGGTCTCCACCCCCACTCCCACCCCAGCCAAAGTGGTCCAACTCATAAAGGGAACCAAACTTTTGGTATAGACAGAAAAGCTGTTTATTTTTAGTGATTCTCAACTTTTTTTTTTTCCTATATCTTATATACAGGGAGTATTTGCTACAATAGGAATCCACAATAAAACATGCCTCAGTTTATCACAAAGATAATACTAACTGAAGAGACTCCTGAAACTGGGAGATTAGCATCAGTATCATCCCTGGTCTTTGCTCTCCAAGAGCTTATAGTTCCGCACCCGCCAACAGTGAAAATGTACCGCTTGGCTGCACATGGCAAGCGGCAGTGAATGGAGGGAAAATGTGTGCTACAGGTGCTGTGGGGGCAGACGCAGTGTCAGAAGGGCAGGACTGACCAGCAAAAGCTTCAGAGAGGAGCCGAAATTGAAGTAGGGCCTTCATTGACAGTGGGTTTGTCTCCTGTGGCTATAACACAAATCCTACAAACTGGGTGGCTTAAAACTGGGGGGATAGAAATCTGAAATCAAGGTTTTGCAGGGCCGTGTTCTCTCTGAAGCACCCAGGGTAGAATCCTTCCTCGCCTCTTCTGAGCTTCTGTTGGTTAACAGCAACCCTTGGTGGTCCCTTCTGTGGGGGTGTAACTCTAATCTCTGCTCCCATCACAACATGATAGTCTTCCCTCTGTGTGTGTTTAGCTATCCCTGTGTCTCCTGTCCTTTAAGGGCACAAGTCATCGGATTAGAATTCATCCTAATCCAGTACAGCCTCATCTTAACTTGATTACGTCTACAGAGACCCCATTTCCAAATAAGTCATGTTCTTGAGTAGCAGGGGTTAGGACTTAGACATATCATTTTGGGGGCACATTTTAATCCAAAATAGACAGTATCTTAGGTCAAGTTTCCTAGAAGCAGACCCTGAAATGGGGGATCTTGAGAAGATGAGTGTTGGAGAAAGTATTCTCAGGAGACAGTGATGTAAGCAAGCTAAGGCAGGGGCAGGAAGCCAGCCAAGGAAGTGGGTTCAACCAGAGTCCAGTTTCAGCTTGGTCCCATGAAGAGCTCTGGAGCACAAATGGCACCACAGAGTTGTCCTGCCTTGTGGCAAAGGAGCCACACTTTATCCCTGTGCCACCAGTCCTCAGTCCATGGCTGTGGTTCCCCAGCTCCTGGGGAAGAGGGATGCATGACTTCCAGGCAAGGTTGCTCCATTTGGCTTAAGGCAATTCTCTGGAGAAGAAGGCAGCTGGAGCAGTAGCAGGTAACACACTCAGCAGCTGGGGATTGCAGACATCAGCCTGGTGAAAAGGATCTGGTGGGGCTCTGACAGGATTCACCACATTCCACCCCTGGTCCTGCTCAGATTTGCTTGCCTTCCACATTAAGTACCCTTGATCCAGGCACAATTTCCTCCAGATTCTTGTTGTTGTATTTTGCAGTAAAGCTTATAAGAGAAGGATTAGTGACTAGTGGCTGCTGCAGTTGGTCCTGAGGCTGTAGCTGATCTTCTTCATCCCCTTCTCTTGTACCTTTCTTTTACCCCATGGTTATAATTCTGCTAGTCTATATGGCTTATGTGGGGTGTAGGTGGGGGTCTGAGCCCCTGTCTATAATTCCTTTATTGGGCCTCATTTACTCTACTTGGCCATTTATAGTGAATATCTGGCATAGAGTATTAAGAGTGACCTAGTAGACCATGACAGCCCAACATATTTCTCCCTGACTCCATTAGGTAGCAGCAGTCCCACCTCCTCATGAAGAGCAGGATTACTCAGGCTAGTATCGTCATTCCTTTCTACGACTTCTTGTTTACTGGCATAAGTAGCCCAAAGGGATCAGGTAGCAGCCTTGGTTTCATGTTTAGTGGAACTCTTACTGTATTCTCTTACAAAAGCATCTCTTCTTCGGGACCTAGAAATTCTGGACCCACATCCTGAAGTTGTGGAGATGCAAAGCACCAATTCTCCAAGTAGGTCACCAGGAGCGATGGTCTGCTAGGCCACCCCTACTTCCATTTCTTGGTTTTCAGACCTTTGAATCCTTCTCAATGGGGACACAGCACCATATGATGGTAATTGGTTTAAGATGTATAATACGTCTTTAAAGATGGCACCCCATCACTGCTGGGTCATCTCCAAGCAGAAGTCTTAGCTGCCTCTTCAAGAGGTCATTCCAATGGTGTTAGCTTCTGGATGATGCCATGTGTGGTGAGACCAGTGGATCCCATTGTTATGTGTCCACTGCCATCCCTACTTTGTTATAAAGTAGGTGCCTTACTCTGAGGCAATATTGTGAGGGACCCCATGCCAAGAGGTCAGACACTTTGTGAGCCCTTGGAGAGTGGTGCTGGCTGAGGCAGTGCAGCAGGAAAGGCAGACCCACACCTAGGACATGTGTCCATTTCTGTCCAGGTAATACATTTGTTTTCCCTTTGAAGGTGGAGGGATTCTGATGGAATCAACTTGTCACCAGGTGCCTGGTTAATCTCCTCAAGAGATGGTACCATATCGTGAGTCAGCATTGGTTTACTGGCGTGTTGGACATTCTGCTGTGGCAGTACATAGATAATTTAGTCTTGGTGAGAGGAGCATCTTCAAGACCAGCATTCCAGAGAACTTTCTCAGGAAGTCTGCTTTAGGCAAGGACCGCTGAAGACTTTTGAATAGGAATAAAAAAAAGAAATTAATGAAATTTATTTAGGAAGATTAATCTGGGTAGTTTTTGCATTCATGTTAGTTACTTAACCAAATAGCCATTTCCCACTTCTTTGTTACTAAGCAATTCCCAATTTTGTTCAGAGCCACCCTGTTGTCCATCTCCAGGGTTTGGATCATGATAGTCTAAGCCAGCCGTGACATCCTGATCCACATTCCCAGCCTCCCCCCAGATCTGTCCATGAGAAAGAATGGGAAATCTACTGGGAAAGTTCCTGGGAATGTTTTTGTTTTGACAGAAATTTACAAATGCAACTGGCCATACCCTTACTCACACTTTCTACCTTGAACATGGATGTAACTGTAGTAGCTGTTTTATTGTAACCTAAAAAGTTCAAGAGATTAAAACATAGATATCAATTTTAACATTGTCTGTTAAATCAAAACTGGCCATTGCTCACCTTAGAACTTTATATGTGTGTGTGAGTGTGTGTATGTATGTGTATATATACATATATATGTATAACCCTGTATTCATTCAACTCACTATGACCAATTTGAAGCCATTATCAATTTTCATTAAAGCCTAATGGTTTTAACATCCAATGGTGATCATTGCCTGGAGCCATTATTTCATTAGCAGTGTTTCCAGTGCAATTCCCTAATTCCATTGTTCTTTCTTTATTGGCTGGAATTTCTCTATAAACAAGAACATTACCTTAATATCTGTTTGGTAACTGTGATACAGCTTGAACAGGAATAATTAAATAAATGCTTGATTCTTTTCCTTTATAAAGTTTCACAGCAAATAGTTGACATTCTAGCAATCTAAATGATGACCAGTTAGGTTTGTTTGTTTGTTTCTTTGCTTTTTGTTAGGTAGCATTATAAGCTCGTAATTTTTTATATATGATGGGTTAAAATCCATTGCTGGCTGACTGATTAGCTCGGTTGGTTAGAGTGCAGTGTTATAACACCAAGGTCAAGGGTTTGGATCCCTGTTCCAGCCAGCAACCAAAAAAAAAAAAAAAAAAAAAATCCATTGTAGTCATTACTCTTTTTGAATAGTTTTGTCAGTGGGAATTCCTTCAAGTTGTCCTTTTAACATGACCCACTTAGTCTTTGATACTTTTCTTGCTTTCTGGCACAAAACAATGCCACAAATCAGGAGTCATTCATTTCTTTAAAGATCTCATGTTCCTCTTTTTGGAAATGGCATTATAGGCCATTATTGGGTGCTAAGGATGTTCGTTTTGACTGGGTTATCATTGCTTCTGAGTCTTTTCAGTGGACATCTCTAAGAAATATGTATTTTTTAAAGAGATAAAATTATGCAGTGATTTTAATATTCCCAATTCAAATTTAGAATTATAATCTCTACAGTGTTAACCTAAACAAATAGTACATTTTAAGAATAGGAGTAGAACACCTGCTATGTGTTGGGAAGAGTCAAATGACATAGAAGAAAAAATAATGACCGGACAGCCGCAAGACCTGACTTTCTGCCCTGATGTAACAAAGTTCCATCTACGACAGTTACTTATGCTCTGTGGACTTGAATTCTTCCTATGCAAGATGGGAGTGTTGAATATAATGATCATTAGACTCTGTTTCAGCTCTAACATTCTCTACATCTATGACTCAGACTCCTTTGAATATGCATTTTTATCTACTTAACAAGCACGTATTGAAGGAGTGAATGATGTGCTTCAAAACAATGCTCTTATTTGCATATGGCACATGGGTATTGATATTCAACTCTGTACCCTACAGATAGGTACAATCAACCATGTTCCACTTAAAAAAAATCTGAATTTCAGCACAGTAAAAATAACCCATAAAACAAAAACTGATGCTCTTATTAAATGTATTTATTTTTAGTGTCTTATGACTAATAAACATTTGTTGAATGATTTCTTTGAATTATTACAGAATGCACTGCATTATTTTAGGTACTGTGAGGAATTCAAATAAAAATATAGTTAGATGTCTCTCTCAGGGAAATTTGGGCCTGGTCAGGAAATAAGACATGTCTGTGGGCTGTCCTTAATAAAAGCCTGCTGAAACCTAAACTGTGTATTGAACAGGGGTTTTAGCTCCATGATGTGTGCCAAGTATAGGCTGAAAGCACAGCATTTGAAGTCAGATAGACAAAGGTTTCCATCTGTTAATAGCAATCAATTTTTGAATGCTCAATAGGTGCTAGATATTATGCCTAATAAATACTTGAAAAGCTATATCTGATTTAACTTCGCTTACTAGTATGAGATTTTGGTGTGCCAGATTAAAGATGGCTACAAGTTCTTTGATGCTTCTCCCAACAGAAGGCAAAGTCTACATCCCCTCCTCTTGAATGTGGGCTGGACTTTGACTGCTTTGACAAATAGAGTACAGAAGTGACTCCATCTCAGTTCATACTTAGACTTTAAGAAGACTAGCAGCTTCCAGCTTGGTATCTTGGAGCCCTGAGTTTCCCCATAAAAAGTTTGACTAGTCTGATGGGGAGACCACATGGAAAGACCCTGAGGCTCCTTGGAGGTGGATAGGGACTTAGCTGGTGCCAGCCCATAGACATCCCTACAAAGGTGCCAGATATGTGAATAAAGTCATATTGGACCCTCTGGCCCAGCCACCAGTTGTACCTTAGTCAAGGCCAGGTGGAACAGAAGAACTGCCTAGCTCAGTCCAGCTCATACACCTGACACAGGAAGCCATGAAATAAAATAAAATTGTTGTTATTTAAAGCAACTCAAATTTTGGATAGACAAGCATGCAGCAGTAGATAACTTGAACACTTGGGTAAATAATTTAACTTTTCTTTTCCGTAAAATGGAGACACCATAACCATCATCACCATCATCTTTGATTAACATTTATTGGAAACTTACTCTGTGCCAGGCATTGGTGTAGGTACTTAACACTTGCTGTGGTCTGAATTTTTGTGTCCACAAAATTCAACAAAATTCATATGTTGAAATCCCACCTTCTACGGTGATGATATTAAGATGTGGCACCTTTGAGAAGTGATGTGATCATGAAGGTGGTGCTGTCATGTATGGGATTAGTGTCCTTATAAAAGAGGCCTGAGGGAGCTTGTTTGATCCTTCCACAATGCGTGGAGTCAGCCAGACAGGAGTCAGCCAGACAGAAGGTGCTTGGAGGAACGGACCCTCACCAGATACTGAATCTGCTAACACCTTGATTGTGGACTTCCTAGCCTCTAGAAATGCCAGAAATAAGTTTCTATTTATAAGCCACCCAGTTATATTTGTTATAACAGCCCAATGGACTATGACAACATTTAATCCTCACAAAAACTCTGTGAAATAAGTACTATTAATATTCCCAATTTCCAGATGAGGTAACTGAGTCACTAAGAAATTAAGTGGCTTAAACAAGGCCACACAGTTAGTAAGTAGCAGAGCTAAGATTCAGACTCAGGCAGCCTGACTGCAAGATGACAAGAGGTTTATAAAGCATGTATTATAGTGTGGGTCACAGCAGGGGCTCAGTTTATTGTGGTGGTGGTGGTAGTAGTAAAATAGTAGTAGTGATTGTTTTCATTATCGTATCAGGGAATCTGATTTCTGAGAAAAGACCCCAAGGAAAGAAAAACATTGATGTGTGTAGGGTAATAGGAAAATAGCTTTAACTAGAAAGTAGAGGAGCTTGCAAGCATGGTAGAAGATGCAGCTGGGTGAGGGTGAGTGTTGTGGGGTAGACAGTGGGGCTAAATTGATGCTTAGGCAAGTAATTCAAAGCTTTGGCTCTGTTGGGTCTTGCAGCTCAAAAGGAGAAATTGACAGGGCTGGGCTGTGGGTGTTTTACTGTGGCATCCAATCAAGCCATGCTTTCTGAAATGTATGATTTGCCATAGCTCTGCATTACCATGCTTCCTCTCCCCAGTTAGGGGAAATACCCCTTCCATTTATGAAGCAGTGCATGAACATCTGTGTGATCCCTCAATTGAGGACCTGATGGGGGTCACATCATCATGACCAAGGTCAGGTGGTCAAAAGTTATTTATAGCCCATTAGGCACCGTCCGTGTCAGCCAGGCATATCCTGTGCAGCCTTCCTAAATGAAGTAAAGATGCCATGTCCCAGGCCTTCAGTATGGCTGTGTGGCCAAGGACATTTGCAAGTTAGCTGGGAAATGCTAACAGCAACAGCCAAAGTTTTGGATTACCATGTTCCATCCAGATGCATGCTCATGGAGCATCTATCTTATCCTGACTTATGGGTCATATTTTTTTTTCAGAGAGTCATGAAATGTTAATTCTGGAAGAGACCTTAGTCTAATCCACTTGTTTTAGAGATGCATAAATGGACGTCTATCAAAGCAAAGGGACATGTCCAAGGTCACACAGCCTATTAAGGTCAGAGGATAGGTATAGAACTACAGCATTTTGTTACTTCTTTAATAGTTTTCCCTTAGAATATGTGGCAACCAAAGATTATTTAATAAATGCTATCGAAATAACTGAATATCAAGTTTCAGTAAATCCTTTAGATTCTCATAGTACAGTACAAAATAAATTTCTGACTCATTACTTAATTACAAAAATGTCATCCTAAGGAAAATGGTAGAAAATATATTGTTTTGTTTGTAGAGGCATGATATAATTGTTAGGTTAAAGCAATAGGAGAGTTTAACATATGTGACTACATAAAAAATGTAAAAGTGTACACTAAAAATATCAAACATACAATCAAAAGAAATATCATAAATTGGGAAGTGCTGTAATGATATAATGAGATTTAGTAGAAAATTGGAAAGAAATATAAAGAGATCAAGGTGTAAGCAACAGAAAGCAACTTTGGCCAGCTTAAACAATAAAAAGGGATTTGTTGGAAGGTTTCTGGGGAGCTCACAGAATGGGAGGAAAAGCTGATCAACCAAGCATCAGAAAGGTCAGAAACTGGGGCTGTTCTTCGGATTTCAGCATTACCATTTGTATCCTTTGTCTCTTGGGTACTGTCATTAGATGATTAGCTCCAAGTGCTTTACAGGACAGTAATAATTTTCTTAATGTTTAAGGTGTAATGCTTTCTACTGTATCGAAAGACCAAAGCACATACCATGTAATTTAACGTATCATGTAATTTATTTTTCATCCCTATAGTATTGAGCATATGGTATATACTTGATTGACACAGACCAATGAGTCCGGCTTGTGGCACAGTATGGGGTAGAACACTGGGGAAAAGTGACTCCAATGGAAAGTCTTATCTGGAATCCCAGATTGCTGATCCTGACCCACATCTACCAGAGCGAGAGAGAGAGAGAGAGAGGAGATGAGATACTCTAGAAAAAATGCCCACTTGTTATTACTAGTTAGCACTTTGGGCCCACATACCTTTGTAGCCTTCTACTTAGATGAACACAGCTGTATCAAATGTGAGATGGGAGAATGACTTGAATTCTTTAGCCAGAAATAGGCTTAGGAAACCTGCTCCACTTTTTCTTTCCCCTGAGTCATCCATCAGGTTGCTTAAAGGCCCTGTGAATGCTCCACAATGGCATAAGGAGGAAAGAGAAGGAAAGAGCCCCATCAAGCAATTCAGCAGGAAAGGTTTCCAGAAGGATAAGGTGATCCCGCTAAGGGAGATCCTAATGGAAGTCAGAGCTTTTCTTTTCATTGCTCCTCTCACAAATCCCCACCCCTTGGCCCTGGTCTAACTGTGAGCCTGTGATCCATTTCAGTGTTCCTCCTCCTGGAGGGAGGAAATCTTGTTTGACCAGGACTATGGCTCTCCAAAGTGTCTGTGCATAAAAATCACCCAAAGAGGATAGCAAAATATGGGCCCCATTCTAAATAAAGCTCCAGGGAGGGACTTAGGATCCATATAGCAGCAAGTGATTTGTATATACAGAAATATATATGAATTCATATAACAAGTGTTTCAAGATATAGAAACAGGGGATTTCAGACAACCAGCCGAGCACTGGTACATGGATTTTGGGAACTACTGCCCTAGAAGTGGGCAGTGCCATTGTATTCCACATTTTGTCCTTTCTTGGGTTAACCCAAGGTCAGCTATACTCCGTGATCGAGCAGATCATGATTACAATATTTACACTTTTTACACTTTTACACTTTTTATACTTTTAAAGGACACCTTTCCTCCTATGTATTTTGCTATAATTAATGAAATTAGAATATCATAGGTTTCTGGGTGCATTCTTGGTGGATTCCAGAATGTATATATTTACATGATCAAAATACATTTTCCTAACAAAACAAATTTAAATTAACTTTCACAATGTATGATAAAAAGTACTTGCATTTTTTGGTAAAATAATTTATTTGTAAAATTAAAATAAATTTTCCTTTTTTTTGACTCTTGAAAAAGATCAACAAAATTTGCAAACCTTTATATAGACTGACCAAGAAAAAAAGAGAGAAGATCAAAATTACTAAAATCAGAAATAAAGCAGGGGCATTATTACATGGTCGTCATGTTTTTTTGTGGTGGTAAGATTTAGTTTCTCTCTCTTTCTCATTTGCATTTTTGTTCTACAGTGGGTTTTGTTCTTCCTTGTGTATTCATGGTAGTGATTATTGTTTTTTGGATTCCAGATGCAGGACTTTCTTGAGGATTTCTTGTAGGGGTGGTCGTGTGGTGGTGAACTCCCACAGTTTTTGTTTGTCTGGAAAACACACTATTTCCCCCTCATTTCTAAATGATAGTCTTGCTGGGTATAGTATTCTTGGCTGGCAGTTTTTTTCTTTTAGTATTTTGAAAATATCATCCTATTTTCTTCTGGCCTGTTCTGAGTTTCTGTTGAGAAGTCTGCTCTTAGTCTGATAGGGGCTCCCTTATAGGTGACTCGATGCTTTTCTCTTGCTTCTTTTAAGATTCTCTGTCTTCGAACTTTGTCAGTTTGACTATAGTGTGTCTTGGAGAGGATCTTTTTTGGTTGATCTTTGAGCCTCCTGGAACTGATGGTCCATGTCTTTCTCTATACCTGGAAAGTTTTCCATTATTATTTTGTTGAATAATTTTTCAATTCCTTTTTCTCTCTCCTCCCCTTCTAGAATACCCATGATTCAAATGTTTGTGTGCTTAAGGTTGTCTATTATCTCTCTTAGATTTTCTTCATTTTTTAAAATTTGTTTTTCCTTTTTTGTCCACCTGGGTTATTTTGAAAAGATTATCTTCAAGATCAGAAATTCTTCTGCTTGTTCTAGTCTGCTGCTTAAGCTATTGGTTGTGTTTTGTATTTCACTGAGTGAATCTTTCAGTTCCATGAGTTCTGCTACATTCTTTTTTAAGGTATTACTCTCTTTGAAAATTTCCTCCCTCACATCCTGGATTTTTTTTTTCTTGTTTCATTATGTTGTCTGAGTCTTCTCATATCTCAGTGAGTTTCTTTAAGATTGTTGCCTGGAATTTCTTTTCAGTTATTCCAAGAGTTTCTTTCTCTATAGGGTCTGGTATTTGAGAAATACTATAGGCTTTTGGTGGTATCATATTTTCTTGGGTTTTCATATTTCTAGAATCTCTACATTGATATCTAGTCATGTGGTAGAGCAGTTGCTTCTTCTATTCCTCTCGAGTGGGCTTTGAGGGGAAACATGTCCTCTTCTTTTTCTGGTTTCCACTGGTGACTCCCCTTGTGTCAATGCAGTTGAGTGTCTGGAGGGCTGCTGCACAATGGCTGTGCCTACTGCTGTGGTATCAAGCCACTTTTGTGATAGCCACGGCTGTGGTAGTGGCTGTGGTGGGCCACCTGTTCAGAAGTAGTGTTTTTGCTGTGCTCTGTTCCTTGACTGCTTCTGGGTGGGGGATTCTGCCCTCATTGCCTGCCTAAAACTCCAGGTGTACCCGGCTTCTTGCCTGCTTCCAGGTGGAGGAGGCTGCCCTCAGCTCCTGCCTAGGACCCCAGACATGCTCTGCTTCTCACCTGTTTCTGGGCAGAGGGAGCTGCCCTCAGCTCCTGCTTAGCTTAGCTGCTCCCTGGGTATGCTCTGCTTCTTGCCTGGTTCCAGGCTAAAATACATTTTCAATTGAAACAATGTACTTAACCACATTCAACCTTCAAACTTTATCTTTCCTCAGCTTTTGATTTCCTGAAGCATGGGAAATAATAGCAGCTGATATTTATTGAGCATTTGCTATGTGCCAGGCACTATTCTAATTGCTTTACATGTATTAACTCATTTAATTCTTACAATAACCCCATGAAATATATACAATTTATCCTTCTACAGATGAGGACACTGAGACAGGGGGAGGATAAGGAACTTCTCCCAGGTCACCCGGGTAGTAAATGGTAATGCTAAGATTCAAACCCCAGCAGTCCTGAGGCCCAGATCCCTATTAGCTAAACTATGCTGCCTTTGTAAGCTTTTCTACACCAATGGCTGCATGGATCACTCTTCCAGAAAATACCTCTTTTTCTTTTAAAGTAAGTCCTGTTTGATTGTACTGGAGTAATATGTTCATCCTGTAGTCCTTGGGATCGGTGTCAAGTTAAAGAGAAAAAGGAAAACTGAGAAAGCAAATTTCCTGCCATCTACCAAATGAAGAGCCTGCAGGTGACCTTGCCCTGAATCTAGATCTGAGCTTTTATTAATGCCAAGATCGGATTCCTGATGACTTTTATGGAATGTCGCTCAACAGTTCAAGCAGTTGCACTTATAGGTGGAGAATCTAGGTTAATATCAGATTTCATCTTTTAAGGTCTCTCCATCATTTCTCTGGAACTTTCTCATGAAAAGGCAAGTTTTTCTGGCTCCAGAATAAATTACTCTCCCTGCTAATACCAAATTACTTCCTCTAGGTCCTCTCCTAGTGCAGGCATCTTGCTTCCCACCTGGAAATTTTCCCCAGAAGGGGGTTATTGATGCAGTGATATGCCTCTGAGTGGACCGGCACCCAGTTCCTAGTCCCTTGTTCTTAATATTAGCTCTAGTCTGCTGAATTTTGGCAGGTACTCATCATGAGGAGTGAGATAAGTCTCTAAAGCCTGCAAAACTTCAGCAGCTGTTTTCTATGAGTTTCAAGAAAAAGTGCAAATGGGATTGGACAGACAGATGAACATTTTCTATGTAGCTTGAATTAACCTGGAGACCCCTGTAGTTCAGACTCATACCACTTTTGTGTCTCAGAAACAAATTCAAAGCCAAGAGTAAATAAAGGGAAATTCCAGGCTTTATGTTCCAATGAATATTAAAGGAGATCCACAGAAACATTTGTTGAACCCCCTGTCCTCTCCCACCCATTTTTCTTGTACACAAAGCTGCTCCGGAGCCTCCACATCAGTCCCCTCTTCCCCCGCCTCCATTTCTGCACCTCCCCTTGACTGTACCTCATTAAGTGGGTCAACTTAGCCTTGCCACCAAGAAGAAAGAAGCCCCTCTCTTTCAGAGTAGACAGGAGGCTGTGGAAATTAAGCTAATAAAGTATTTTCTGGGCCGAGCCCATGGCGCACTCGGGAGAGTGCCGCGCTGGGAGCGCAGCGACGCTCCTGCCGCGGGTTCGGATCCTATATAGGGATGGCCAGTGCACGTGCCGGTCGTGAAAAAGCCAAAAAAAAAAAAAAAAGTATTTTCTCTAGTGGTAATGTTGGGTGTTCAGTCTCTGAACACTGCTATCTCAATATTTATCTTGTCACGTATTACAAATTGCAACGTTTCACAAAATACCAATCTGGTTCCCTTTCTTCTTTAGCTAGTTTAGACCACATTTCAGCTGGGTGGATTTGTTTTGCCTAGATGGCAGCTACATGGACAGGAAGAGAAAGAAAAAAGTAAAGCAATTTTTAAAAAAAGATTTTTCTAAATAAACTAAGAAGACAAGGGAGTTCCTCTGGTTTGCACCTTGTTGCTCCTCCCACCAAATGCTCCATGCCAGACACCTTCATCATTATGTTTTTGACCCATACATCACAACACAGAGAAGGTGACAGAAGGAGTGAGGGATTGATTGAATTAGTATATGAGCATCTCATTGCTCTAGTTTCTACTGGTTGCACACATTTTCTAATTCTGAATGCTTGAAAACACGCATAAGATATAGGCTGCGTTCTACATAAGGGATGAAACATTTTTGTTCTCTCTGGCATTTCTCTAGGTCTCTCCTTGCCATTCTACTTCCCAGCCTCGCTGGTTCTGGGCAGGCATGCTTGGTTCTGATTGAGATATGGTATTTGATAGCAGTCCCTTGGGGGTCTGTGTTGGACAGGTATAGCTTCAATTTATGTCCTCTCTCCTGCAAAGGGTTTTGAAGCCCCCAAATGCTCTAAAACCAGGATCAGATATTTTGAAATAGGATTATAAGACAGGAACAAGGAAACTGAAATCTATCCCCTGCTCATACTTCATCCGTATTGGTTTTAAACAGGGTGTTGTTATTTAGAAAAGAGGAGCCGCCCAACAAGAAATGGAGTGGTTCTTTTCTTTCATGCTGCAGGAAATAATGGATTTGCTTTGAATGCTGTACGCTGGGGGTGGGTGCTAGAAGTTAAACCACTTCCCAGGTCGTTTGTAACTAAACTCTTGCCCTAGGGTTTAAGAAATCTCCCTCTCTAATTGATGTCTTTAGTTAGTGGCTGCTTATAATCAAGAAGACTGAACTTAAAAGGTATAGAAGCTGGTCTTATTATTGGCATTAGAAGATCTTGCTTTATAATTACAAGCCAGGGAGTCTAGAATGAGCATACAGGCTGCTGAGTTTCAGATCTCATACAGAGAGGATGGCAGACATTTTAGTGGGAACCATGGAGAGTCACCAAGTAAAACTTCTCTGTGCCACGCTGTTTCTAACAAGACAGACCACTAGCTTTTCATCTTCAGAGCTTCTATTATCTTATTCCATCTGTCTTATAATGAAATTATTGGTTATAGTCACTTATTAAACATTTATTGAAAATCTAGTATGTGCCAGGCACTATATAGAAAGCTTTGTAAACAATGAGCTGAGGATGTAGATCCAGGCAAACAAAGAGACTGTTCTTGAATTTAAGGCAATATGATCAGGAAGATTTAGGGAGGACATTACATCAGAGGTCAGCAAGTTTTTTTAAGGAAGAAATAGTAAATATTTTAGGTTTTGTGGGTCATACAGTCTCTGTTCCAATTGCTCCTCTCTACTCTTGTAAAGTTAAATCAGCCATAGACGACACGTAAACAGATGAGCAAGTCTGTTTTCCAAGAAAAATATTTTATTTATGGACGTTGAAATCTAAATTTCATGTAATTTTCACGTGTCACAAAATATTCTTCTTTTGATTTTTTTCAACCCTTAGCAAATGTAAAAACCATTCTTAGTTCACAGGGCCTTACGAAAACAGGCAGTAGGATAGATTTGGACTGCGGACCATAGTTTGCTGACCCCTGACATGGACTGATCTCTAGGACCATCTCGCTGCTGGTTGGGAATTGAGCAAAAGGAGGCAAGAGCAAGTAGTACACCCCTTTGTTTCAGGCGTGACCTCACACAGCTCTCTCACGGAGGCGTTAGACTTGTCAAAGTGCCGAAAGATGTTTAGAGAAGGACATTCTCTGCACTCCACCCCTCCTTACAGAAACTGTTCCAATGTGTAAAAATCTTCATATGAGGACATTGTCCCCAAGGTCTAAACTCAATCCATTGTGCTAGAGGTAGAGCTTATCACCAAAACGAGGCCAAACGCTAATGCATCTGAGTTGTTTCTCCATAAAACCTAACACAGGGGAAGAGCTTAGCTGTAGATATGGGTTATAAATATGAGGGCAGTTTCTGCATTGTGGATTCAGGTGAACAAAGGCTTCAGACAACAACGTGTCAGCTTTCTTGCTATCACCTGGAAAGAAGCTTTATCAAATTTAGAGTCTATCTAATACTAAAGTCTGAAGATGGATGAACTACTTCCAGGGGCAGTGAGTTCCCAACCCTGAAATTAAGTAAGGAGGGGTTAGAGATCACCCAGTGATAATAGGGACAAGGTGATGTGGGCTCTGCAGTTTGAGTTTATAAATTCGAAGATCATCCCACATGGTTACTTTGTGGTACATGTCATCTTGCCTCAATTAGAGAAATAACATGGAAAAAAAGAGATTAAAATGCAGTATTTCATCATGCACAATATCTTACCTTTCAGATCACACAGAAACAACCTCACGACTTGGCAGACGTAATTACCAAGACCCACAGTTCTTTGGGTCCCTGGGATGGGTATATGATGACCAAGCAGGTGAGTGTTTTACATCTTGGTTGGGTTTTTCTTAGCCTCATGAGCAAAGCACCGGGCATTTTAGTAAAAGAGGATGAAATAGTGGAGGTGTTTCATTTCGTTTTATAACTCAACTAACGTCCTCTCCCCTTTTGATTTCTGATCTTAGAAACCAAATACCTGCTAAGGGGGATAAGGTCTGAAAAGGGAAAAATTCAGCTGAGCTTTAGTTAAGTATGTCCCAGGGGTAAGCATGTAAATTAGAGTGCAAGAAAAAAAATCCTATGACGCAAGTGGTGAAGCCTCCCTGGCCCTGGACTCTGAGGGTCTAAGCCCTAAGAGAAAGGGCAGGTCCCCAAGGCGGCTCTCCCTTGCACTGGCTGGGTGAACTGCTGTGTCAGCAGCCCCATGCATCATTAACCAACCTGGAAAAGCTCCAGCTGCCTTCCTCTTACACTCTCTCTGTACCTCTCACTTTAACAAAGCTTTCATCAACATCATCCCAAACATCTTTTGTTTTCCCAGCTGGAGAAGCCTTTCTTTCTGTTTGCGTCCCATCTCTAGCTAACTAAGTTCTTTTGCCCTTAAGAACCGCAGCCATGAATCAAAGGGAATCATCACCTGTAAACTCTAAAGTGAATCTGTGCGCTGTGGGATTCCACATCCCATCTGTCTTCTTGGAACTGCCATATGTAGTTACATTTTCTATCCACTGTTGGTGGTCATTATCTTCCCCTCCTTCCGTCCTCCATATTAAACACAAAACACAAAGATCCTCCTAGCAATATTTTCTACTGAGACTTAGCTCCAGTACGACATAATCCTCTCTTTGCTTGGTGGGTTTCCCAATCCCTCTGTCAGCCGGGGGTGAGCTGCATGTCTGGCCTCTGGCTGAAGTTATTTACTACAGAAAATGATCTCCTGTTCCAGAGTTTCCCCCAAATTCCTCTGCAAATGGTTTTTACAATAAATCCAGGAAAGAAAATTAGAGGGTTTTTTTTTAATCTTTTTTAAAGGACTGAGACCCATCCCTTGCCCACAAAGCCTTACACAGAATTCTTGGCTTTTACTGTCTTCAAGACTTTAATCCTCCTCCTCCAAAATTGGACTGAACTTTTAAAAGTCATCTGTTCATCCTCCTTTCTCTAGGGAGGAGACTCTGCTTTGATTTTAAACATTGTGAAAGCACAAAATTCAGGTATTTCACTCAGGAACTCTGGTATCTCAGGAATACTTCCTTATAATTGTTTCTTGTGTCCATTTCTTATTATTTTGGATTATGGTAGAAATGATGAACAGACTTATTATTTTCTGGGAGACACAACTTGAAGTGATGAAAATATTTTCTAGGTGAGCTGCTTCCAAGCTGGGGAGTTGCTGACATTTCACCACAGCTCAGCCAGTGCAGCTAGCCTTTGATACCAATGCCCTCGCTTTGCCTGCCACTTGTTTCTTCTTTTTAAATTTGGAAACCCAATGCCCAGATCACAGAGGGAGAAACCCAAAGAAGTGAGCACAGTTCAAGCTAGATACATGCGAAATCATTACTGCACAATTTGTTGCTTACTAAGAGATTGTAATTGTCCCCTTAAGTGGATTTTGTCTGTTGAATGAGATTAAAACATTCTATGGAAACATTTTGGGGGGTTTTATTCTCAAATAAATCTTCAAAGTGCCAACTGATCACTTTCAAAAACTAACCTCAGAGTGTCAAGCTAGAAGTAATGGCTCCGATCATGTGAGAGACCTCCATTCCCCTATCAGATCATTTCTAAGTGTCAGGAAGGAAAAGAGAAAAGGAAAAAAAGCAGAAAGAAATTGATAACATCCTGCCCCTTGGAAGGTGGAGCTTTTGTGCCAGTAAACTTAAGAAAAAAGTGCTAATATGGCACGACAACACCTTGAACCTTCAAGTACCTGAGCCTAGTGGACGTGCAGCTTTCATACAGGTTAGAGAACTAAAGCCTGAAGAGATGACATTATTAGACAAGTCTAGATAGCTCGGAAGCTCACATCTCCTTTCTCTTAATAGAGCTGGTACTCACAGGTATAGCTGTACTGGTCACTAAAATATTGAAATACTTCTATACTGTTAGTGAAAAGCTGTTTCCTTGAGCCCCAGAGTACTCCCTGCAGCCCTAATTCCTCCCAGCAAGTCCTCCCCATTATCCTTCAACTGAAGGTTAGCCTTGGACACAGCAGGAAGCCTCCTGTACCCTGCTCCAGCTCGGTGGCTAACATTTGTCAATGCCCGTAGCATCTCAGTTAAGTATTTATACACTGCTCCCACTCTCATTGGGAAACTTGGCTCCATCTGTTACACTGCCATGGGACCACAGCCTCCAGTGATCTCCACCCGACACGTCTGAGAATCTCAGAATTTCAGAATTCTCGGCATTTTTTTTTTTTGAAAGGCCCAGCCATTTTTGGATGTAAGAACTGCCTTTACAAAACTTTGGTCTTTGTCTAGGAAACAGTACCTGTTATGAACTGAATTGTGTCCTCCTCCATGCCCCCAAATATTCAAATGCTGATGTCCCCACCCCCAGTACCTCAAAATGTGACTGTCCTTGGATATAGGGACTTTAAAAAGGCAATTAAGTTCATTAGGGTGGGACCTAATTCAATATGACTGGTGTCCTTATTAGAAGAGGAGATTAGGAAATGCACATTCAGAGGGAAAACCATATGAAGACACATGTTGAAGATGGTCACCTGCAATTCTAGAAGAGAGGCCTCAGAAGCAACCAACTCTGCCAACACCTTAGTCTCACACTTCTAGCCTTTGGAACTGAGAGAAAATAAATTTCTGTTGTTTAAGCCACCCAGTCTGTGGTACTCTGTTATGGCAGCCCTAAAGTCTAATACTGTACCTCTTCCTGACCTTGTTATTAACTCATGCTATTAATAGATACACTTCCTTTGGAGTATTAATTTCCTTTGCCAAAGAACATTGTGCTTAGGGCGCCTACACATTTTAATTTGACAGGATAGTTCCATTTTATGCCTGCTGTCCTGGCATAAGGTTTATAGAGCTTCCTTTATCTCTCAAAAGTATTTTAGTTTGGACAATAAGTTGCATGCCACCCTAAATTTCTTTAACTGTTGGTTCCCATAGTTGTAATTTTCTCCCACATTCTCAATCTCTTCCTTGTTAAGTACTTGTCATGTCTTTCTTCAAACCCTGATATTGGTTGTATTCCCCAGGTGCCCCTAAATTAGTCTGGTTCATGACATGGTCCATCAGGCAATGATACTGTTTGGTGAATGTACAATGTGAACAGGGTATTGAACAGGGAGAGTTGTATGGAATGGAGACTTCCCTCCTTCCCCTAGGATCAGTGACCCAGCATAAAATATACATAAATCAGAGTCATCCTGTGTCATCTTACTTCAGTCCTACACAAACCATTATTTTGTACTCAAGTAATTTTTTGGAAAATGTTCTTAAATGCTGTTTAATCTCCCCATCCAGATTCACTGCAGTGAATTTATGGCAGGCTTCAGAATACAATTAATGCACACTTCTATCCCATCCCATCTTGTCACTGGCTGTGGCAATATAATGCTTTTGGCAAGCTGACAGGAGGAGAGAGGAGAGGCTCTGTTCCTAAGGAACATGTTAGCGATAAGTAAATTGGCGGTGTTTCAAATGGCACTGGGAAGCTAGTTTATGGTACTACAAATGCGGCCTTACCCAAACATCTCCACTGAATCATTGCAGCAAATGCCTTCTCTTCCTTTCCTCCTATGTTAAATTAAAAAAATAATAATAATTGCATTAACAGCTCAAGAAGACGTGAATCTACCAGGACTAAACAAGTATCACATGTAAAGCTTAAAATTTGTGACTAAATCAACAAGGACCAGAAGACAAGAAGCCATAAAATTCCTTCTTCCCTTTCTCCATGTTCGTTCTGTTTCCACAGTAGAATAGCTGCTTGCGGTACAGGATGGTAGACATGGTACAGGATGCTCTATTCTAAATCAAGCTCAAGATTTCTCAATGATGACATTCCTTTGGAGGAATGCCAGTTAGTGATCTTATCCACAAATCCATTTGGCTAATAAGGGTATATTTCCCTCAGCTAAATTTCTAAATAGCCTGAATGAACTTGGATATGTAAACTCATTTTCTTGTTCCTCAGTTTCACTGTCAGTGCAGTGGGCACAATGACACCCAATGGCCCATTTAATAGAAATATGTAGTCTGGGTCCCACTGAGATCTGTGCACATCTACATGGGCCAGGGGCCCAGAATGGCCCTGCAGACGTGCTGATGACTCTCCTGGCCAGTTTCCCACTGACAGTATTTTCTTCATCTGTTCACATATGGATTTGGAAAACTGTCATAGAGAAATAAGGATTGTTGTTTCCAGCCCCAGAAGATAATTTATGTAATTATGGTGAGGGAAATGAACAGAGCACAAGATGGTTTTCAGTCTTTACATTCTATATTTTGTCATGAGACATACTAGCAAGCTTGCTTTTTTGTAACATCTCTATTAGAGAATTGAAGAAATCTGCTTCTCAGTGCTCCAAATGCATTTGAAAGGAAACACCACGATTCGATGTCACTGCTGTACATCATCTTGGGTGTAGAAGCAGGAGGCGGACCATTAGAATAGGAGAAGGAATGACCAGATCGTGTTTGTGGACAGAGCTCTTCCCGTCTGCCTGGTGCAAGTCTTGATGAGATGTGAGGGTCAAGGGAGCAGTTCTCAAATCTCTGCTCACAGCCTGGAAGCATTTCAGAGTGCCACTGGAGGGCTGAGAAAACAATGCAGTCAGATACTGTCATTACTCAATGTTACTGAGAGTTAAATAAAAAAGAAGACGAAGAAAAAAAATGAGTGGGTGATTTGGCTGAAAAATCCTTTAGAATTATATATGTTTTCACAGCCCTATATCTTTTATTCACAAATTTATAAAAAACAAACAAAATAACCAAAAAGGAAAAATAATGTACTTGTAACTTTGAAGACTTGGCAGGAAAAAAAGTCTTCACTGACTTTCTTCTTCCAAATATACCCCAAGATGCTACTTTCTGATTATCAGTGCAGATGACCAGAAACTCCACTTGGACAGGGGCAAATTTTAGAACTGGCCCCACTCTAGCCCCATTTGGCTTTGAAGACGGAGCACTTATTTTTCTGAGGGGATCCATGTTATTTCTTCAACCAGTGGAAGGCGTATATGTTGTAAGTGTTCTCAGCCCACACATCCCAGGAGTTTAGAGTCAAGCTAAGGTTGGAAGTGCTTCATCCTCCCCTTGGGCTGTCAGGATGCAGCCGTCACCAGTCTTCACATCCTTGAAGGGGACACTCGGCTCTGCCTGCTCTGCTTCCACCTGGACCTCTTGGAGCACCTGGGTTCCATGTCACTGGGCAGGAGAGAGGGGGGATCTTGTCTTCATTCCAGTTGAGCTGGTTCTGCTCTTTCTTGCCTTGTTTTGGAAATGAACTGGCAGTGTATTTGACACTGAAAGTAGCTCCAATCTGCACATTCAAAAATTGTATCCTGTCTCTTTTCGTTGGGCCAGATACTCTCTTATTTCTCAATGACTTCCCTGGATTTGATTGATTCAGTCCCACTCCAAGCCTTGGGTTTAGGGCCCTCTCCCCAGGGCAACCCTTGACGCTAGATAACATGGGAGAAATGGGAAAGGCTCTGGGACACTGAATTCAGCCTTTTGGCCAAAATAAGGAGATGTGAACTACCTGTGACTCCTAAGAATGGAGAGAGAGTGCCCCGAGAAGGGTGTGGTGCTGGTCCAAGGAGACTGTTAAGAGGGACACTCAGCATAGTGGCACTCAAAGCCTTCCAGGCCACTTTCTGGGAAACTCCACAGTTTCCCAGTAAAAGCTGATTTTTTGAAAGACAAGAAGAGGATTAAGGAGCTTATGTCTTAAATGCTGAAAGAGCAATGGCTTCTGACTCTAGGAGTCAGGATAACTTCTTTAGAATTCTGGATTTTTGGAATAGATCTATAATCTAATTCCTAGGGCTACAAGACTATAACATTACTGTTCCATGTCTTCATTTTTTCCCTCTGTACATCCAGAGAGTTTACTACAAACAGAATTGAAATGGAAGCTGAGAGCTCACCCGAAGTTACAGACTCCAAAATCTGGATAGAAGTATGATTACTGATATCCCTGTATATTAGTCAGTGTTCTCCAGAGAAACAGAATGAACAGGATGTGTGTGTGTGTGTGTGTGTGTGTGTGTGTGTGTGTGTGTGTGTGTGTGTGTGTGTTTAGAAGGAGATTTATTATAAGGAATTGTCATATGTGGTTATGGAGACTGGCAAGTCCGAATCTTCAGTTTAGGCTGGCAGTTTAGAGACTCAGGATAGCAGATAAAGTCCAAAGACTGGAAGATGGAGATTCTGGAGAGCTGATGGTGCAGGTAAAGGCCAGTGGCAGTCTGCTGGAAAATTCCCTCTTGTTTGGGAGGCTGGTCTTTTTGTTCAAGACTTCAACTGATTGGATGAAGCCCACCCACTTATGAAGGGCAATCTTCTTGCTCAAAGCTCACCAATTTAAATGTTAATCTCATCCAGAAACACCCTCCAAATTGACAGATAACATTAATCATCACACCCATCACATTTCCAAACAAGAAGAGAACCCCCAGAGAGAAGTGTCAGCCAGAGATGGCTCTGGTGTCCGGCTGGCTTTGATAGGTATCCAGTCTGGAGTGGGAGATGGAGGCAGAACAAATGTGTGTGAGTACACACAAGCTCAATGCCTCTGTGCAGTGCTCAGTGTTTGTACACATCCTTAGCTTTAACCTTGGGGACAGACCTGGAAACTAGTTATCGAGGCTAAGCCTAAACACCACAGCTTGTTCCTAAGACAATGAGCCCACATACAACTACTGTTCTGTTCTTGGATTCCCAAGAAGTTGGTGAGGAAGTTAGGCAGAGATGTAAGTTTAAAACAGTCTGAGTGAATTCTTGGTGACAGTCACCTCAGGTCACCTTTGCAGTAGCCCAAAGGAAATATTCAATTTAAGCAAATATATCAGACATGGGTTTTCCTTTATCAGTTCATGCTGACTGACCTTTAATGAATTAGAGAGAAATCCATTCCACATTGCCTGGATAAAGATGTAAGGCTGATGCATAAATCTTGACTTTAGGAAGAGGTAAATTCAAACCAGAGTTAGGAGCTCGTGCCTTTTGAGGGCATAGCAAGGATATTAATGACGCAATTATGTAATTATTTGAGCCTATTTATATCTCAGGAACCCTAAGTGCCATTTCTCTTGCTCTCGTTGTAGCCAGTCAGACTTTCTGAATTTGGAGTATTCGTGAAACCCACTATCTCCTATCACTGTTCAGAGTTCTTCTGCATTTTTTTGTTGACAGAAGTCTTTGGCTTCCATTGCTCTTTTGTTTATTTGTGTTCATTTGGTGGAAGAATAACTCATTCATCCCTCTCTGAGCCTGTCTGATTGGAAAAAGAAAGTCAGAATTTGTTTTCAGTCTGTTCCCTTTAAAACTGTCCCGTTCATCCCAATTTTGCTCTTAAGAGATATGACCATTGTGGAAATTAAATTATAATTAGGGTCAAAGACTTTGAAATATTGACCCCTAGACTGACCTTTCTGTCTGTACTTTTAAACTGTCTCCTGTCAATGCACCCAGTGTTGGGTTCTGGGCCATTTTAAACCTGTTTCCAGAATTGCCACCTGACACTTAACCGTCACACAATGCTTTGCCTTAGTAAATGCATCTGTTATATGGTACAGCACTAAATGCTTTCCTGAAATCCAGATAAATTATGTCTGCTGATTTGGTAATGTGGCCCAAGAATTCAATTTAGGTGAATTTATCAGACATGGCCTTTCCTTTATCAATCCATGCTGACCGACCCTTAATAAATTAGAGATAAATCCATTCCGTATTTGTGGATGCACAATCTGAGTGGAAGAGTAATCGGCCCCGGATCTACAAACATGCCCCTGCCTAATTTCCTGCCCTTAATGTGCTCCAGTCTGTGACAGGACACAGGGAGGCTCAATGGAACTGCTTTAGACTCTTGAAGAGCCACATGGGATATGAGGTTGGAGGAAACGTGAGGTTCTTTATGCCTGAGAAATGCAGGAAGTGGGGGAATGGCTTAGTCATCTAGGTGGTGGGCCTTGCTAAGCTTGGCTTCTAGAAAAAGTGGCTGTGTAGCTTTTAGGCCACTTCTTTCCCATCTCGGGGCCTCAGTTTCCCTGGCTGTAAACTGAAGTTGCTGGGAGAGGCAATCTCTAAGGCCCATTTCATCTCTAATAACTCTCAGCTACAGAAAAATGAAGCTGGGAACAATTATTCGTACTCCAAGGTCACTTGAGACTGGCCTTAAGACTGGACTGTTGCTCAACTTGGGATCCTGAATGGGGTCAAACTAACTGGATCACAATGAAACGGGTCTATTTTGAACATCCCAGGGATTCAGAAGCAAGCAAAATTAGAGTTCTCTTTTATCCCAGAAATTTTATTAGAAGAAATATTTTTAAAAGGTACCAGAAATGTTCTCTGTAATCATTGTTCATGTAATGATTCACTGAAATTTCAATGTACTTAAGGTATTGACACCTGCTGAGTTAAAGGGAAAAACTTAAGCCAACTAATACCCAAGCTTGGCAAGATGATCAATGAGAAAATGGGCCCATGGTGATATAGCCTTACGATGGTACAATAGAGAATTCCTCTCTACACAAAGCCTCTGAGATTCACAGTCCTATTTACAATTCTATTCAGATCCCATAAAGGATCTAAAAAGTCCTTCAATAAGGAAATCTGTTTAACTTTGTGTAACCCAGCATTTTGTGAACTTATTCGATATTGAGACTCATTTTGTTTGCTCATATTTTTTCACGCAATCACTCTTAAAATCACTCAGAATTAATATTGCACAGAGCACACTTTGAAGAATGCTGGTCTATCTTTTCCTGAGATCCTTCTGCCTGTTTGCGTGTCATGGTCATCAGGACAGCTTTTGTTCTTTCTTTGCAGAAGTGTCCATCTCCAAAGTGATCTTCAGTTTGTGCTCATCCTCAGCTCCTTTGAAAAGATGTTCTCCAATTTGGCTCCACATTGCTATCTTGGTGAGAGCTACAAAAACTTGCCAAATGTGAAAGTCTTTGCTTAAGCTACTTTTTAGTTGTCCCTGGAAGCTTTTACTATTCAAAGATATCAATTAAGTGCCTAAAATAAATAGGTAAGTAAACATTTAGTTATTTAAAAATCAGGGGCTCTTCAATAAAAACTTTCCCATAGCCCTAACTTCTTTGGAGAAGAAGAAGGTGACAGAAACATCTGCATTTGGACTGATGACCTGTAGAGTATCCTGAATACATTGTGTTTTGAGATAGCTGCACAGTAGAAATGCCAACTGTGCTCTGGAGATGCCAGGCTGGTAGGCACAGCCTTCAGACAGAAGCACAGCATGGGCTGGTTCATTGAGAAGGTGAGAGTGACTCTTTGAGGCTGGCCCTGGCACCCGCAGTAATTGCTAACAGACCACATTTTCCCTGGCTGCTTTTCACCCCCTCCCCCAGTTCCCAGCATGCTAACAGCACACTTTATTTCTGAGTTATTAAAAATTACATCTTTCTTATATTGATTCTTGACAGTTGCCAGCTGACCTCTAATTGTTTCCAGGTCTGAGGTTTCAAATTTACTGATTTCCTTTTTGATATTTTAATCATTCTTCTCTGCTCATTCCCCGCCCTGCTGATTTGCCTTGTCTTCAGAATTTCTCAAAGCAGCTGGGAGGACCCCAGCTCCACTTCCCTTGTTAAATATTTCTTTACATTCAGAAGGGAAGTGGCCAACCAGGTAGGTGGGCATTGCACTGTCTACATTTCTCTGACTTGCTTTGAACGACTGCTGTTCACAAGAGAGCAACAGGCCGAGGTCATAGCTGCTCTAACCTCCTCCACTGGACACAACTCTGCATTCTCCCCAGAACATTTACATTTATGAATGTGACTTTTCCTCTTGCTCTCTGATAATGCTTGTGCAATATTAAGAACTTAGCATTGAACCTCAAACAAGTCATAGGATAAAATGACAAATTATAAAAATGTGTGAATGCAGTGAACTCATTTTGAGCACGTCGGGAAGGACAGATTTGGGACTGGTGTGTGGCTCAGTGAAGCCATTCAGCAAAACTGTGAGATGTGAGATGACAATGAGCTCCAAGAGCTCAGAAAATGTGTCCATTTAATGTTGCAATCTCAGTGCCTGGCACAACTTTTGTACAATACTAGGCACTGAATAAATATTTGGTGAGTTAAGTACGGGCTTTCTTCTTTCTCTTTGTGATCCTGACCAACAATCGGAGTTGGTTGGGACAAATTTAGGTAAAATCTAACAGGAATCCTCCATGTTACCATGCTGGGTTACTTTGTCCCTCTTAACATGGTTTAGCAGTTTCTCTCTCTGGCCCAAAATATATATTCTAGAAATGATGTTATAAAAGCTTACTTTAAGAAAACATAGTCTAAATATACAGATCTGTAGACATGTGTGTGAGAATGTAAGAAAACAGAGTCCATCATGTTCAACACTTTCATTTTGTGGTGCCACAACGAAGCCCTTGAAATGATCCCCCCAAGGGAGACCAGGGCTGCAGGGGGTGCTTGATGGGCACTTTATTTATAGAACAAACATTCGTTGAGAGCATGGTTGATAATTCCTTGGCAACTCTGGCCTACTGCATACACAGGCAGAGTAACCTTTTCCAGTTCTGGAAAAAAAAAAAAAATCCCTTAACCACACAGATGGAGATACTGGTAGGAGGAAGTTATTATCTGGAGCAGAGTGAAAAATTCGAGGGACATGGGGTGGGGGGGGGAGGGCCCCTGCCAGCATCTACTACAGTTAGCTTGGTTTAGGGATGATAAACAACTCTTCTTCCGAATATGACAAGGGTGGTGACAAGGGGTTGGAGGGGAACATGTAGCTCTGTTTCTCTGGCCTAATAGTAGAAATTAGAGAGAATGCATTGCCTCTTTGAAATGCTGAGGTTCAGGGTTTGAGAGTCCTGGGAAGTTGTCGCAGGGGCCTGGTAACCCTGGTGTTGATGAGGCTCCCTTTCTCGGACAATTCACAGGCATCGGTATCAATCTCAGCATTGCCAAGGGGGTGTCAGGACACAAAAACATGAAAACAGTCTTTGTGAGATCATGTCAGAGACTCCTGGGGCATCCCAGATTTAATTGGAGAAGTTTTTAAAGTGGGTCTTACATTCCTCCAATAGGAGCACAACTAGTGAAATTAGAGTTATTATTTTTGTGATTTCATCAATACACACAGGCTAGTAAGACCCAGGAAAACTCCCAAGTATGAGAATTAATGGAATAGAAGGTGAGGAAATGAACAAGATACTTTATGGGGGTTCCATATTCTTCACATCTCCTCTTCCCACTGCTGTCCAAGACCAGGACCAGAACTTGGAGAGGAAGGGTGTAATAGATTGGCTCATTGGTCCCCAACTCTCCACACATCCCCATGTTAGAATTATACGTCTATGCCCTTTGCTGTGTGACTTTCCTTTCTCCCTCTAGAGGAGGAGTACATTTTCCTGCTCCTTGACTTTAGGTTTGGCTATGTGACTTGCTTTGGCCAATGGGATATTTGAGGAAGTGATCTGAACAGAGGCCTAAAATGTGTGGTTGGTTTTCCTCTAGAGCTTCTTCCACATGCCACGAGAATAGACCCCAAGTCACTGCTAGTCTTTGTAGGATGAAGGACATGTGAAGCACACCTGACCCCAACCCAGAGCCTGGAGTCAACCCAACAAACACACACTCTAAAGCACAGCCACACAGCTGAGCCCATATTAAGTCAGCCAAACAATAGTTGATCTACCAGCCCATGAGGCCCTGTGATTTTTGAGGTTGTTTGTTATGCAGCATAAACTGACTACTGCAGAGGAAACGTGTGTGAACAAGTTCTGTGAATGCATGGGAAAAGGAGAATCCTAGACCATATGGATGTTTAGAGGGAGCAAACTTTACCACTCCAAATCTTTGACCAAATTATTAGCAGAGGCTTTGTGAAGAATCAGAAGTTGGATAGAAGCTCAAACAAACCAGCAATTCCAATAGAGGTGGGCCAGAAATGTGAAAGAAAGGCAGTGGAGCTTTGCAACATGTAAAGCAATCAAAATAAACAGTCATGAAACCAGGATAAGTCAACCTCCATCATAGGGGTCTGCTGCTGGGCTGCTTCAGCTTTGGTACATTTAATCTATCGCATTAACACAGCTTTTAGAGTTACAGTCCCTCAAAAGGATTTGGACTCCACTTCTATTGCCATTGCCAGGGACTAAAACTGTCAATTAGAAAACCATTACCCAAGTAAACTCCTCCACTGGCTGTCAGGTGAAAGTTATTTTATTACCCCAACCTTCATTTGGCCCTTTCTTTACATGTAGATCCAAACTCTCCAAAACTGCTTCCCTATCCAAATCACATTCCCAGAGTGTGTTACATAAAAGAATTCACTTCAAAACAGTGTGCAAGTATGCAAAAGTTAGTCCTCATGGCTTTGTCTCAGAGTAGGTATGATGCTGTGGTTTGATTTGGCATGGATTTGGGTGAACATTTTCCATGACTACTTTCCTTGACCTTTTTTTTACTCACCCTTCTAGTTTCTTGTTGATTGACATAAAGTAGATTGAAATGAACTGTCTCGTCCCCTAGTCATGTTACCTTCACACTTCTTACAGAAGAGTGATAAACACATGGGTCACTTCTGAACATGATTCCTTCTGGTCTGGGATGCATAGGTCAGCAGTTGTTCCTTGCACCATCTTCCTGAGAGGCGCCACCCTCAGGGAGAAGGGAAATTAACATTTCCTCAGTGCTTCTGTCTGTTTTCTTATTTAATCCCTGCAGCCCTCTGGAGAAATGAACCCTTTAGTCCCACTTCACAAAGAAAAAACTGAGGCTGGAGAGGTGATGTGACAGAGCTGGGATTCCAACACGTTTGTCTTCTTTAAAAGCCAGTTTCGCTCCTTTTTACACAGTGCTGTTTGGAGAGAGAAATATTTGATAGGTAAGACCCTGAGGTCTTCCTTAAACAACTACAGATGAACATCTGGAGGTGTGTTTCCACCAGTGGATGATCTGTTCTCTGCTACAGCTTTGCTGATGATGTATTATCTTGACTGTTTATGCTATAATGTTGTTTATTAGCTTAACGTGGTATTGGTAGCAAGATCTAGAATTATGTCCTAGTATTAAGCTCTGACCCATTATCTCTTCTCAATATAGGCCATACAAAACAATCTTCAAAAAGAAGAAAAAGGTTGGAGGACTCACATTTTTTTGTTTCAAAAGTTACCACAAATCTATAGTAATCAAAATAGTGTGGGGCCGACCCCATGGCGCACTCAGGAGAATGCGGCACTGGGAGCGCAGCAGCGCTCCCGCCACAGGTTCGGATCCTATATAAGGATGGCCGGTGCGCTCACTGGCTGAGTGCAGTGCGGCCAGTCACATAAAAAGACAAAAAAAAAAAAAAATAGTGTGGTAATGACATAAGAATAGACATATAGACCAATGGAATGAAATTAAGAGTCTAGAAGTAAATCTATACATTTTTGGCCAATTGATTCCTTACAAGGGTGCCAAGTCCATTCAATGGGGGAAAGAAGAGTATCTTTATCAGATAGTGCTGGGACAACTAGATTTCCACGTGCAAAAGAATAAAATTAGACCCCAACCTCATACCATATACAAAATTTTTACTCAAAACGGAGCAATAGCATAAATATAAGAAATAAAAGTATAAACCTCTTAGAAGGAAGTATAAGGGTAAATCTTCATAACCTTGTATTTGGCAATGGATTCTTAAATATGACACCAAAAGTATGAGCAACAAAATAAAAAAAAATGGACTAGAATTCACCAAAATTAAAAATAACTTTTGTGCATTAAAATACTTTATCAAGAAAATGAAAAGACAACCTATGGAATTGGAGAAAATATTTGCAAATCATATATATGGTAAGGATCTAATATACAGAATACATAAAGAACATTTACAACTCAACAACAGAAAGACAACCCAATTAAAAAGTGAGCAAAGTAGTTGAATAAACATTTCTTGGAAGAAGATATGCAAATGTCCAACAAGAATTAGTCATTAGGGAAATTCTACTCAAAACTACAATGAGATACCACTTCATACCCACTAGAATGGCAATAATAATAATAACAGAAAATAACAAGTGGTGGTGATGATATAGAGAAATCGGAACCCTGATACATTGCTGCTAGGAAATGAGATATGGTTTAGCCATTATGGAAAACATTTTGGTGGTTCCTCAAAAGTTAAACATAGAATTGCCATATGACCGCACAATTCTATCTCTTTGTATATAACCCCCAAGAATTGAAAAAAGTTATTTAAAAAAACAGTTGTACATGAATGTTCATAGCAGCACCATTCACAACAGACAAAAGGTAGAAACAACCCAAATATCCATCAATGGATAAATTAATAACCATAATGTGGTATATACACACAATGGAATATTATTCACCCATAAAAAGGAATGAAGTACTGATACATCTTACAGTATGGATTAACCTCAAAACATTATGTTGTGGAAGAAGCCGGACACAAAAGGCCAAATATTGCACAATTCCATTTATATGAAATATCCATAAATATGTAAATCCGTATAAACAGAAAGCAAATTGGTGGATACCAGGTGCTGAGGGCGGGGGAGAAGATGGGAAGCAACTGCTTAAGGGGTATGTGGTTTCTATGGGGGGGAGATGAAAATATTTTGGAATTTGATAGACATGGTGGTTGTACAACACTGTGAATGTACTAAGTATCACTGAGTTTTATACTTTAAAATGGTTAATTATACATCATGTGAACTTCACCTAAAGAAAAAAATCACATGTAAAATAAAAATAACAACAAGTGGAGGGTGGACTTTGGCCCACAGGTCATAGGTTAACTACCTCCCCTCCAGATACTATAGAAGGCATAAGGGAAATAGAATACATCATCCCTGCTCTCTAGGACTCCTTAGCCTTAAGAGGATGTCTAGGATTCCTCATGAAAGTAGCTGAATAACTATAAAGTAATATGCACATAAACAGAAATTAAAGCAATGCAAATGGGTGAAGAAATGTTGAGGGGGCAGGACACAACAAGATTATTCATTATGGTATTGTGTGCCCCTGAAGTCTGGAAGAGATAGATTAATTACTTTACTTATTCATTCAATCATTTATTTGCTTATGGGATTAGGCTTTGTGCCCAGAACTCAAAGAATAAGGAACAGATTGCAAATGGCGGAGAGAAGGGGAATTTTATGGTTGTATAAAAAGGCATGGAGGCAGGAATGAATGCTTGTGTGAAGAAAATAAGAATAATGAAGATGGGACAGGAGCATATGAGGAAGAGGGATGGTAGCCCAGTTGAAGTTAATTATTAATGAAAGGTTTTGAAGGTCATTGCAGAATGGTTAACATGGATTAAATATCAGAGGACAATTTAGGTGTCCCTTTGACTCTGAGTTGATATATTCTTATTTAATTCTGATTATCTTATTTTTATTTCTTATATATTTATCATTTATCTTTTATATGTTCTCCTTTAGGAAAAAAAAAAAGAAGGCTCAGTACTTCTTGACTTCTTGTACTTTATTTCTATGGGAATTCCTCTGAGCTGGTCTCTACATTCAAATGCTTGTCTAGCCAATTGGCCCATTATCTCTTGCAAAAGGAATTAGATTAATTGTTGTAATTATTTAGGCTGCGTTAAAAGTAAACACATTCTTTTAAATTTGACTAGGTGGTTTTTTTTTTTTTTTTTCCTAATTTATATATTGTCAACCCACCAGGACATCACATTTACAATTTTAAGTATTCCTTTGAATCTCAAATAAGAAAAACGCCCCATCTGATCTGGGGGGTTCTACTTCTGCCTTCTTTCCATTAACAAAACTCTGTCCTTTTAGTTGCTGTTTTGAGCCTGCTTTCTGTCTAATAAGGTAATTTACCCATAGTCCAAGATCTGAGCTAATGATCTCTGAGATGTTACCAAAACCTTTTTGGAATTCCAAGTATATAATGTCAGTCTTTCCATGGTCACTATGGAAACTATATCCTAGAAAAATCCAGTCACTTATTTCAGTATGACCTATTCCTTATAAAACTAAATTGGCCATTTCTAATAAACTTAAGCTTTCAAAATTGTTCCTTTACTAAATCATTGGTAATTGTATTCATTAATATTCTTCCCATGACCAATAGTACAATTAATATGAACCCAAGTCAGAATATCAGGACAGCTCTGGAATAGTGAGAAAACCTTGGGCTTGAAGCAGGAACACCTGGGACTAAAATAGACTCTGCCATTTATGCTCTGACTTTGTTCAAGTGACATCGCCTTTCAGAGCCTCAGTTTCTTCAGATGTAATAAGGAGTAATAACAACTACCTCAACAAGGCCCTTGTCAAGTTTTGATGAAATAAGAAATAATCAGTTCATGGAGGCTACACAGTATATATCTATTATTGTAATTATGTCTCCCATTAATTTTCTCCTACTATAAGTCATTCATGATAAGACAGAATACAGTTAGGTAAAGAAAATCAACAGCAAATTTCTTAAAACTCATTTTACCTACAATTTTGAACTCTTCCTCCCACCAAACACTTATCGGAGCTAACAAATTGCTGCAGCACAAAACTAAGTTTTAATTTTTCTTCCTTTTAGTTTCTCAAGTTTTCTCTTGGAAATGGATATTGACTGGCAGGTAAGTACAGACATGGAGACAAATGATACAGAGAGAATTCACAAACTGGATTCTGAGTCCCAAATATTTGCAAATTAAATGGGTTTGACTTTCCTATTTTCATTTATTCACTACAAATCCAGAATAAATCAAATGAGCATTTGGAGTAATTTTTCGTGGTATAATTATAGCACAAATCTGTCCAGGAGAGGGAGGGAACACTCTCTGGGGAAAGCAGTTCAGCTCACTGCACCATCCATCCAACTTCCTCTCTGTAAATACTCATCTCTCAAAACCCTTGTCAGATTATTGATGTAATGTTCTAAGATTCTGGTTCACTTGGATCATCCCGAATTCTGGATGGCTAAGGTTCTGAATTACCAGGATTAATCCTTTTCAATCAAATATTTATCGGACATCTCAACTACTTTGGTACAATTTTTCCCCAGTAACTGCCGTGAATGAACATCTTCATCTGATGAATTTCTCTGTTACTTCATGTGATAAAGCAGCTTCCTTCTGCTATGGGGACTTAGGTGCATCCAGTGTATAAGGTATCATAGTGCTCGGCTGGCCTGAGCACAGGTTAGACATTTGGCCCCAGCAGTTTGGAGTTGGTGACACAGAGGAATGGCTGTTTTTTTCACACTTATCCTATTTCTTTATGGTGATTATCCTTCTGATGTTAGGTTTGGAAATAGTGACAAAAAAAAAAAAATCAAATTCTTACTTCTCTGATTGGGTGAGAGACCCAAGGACTTATCCCAAGCAACTCCCCCAGGCATTGGCAGTCATTTAGGAGGTTTACTGACTCATGTCTGCAGGCTCTGTGACATTGCAGAGTGCACAGGCCTCTTTGTGTATCATCATGGTCCCTAACACAACTGCATCCTCCAATCCTCTATAATCCCAACCCTGGTGCTTGCAGGCAGTTATGTGATTGGTAGTGAATGCCAATTTCATTGTGGTGTAAATACTCTAGAAATAACCTAAAGTGGAATTGGAAAGAGAAACACACCCCCGTAAAGCTGGAAAAAAAGAATACATTAAAATTTTTATAATAACCACTCAAATTTAAGTGCAGTTCTCATTTGGAAAGATTGTAAGTGATATACAAAACACAAGAGGTGTAAATTGGATTGTGTCACTTAGCTATTGAAAAGTCCTCAAATGGCTCCCCTTTTTTGCCATAGGACGGATTTCATAGCAGACGAGTAAATGTGGGATCTCAACCTCTCCTACTACCTCTACCCCCTTTCCAGCCTCATCTCCCACTCCACCTTCAACCTATGCTAAAAATGTGCCTATATATTACACTGTCTAAATGCTCCATATATTTTTATGACTCCTTGGCCTTTCATAGGCTACTCCCAATGTTTGTAATGCCCTCTTTGCCTGGTGAATGACTGGACTTTAAAGCCAGGACTTCAGATTTTTTTGTGGCACCTTGTTCATAACTATTCATCCATACATCAATTCACAAATTACTGTAGAACTTCTATCATTACACTAAACTGATTTTCCTGCTGTCAAGAAGTTTCTAGTTTCTATAGAACAATTAAACCCCAAAATGAATACAAGGACCCAAGTTTTTACCTGTACACATTGAAGTGAGATAAAGATAACATAAAGTACATGTTAGTATAAAATAACCAGTTTTTCTTTTCTTTGGAAAGATTTTTTCTATTCTAAGATCATGCCCTTAATGTTTTCATTGCCAAATGGATTTGTTTTTTCTTTCTTCCTTTCTTTGTTTTTTGTTTTTTATTTTGGTTTTGGGGGTTTTTTTGCTTCTACTTCCAGAATGCATGTAATAGGTTATGGCAGTTTCAACAATCAGAAAAAGCCTGGTATTATTTTTAAAGTCATTTTTTTAAAAGTCTCAAAGAGCCATGGAAGCAAGAAGGACTTGAACTAAAATTCCAGAGTAGAGTACATTTTCCAGATAGTCTGGGAACGTTTGTTGCTTGTGGGATGAGCTCATGATTGGTCTCTACTGAGGGAGTGAATCTGTGTTAGGGGGCAGGAGGAAAAAAAAAAAACTAGCAAGGATTTTAGTGCTTTTAAAAGACTGGAGTAACAAATTAAAAATCTCTCTTTCCTTCTCTATGCTGTGTGTGTGTATGTGTGTATGTTACCTTGTTCATATATAAGTATAAGTATTTATCCATACACTGAGAGACAGGCATATTAAGGAATTGGCTCATGCAACTGTGGGGGCTGGAAAGTCTGAAATGTAAGGGTAGGCTGGCAGGCTGGAAAGTCAGGTGGGAGTTGATGCAGTCATGATGCAGAAATTTTTCTTCTCTGGGAAGCTTCAATTTTTTTCTCTTAAGGCCTTTTGACTGATTGAACGAGGCTCACTCACCTTATTGAGGACAATCTCCTTTACTTAGTCATTTCACTGTAGATGTTAACTGCATCTGCAAAATGCCTTCATAATCCCACCTAGATAAGTGTTTAATTAAATCACTGGGTACTATACACTAGTCTAGCTGACATATAAAAATAATTACCATGGACGGGGACTTAGAGCAAGAGCTTCAAAAAAGTATAGTGAAATCCCCCTCTATTGCACAGTGCTTAGGAAAAAAGACCTGCCAAGGAAGAGAACTACTCTAAAGCACATGTCTACCTCTACATTTGTTATGGTTTGAGGCTGCTGAGGCAGAAAGCTAAAGAGCTGGGCTGGGCACCTCTGAAAGGCAAAGCTCTGTATTCCACAGTCTCTCAGGAATGAGGTTATGGACACCTGCTGGGCTGTCAGTCAAGAGCCTGGAGCACCAGAGGTAGACTGAATCTGAAACCGCAACCAGCACCCTCCGGCTCAGTTCTCAATTGAAATGAAGTGATCAGCCCCTCAGCCTTCTTGTCCAACATAAGAAAGAGGGTGCCCTCTTTGGTAAAATTTAACATCATCTGGAGTCTCTGCAGTTTTTTAATATAGAATATCTGGCGTACTTTAAAGTATTTGTTGTGAACAAATAAGAAAACATGGCTGATAATTAGGCAAAACAAAAACAAAAACCCAAAATAGTATAAGCAAATCCAGAGATATTCCAGCTATTGCAGTTAGCAGGTAAAGACAAAGGATTAAACTTTTAAAGAAAACAGAAGATGGACAAGTTAAATTAAAAGACAGAACTTAAGCAGAAAATTGGAATTTACAAAGAAGAATCAGTTAGCTATATTTTAACAATTCTTAATACTAAAGGGTTCAATCCATTTTGAGCATATCATATCCCTAAATCAGATAGCACCCCATAAGTCTTTGTAATATTTCAGGAAAATTTTGGCAAACCTCATATGAAAAATAAATAAGTACATAATTATTGTAGAAGATTTTTAACATAGTTAAGTCAATAACTGATAGAACAAGCAGTCAAAAAACTCAGAATAATATAAAAAATTCTGAACAACACAATTAATTAACCTGGCTTATTTTAGAAGTATAGAACATTGCACCAAAACCAACATTCTTTTCAGGTGTACATAAAATATTTGCCACAATTGACCATATGCTAGGCTATTAAGCAAATCTCAAAAAATTTCAGAAGATTGATATATAGAATATACTCTCTGACCTCAGTGGAATAAAAAAAGAATTAGAAACAAAATGATGATTAGAAAAATTTTAACTACCTGGAAATTAAACAATAGATTTATGAATATTCCATGTATCAGAGAAGAAATCAAATTGAAAATTAAGTATTTTGAACTGCATGATGATATATATGACATATTAAACTTGAGGCCTGCAGCTTATGCACTGCTTAGAGGGTAATTCACAACTCCAAATGGAGAGAAATGAGTAAAGTGAAGAAATGGATTTAAAATTCCATCTCCAGAAATGAGTAAAGAGAACATCAAATTAAACTTGAGGGTAAATGGAAATAAACAATAAAGACAGGAGCGGAAATTAATGAAGTAAAGACCCCAAACAAAAAATAAAGAAAATGATCAAAACCAAACAGTTAGTTACTTGAAAAGATTTATAAAATTGATAAATCCCTAGAAAAACTGATCAGGAAATAAAAATAAGTTATTAATATCAGGATTGAAAAGGGGAACATTACCATAGATTCTCTAGACATAAAATTATAGTAACAGACTATTATGAAAAACTGTACTTAACACATTTGGTAATTTGGATAAAATGTACAAATTGCACAAATATATATTTTTTATCTCAAGTGAGTAAAGAATTAAAGAAACACCGAATAGCCCAAGATAAGATCTACTTTCAACATAAAATTCATTACTAAAATTACAGATTAACTCATAAATACAAATGCAATTTTTTAAAACAAAATGACAGAAAACTAAAATCAGTGATATATAAAAAAGATAGTACAATATGACCAGTAGATTTTATTCTAGGTAAGGAAAGTTGATTTAACATTAGAAAAATCAATTGATGTAATTCACTATATTAACAGAAAAAAAGCAGAAAAAAAGCAGATCATCACAATAGAATAAGAGAAAACATTCTACAAAATACTATGAAGAAAATTCATTAGCAATTTAGAAATAGAAGTGAACTTTTTTGATCTGATAAAGAATATCTACAAAAAAATACATTATATATCTGATTTAATGGTGAAACGATAAAAACTTCTTCCTTGAGATCAGGAATGTATACAGTATGATTCTGTTCATATAAAATGCAAAACAGGCAAAGTTAACCTATAGGAGTTAGAATCCAGGATAGTGGCTACCCTCTGCATGAAGGGAGTGGTAGAGGGACTTCTGGAGTGGTGGCAATGTTCTGGTTCTTGAGCTGGTGCAGCTGTATGGTTATATTCACTTTTTGAAAATCCATTCCTCTGTTCACTTATAATTCATGTAACTTTCTGTATGTATATAATATATCAACAAAAAGTTAATTTTAAAACACTCTGATGAAAATTTTAAAATCCAACTTGTATTTCAAATAACTAGCACTCTCTCGTGAGATAGTAAGTTGGATTCTACAATGTTTAGGCAGTTGTTTGTCAGCATGTTGAACCAACCTTAGCAAGACTGAATGATGGACATTTTGGAGCTTATTTAGAGAATTGGAGCTCCCCAGACAATGCTTAGAAACCTGATAAGGCTTTCATCAGTTTCCCCATAGGTAAATGAGCTTTTCCAGCACCCTTGGCAGACCTTGGATCATCCAATTCTATTTCATGAAGCTGTTCTAGTGGGTGTCGCTGCCTAGCAACACTCCAAAGGAAAGGCCTGTTGAGCCATTTTAGATCTATTTCTCACTGTGCATCCCCTGATGGGGTGGAAGGCGAGGTGAAAAGATAAAGCCTCTTGGGACTCAAACCATACTTTGGGTACTGGCAGGAATGAAAGCGAGCAATAGCCTGCCGGGTGCTCTGTTCAGGAAGTATAATCCCAGGAACCTCCACACCAAGAAGCAATGGCCATATGCCAGGAAAAACTTGACAAAATTTTATGAAAAAAATTCATTAGCTCCATGAATGGAGGACAATTCCTGAAGCTATTATCCAAAGAATATTCTGCAAAGAAGTTGCACATCTGCTCTTTACACCTAGGCAAAAGAGTCCTTTCCCAAATTTCATTGTATTTTAGCGTCTGTTCAGGATCTCCTACAGCCACGCAAATGGCCAATGCGTCAGATGGAATGGTGGCATATGTGCGGTGGGTGTTGTTGACTCCTTATTTTCTCAGAATGGACATTCACTGAGCCAGTTTTAGCAAAAGAAACTGCCTGGTTTTTTTACCCTTTCCTTACAGGCAAAGTGATTTTGATATGCTAACTTCCCATTCCTCTAAGAGGTTCTCTTGGACTTAGTCTAGCTTACAGTCCTCTCTTCCTTCTCTGAACTCTGAAAGCATGTAAGAGTGGTGCTCAACTTACAAACTAGCTGCTTTTTCACACACACACAAATATGATTGTAAATTTCCAGCTTGGGGTCCTGCATTTTGTATGGATGTAATATTTGCACGGTTCTTAGTGTCTCAGAATGGTCCACAATCCTGTTCAGTGAAAGTGGATCCAAAAGTTTTGTATTTGTAGTATGATGAAAACCCTTGTCATTTTATAGCAGCATTTTGCAGCAGACATAAGCCTTCAAAGTTCTATCCTGAACTAACAGAACTCTCTCTGTCTCTGGAGAGAGAGAATGGTCTTCTCCCTGATCTGCTCTAAACTCCTTGCTGTGGTGATCAGGCTCCTGCCTCCTTCCTTAATAGCTTGATCATTCTTTCTTTTCTTTTTCATTATTCTTTAGCCACACTGGCCTTCTCTCTTTTCTCAAATATGTCAAGGTTGTTCCTTTCTCAACCCTTTGAATTTGCTTTTCCCACAGCCTGGAATGCTCTCTCCTGAGATCTTCACTTGACCAGCTCCTTCTTACCATTCGAGTATCAGCTTAAGTGTCATTTACTCGGAAAGACCTCCCCTGATCAATCAATCAATCTACAATAAGTCATTCTCTAGCTCATTATTTACTTTATTCTCTAGCTCATTATTTACTTTATTTCCTCTTGTTTGGGGGTATCTACCCCCACTTCAATGCAAGCTCCATGAATGGAGGAATGTTGTCTGTTTTACTCGTTATGATGTCCCCAGCACATAGCACAGTGCCTGGCACATAGTAGACAGTTGTGTCATTCTGAGTCCTCTGAGAAGCAGATACCAAGATGGAATTAGAAATGCAAAACTTAATAAGGGAAACACCTATGAATAATAAAGGGGAGGCAGGAGGCATAGGCCAGGAGAGTTTTCAGACTGCGACACAGGTTTTAAACCCATGAAAGAAGTGAGAGAAAGAAGGAGGCTTGTTTGAGTAAAAAGAGCTTCAGATCAGAGTGCAGATCTAGAAAGTCTTGGTCAGGCTGAAAGGGAGAGCCCATGCAAAGTTTGTCCATTAGAGAAGTCCCATGCTGGGCAGGAACGGTCTGGCTCCAGGGCCTCCACCATGTTCCAACAGAGGCTCAGAGTGATACTGCGAAAGCTGGATCCACAGAGAATCCAAAAGGGAAATATCTGGGGCTGTAGTCCATAAGGCTCCACATGTAGGTTCACTTGAAGAGGGATCTGAATGGTGAACTTCCATAGCCTCCCCAGTAATTCCTAGATGCTGGTTGAAAGAAAGAATGAGTGATACATTCATGGATGAATCTCTGAACTCCATGCTCAAGGTACCTGCCTGGTCTAACAGGACAGCTCTTCAGCTGGTCTCATGAGTGGACCTACAGGGCTGACTCTTTCTGGTCATCACTATGGATGGGCCATGCACTAGTGGTATTGTAAGTCAGGGGCCACTACTGTACTTGATACCTCATCATTAAGACCTTAGATGATCCATAAATTAGTTTTACTATAATTGTCGTTGTTTTCTCTAACAAGATGACAATCTGGAAGGATTACAAATGCTTTATCATTTCCCTATTTTCCTCCCACAGTTCTTTGCACAGTGCTGGACACATTGTAGTTCTAAAGTAAAGACTCCAGACTCAAACACCACAGAGCCAGGCATGTTAAGGAGACAAGTGAGGCAGACCTGGTGGGGAGTGGGAGAGATGACAGTGAACTGGAGTGAGCATCTAGATGGGGCAACTTCTGTGTAGCTGCAGCAGATCATTGCCAACTGGGAATGCAGACTGTGTGCTACCAAATCAAGCAATGCCAAAAATCTGGAGTTTTACGTGAAATCTTCTGATTTTTAAATGTTGGGAACTAATTAAATATTTTTTAAACACTCTGCAGGCCAGCACTATTGTGGCCAAGAAAAACATGCCTGTGGGATGATTTGGCCATCAGTTTATAGTCTCCATTCTAGACTAGATGGACAGCATTCTAGATCTTTAAAACTCAAATTTTTGTTAAAAGTTTTGGAGCAGTTATTCTTGGAAGTCTTCTCAGAACCAACCGATGGCTGGCCATTTATATCACTTGTCACTCCTGAGTATCCTGGACCCAGAGAGCATGGAAGAGAATTGACCATAAATATCTGAGTGGCAAAGGTCATGGAACTCGTAAGACTGGGGTGAAGTCCTCCATGAAATGCAAGGTGACAGATATCTCAGCCAGTGTGTGAGCAGGCTTGCCAGAGAAGACAAGGCTAAAGCTAAACAGATGGTCTAACTCCCTGCCCAGAGGGAGTAAAAAATGGCCTCTGGGGGAAGGAGTGAATTCCAAGGCAGGGTTCACTTTCAGCAAATGTTATGCCCTGGGACTGAAAAAACCAGGTTTATTTATATATTTGTTTGTTTGTTTATTTTCGGTATTAAGCCACATGATTAGAAATCCCAAAGGATAAAGGTAAAAATAACACAGGAAAAGTTCATTAGCAATTCAAAATTATGGGAGATTTAAAACAGTAACAATAATAGTAATTTTTAAAAGTTCCTCCAAATAACAATAGTTTTAATCAGTTTTATTCCTGCATGCATACAGAGTATAAACTCAATTACATCTTTGATCTGTTTTGAGCATATTGAGAATGCTGATGTTTAACACGATGAATCATTTCCAATATTCCTTTAGGACCCACATCCTGATTCATACTCCACATTTGTAGCTCCCGTGGTGACTCTCTACATAGATTTTCAGAAGCATGGAGAATCATAGTGCATTTTAATAGACCCGGGGGAATCCAAACATTTTCCAGAAATTGACACTTACTAAGAAGATCAGTCCTTGGATTCATGTACTTATCAGCAAAATTGTTGATGGGAATTGCTTTGCTCTTAAGTCTACAAGAAACTCTTAAATTGTGCTACCTTTTCAGAGCAAATCCTTGCTCATTCTTTGAACCCGTGACTTAAATCCAACAAAGCCCACAATTTGCATTTGAAACATCAACTCTTTTCATCAATAGTTCTATAATCCTTCACATTTTTTATTGCACGATGATTGCCTTCTTAAAAAGATATCCATCCAGTTATAACATAGACAACTGTACTTCTGAAGGTATCGGCGAAGTTCTGTGCTTTTCTTTTTCTCTTGAAATTTTGAGCTCAGTGTATTTCCATGTTTTGTCATAACTGTAAGAAAGCATCATCAGTGAACAACAAGCACTTCACAGGTTGGGTTTCTCGGTGCTTCAGTTCCCGAAAGTCCTTGATCTAAGGAGGCAGCTCAGTAAATCTCATTGAGTTTCCCCATCTGACAGCATAAAAATAAATGGCATCTACCCACACTGCTTTAACTGCTTCCAAATATCTAATAAACTGGCAACGGCCATGGGGACCAGCTTGAAGAACAGCCACAATTGGAATCATCTGCTGCATCCCATCACACAACGGACCTGCCCAGCGAGGTCATAGCCCCAGCTGTTACAGGATGAGGCCATGGCTGCCGGCACACCAGCCTGGGCTACTGATTGCAATAAACTGTCAAAGCCGCCTCCCCCCCCCACCTTTTTTATTTTTACCACAGGTGCCCTATTGCAAGTGAACTCATCTTTTCTGTGTTTAAACCAAACTTCTCAAATTTATTACTGGCATGAGGTAGTACTTACTAGCTCATGTATTTCAGATAATTAAAATGTGTACCAAGGTACTTCAAAAAGTTCTTGGAAAAATAGAATTGAAAGATAATATGAATCTTTCCATAAACTTTTTGAAGTATGCTTGTATATGCACATACTTGTGTAAGAATAGGTACCCATACCCTTGAAAAGCCATACGGCACAGTCCAGAAGACTGTCCTACAACCCAAACTTCTAGGCTCTCTTTATTTTTTCATTCATTCAACAAATATGAAGTGAGAACATGCTATGCCCAAATGCCTAAATTTACCTTTTGCTTGTTGAGCTTTTGATTGTCAACACCAATCTCTTTCCAGTAACAGCACAAATAGGATGGAAGGGTTTATTTCCAAATGCTCTTGGCAAAAACTGATGTAGCAATTAGAATCCCTTGCTATTTCATCAGTTTACTAACTTCTGTGTGCTGGGACTGAGAGAGCTGCCAAGTGCAGCCTTCATTTTGGGAAAAAATTAGTAGATTTGAGTGTAAAATCCTCTACATAATCATATTCTGCATCACTTGGCAAAACTCTTAACTACTTGACTGAGACATCAATTGTACTTTTTAAAACTCTCAAATAGTTAAGTCTTGCACATTTCTAAATCCTTCTTGAAATCTTGTATTTACTGTATATGTTCTACCAGAGGTAGTATTTTTATAATTTTTTGCCAAGATGCTTTGTGACCTACCCACATTTAGCTATCTGCAAACTACCTCTTAGTCCACATCTGCTTACTGCTAAACAGCTTGCTTTGCTGTAACTTTGTGTTAAACATGACAAGTTATTATCGGGTTTGCTATTTGCTGCCATTTGCAATTGTCATATTTTAAGACATGCTGTCTCCCTAGACCACTTTTGAGCATTTGCATGACATGAAAAGAAATGACTGCAAAATAAAAATTGCTCAAATGCGAAGCCTGGTTGTGGTTTTAAGTGAAACATCTGGGCTCATTCAAATCACCCGTCTTTCTGATGTGACTGTCTTTGCCATGACTAACAAAGGCAGGAGGTTTTGTCAGGTGGCTTTTCCCAGGAGTTACTAGGAAATTCTTCCTTCAGGAACTGTGTCTCTGGGCTTTTCACGACTCTTGAGCAGAAATAGAGACACCTCATTTTGTTCTCCCCAACCTGTCCTAGCCTACTGATAGCTTTGATGAGAAGTCTCTGGAACTTCTGTTCACAGGATGTCCAGAGGAGGGTCACCCGGGGGTGCTGAGGCACAGGGGATAAAATTGTGGAAGCCCGGGGTAGTCAAGGCCACCATTTTCAGAACTGTGTGAGGAAATCAGGCTTGTTCTAGCTGACTGCAGAGTTCAGAATAGAGTTCTCATGCAGGGGAAGATTCCACTTCAACAAAGTGATTACTCCTAGTTCAGGTCTCAGCTCAAAGATCACTTCCTTGGAGACACTTTACCACCCAAGTTACAATAGATCACCTTCCTTCAATATTCTTAATCATGTCATTCTGCTTATTTCCTCAAAACAGAGATGAGACAACAAGATTTTCTTATATATTATTTTTTATTGTTCTCCCCAATGTAAAGTGAACTCCATGATGAAAGGGACCCTGTCTGTTTGGTTCACCCACTCATCTCCAGGACAGAGCTGCTGGCTACACAATTTGTGCGGTCCAGGGCAAAATGAAAATAAGCAGTGCTTTGTTCAAAAAGCAGGAAAAAAAAAGTGCTGCTTAGGTACTAAAGTATCAAACTTTTTGTTTTCTCGAATGTCTCTCTCCACTTGCCACTGTGTTTTTTATTTGCTGTTTTTAATGGCGTTCTAAAAACAAAATCAAAATTTTAAATTCTTGACATGGAGTTTATTGTTTGTATTGTGCAATTCCAGCTTTAAATACAAATATAAGAGCACATAACTTATATACAAAATCATCAAAACTATGCAATTCATATTTTGTAGCTCATACATGCATACGTATTTCATCTTACAAGAACAGTGGAAATGCTGTATGAAACTAACTCAACAGTTTTTATTTAGCTTCTTGGTACATTCCACCAACACTCTTTACATTCAGTTTAATGATGAGTAACAAAGAACTAAAAGCAAAATGCACTGTCATGTAGTTTTCTTTCCTTTTATGTCATCATTTCAGTGCTAAGTGGTTGGCTAATACAGGTAAGTAACATAAATAAGAAAGGTTGTGAAAGAGTTTGTTGGTCTTTGTTCTGGTTTAAACTCAAAGCACAGTCCCTAGAATGTTAGCACCTCCCTGCTTCCCACTTTACCCAGCAATAACTATACCACACTTGCCTTGAACTTGCTTTGTCTTTCTGAATGCCTGTGTATTGTGGGCTACCAAAATTCTGTGCTCGTGGGGGTGTTGCAAGTGCTATACGCAAATAGAAAGGCAAGGAACTGCGAATATATCCTCTGCTCGTGTGCATTCTCCATTAGACCATTGGACTTCCTTACAAAACACAAGTTCAGAAAAATTGTTCAGAACTGCAAGATGGTGATGGCAGTGCATTAAACCAAATGTGGAGTCATTTGATTGCACAGGTGTGTGCCCATGAAGCCAGTCCTGGTTCATGTTCTACTGCAATGGAGCTAACAAAGAACACACAGCACAGAGGAAGAGCACATACATTCCTGTTGAATAGTTAAATGAATGAACAATTCAGAGCTGTCAATGAACTGGGCTGCAGAAATAATGATCGAATGGCCTACAAAGAAAAAGAGAGGGAGAGAGGGTAGCTCCAGCCTCAGTTCCTGATAGTGTCCCTGTTCCTATGTCTATTTGTACCTCTTGTCCTTGAGTTCAATAAAATATTCCTACCTCCTTATAATAAATCTCCCCTGATTTGTCTAGTTCAGAAAGTATCAGGTTTTTGCAGCTGCCTGACAGACATTTATTTTGTGCCCTGGCCCACCCATGACCCTCTCTGGACACACCCACCTATACAATCCTCTGAACATGCCATGATTTTCACATCATCATGGATGTGCCATTCTTCTTGGAATGATTATGCTTTCTCTTTTCTAAAAAGCCAAAGGCCAACTCCTCTTCCTTCTTCCAGATCAGCTCTCCTGTGGCACCTTCTCCAGTTCTCATTGGAGACAGTCACTCAAATGTCATTGTATTGAGAAAGATTGTTGACATTTTTGTCTCTAACAGCATCTCAGGGGCAGAGTGGAGCTGTGATTCCTTTTGTATTTCTGTTGCTCGGAATCTCATACAGTGCTTGACTCTTAGCAGTTGTTCACTGACTGTTGCATATGAGTTTGTTGTTGACTTACCAAACTACCATACGTAGTTAGGCCTGGGGAGTGTTGTGTTAGGACTATTTTCAGAATATCTCAGTTACAAGCTGGTTATCACTTCCCAGTCCTTATTCCTCTTGTTCAAAGACAGTTCTTCACTGAAAGCTTTTTTAGCTGATTATAGGGATTATTGAAGGCAATGGTAGTAGAAAGGAGTGTGGACAATAAAAAAGGATATATTGAAATGGGCTTGGAATTAAGCCATTCAGGGGACCATCTGGGCTCAGCTGTGCCTAGAATACTTTTCAAACAAACTATTTATGAAGTTATAGACCACAGATCACTGACTTTGACACCCACATTCATTCTTGAAAAATATGACTCATTATAAGTCCTGCACAAACACAGGAGCAGGAATCTGAGGGGGAAGAAATATCTTTGTTGTAGATGCCATTCACAAAGATCCCAGACGGTCTCCTAAGCAGCCTGCATTGTTGAACTCATCTGGTCTGCATCCCACTGCAAAACAGTCCAAGGTGTTAAATATTTTCACTAAACATGGTGGTCTACCTCCATGTTCACACACAGTGTTTTGGAGGGTCTTCTCCCAGTGGGATGTTGTTTATCACTTATTTCTCATCCCAAGTAAGAATTACTATAGAAATAAATCCTGCTTTCATCTAGGACACAGATTTGTTAAACTAATATCTGAATATAGCAGATATTGTCATGATTTTGCAAAAAAACAAAACAAAACCAAAAAAACTTACCCTTACAAGATGAGGATGTTTAATGAATGGATGACACACATTTCAGGAATTTTTTCTCATTGTTATCAGGAGTTGGCCATGGGAAATATGATATCAGATCATGTGAAGATGAGGAAGACCCAAGTGGAAAAAGGGAAACATGAAAATTCTGCTGGAGACAGAAGAAAGACCTGGAATTTCTATTTTGTTTGCTTGTTTCTCCGTTGTACACATGAAATGATTCTTTACTGAATGGCAAGACAGGCAGGTGAAACTGGTTTTCATTCAAGTGATGGGAGAAAGAGCCTCTTCCAGCTGAAGATCTAAAAGCTATAATGTCCAGATGAAGAAGAGGGAAGAGAGGATCACATATTCTCCTCCCCTTGTATGCAGTACAGTGGGGAATTACTCCCACTATGTCTATTTCTGTGGGCCTAATGTGAGTATAAAATTATTTCTCAGATCGTAAGTCAGTCTAATCACTGAGTCATCTTTCATTAGCTCTGGGCATATAGTTCACCATATACCACTCTGTCTCTGAATGAATGAATCCACATCAAAAAATGGTTAAATCTTCCACTGTTCCCTGCCAGTCTAGCACCAGCTAGGTATAGATGTTTGCCAATACCAGCAGTCATGTGAAACCTACTAATTGGCCACATATCTCCTGAGCACACAGACATGCCTATGCCAAAGGGGTGGCCATGCCTCCCAACACCTTCAGAACATGCAATAACTTCAATACTAAAAAAAGAAAAAGAAAGAAAGAAAAAAGAGTAAGAAAAAAAGGAAAAGGAAAGACTTGGCTGAAGGCAAGATTGCTTTTCAGAAGGGAAACTCTTCCCAGGGTGCACTGTGCAGACAAAACTTATTGCATCCCTTCTGAAAATGTGTCTGGAGCAGTATTCCAAGATGATTAATCGAGTAAGTATTTCTCACAGGGGTCAGACCTTTGAGAACACATGCAGACAAAAGAGACAAAAGGTACAAATGGCCGGAGATGGACGGAGAGCAGCAGGCTCATGGGACACCCATATCCACACTCTCACCTCTCATCGGGGCCCAGAACACACGTGCCATCCCTCAGGGAAAGCCCCCTAGGACCATGATACCTTTGAAAAGCTTTTTGTGTCATTGTAAAGGTCTTTTCCTTGAAGATTTTCTTTCAAGTGATGGAATCACCAGTTGGTATATTATAAGTGCAGAGACTGTGGAGATAAAAAAGTTTAGCCAAAAGATTCCTGCACCAAGTGTTCAACTCAGAGCCACGGGCCACAAGTTTAGAAACAAATTCCTAAACGCAAAGTGTATCTTCCACTGGAGAGGGGAGGAAAGGAAGGTAGACCTTCTGGGGAAAGGAAATCAATATTTTTAAGGACCTATTTTTAAATCTTTATAGCAAATCTATAAGGCAATCCTCATGTTCCCATTTTACAGACAGGCAAACTGGAGCTTGAAGAACTTGTTAAGGTCATTGGGAAGAACGTGGTGGCAATGTGGGGATTCCGGCCCAGTTAGGTCTAATTCCAAACTGCATTCTTGTTCCACTATCCCAAGCTATCTAAAGCTGGAGGAGGGAGAGTTAAGTAAATAAGTCTTGGTGGAAATTCACCTGCTTTAAAAAGAAAGTACATTTCTGAGTTCATCAGCATGATTGGAATGGTTAGGGCTCTGCTGAGCTGGTGAATTTAAGCAGTGCTGAATTCTCTTCTACCAAGTAGAGGAGATGCCTTCTCTAATTCCTACTTCTGCTCTTAACCTTTGTTTTTGCAATAATTTTCATTCATTTGATTTATTTGCTGACAAAATATTACTGACTAACTATTTTGTGTCAAGTACTGTGCTAGGCAATTGGTGTATAGCAGTCATCTTAGCCTGGATTTCCCCTAAAACTAAGCCTGAGACTAAGGCTTTCACGCAAACTGTTTGCTTGGGAAGTGATCTTAGAGACACGAAGTGAGGGACCAGGGAGAGTGACACAGGGAAGGAGGAGAATCAATATGAGGATACACTGTGAATGGTCACCAGTGTGGGTGGCTGGTGCTCACTCTTATTGGCACCTTTTGAAGGATACAGATAAGGAATCAGAGGAAGAAGCATTTATCCATTAGCTGATTTGATTGAGAATTACCTAACAGAGCATTAATGCTTAACACTTCCGGGTTAGGCATGCATGAGTATTAAGCAGGCTCTAGCAGGTGCCCCACCCAGGGGAGTTGGGGAAGCCTCTGGGCAGGAGGCAGAGGTGTGTAGTGCAAGCCTGACATGTTCGTTGACAATGGGGAGCAGCTTGAAACCTCGTGCAGCTCTGCCATAGCCATTTGCTGAGGTCGAGAGGACGTGACGTGAAGAGGTGAGCAAGACATCTGATGTAGTGAGCTTAACGAATATGTCCTTGGTCTCAAGGAAAAATCTACAGTTTAGGAAGAGAGATGCTTACTGAATAAATTGGCAAACTCCATAATTACAAATTTTAATAAGCTCCATGAGGGTACAGGGCAGGTGCCAGGTGGGAGGCTAACTGGCAAGCCTACCTTACACTGGGATGATGAGGGAGGCTCCTTGGGGAGTGACATTTAGGCTGAGCTCTGCAGAACAAGCAAGAGATGGTGGGGAGTAGGGCAGAAAGGGCATTGCTGAGAGAGCGGCCTTTGCAAAAACTGGAGGCAGAGTAGATCCTGGAGAGCTGTAGAATCAGAAAGAAGCCCAGCATGACTCGGCAGAGTGAGAAAGTGGGAGAAGAGCGATACATACTGGAGACGTAGGCAATTGGGCTCTGGATTTTACACTGGGTGAGATGAAAAGCCAGTAGACGTCTTTTAATACTTTTGAAAATTCTCTGTGATTTTTATGAAAAATAAATTTGTTTTTGAATGTTCTTGCCACTAAAAAATAATAAATATATCAGGTAATGGATACACTAATTACCCTGATCAGTTCATTATAGAACATACATATGTATCAAAACATCAGATTGTACCCCACAAGCATGTACAATTATGATGTGTCAATTAAAATACATAGATTAATTTAAAAAGAAAGAAAGTAATTTGTGCTCTGCAATAGGGAGAACAGGGACGCCTTTCCAAGGTCGCTGAGGTAGTCTGGGGAAGGAATGTTGGTGGCTTGAACTAGGGTATGAGAGTGGAGAAGGAGAAAATTGGGCAGATTAAAGAGCTATTTTTCCCCCATGAGAAAGTGTTGGCAGATCAGCTATGAGAACAAGGAAGAAAGGAGAATTAGGATTACTCCCAGGTTTACATTTTGAGCATTTATTCACCTACTCAACAAATGTGTATTAAACACTTAATACATGAAGGGCAGTCTGCTAGACACAGGAATCTGAAGACTGATAAGACTTCACCTTGGCCTTTGGGTGACTCCCAGTGCAGTGAAAAAGACAGAACTGTTCCAGTGGAGGGTAGAAAGTGCTACGATAGCTGCACATTCCAGATCTCACCAAGAACTAATGCAATCAAGGTTACTTCCACCCATCCAGATGATCGTAAATGTATCCTACTTGGGTGGCCCGAGGAGACCACTTACCAGTTGCCCAGAATACTTTAGGAAATTGATTCAGAGAGGAATCAATTGTCCTTGGGTTCTTTTAGTCTTTCTAGTTAGTAATTAGCTTCTCAGCCATCCAGTTTTATGGAGTTTAGTCCAGAGTATTTGTTCCTGGAAATGGAAGTGCTAAATGTTTGAGAGCTATCCGGGATCAATACAGGAGGGTCAGTCCCTGTGAGGAAGTGTTCCTGGCATGATACATAGATAATTTCTCTTAAGCCCCTAAGCCATGACATGTCACCAATGGTGCTGTCCTCCAGCTGGTATTCTTACAGTTATCAGCCAATCTTTCCAGGCCGTATTATGAAGATGACCTTTACAAGTTCAAAGGACTTCTCTTAAACTCTGCTGAGTTTGAGTCCCATATGTCCATGACCATTTACCTCAACCTGCTGTAGAATTTGCATTTTAACTTGTAATGAGATATCATTTGGCACCTCCAAAACCACTGTTTGCATGCCTTTTGTCAGCCACTATGGATCAAAATGCAGAAATAAATACCCCCAGAGGAGTAAGAAAAAGATTGCTCAGCACCGTGAAGACCACGGAGAGCACTGCATGGTTCACACTTTCAATAGCTGAAATCCTAAGGAAGATTGTGCACTCTCCCTTGCTCTGGCTAGGAAGCCAAGTGAAAACTACATATTACCTTCTCTTTCTGAGAAGAATACCTCTACAGCGAATCCATGATGATGGTGGCAATACTAAATGAATTGTGCCCATAATTGTAGGTGCTGACTCTCCTTCAGTGTATCATTACCTTCCATTCCACACCCTAGAATCACGCTGTTCACTTGATATCTACCAGATTGAATGATAATCTTAATGACAGTTCCAAGATCTGAAAGTGCAAGATAAATGGTTTTCTCATATTACTCTGGAATTAATCTTTCTACTGAGCTCAGGGAAGACAATTTTGCTGGGTTTTGTCCACTGTTCCCAAATGTACTTAGTATATTTATCTGAAGATATCATAAGAGAGGCAAGACTGGAATTGTACTGCTCAACTGGTGCCAATGCTTAAGAAGGACAAATTTTAAGAAAAGGAAAGAGAAACAGCAGAGAGAGGATGTAGGCCTTTTCTCCCTTCATTCCTGCCCGGGGTCCCATACCATGGAGTTGGCCCACTGCATGTGAGCCTGATGCGGCCTAGACTTGGCCAATGAAAACACTCTATCTTCCAGGCTGCAGAGTTTGGTTCAGAGATGAGCATGTGACCCCTGTGAGGCAATTAGAGACCTCCAAGGGCCTTGCTTGGACCATTAAGAAAGGTACTGTCTCTTTCTCTTTGATCTCGATCTGTGAGGGAGGTATAGGCTTGGAGATGTCAATGAGCTCTTGCTTGGGGACAGTGAGGCGGGAGGAGAGAGAAACAAGAGATAGAGATACCTGACAGCAGCAGCTGAAACCCTGCAGACAGAATTTCCTAAAGAGAGCTCTTAGCTATGGGTGCCAATGAATGCACACTTACTCATGTTTGTATCTCTTGCAGCTGAGGAGTCCTGACAACTCCATGGTATCTTTTGGTCACTGCATTTCAGGGAGAATACGGGCTAACCTGGATGCCATAGGAAAGAAATCCTGTGTTATGAAACCTCTGCAGCCACAAAAAAATCATGCTTTTGACCCATGCTTAATAATATAAGAAAATGCTCAGGATAAAAAGTCAAGTGAAAAAAATTTCTTAACTATCTATAGCATAGGATTTAGTTTTGTGAAATATGCATTTACTTAATTGTATAAAAAGCAGACTGGAAAGAAATATACTGGAATTGTAGAAGTAGTTATCTATGTAAGTAAAATTTTAAGTAATTTTAGTTTTAATTTTCTTCTTTATACTTTACTTTGTTTCTCAGGTTTTCTACAGTACACATAAAATGCCCATATTATCTGAAATATACATTATATTAATAAACTCTGAAAATTCATACTTTTTGGGTTAATTCAAGATGGCTTTATTTAGCCCATAATGTGCCCCCAAATGTATCAAAGGTTCTGTTTCAAAACACCTGAACAACTGGGTATTGGACTTCCAAATGTAATCCTTTGGACGCTTGTGTATTTCATTATAATCAATCCCTAACAAACTGGATCTAGCCTTGTTCCACTTTAGTTCAAACTAGTAATGAAAACTGTACCTTCCATATGGAGCAAAAGAGTCCAGCTATTACTACAGATATTAAGATAAGGGGCAAGTTCATGAACCCTCTATTGACAAGGCAGTTGTGTCATCTGGAGGACATTTCTTCTCAATTTTATCTGACAAGAAGGCTGAATGTCAAATTCTTAAATAAACAATACTAATTTCCTGTGGGGGAAGAGCAAGTCAAATAGGAGATATTTGTTCTTGGCATAACAATATATATTTAAGAATTAACTTTATCACATTTCACAGCTCACTGTAAACTAAGAGGTATAGGGAAGAGAGGGTCAAAGGACGCTCTAATTACTCTCATTTTAGCAAGCGGGATGAAATGAAGTTTCCTGGGGGTAATCAATCAAGTCGTGATGAAAAGTGAACACATGCTGCACACTTTTCTTGGTTAGAGATTTGGTGGAAATTGCCACTGCCTCATGAAAGACATTGTCATTGGTTTGGTGGAAGGTTCTCACTCAGGAAAGAATGTATAGTAATGCAAGGTCCAACATTCAAAATAAAGGCTTAAGAAAAACAGCAGCAATTGTCTGGCATTGCTCTTGCTGAGTTTTGGCTTCAGTTCTTGCTGGTAACAGGAGGTTTGCAAGTTTCTACGGTGTGTTGGGTGGAAACAGTCTATGCCTGGTGATTTTCACAAACAGATGAATATACTCCCATTTCCAAGCATGCGATTCAGCCACTTGGACTCCAGCAATAACTGCCACCCGTTTCAAAGGAACTGGTGTAATGCAGTCCTTACTATCTGAGCTCATATCTATTACGAAAATCAAGCTGCATGTTTTTCCAGGTGCTACCATCTTGGAAACAAGGCACAAGGGGACCGAAAAATGTGTTTTAGAACCTAATGTGAAAGCCTCCAATTAGGTTTTTTTAAAAATCTAGTTATTGCAAGCTGCTTTGGCTAACACCCGAACATACTTAAATGTCTTCCAACCCTGTATATTTGCTGCTCTTATTACTGATGTGTTATTTTGAAAATGTTCAAAAAAAAAAAAATGCCATCAAATTAAGTGTATATTTGACATTGTAGTCTACTTTCATCTTTTTTGTTCATTTGAATGTGGAATTAAGCAATGCCTGTTGTCAGTAAAATGAGTACAGTAGAATGACTAAATAGCAAATAGTCCAACTGTCAGAGGATTTCTGAAACTAGACCAGGAAAAACAGCAACGTGGAACTAAACGCCATTCAGTTGTCTATCTGTCTCTTTAGGGTATTGCAGATTTCAGGCCAATCTTATTCCTCCCTCTTCCCAAGCTCCTGCAAACAACATGAAAAGCAAAGAGCTACTCTTCTGCTGAACACTGTTATTCCGAATTATATTTTTTAAACTTTTTGCCCAGTTAGTCATATGTCTGAAAATGCATAGAGTATCCTCTTAAGCAAGAGTGTGACTCAAACTCTCACTACATACTTGCAAAAGAACTTTGGCATGCCCCATCTCTGAGGAGGCTGGTGGGGTTGTGACTGGACCAAATAGTGGCAGAATGCCTTCATGAACATGGATCACTCCTGAGATCAAGGCTGGGTGGATCTGAAGGGTGGGGTAGCCCAATGGGCACCACACAAAGTGGGAGGGACTGGAATGTTGGGGGAAAAATTGAGCAGAAACTGAAGGAGTGAATCCATGGTTACTGCTAAGTGTCTCCTCCTCCTCTTCTATGGTAAATTTGGAATCTGCCCTTATCTGTTTTACCACCCCCCCCAAAAGTCTTTACAGGAGTCTGTACTTGTTCTCTGCATGCAATTATATTTCATTCCATCTCCCAGACTTTAAATCAGTGTCTTGATCCTAAATCTGGCTACTTCCATCATATTACAAACCTTCCAGCTTGTACAACCCCCCTCATACTCCTGCAGTGACACCCAATCGCCATCCCAAATGTTTCATGAAGCTTCCCTGGAAGGTTTTCCTTTGTATTTTCAAACCTGGATACCTTATCTATTCTTTCTACATTACTCATCAAAATTCTCAGTCCCAAATAAACAGACCATCTGTAAGTTTACTGTGGATCCTTTAAAAATTACTAAAAATTACTATATGATATAAAGGCACTGGAGTTGATAGCACTGGGATCAAGGACAAATGTGATAGCTGTCACTATGGAATGATTGGAGGTTGACTAATAGATACCTCTGAGTGGCTGTTCAAAATGGTATTCTTTTTTTTTTAAAGAATTCCTTTTAAAAAATACTTCTGCTGTTTAATGGTTTACAAGAAATACACGATCTTTGTAAAAAAATTAGAATACGTAGATACAATAAAAGAATTAAAAAAGCACCCATAACCCTATCACTGGACTATGTATATATTGAGTGGTGTATATCCTCCAGGATTTAACAGTAATACTTAATATATTAACATATGTGTATATAATATAGTTACATACAGAAATACATGTGACAATATATCCTGAGTAAGCCAGAGCTAAGATTCAGGGATGTTTGGTATTGCTATTAGGTATCACCCCCTACCTGCCTCCTGCTCTTCCCAAATATCTATTTGTATCCACATGACTCACATGGAGACTGAGGAGCCTTATGAGAAAGGAATTCAAAGCATATCCAAATTTGGGGTTCAGACATACATAGTTATGTCTGTCAAACTCTGTATGTGTGTTTGAAGTGATATTCCACCATAGAAACCAATATCAAAGAGGATCTATGAAGTCCCTGAGAAAGAATTCATCCTAAGAGTCAAACTCATTGGCCAAATCAGAAAGAAGGACTGAAGGAGAAAGTCATGGATTCTAGATTCAAGGTGTAGCTATAACTTCTTCAATTCCCTCCACCTCAATCTCAGTGCCCCAGCCTCCTTGGTTAGTGCACTCTGGAGAAGAAGACACTTAGTGAACAAAAGTAAGAGTTTAAAATCTACAATTCCAAACCTTATGGTAGGTCTCCTTTACCCAGGCATAAAAAGAGGATTAAGGAGCTTGTAAAACTCAGGCATTGGTGATAGTTGTTCTTAATCGAAACTCTATAGACTGTTGCCCCCACCCTCCCAACATACACATACATACAAATACTTTATCATGCTGTATAATCTATTTTTTCAAATATGATATATTGTGATGATCTGTTCACTCAGTAAACATATTTCTGTAATACCATTTAAAGTGGTTTCAAAGTGTAAATTTTACCATAATTTATTTCCGAGCAATGGTTCAGTGGATATCCTTGTAGTTAACTCTTTGCATATATGCTAAAGAATTTCATTAGGATGAATCCCTAGAAGTGGGATTGTGGATAACATGGTATGCACATGTTTAAGACCTAGGACACGTACCGTACATTAAAAGATTCATATTGCCTTTTAATTCTGTTTTTCCATGAACTTTTTGAAGTACCCTCATATATGTTATGTACCCTCTAGAGAGACTGAACCAACTTACTTCTACCCACACTGAATAAAAGTGACAGGTAAAATTTTACTCTTTTAATTCCTTTAACCTCTAGCCAACATCCCAGATAGAGCATTCCTTCCCTTCTAAAACCACCACCCTCTTTAGACAACATGGACGTGTTAAACCAAGTAGACCTATCCACAGTTTGCAGTTCCCAGTCCCATCTTAGACCAGTATGGCAGGCACCACCTCCTGTGTCAGTCATTGATCTTGGCTGATCTCGTTCCTCTTCACTCTGCAAGCCCGTATCTACCTCAGATACTCCCTAGTATCTATTTTTTTGAGTACTGCATTTTCCTCCTACTTAGTATCATGTTGTTGGGATAATTTTCTTCCCATCCTGATATATTATTTTACTTTTTCCCAGATCTACTTCTATTTGGTATTTGCATCCCGCATTTCCAACCTCTGTGAGCATGTTGACTCATGGTGTGAATTCACTCATGTCTGAGCCACTTAATGTGCCAAATAAAAACCCAGGAGGCACTGCCATCACCCACCGTGTCTCAGCACTGTGCCTGTTCCTTCCTTTCTCTGTGTTTCTTTTTGTGAGCTCATGATGGTTGCATCAATATACTCTACTCTTGTTGTCCCTGTTCTATTCAGTTTTAGAAATGCACTTTTAAGCAACCCAAGCATTTAAAAGGGGACTGAAGAAACTTAAAATGGTCTGAAAAACACACTATGAATACAAACTTTTTTTTTTTTTGACAACTTGGCAAAGGTTGTAAAGAATGATGGCGTTTACATGGAAATAAAAATAATTAGCACTGTTATACACTGGTGTGTATAAATTGATACAGTGTTTCTGGAAGGTAATTTGGAAATACATATATCAAAGTTAAAAGCATTTTGTGCATGCAATTCTGTCTCTAGGAATTTATATGGAGAAAGTAATTCAGTAAGTATACAAAGATCAATATAAAAGCTTGTTTATTGCAGCATTATTTATAAGTAAAAATTGAAATAAACAGAATGTTCAATAGTAGAGAATTGTTTAAATAAAATAGGATTCTATGTGCGCACATGGAAATACATGCAGCTATTAAAAATGATGACTTAAATTTTTGTCTACAGTAATGGAAGAACATTGATGATACAATGTTAAATAAAAATGGCAGGTTGCAGAATAATTGGTGTAGTGTGATCCCATCTTGTTAATAAAGACATTTGCCTTTATGTAACCAGAGTAGAAAGGCTGGATCCTATTTCTATTCATATGCATGCTTAGCATAGGAGAAAAGGACACCAGAAAGAAGTGTTAGGGACACTTGTGCCCAAAGGAAGAAAAGGGGAAAGCAGGAGAGAAGGTCTTGGTCAGCCTCTCTGTAGGCTTGATCCCTGTAGAGATGGGACGTTCTTTCCAGTTTCAACCCAAAGAAACACATGGCTTTGAAACCCTGAGCATGACAGGAGTGGAGGTATCCATGCCTAAGGAGGGACAACTCTGGTAGCACCAAGAGACAGCATCCCGGGCAGGGCATCTCTGCCAGGAAGAGCAGTGAAGCAGGCAGCATGTTGCAGAAACATGAAAGTCCTCCCGAGAAACAGACATAAGGCATTTCCTCCTTTTTCTGTTGGCCAAAGCAAGTCCTGTGGAGGGGAAATACACTCCACTTCTTTAGTGGGGGGAGGGGGAGCAAGTAAAGTCATGACAAAAGGCATGGATTTAGGGAAGGGTGAAGAATTGAGATCATCATTGCAACCCACCACACATGTATTTTCTCATATTTTAGACAATAATCACATAATATTTGTGTATTTATGCCCATAAAAATAGATGGTGTGATAGATTGTTACACTAATGGTCCCCAAAGAACCACATCTTCCAGTGTTCAAGCCTACATAATTTCCTAGGGCTACTCTAACAAAGTACCACAAACTGGAAAGCTTAAAACAAAAATTTATTCTCTTGCAGTTCTGGAGGCCAGAAGTCTGAAATCAAGGCGTCTGCTGGGCCATACTCTCTCTGAAGCTTTGTGGGAGAATCCTTCTCTGCCTCTTCCAGCTCCAGTAGTTCCAGGTGTTCATTGGCTTGTGCCAGCATAACTCCAATCTCTGCCTCCATGTTCACATGACCATCTTCTCTCTGTGTCTGTGAGTCTTTGTTCTTATGAGGACACCTGTCATATTGGTTTAGAGGCCCTCTTTACTCCAGTACAATGTCATCTGTCTTAACTTGATTATATCTGCAAAGACCCTATTTCCAAATAAGGTCACATTCCGCTGGCTGATCAGGTCAGTTGGTTGGAGCATGGTGCTGATAACACCAAGGTCCAGGGTTTGGTCTCTATACCGACCAGCTGCCAAAAAAAAAGAATGCAAAAAAGGTTGCATTCTGAGGTCCTGGAGATTAGGACTTTAACTTCTCTTTTGAGGGACACAGTTCAGCCAATAACAATGCCCTCACACTGTTTCCTCCCTCATTGGTTCTGGGCCATTTGATTTGCTTTGGCTAACAGGACAGCAATAAACTAGACACAGAAAAGGCTGGATGAGCAAGCACTTGAGCATTGAGGCTTGCCCCCTTGAAATGCTCCCCCAATTGTGTGAGGAAGCCTGGTGTAGCCTCTTTGAGGACGAGGGACCACAGGCAAGCAAGGCCCAGCCATTGCACACATCCCAGCTAAGCCCAATGCCCAGCCCACCCTCAAACTGAATTCGCTCCCATGAGTGAGCCCAGGCAAGGCCACAGAAATGTCCAAGCAAGTCACAAAATTGTGAGAAATTGTAAATTATTGTTTTACAAGAGCCACTGAGTTTTGGGGTAGCAGGGATAGAAAACTCATACAGAAAGTTGTTGGTTTTCCTAAAGTCTAAGCCTCAATCAGATTTGTTGTTCCCCAGAACACCTGCTCTAGAATCACTAGTTTTACTGGAATCCAAAAAGAGTTTAAAGATGATCCAGTCTGATTTCCTCATCTCACAGACAAGAAAATTGAGACTCAGGAACTGAAACCATGCTGCCAAACAGGCAGGCATCAGTCTGCTGATTTTTGGTTCTGTGCTCTTTAGACATCACTATGAGGTCACATGCTCTAATATGAAACTACTGCTCCAAGGGTGGGGCTGGCTCGTGTTCACACAGCTATTTAGTGTCAATATCAGGGCTAGAAATCAGTTTTCCTAACTCCTCATCTAGAATTCTCTTCCTTTTGGGGAATAGTGAGTACACAGTGTGTGTCTTTCACTCCCACATTTAGCTGAGTATATTGTCCTACATGTGTTATCTTCGTCCCAGGGTGGGGTTCAGAGGAAAAAGATACCATCCCTTATCTTTTCTAGCTCTGAAACTTCTTTCTCTTTCTAACTCCCCCCTCCTAAATCCCCAGCCCTGGAAATATGAGTAAGAATTCCTGCCCCTCCCCATCTGCCACCACTTCACACAGGATGGATTAATGAGGTTATGTCTCCAAAGAACTTTGAGTTCCTTGGAAGAAAGGCATCAACATGCAAAGTGGTGGTTGTTATTGCGATTACTTCACTGAGTAGAGTTTCGCAGCTGTCCTGATGGAAAAGGGGCCAACAAAACAGAATGCCAGCTTCCCCCAGCAGAGGAGCAGCTGGAATGGATTATAAATGAGACCTGTGTGCCCGGTTCTCTTTTTCGTCAAAGCCTATCAGCCTTTCTCAATGCCCAGCTCTCCCCTTGACAGCCCAGCAAGCTCCCTGAGCCAGACAGGTGTGGGCAAAGGCACCATCTAAGCTCCACGTGCATAAGCCTGCTTGGCACGGGCAGCAAAACCCTATATTCTGAAATGGGGCCAACCCATTACCACTGCTCAGTAATGCAATGGATTTCTCCAGTGGTGATTTGGGGTAAGTAAAACATTCTCATTGCTCAAACTTCCCTCTACTTTATAGGGCAGGAGGGAAGCGGGAGGGAGAGGGAAGAGGGTGTGCAGACTCAGACAAATGTCATATTGCCAGGATCAGAGCACCTCTACCGTCCCTTCCTGCCTTCTTTCTCCTTTCCTCCCTCCCTCCCTTTTCTTTCCTTCCTTCCTTCCTTCATTTTTTCCCTTCCTTTTATTCCATTTAACACATATGTATTGAATATTATTTTAAGCACCATGTTAGGTTCTGGAAAAAATAACCCCCTTTGGGGGCAGGAGTGGCATGGGGAGTGAGGCAGAGACAGACAAATGGACAGAAAATCACGTTCCATAAACCTCAATGCTATGGCAAGACTAAGTATGCAGTGCCACAGGGCCACACAGAAGAGCCACTCAACTGTGGTTTTGAAGGGGTCTTGGAGAGGTCCTGAAGGACCAATTGAGGCTTGTTGGGTTAATCGACAGGCAAAGGCAGGGGGTATTCTAAGCAGCCACCGTTCCACTAGTTCTGTGGTAGGATGAAAATGATCGGTGTTACGTGTGTATATAGAAAAGAAAAACGGCCTATGAGCATTGTAATAGTATTAATCATGCTGTAGTCATAATACTATTCCTTCATTTATTGAACACCTTCTACGTGCCAAGGACTACTAAAAGCTTTAAATACATTGTCCTATTTAATACTCGTAACAATTTTATAAAGCAGGTTCCATTACTGTGCTTAGGTTACTGAGATGAAAATGAAGGTGAAACTGAGGCCCAGAGAGATGCAGTGACTTGTTCAAAGTCACAGAGTTAGTGAGGAGGAACAGCATGTTTACCCCTACACACAGAGGTCACACCTGTAACCAGACACAGCAGCCCCTGTGTACACAGACCGACCACCTCCCCACGCAGGTCAGCTCTGACCTGATCTGATTTTGTGTGTGTGTGTGTGTAAAATAGGTCTATAATAGAAAAGCACAACACTAACAGTGGGTTCTCCATAAATATTTGCTGACTAAAAGACATATTTCTCCAAGTTCAGGAAATATAGGTCCTTTAGTGCATTAGGAAGAATGGGTATGTAAAACGATGTTTTCTTCTGATCCAATAACTCATGAATGAAATAACGTTTTTGTTTTTGTTTTTGTTTTTTTATTGTGGTAAAATATACATAATCTTATGTTAATAAGATTTACCATTTTGACCATTTTTAAACATACGATTCTGTGGAATTAATAACATTCACAATGCTGTGTGACCATCATCTCTATCTAATTCCAAAACTTTTTTGTCATCCTTAATATAAATTCTGCACCCGTTCACCAATAACTTCCCATTATTCCTGTCCCCCTCCCCCATTTTCTGGCAGCCTCTAATCTACTTCTATCTTTGAAATTTTTTCTTTTAAATTTATTTTTTCTTAATTGACCCATGATAATTGTATGTACTTGTAAAGTACAATGTGATATTTGGGTACATTTATACAGTGTGCAATGATACATGTATCATTAGCATAACTATCACATTGAACATTTTTGTTCTTTAGAATCAAATCCTCCTTACCTATTTTTTCCAGCTTTATGGGGGTATACCTGACAAATAAAATTGTATATATTTAAAGTGTACAATGTGATGTTATGATGTACTTAAGGTTTGTGAAATGATCACCACGATCAAGCTAATTAACATATCCGTCACCTCTCACGGTCACCTTAGTGTATGTGTGTGATTTAAGTGAAATGGCATTTTTAATTAGCACAATATTGTATGATATTGGCTAACACATTAGAGAGTTAGTTAAGAAAGAGAGTTAAATATGTACTTAAGGACAACTTGGCCCTTTTAGTTATAACTTTTTGATAGAGTTTGAATGTTATTGTCCCCCAAAAACTCATGTGGAAATCTGATCTGCAATGTGGCAGTGTTGGGAGCTGTTTGAGTCATGGGGGCAGGTCCCTCATGAATGGATTAACGCTCTCCCTGGGGGGTGGGTAGTGAATGAGTTCTTGCTCTATTAGTTCCCGCAAGAGCTGGTTGCTTAAAAGACCCTGGAGCCTCCTCTCTCTCTTTTACTTCCTCTCACCATGGGATCGCTCGTCCTCTGGCTGCCTGCTGCTTTCAGAGGCCCTCACCAGATGCAGCTGTCCCAGAATCATAAGCCAAATAAACCTCTGTTCTTTATAAATTACCTAGTCTCAGATATTCTGTTATAGCAACACAAAACAGACTAATACACTTGTCTTTAAGTTGTCAAACTTTTCCTAAACCTTTTATCTTGTCTCTCCAGCCAGATTGTAAGCCCCCGGAGGCCAGAGATTTGTCTCTATTCCTTTTGTGTCCTTGACAGTACCCAGTCTCACCTTCTGTTGTGCTGTGCTCCAAAGTGATCTTGCTGTGTTTTTATTAAATAATTTATCACAGTAGCCCTCATGGTTGAGTTAGTCATGTGCAAATTTCATATGAACTCTTGGGGACATTTATTGGGGCACATACTAGATTTCCAGGAAATGCTTTTTTGATTTGAAGACAGAAGATACTTGATAAAAAGCTCAGGTCTGGTTGATAAACCAAATCCAAATCAAAGGCTTTCAACCAGCTCATGCCCTTTCTTTACTGTCCTGTTCTCTTCAACCCTTTCAACTCTCAATATCCCTGTGCAGCCCTCCTCAGCTGTCATGCAAACCATGTTTTTATTCTCTTGACCTTACACTCAGTTATGTATTTCCTTTAGGGGATCACCCAATTTGAGGATTTTTTTCTTAACATGATGACCACTTAAAATACCAATAAAAATATTTTGCTTTATTTTTAGATGTTTTGTGTGTGGATGTTTGTTTTTGTTAATGCCAGGTGTTCTGTTGAATGTATTCTAATAATCTGGCTTGCATATTTTCCTTAGTGCTTCCTGTTTAAACAAAAGTTCTGTGCTGATACGGAGAATAAAGGTGACTTATTAAAAATGTAAATGACTACTGATCCCTTATTCTAGCATGGCACTGGGCTCAGCAATTTTATTACCATTGCCTCGTTTGAACTTGACAACACCGCTATGAGGTGGACACTATTATCATGTCCATAATACAGATGAAGAATTGGGAGACTTGGGGGTAATAACAATTTGTTAATGGACTGCTAGGATTCAAATAGTTCTGGTTCCCTGGGGCTCTTAAAAATCAACTCTTTTGCCCTCTCTTATTTATCTAGAATCATTGACTTCTCAAAGCACCCCGGGGTTGATCTCTGTTACCTCCCACATACAAAGGGGGAAACTGATGGGGACATGGTAGTGATATGCCAAGGATCCCAGAGACTGTTGGCTGTTGATTCTGGTTTCTTGGTGACACTCCACTATTGCTGCCTGTTTTGAATAGTGAGGTCAAAGAGGGTAGGGATCAAGTTGTGTAAAGACATAGATCACATTTGAGCAGCAGAAGTAAACAGACAGATGTCTGGGATCTGTAAAAATTAGCTGCAAAACAGCTTTTGCCTTCCTCAGCTCACCAGGACAGTCACTGTGAGAGGGAGGCAGGGAGAGAAAGCTGTCTTTCCTAAATCACAGAGCACCACATCTTTAATGTGTACTTTCTATTGCCCCCAGGCATAAGCAACCAAATTGTCATTCCTGGACCTTTCTTCCACTTATGGCATCTCCTCTAATGAAAGTTGAGCTCAGAGAGGACCGGGACCCTCAGAGAGGGCTGCCTGTGGGTTATTAACCCCACAAAAATAAAGAAATGCAGAGCTAGGACTTGACATCTGGTTAGATCCTACCCATTAAAAACTAAAATCATTGTGGTGATCAAATCAGGATAATTAGCATATTCATCATTACAAAATATACTCCATATTGTACACAAATACCAATAGTCAACTCTGTACCCCACAGATATGTATAATTGTTGGTGTTTCAATAAAAAAAGAAAAGAAAAAAATCAAGATCAAGTAAAGACATTTTGGACAAACAAAACCTGAGTAAATTTGTTGCAAAGGATCTGCAAAAAAAAAGAAAAGAAAAACCTAAAATTATTGCAGATGGAATCTTCCTTTTTTTCATTCTTTCTCCCTATTGTTTACCTAAAATCTGATAGGGACTCTCTGAATTATTTAGTGTCTCTGTGGACTCTGCCCACCATGTGCAGGTAAAATGCAGTGGTGGAAGTGAGGCATACCATGGCGTGACATTTGAGAAGAACATCCAAGCCACCAGTCCCAGGTCATCGCTTCAACCAGTGACCTCACCTCTTCATGCAGACCAGGCTGCTGTGAGCATTCAGTGTGCTGACTTCTCTAACGCATCTAGCACAGGCCTCAGTTCATGGAAAGTGCTCAACAAATGTTAACTTCATGTCCTTCTTTGTTCACAATATTTTTAATGACTGATAAATCATTTTGCCCCAGATCTAACATATATATATGTATATATATACTCATGTATATATATATATATTAGATCTGGGGCAAAATAATATGTATATGTATATATATATATATACACACACATACATGTATAAATATATGTCTTTTTTTTAAAGCGGTCTTCAAAAAGTTCATGGAAAGATTCATATTACTTTTTAATATTATTTTTCTACAAACTTTTTGAAATACACACACACACACACACACACACACACACACACACACATCTTGGGTTTTTCTTCCCTACCACTACCCAGACTTCTGCTCATGAACATATCCCTTCCTTAAGTGGTCTGTAGGAGTCTGGACTCTGGGGCAGACTATCTACATTTAAATGCCTACTCTGTCATTACCTCAGTGTTTAATTCTTGGAAGAGTCACTTCAATTCTCTGTGACTTGGTTTCTTCATCTGCAAAATAGGTGTAATAATAAAGGTACCCACCTGACAAAATTATTTTGAGGATTTGGAGAGTGAATGCACATAAGTGCTGAGAACATTGCCTGGCACACACAAGTGCTCGACGATCATCAGCTATTTCTCTTCCCTAACTAGTCTTTTCCTCTGCCTTCTCATGTTATAACTGTAAAAGCAGGAAGATTGATACTTGCTGCATCTATCTTATTTGGTTGTTGTGAAGGAACTAGGCAGAAAACCTACAATATTCAGGCACTAGCAGCTTATGAGGATCAAATGTAAAAGAGCTTTAAAATGAAAAGCAAAATTAAGTAAATAACATAAAATCACTGTAAGCTAAATTAATATTAAAAATGTGTGGGGAAATTTCCATAGTACTGAAAACTATTACCTTCCACTCCAGTGAGATAGTTTTCTTGAAGTTTTTGGTGACTGGGGATATAGAATTAGTGATGTGATAAAAGGAGCAGATGCCACCGTTAGGTTTTTCCAGATGGTGAGGACTGACTGTCACTACAGGGGTAGCCGTTCTCCCTTCTCTCCGGCCCTCTGCACTTGGCCTTTCTTTGAAGTGCTCGTTGGTGATTGACTTTTTGAGCTGTGGTTTTCCACGGCGTATGATGAGAAAAGAACCAGGAAAGCTTCAACCCAGGAATGGCCCCATTTCTCACTGGCTGGCATGGCCCCATTTCTCACTGGCTGGCATGTGCACGAGGATCTGGTCTCCATATCTATCTGCTCCACTGGCTCCTTCTCTTCTCATTCCACCTGATCATAGCTCCCTGGACACTTCATGCTACTGACTACCTTCAGGACTTTGCTCTTGCGCTCTGCCCGGAATCCTTTCCTTCCTTATAAGAAAACAAATAGACAGAAAAAAGGATAAACTATAAATATTCAAAGGCTCAATTAAGTCATAATCATCTTCATGTAGCCTTCCTGAGCCCCGTCCCCCTCTACCAAGGGTCAACCTGGTGCTCACTGCAGGTGGTTTAATGAACCGCATGTAGAATCCACTGACAGGAGTGATGGGAACACCTGCAACACTGCATTACCCTTGTCATTGAAATGTCCATATTCCTATTTTTTTTTTTTTTTTTTTTTTTATTTTATTTTATTTTATTTTTTTTCACTTCTTAAAAGTTATGTTTATTTTTTTTTTATTTATTTATTTTTTTTTTAAATTTTATTTTGTCGATATACATTGTAGCTGATTAATGCTCCCCATCACCAAAACCTCCCTCCCTTCTCCCTCCCCCCCTCCCCCCCAACCATGTCCTTTCTGTTTGTTTGTTGTATCAACTTCAAATAATTGTGGTTGTTATATCTTCTTACCCCCCCCGTTTGTGTGTGTATGTGTGTATGTGTGTGTGTGAATTTATATATTAATTTTTAGCTCCCACCAATAAGTGAGAACATGTGGTATTTCTCTTTCTGTGCCTGACTTGTTTCACTTAATATAATTCTCTCGAGGTCCATCCATGTTGTTGCAAATGGCAGTATTTCATTCGTTTTTATAGCTGAGTAGTATTCCATTGTGTAGATGTACCACATTTTCCGTATCCACTCATCTGATGATGGGCATTTGGGCTGGTTCCAACTCTTGGCTATTGTAAAGAGTGCTGCGATGAACATTGGGGAACAGGTATACCTTCGACTTGATGATTTCCATTCCTCTGGGTATATTCCCAACAGTGGGATGGCTGGGTCGTATGGTAGATCTATTTGCAATTGTTTAAGGAACCTCCATACCATTTTCCATAGAGGCTGCACCATTTTGCAGTCCCACCAACAATGTATGAGAGTTCCTTTTTCTCCGCAGCCTCGCCAGCATTTATCGTTCATAGTCTTTTGGATTTTAGCCATCCTAACTGGGGTTAGATGGTATCTCAATGTGGTTTTGATTTGCATTTCCCGGATGCTGAGTGATGTTGAGCATTTTTTCATATGTCTGTTGGCCATTTGGATATCTTCCTTAGAGAAATGCCTACTTAGCTCTCTTGCCCATTTTTTAATTGGGTTGCTTGTTTTCTTCTTGTAAAGTTGTTTGAGTTCCTTATATATTCTGGATATTAATCCTTTGTCAGATGTATATTTTGCAAATATTTTCTCCCACTCTGTTGGTTGTCTTTTAACTCTTTTAATTGTTTCTTTTGCTGTGCAGAAGCTTTTTAGTTTGATATAATCCCATTTGTTTATTTTTCCTTTGGTTGCCCGTGCTTTTGGGGTCGTATTCATGAAGTCTGTGCCCAGTCCTATTTCCTGAAGTGTTTCCCCTATGTTTTCTTTAAGAAGTTTTATTGTCTCAGGGTGTATATTTAAATCCTTAATCCATTTTGAGTTGATTTTAGTATATGGTGAGAGGTATGGATCTAGTTTCATTCTCCTGCATAACGATATCCAGTTATCCCAGCACCACTTGCTGAAGAGGCAGTCCCTTCCCCAGTGAATAGGCTTGGTGCCTTTGTCAAAGATCAGATGGCAGTAAGTGTGAGGGTTGATTTCTGGATTCTCTATTCTATTCCATTGGTCAGTGTGTCTGTTTTTATGCCAGTACCATACTGTTTTGGTTATTATAGCTTTGTAGTATAGCTTAAAGTCAGGTAGTGTTATGCCTCCAGCTTTATTTTTTTTGCTGAGCATTGCTTTGGCTATTCGTGGTCTTTTATTGTTCCATATAAATGTCTGAATAGTTTTTTCCATTTCTGAGAAAAATGTCTTTGGAATTTTGATGGGGATTGCATTGAATTTGTATATCACTTTGGGTAGTATGGACATTTTCACTATGTTGATTCTTCCAATCCAAGAGCATGGGATATCTTTCCATCTTCTTGTATCCTCTCTAATTTCTCTCAGCAGTGGTTTGTAGTTCTCATTATAGAGATTTTTCACCTCCTTGGTTAACTCAATTCCTAAGTATTTTATTTTTTTGGTGGCTATTGTAAATGGGCAGGCTTTCTTGATTTCTCCTTCTGCATGTTCACTATTGGAGAAAAGAAATGCTACTGATTTTTGTGTGTTGATTTTGTATCCTGCTACTGTGCTGAAATCATTTATCAATTCCAACAGTTTTTTTGTAGAGGTTTTAGGCTGTTCGATATATAGGATCATGTCATCTGCAAACAGGGACAGTTTGACTTCATCTTTTCCAATCTGGATGCCCTTTATTTCCTTCTCTTCTCTGATTGCTCTGGCTAGTACTTCCAACACTATGTTGAATAGGAGTGGTGAGAGTGGGCATCCTTGTCTAGTGCCTGTTCTTAAAGGAAAAGCTTTCAGCTTTTCCCCATTCAGGATGATATTGGCAGTGGGTTTGGCATATATGGCTTTAATTATGTTGAGATACTTTCCCTCTATACCTAACTTATAGAGGGTCTTTGTCATGAATGAGTGCTGAACTTTATCAAATGCTTTTTCAGCATCTATAGAGATGATCATATGGTCCTTGTGTTTGAGTTTATTAATATGGTGTATCACATTTATTGATTTGCGTATGTTGAACCAACCTTGCATCCCTGGGATGAATCCCACTTGATCGTGATGAATAATTTTTCGTATGTGTTGCTGTATTCTGTTTGCTAGTATTTTAGTGAGGATTTTTGCATCTATATTCATCAAGGATATCGGCCTGTAGTTTTCTTTTTTGGTTATATCTTTACCTGGTTTTGGTATCAGGATGATGTTTGCTTCATAGAATGAGTTTGGGAGATTTGCGTCCGTTTCAATCTTTTGGAATAGTTTGTAAAGAATCGGTGTCAATTCCTCTTTGAATGTTTGGTAAAATTCTGCTGTGAATCCATCTGGTCCTGGGCTTTTCTTTGTTGGGAGCCTTCTGATAACAGCTTCAATCTCCTTTATTGTTATTGGTCTATTCAAATTTTCTACGTCTTCACGGTTCAGTTTTGGGAGCTTGTGTGTGTCCAGAAATTTATCCATTTCCTCCAGATTTTCAAATTTGTTGGCGTATAGTTGTTTATAGTAGTCTCGAATGATTCCTTGTATTTCAGATGAATCAGTTGTAATATCGCCTTTTTCATTTCTAATTTTTGTTATTTGAGTCTTCTCTCTTCTTTTTTTTGTTAGCCATGCTAATGGTTTGTCAATTTTATTTATCTTTTCAAAAAACCAACTTTTTGATTCGTTGATCTTTTGAATTGTTTTTTGGTTTTCAATTTCATTCAGTTCTGCTCTGATCTTAATGATTTCTTTCCGTCTGCTAACTTTAGGATTGGATTGTTCTTGTTTTTCTAGTTCTTTAAGGTGAAGTGTTAGGTTGTTCACTTGCCATCTTTCCATTCTTCTGAAGTGAGCATTTAATGCAATAAATTTTCCCCTCAATACTGCTTTTGCAGTATCCCACAGGTTTTGGTATGATGTATCATTGTTTTCATTAGTTTCAATAAACTTTTTGATTTCCTGCTTGATTTCTTCTTGGACCCATATGTCATTAAGTAGAATGCTGTTTAATTTCCATGTGTTTGTATAGTTTCCAGAGTTTTGTTTGTTATTAATTTCTAGTTTTAATCCATTGTGGTCTGAGAAGATACATGGGATAATTCCAATTTTTTTGAATTTATTGAGACTTGATTTGTGACCTAATATGTGATCTATCTTGGAGAATGATCCATGTGCTGATGAGAAGAATGAATATTCTGAGGTTGTTGGGTGGAATGTTCTGTAGATATCTGCCAATTCCAATTGGTCTAGAGTCTTGTTTAGATCTTGTGTTTCTCTACTGATTCTTTGCCTAGATGATCTGTCTAATATTGACAGTGGAGTGTTCAGGTCCCCTGCTATTATGGTATTAGTGTCTATTTCCTTCTTTAGGTCTAATAGAGTTTGTTTTATAAATCTGGCTGCTCCAACATTGGGTGCGTACATATTTATGATTGTTATGTCTTCTTGATGGATCAGTCCTTTTATCATTAAGTAGTGTCCCTCATTGTCTCTTTTTATGGTTTTTAGTTTAAAATCTATTTTGTCAGATATAAGAATAGCCACTCCAGCTCGTTTTTCTTTTCTGTTTGCATGGTAAATCTTTTTCCATCCTTTTACTCTTAGTCTGTGTGAATCTTTATGGGTGAGGTGGGTCTCTTGTAGGCAGCATATAGTTGGGTCCTGCTTTTTGATCCAGTCAGCCAGTCTGTGTCTTTTGAGGGGGGAATTTAAGCCTTTAACATTAAGAGTTGTTATTGAAAGGTGTTGATTTATTCTTAGCATTTTATTGGTTGTTTGGTTGTCTTAGGTGTCTTTTGTTCCTTGCTTTCTGATTTACTGTTTGGTTTCTTTGTTTGTTGGTTCCTTAGGTTGTAGATAGTGTTTTTGTTAGCTTGTTTTCTCTTCATGAATGCCATTTTTATTGTACTAGCGGGTTTAGATTTTTCTTAGGTTTTTATGGCAGTGGTAGTTATTTTTCAGGAACCAAACCCAGTACTCCCTTGAGGATTTCTTGTAAGGGTGGTCTTGTGGTAGTGAACTCCCGCAGTTTTTGTTTGTCTGAGAAATATACTATTTGCCCCTCATTTCGGAAGGATAGCCTTGCAGGGTAGAGTATTCTTGGCTGGCAATCTTTGTCTTTTAGTATTTTGAAAATATCATCCCATTCCTTTCTAGCTTTTAGGGTTTGTGATGAGAAGTCTGATGTTAACCTGATTGGGGCTCCCTTATAGGTGATTTGACGCTTCTCTCTTGCAGCTTTTAAGATTCTCTCTTTGTCTCTGAGTTTTGCCAATTTGACTATGACATGTCTTGGAGAAGGCCTTTTTGGGTTGAATACGTTTGGAGATCGTTGAGCTTCCTGGATCTGAAGATCTGTGATTTTTCCTATACCTGGGAAGTTTTCTGCCACTATTTTGTTGAATATGTTTTCAATGGAATCTCCATTTTCCTCCCCTTCTGGAATACCCATGACTCAGATATTTGAGCGCTTGAGGTTGTCTGATATCTCTCTCAGATTTTCTTCCATGTCCTTGATTCTTTTTTCTTTCTTTTTGTCTGCTTGTGTTATTTCAAACAGCCCATCTTCAAGTTCAGAGGTTCTCTCTTCAACTTCGACAAGCCTGCTGGTTAAACTCTCCGTTGTGTTTTTTATTTCGCTGAATAACTTCTTCAGTTCAGCAAGTTCTGCTACATTTTTTTTCAGGACATTGATTTCCTTGTATATTTCCTCTTTCAGATCCTGTATACTTTTCCTCATTTCATCATGATGTCTAGCTGAGTTTTCTTGTATCTCATTCAGTTTCCTTAGAATTATCACTCGAAATTCCTTATCAGTTATTTCAAGGGCTTCTTGTTCTATAGGATCTAGAGTATGAGATTTATTAACTTTTGGTGGTGTACTTTCTTGATTTTTTGTATTTCTGGTATCTTTTTTTTGGTGTTTATTCATTGTGGCAGGGGGTTTCACAGTCCACCGGTTTAAGACTAATGACTAACTAGGATGTTGCTGTGGTTGCCAATTTGGTATGGCTCCCGCCGTGACTGCTCAGTTGGCCTCTAGTGTCTTGTGTGTGTGGTTGCCTCGGGTCTTGGGCTTCTCCGGGGATCCACCTTTCTGGTCAGCTTGTACTCTGCTGGGCTGGTGGATCACATACCACAGGGTGTGTGATCTCTGTTGAGCTTTCACTTTCTGTACAGGACTTCTCCCCGTTCTGTGTGCTCTGGCCCAGGCTGTTAGATCGTGCAGTGGCGACCCCACCGGGTGTGTGGTTTCTGTCGAGTCTCCGCCTCCCTGGCCGCACGTCTCCCCCCTCTGTGCACACTGTGCTGGGTTGGGGCGTGTCTTCTGCACCCCTCGTCTATCAGCTGGGCCTTCAAGACCCTGCTCAGCACTGCCTCGCCCAGGAAGTCTACCAGGTTTCTGCTAGGCACAGACGACCAGTCTCTCTGGGTGCCTTTGTAGCACTGTGTAGATCTTTCTCGGGTCTTGTTCACCTTTGTATTCCCCCGGTATAAACCGAGTCTAGTGCCCGCCTGCAGCCTGCTCTCCGGCAGGTTCAAGCAGACCTGGGAACTCTCCTACCACACTATTCCCAACCAGAAATTCATTAGGCTTTTTTCCAAACTGGTGGTCGCAGAGATGGTATCTGCCTCCCAGTAACAGGAAGTTTACCAGGGCCGGAGTCCAGGGTGTGGTGGAGTGACAGTTGGCCCGCCCGTACTTCCTAGCCCTCCCAAAACTGGTCGGGACGCCCCACACCCCCAGCCCTGCCAGAGAACCGTGGAGGGAGTGGGAGAGGAGGTCGGCCCGCAGGGTCCGGAAAGCCCCGCGCCAGGCCAAGCAAATGGGCTCAGTGATGGCCGAGCAGGGCGGAGCTGCCCGCACCTGGGAAAATGGAGGCAGCACCGGGGCAATGAGTGGCCTGGTGGTGCAGGCGGGGAGCCGCGTGGGCATGCACCCCCCGAACAGAGCTTTGCCAGGGATCACTCACAGTGCTGTGCCAGGTCGGGCGCTCGCTCTGTCTCTGGTTTGTTGCCTTCCGTGTTCTCGGCGCTGCCGCCTCGGGCTGTTCAGTCGCGGCGCCGCTCGGGCGCTCCCAGGAGTCTTCTTTAATGCCGGCCTGAAACCTCGAATCCTGGATAGGGCAGTTGGCCGCCTTCAGTGCGGCCCCAGCCTCCGGGATCCTGGCTGCATCCACAGCAGCCCTGGCGCTGTGTTCCCTGTTTCAAGACTCGCTTTTGCAGCTAAGAATCAGTTCTTTTCCTGCTCCACACTTCAAAGCTGTTGCCTGTAAATGAGGCAGCCTCTCCTGCCGGGGGCAAAGTGGCGTTGAGCCCCCACGACCGGCCAGCAGCAGCAGTCCTCCCTTAAGAGATGGCCAGAGAAAGGTCCACAAGTTTCCCGGCTGCCTGAGGCCCAGTGGCCACCTTTTCCACCTCAGCTACTCCGCGCCAGCCGCCGCAGCCGCCGCCATCTTGAAAACCTCCATATTCCTATTTTTAAAAAAATTAATTAATTTATTTATTTTTAATCTCAGTGTTGCAATTTTATTTATTTATTTTTAATTTATTTTTTATTATACATATTTGTGGGGTACAAAGTTGACTCTAGTAACCACAGTTCTGTTCTCTCCTTCTGAGAGTTCAATGTTTTATTGTTATTGTTGTTTCTCTCTCTCTTTCTTTATTATTTATTTATGAATTAAACTCACACTTATGAGTAAGGATGTGTGATATTTCTCTTTCTGTACCTGGGTTGTCTCATTTAGCATAATTTCGTCCAGATCTGTCCATATTGCTGCAAATGGCAGAATTTTATTCTTTTTTGTGGCTGACTAGTATTCAATTGTGTATATACACCACATTTTCATTATCCAGTTATCTATCAATGGACATTTAGATTGATTCCATAGGCTGGCAATTGAAAATAGAGCTGCAATAAACATGGGAGTGCAGATATCCCTTTGACATGATGATTTCCATTCCTTTGGACATATACCCAGAAGTGGAATTGCTGGATCGTATGGTAGTTCTATCTATACCTGTCTGAGAAACCTCCATACTCTTCTCCATAATGGCTCTGCTAATTTACAGTCCCACCAACAGTGCAGAAGAGTTCCCCTTTCTCCACATCCTCACCAGCATTTGTTATATTCCTTACAAGCTAAAAACTTTTGAGGAAGTAATTATATTTTAACCATCTCAGCTTCCCCAGAATCTAGAAAAGTGCCTGGCTTATAATGGATAATCAATTAGGAGTTTTTGAAAGGATCAATGAATGAATGAATGAATGAATGAATGAGGCTTAAATAACTCTTGGTCTTCAGAAAGCCAGGAAGAGGAAACTGAAATTAATTATTTTCACCACTTTAAGCTGCTTTGGGTCAATGGTACTGGAAGAGAGGCTCAAATTCCTAGCTAAAATGGTTTCTGGCATATATGTTTTATCTCATCTTCTTTATTTCTATGCCACACACTTGGATCAGTATATATCACATAGTAGGTGCCTAAAAAATGTCTGATAAATGGATGCAAGATCAAAGAGACTTCATTTTCCACCACAGGATCTTGGTGGTGTCACATTAGAAGATGGCCTGCAGCCTCAGTACCAAGTTGGGCAGTTGGGGCCAGAAGTTGCAGATATGGCAGACTCACAGGAACCTTCACCAATGAGAGTGAAGTGGGGAGTGGGGCAAGTCTTCAGGGAGGGGCCCCCAGACTCTGCCCAAGCCAAGTAGAAATAGACCCAAGTATATCAGCCACAGATGTCAGCTATGGGTGCCAGCTGTGGATGCCAGCCATAGAGTGGTGCCAAGCATTTCTCAGCAGACACCAGGCACCTCACACCCAAGCACAAGTGCAAATCCAGGGGCTCCCCTCCCCCAGCACCATGGTCAATGGAACCCAAAGAGAGCAGCAAGAAAGAAAGAAAAGAGCTCTTAAGAAGTGAGCAGAAAAACTAGTGAATCTAAAGATTCTGCATACATGAGTGGGCCAAACTAACTTTAAACTAAATTGGACTAAGTATTGTTGGGTTTTTTTGCTACCCAAGTGGGTGGAAGGCTCATAAAATAATCAGATTAGGTATAAAGAAATAAAGTAGCTAATTTTCTTTGTACACCTGAATGTTCGGGGAGTAATTTGGGGACTCTGCTACTCACAGGCAGTTTTGATCTCTGTCATCTTAGTCAGGGGGTTCAGGAAAGGTCTGGTTTGCAAGATAAAGCTAGAAGCAATCCCATTCAACCTCATACCAGGAGGGTTTCCTGGGCTTGGGATGCTTTGATTGTTTGTCTGTCCTGTCTCCATCTCTTCCTTTTTCTTCCTCTGAGTCTTCTCTTTTCCTCCATCCTCTCTTCTTTCATCTCTTGACCCTTTTCTCTTTCTCTCTAAAGATAGAAAATGCACACAGATGGGCAAGCTGTACCAGAATGATTCCTTTGTGAATTTTTTGGAGAGTTAGAAGGAGAAGTCAAGCTGAACTACAGAAGCCCTCAGGAAGCACTTCTCTGACAGTCATAGGTGCCCCAAAGAACCTTACAATGATATTATTAATGGAGCATATATTTCCACTGCAGAGCCAAGGGAGAAATATGAAAGGGAAAGACAAAGACTCTTTAGAGTACTTCGCATTTAGCGGATGAATATGTTAGTGAATTGAAGAAACCCTCAAAAAGTTTAGCAAGTGGAACATTCCTGATGTAGTACGTTAACTCAAGTAACCTAATATAATAACCATAAGGAAAAAACAAGTCATGCTCCCCAGAGACTATCTATAGTCACAGAAAGAAGATGTGGAACTTTAAGTAAATAACTAATTGGAATGATGAAAAGTGTTGCTTTGACTAATAGTGAGATCTCTCTTTGGAAATATGAACTGTCCTTGCTTTGAGGTTTTTCACACACAAAGTAATACTGCTCCAGTAAAATTTCTGAGTGTTTAGTAGGTGACAGAATCTTAGAAAATAAGAAAGGGGATTAAAACCAAACAATTTCAGGGCCTATCTGTAGGAGAAAGACAAGAAGGTAATAAAATGTTCTCACTCTGCTTCCTCTTTAGCCTCTTTGTGTAAACTTTTAACTCAAAAAGGTTAAGTTTAAAATCAAATTCACTTTGAAGCAATTTTAAGCCATACAAGTGGGTGAGGATAGAGGGCTTTGTACTAAACAGATCTCTTCCCTTAGAGATGACTTCTTCGATGTCATAATCCATTGGGCAATGATAGGAAAGAGGTAGCCTTAGTTGAGCTCCTACTATGCGACAGGCAGTACATTAATTATTCTATATGACTTACTTCATTTAATTCTTACCACAATTCTAAGACTCAAAATATTATCTCCATTTTACAGATAAGGGATCATTTGGTTTAGCCCCTTAGATGAATTTCTGAATTACCAGGGTAGATGTTTGTCCTTTCTTCTCCCAAAGCCTCCAAGAAGAGAAGCCTGTCTTCCTCTCAGTGTGGCCCATTTCAGCAATAGTTCTTTGAAGATTTTGAACATAAATTCTCATTTGCAACCCAAGTCTTCCTTAGACCATTAATTCCTGAGTGATTAAACCATGAGTTTTCTGCACAACAATATGTGGATTTTGCTGAATGCAGATAAGATAGTATCGGAAAGAGGAAGATCAAAGGGCAGGAGGAACAATGAGTAGATTTTGTTCAGGACATTGAGCTTTGTTCTATAACTATGAAATATGACTTGTGTTCTTATTATTACAAAGGAACTATACACTCCTTATTTTAAAAAGTAAAATATTGTATAGCATGTCATACATAGAGAGAACTTCCTCTGAAATCCCCCCCTTAGGGTATTACTACCTTGGTCTTTAAGAAAGACCTGACTGGGAAGAACTGAGTGTGGCTGGGTCCTTCTGAAAGCTAAAAACAGGACTTCAGCAGAAAGACCTGGACTTGCGTCTCAGCTCCAACCTTGGGCAAGTTACGTGAATTCTCTGAATCTCAGTTTCCTAGGTGTCAAATGTTATCATAGCCTAATTCATAAGGCTATGGAGAGGCTTAAATGTGATGTATGTAAAGCTCTCAGCACGATGCTGAGAGTAGGCATTTGGCAATTGTGCCCAATTGAATATCAGGGATGTTCCAGATATTAGGATCCTCCTGCCTGCAAGGTAAAATAACCAGCTGCTGAGACAATTCCCCAACCTCCATGGTGATTATTATTTTTTTCACCGAGTTAATGGCTGGACTTCAGGCATTCAGTTTAGAGAACAAGTCCTTGATTAAAGTTTGTTGATTTTTTTTTTTAATTTGATTTTTGAACTTTATTTAGTGGAATGACCTCTGTTGGCATATTATTATTCAAGGTAGCCTGTGGCTGGCCATGACAGACAATTAGGTAGCAAATTTATCACAAAGTAAATCCTCAGTTTTTTTTCTTTTCTAGTTAAGTTCCTCAAAGCATAATCCTGTCACTTGTGGATTCAATGAGCTAGTCACTGTCTTCCAGCATCAAAGTTAAACATCACACGGACATTTAATTTTTAACACAAGGTTTCTATAGGAATTTTCTTCTGTTTGTGTGTTCTCTATTGAATGCTTGAAGCCACTCATATTAAAGCAGACACTTTAGAATGACTAATGATTTTGTGATATAATTTTCAGACTCTCAGAATAAATTTTACTTCTGTCATAAAAGTCTATGAGCCCAACTTTTGATAAACTGAAACCTGGAGCTGCCCTCTCCAGTCCTTGGGTAGGGATTGCTGCAAGGAGAGAGCCGCAAGATTGGGAAGGCTGTTTCTTGCTAATGAATGCCCAGCCATCCCACTTGGTCTGGTTGAAAAGCAAGACTCAAAGTCTCAGGCTCTGCGACTGCCAAGATCCTGTCACTCTTAATGTGCTCGTTCCCAGCTGTGGCCCATGATGCCTCTTCAAACAAATTATTCTGTAACGATTGATTGTGTCCCACCCCCTTTAGATGGCCCATAACCACATTTGAGAGTTAGACAGAAATACTGCCTGACAGATGATCTGCGCTGGGGCCAGAAGGCTTAAAGTGCAACATCTCCCAATGAACTTGCCAATGTGGGATGTGCGTGGGGCCCACACCTAACAACTGTGTCGGTGGTAACAGGGCCTATGTGCCTAAACACTCAGCTGCTTCTCGTCTGCATGTGACCTCAGGGCTTTGGAGCAATGGCATGTCTGGACTTTTCTTCCTAAGATCCCATGCACCTCCATCAAACTAGCAATTTTGTTAATTTTCTCTCTCCATCTAGCTGGCCTATAAACTCCATAAGTGGAAGAGATTGTTGTCTGTTTTGTTTACTGCTGTATGTCCAGCTCCCAGGTGTCTGCTTGACATGTAACAGGTGCTCAGTTTATATTTGTTGAATGAATGAAGAAAAGGAGATTCCAACAGCAATGTCTTTCCTCAGTTTTCCTCAAGGAAAGGAAGGTCCTCGTAGAAATAAGCAGGTAGTGAATATGCTGATTATGGAAACTTGCTTTATTAAAACATGAGACACTTCAGGATACCTGTTTATCATTATAATAGGTGTTTTCTATTCTGAGGTTTAGTTGCAATGTGGTAATTGATGTCCCTTCAAGATTATAAGATAATACCGTAGATGAAGAAAAATGTGCTGCTTTTCATTTACTTTTACTATTCCTACTCACTAAAGCATTTAAAATGGCTACATGGATCATTTTAATAAGAAATGAATTTCAGTAATTGACCTGTCAAAAGAAACATGGTTTATCCCATAAAATTCTGTGTAAGTTTGTTGTTTATATTTTGAAGGATGGGAGTGATTTGGGGGAGGTTCTAGAAATATTTTTCCCTCTGATGAAGTCTGAGTACCAAAACAGTTTAATAATTCTTTCTTCATTTCTTTTAAAAGATTTACTTCCTGTACTATCTAGACATGGCTGATTCTGATCATGCCGAAAATCTGTTATTTTTCCCCATGGCACTTGTCCCCGCCTGGCATATGTTCCAGTTGCTGCAATTTAACATGAATTTACTCATTTAATGGTTTAACATTCATCTCCCCAGCTCGATTGTAAGCAGGAATTTTTGAAAGTTTTGTTCATGCTGCTTCTTCTGTGCATAGAATAGTGCCTGGAGTGTGATAAATGCTTCATAAATAATTGCCAAACTATGTGTTAATTAAAATTTACATTACAAATTCCAATATCTGTGCGAACATATCTTAGAGAGAAAGTGATGGCAATAATAGTGCTTGGCTCTCAGGACATCCACTGTAGAAGAAACAGGTCTAGACTAGGACAGGTGTGGGATCAGTCCACACTTTTCTAGATGTGTTGCCATCAGGCATTTAAACTCCCCAAGGCTCAATTTGATATTTGCAAAATGGGAAGAACAATAGCTTTTTAATAAGATAGTTACAAATATTACATGAGATTAAGGATATAAATGTACTTTGTGAAAACTGCTAAGACTTACAGAAGCATCAGACTTTGTTATGTGTTGGGTGCACATGTTGATGGAAGGAGGGATTGATTTGCCCTGATTACTCAGTTCAACCTGTCTGCTGAAGAGGCTACTAATGGATGCTCAGTTGTCATAGTAGTTACATAAAAGAAGATGAATTTTCAATGAAATAGCAGGATTCAGGGGGCTCACCAGAATCTGCCAAGGAGAGTTTAAAAAAAATCATATGTTCTTAAATGTAATAAGCTGCATTAGTTGTTCACAATTATTTGTTTCCCTTACTTGCCCCCAGGCCTGCCATATATGCCTTGAGTTCCTGTAGGTGTTTAGTCCTCACTCCATGAACACTGGGCATGGCCATAGATCTGCCTTAGTCAATGAATTCTAAGTGGATGTGATGCATGCCACACCAATGTCGAAACCTTAGATGTGTTGGCATGGTTTGGCTTGGCACCCTTTTAGCTTCTGCCCTCAGTTATGAGAACGGCATGCCCTAGTTAGTGGATACTCTGTCAGCCTGGGTTCTGGAATGAGAATACACATGCTTCTAGGTCAAGCCCAGACAAGCCCAACAGAGTTGCGGGAGACCCACAGCCCTCATGAAACGTGAGCACAAATGTCTCTGTGAGCCACTGAGATGTCGAGGTGGTATGTTACCCTAGCAAAAATTAATCCATATACCAGGATCCACGCCCATTGAAGCACATGCTATGAGGCTCGGGGATCTGTGTTTTTTAAAGCTCTCCATGTGATTCTGACAATCCGTCAGGTTTGGGAACCACTGTCCTAAACTGTCTACCCCCCTTCCCTCCTTCCTGCCACCTGCCTATATCAACAGGGATTGACTAATGCTTTCGTGGTTCCTATAACTCAGCTGGTAGCATTCCTGGTTGTCAGGTTAGTAGGAAAATAAAAGAATACCCCTCTGCTTAGAGATGGTGATAAAATGTGGAGCTACAGAGACGGAATTAAATCAGAGACTTTAGGGTCGCCTGACCTCCCCTCTCCAGTGCTTTATTGGGAATGTGATAGAATAATTTATTGCTGAAAAAGCAAGATAAAACCTATAGAAGGACATATGCTGGTATAGGCCAGATGGTTTGGATTTGTGTGTAGTAATTATTCTAGTTTCTGACAATCCCTAATAAGTCTGCTACGTTAGCTACTAAATTATTATTGGTTAATCGATGCCCAGCAGATCTGCCTGCTGACAAGGTCTTAAGGCACCCGCAAGGGGCAAGAGAGTGTTGCCAATGGTAACTGATAAGGACAAAGCCTGTGGTTCCATGGAAGCCTTTTAGCTTTACTTACTACCTTCTCAGAAATAAAACTAGAGCTTGCATGTTTGGGTTCTGAAGAATAATGACCTTTTTGTTCACTGCCCACTTGTAACTGGGCCATATGAAAGATCACAGGCAAGATTAAAATCACTTTATTTTACACAAGAAAAATATTATTAAAATTTGTTGGACAATTTCATAATCACAGTTATTTCTTAATAAAGTTTAGACAATACTCCATGGAAGATCAGATCTGTAACAAATAGTCCTACTTCTTCCAATGTCAGTGACACTCCAGTAAGGATGCCACATCTGATTTGATTGTTTTTGTTTTCGTTTTGTTTTATTTTTTGAACGGAGAACAAGGGAATGGGGAAATGTTTTAATTATTATCATTTAGGACATAAAAATTGAACTTGAATGTGATCCTATTTTGGCTTTGCTGGATTGATTGTATGTGCTGTAACCAACTGCTCTCTTCATGTAGTAAAAGCAAAATTCCCACAGGCTCAGAATTATAGTCAATAGGACAGAAAAAGCTATTTTATGTACTCAGCTATGGCCAAGAGGACTTTTTATTTTATTTATTTATTTATTTATATTTTTTTAAATTTTATTTTGTCGATATACATTGTGGCTGATTATTGCTCCCCATCACCAAAACCTCCCTCCCTTCTCCCTCCTCCCCCCCCAACAATGTCCTTTCTGTTTGCTTGTCATATCAACTTCAAGTAATTGCGGTTGTTATATCTTCTCCCCCCCCCCGGTTTTTTTTTTTTTTTTTTGTGTGTGTGTGTGTGTGTGTGTGTGTGTGAGAATTAATATATTAATTTTTAGCTCCCACCAATAAGTGAGAACATTTGGTATTTCTCTTTCTGTGCCTGACTTGTTTCACTTAATATAATTCTCTCGAGGTCCATCCATGTTGTTGCAAATGGCAGTATTTCATTCGTTTTTATAGCTGAGTAGTATTCCATTGTGTAGATGTACCACATTTTCCATATCCACTCATCTGATGATGGACATTTGGGCTGGTTCCAACTCTTGGCTATTGTAAAGAGTGCTGCGATGAACATTGGGGAACAGGTATACCTTCGACTTGATGATTTCCATTCCTCTGGGTATATTCCCAACAGTGGGATAGCTGGGTCGTATGGTAGGTCTATCTGCAATTGTTTGAGGAACCTCCATACCATTTTCCATAGAGGCTGCACCATTTTGCAGTCCCACCAACAATGTATGAGAGTTCCTTTTTCTCCGCAACCTCGCCAGCATTTATCGTTCAGAGTCTTTTCGATTTTAGCCATCCTAACTGGAGTTAGATGGTATCTCAGTGTGGTTTTGATTTGCATTTCCCAGATGCTGAATGATGTTGAGCATTTTTTCATATGTCTGTTGGCCATTTGTATATCTTCCTTAAAGAAATGCCTACTTAGCTCTTTTGCCCATTTTTTAATTGGGTTGCTTGTTTTCTTCTTGTAAAGTTGTTTGAGTTGCTTATATATTCTGGATATTAATCCTTTGTCAGATGTATATTTTGCAAATATTTTGTCCCACTCTGTTGGTTGTCTTTTAACTCTGTTAATTGTTTCTTTTGCTGTGCAGAAGCTTTTTAGTTTGATATAATCCCATTTGTTTATTTTTCCTTTGGTTGCCCGTGCTTTTGGGGTCGTATTCATGAAGTCTGTGTCCAGTCCCATTTCCTGAAGTGTTTCTCATATGTTTTCTTTAAGAAGTTTTATTGTTTCAGGGTGTATATTTAAATCTTTAATCCATTTTGAGTTGATTTTAGTATACGGTGAGAGGTATGGATCTAGTTTCATTCTCCTGCATATGGATATCCAGTTATCCCAGCACCATTTGCTGAAGAGGCAGTCCCTTCCCCAGTGAATAGGCTTGGTGCCTTTGTCAAAGATCAGATGGCAGTAAGTGTGTGGGTTGATTTCTGGATTCTCTATTCTATTCTATTGATCAGTGTGTCTGTTTTTATGCCAGTACAATACTGTTTTGGTTATTATAGCTTTGTAGTATAGCTTAAAGTCAGGTAGTGTTATGCCTCCAGCTTTATTTTTTTTGCTCAGCATTGCTTTAGCTATGCGTGGTCTTTTATTGTTCCATATAAATGTCTGAATAGTTTTTTCCATTTCTGAGAAAAATGTCTTTGGAATTTTGGGGATTGCATTGAATTTGTATATCACTTTGGGTAGTATGGACATTTTCACTATGTTGATTCTTCCAATCCAAGAGTATGGGATATCTTTCCATCTTCTTGTATCCTCTCTAATTTCTCTCAGCAGTGGTTTGTAGCTCTCATTATAGAGATTTTTCACCTCCTTGGTTAACTCAATTCCTAAGTATTTTATTTTTTTGGTGGCTATTGTAAATGGGCAGGCTTTCTTGATTTCTCATTCTGCATGTTCACTATTGGAGAAAAGAAATGCTACTGATTTTTGTGTGTTGATTTTGTATCCTGCTACTGTGCTGAAATCATTTATCAATTCCAGCAGTTTTTTTGTAGAGGTTTTAGGCTGTTCGATATATAGGATCATGTCATCTGCAAACAGGGACAGTTTGACTTCATCTTTTCCAATCTGGATGCCCTTTATTTCCTTCTCTTCTCTGATTGCTCTGGCTAGTACTTCCAACACTATGTTGAATAGGAGTGGTGAGAGTGGGCATCCTTGTCTAATTCCTGTTCTTAAAGGAAAAGCTTTCAGCTTTTCCCCATTCAGGATGATATTGGCAGTGGGTTTGGCATATATGGCTTTAATTATGTTGAGATACTTTCCCTCTATACCTAACTTATAGAGGGTCTTTGTCATGAATGAGTGCTAAACTTTATCAAATGCTTTTTCAGCATCTATAGAGATGATCATATGGTCCTTGTGTTTGAGTTTATTAATATGGTGTATTACATTTATTGATTTGCGTATGTTGAACCAACCTTGCATCCCTGGGATGAATCCCACTTGATCGTGATGAATAATTTTTCGTAAGTGTTGCTGTATTCTGTTTGCCAGTATTTTAGTGAGGATTTTTGCATCTATATTCATCAAGGATATCGGCCTGTCGTTTTCTCTCTTGGTTATATCTTTACCTGGTTTTGGTATCAGGATGATGTTTGCTTCATAGAATGAGTTTGGGAGATTTGCATCCATTTCAATCTTTTGGAATAGTTTGTAAAGAATCGGTGTCAATTCCTCTTTGAATGTTTGGTAAAATTCTGCTGTGAATCCATCTGGTCCTGGGCTTTTCTTTCTTGGGAGCCTTCTGATAACAGCTTCAATCTCCTTTATTGTTATTGGTCTGTTCAAATTTTCTACGTCTTCATGGTTCAGTTTTGGGAGCTTGTGTGTGTCCAGAAATTTATCCATTTCCTCCAGATTTTCAAATTTGTTGGCGTATAGTTGTTTATATTAGTCTCGAATGATTCCTTTTATTTCAGATGAATCAGTTGTAATATCGCCTTTTTCATTTCTAATTTTTGTTATTTGAGTCTTCTCTCTTCTTCTTTTTGTTAGCCATGCTAATGGTTTGTCAATTTTATTTATCTTTTCAAAAAACCAACTTTTTGATTTGTTGATCTTTTGAATTGTTTTTTGGTTTTCAATTTCATTCAGTTCTTTTTTTTTTTATTTTATTTTATTTTGTCAATATACATTGTGGCTGATTATTGCTCCCCATCACCAAAACCTCCCTCCCTTCTCCCTCCCCCCCCAACAATGTCCTTTCTGTTTGCTTGTCATATCAACTTCAAATAATTGTGGTTGTTATATCTTCTTCCCCCCCCCCCCCGGTTTGTGTGTGTGTGTGTGTATGTGTGTGTGTGAATTTATATATTAATTTTTAGCTCCCTCCAATAAGTGAGAACATGTGGTATTTCTCTTTCTGTGCCTGACTTGTTTCACTTAATATAATTCTCTCAAGGTCCATCCATGTTGTTGCAAATGGCAGTATTTCATTCGTTTTTATAGCTGAGTAGTATTCCATTGTGTCAATTTCATTCAGTTCTGCTCTGATCTTAATGAGTGCTTTCCGTCTGCTAATTTTAGGTTTGGATTGTTCTTGTTTTTCTAGTTCTTTAAGGTGAAGTGTTAGGTTGTTCACTTGCCATCTTTCCTTTCTTCTGAAGTGAGCATTTAATGCAATAAATATCCCCCTCAGTACTGCTTTTGCAGTATCCCATAGGTTTTGGTATGATGTATCATTGTTTTCGTTAGTTTCAATAAATTTTTTGATTTCCTGCTTGATTTCTTCTTGGACCAATAAGTCATTAAGTAGAATGCTGTTTAATTTCCATGTGTTTGTATAGTTTCCAGAGTTTCGTTTGTTATTAATTTCTAGTTTTAATCCATTGTGGTCTGAGAAGATACATGGGATAATTCCAATTTTTTTGAATTTATTGAGACTTGATTTGTGACCTAATATGTGATCTATCCTGGAGAATGATCCATGTGCTGATGAAAAGAATGAATATTCTGAGGTTGTTGGGTGGAATGTTCTGTAGATATCTGCCAATTCCAATTGGTCTAGAGTCTTGTTTAGATCTTGTGTTTCTCTACTGATTCTTTGCCTAGATGATCTGTCTAATATTGACAGTGGGGTGTTCAGGTCCCCTGCTATTATGGTATTAGTGTCTATTTCCTTCTTTAGGTCTAATAGAGTTTGTTTTATAAATCTGGCTGCTCCAACATTGGGTGCGTACATATTTATGATTGTTATGTCTTCTTGATGGATCAGTCCTTTTATCATTAAGTAGTGTCCCTCATTGTCTCTTTTTATGGTTTTTAGTTTAAAGTCTATTTTGTCAGATATAAGAATAGCCACTCCAGCTCGTTTTTCTTTTCTGTTTGCATGGTAAATCTTTTTCCATCCTTTCACTCTTAGTCTATGTGAATCTTTATGGGTGAGGTGGGTCTCTTGTAGGCCGCATATAGTTGGGTCCTCCTTTTTGATCCAGTCAGCCAGTCTGTGTCTTTTGATTGGGGAATTTAAGCCTTTTACATTAAGAGTTGTTATTGAAAGGTGTTGATTTATTCCTAGCATTTTATTGGTTGTTTGGTTGTCTTAGGTGTCTTTTGTTCCTTGCTTTCTGATTTACTGTTTGGTTTCTGTGTTTGTTGGTTCATTAGGTTGTAGATAGCGTTTTTGTTTGCTTGTTTTCTCTTCATGAATGCCACTTTTATTATACTAGTGGGTATTGATTTTCAAGAGGGCTTTTTGAAAAGCACATTATTACAGAGCTTTGGACTGAACAATTGGAACCCCCCGAGTCTGTCTTTCACTACACAGGCGTCTAGTAGATCCAGAAGTAAAATCACTCTTCACAAGCCATGAATATACGATAGGCTTCTAGTATGTTTATTTCATCATCACAATAAACTTGGTAATATTCCATATTCAAACACATCAAAATAAGGATGTTTAGAGCCAAAGCTATGTAAGTCCCATTATCCCTTGTAAATGGAGGTCTACATTCCTTGAATGTAGCTTTCCTCAGCTCCTGCTGCCCATGAGTCCCAGAAGTATGAATTGATACATATCCAAGTACCCCTTGCGGAGTAAACTTAGCAACCAGCATCTATATTATTTGAAATGATGTGGCTATCTTAATGATTACTTAGATAGTAAACCCTCAACCTGAAACAACTGAGGAGGGATGACCAGGATACTCCTGCTGATAATCACAAATTCTTTGTTATGGTCCTTGCTGTAGATGCTGGCATGCAAGGTGCAGAGGCAGGGTTGAATTTGTAACTTTTTTGAATAAAACCTGAGTGTAAGTTTGTTTGCCTGGTTTTTACCATTTCTTCTAAAAAGGAAAACCAAAAATTCTTGGTAATTAAAGTTTCTGCATATTTAGATTCTGCTATTCTATTTTACAAAATCATGTGACTCTTTTCTTCTTTTAAAGCTATGAAAGCATTTGAAAATCTGTTTAAAGCAACAGACCTCCTCCTTCCCAGAAATCCAAATTTCAGGGGTTTTGCCTGGGATTATAGAGCCCTGGTTAAGAGTTGACAAGATAACAAAAACAGCAATGTACAGAAACCTACAGCTAGCATCATACTTAATGGTAAGAAACTTGAAGTCTTCCTACAAAGATCAGGAACAAGACAAGGATGTTTTTCCTCATCACTTCTTTTCAATATTGTATTGGAAGTTCTAGCTAATGCAATAAGATAAAAAAAGGAAATAAAAGGTATATTGATTGGGAAGGAAAAATAAAACTGTCTTTATTCGTAGATGACAAGATTGTCTATGTAGAAAATCCAAAGGAATTGACAAAAAAAAAAAAAAAGAAAGAAAGAAAAAAAAAAAAGAAAATAAACTCCTGGAACTAATAAGTGATTATTGCAAGGTTGTAGGATACAAGGTTAATGTATAAAAGTCAATCACTATTCTATATACCAATAATGACTGTGTGAAATTTAAAATTAAAAACACAATGCCACTTATATTATCACCCCACAAAATGAAATAACCTAAGTATAAATCTAACAAAATATGTACAAGATCTATATGAGGAAAACTACAAACTCAGATAAACAAAATCAAAGAAGTAAATAAATGGAAAGATATTCTGTGTTCATGGGCAGAAAGACTCAATAATTTCAAGATGTCAGCTCTTCCCAATTTGATCTATAGATTCAATGAATACCCAAGTAAAATCCCAGCAAGTTATTTTGTGAGTATCAACTAACAGATTCTGAAGTTTATATGAAGAGGCAAAAGACCCAGAATAGCCTCCACAATATTGAAGAAGAACACAGTAGGTAGACTGACATTACCTGATGCCAAGACTTACTACAAAGCTACAGTAATCAAGACACTGTGGTATTGGCTAAAGAACAGACACAGAGATCAATGAAACAGAATGGAGAGCCTGGAAATAGAGTCCACATAAAATAGTCAACTGGTCTTTGACAGGGAGTCTTTGACAAGGCAGCACAATGGAGCAAAAATAGTCTTTTCACAAATGGTGCTGGAACAACTGAATATCCACATGAAAAATAATGAACCTAGACTCAAACTTTACCCTTTCACAAAAATTAACTGGAAATGGATCATAGGCCTAAATGTGAAATGGGAAACTGTTAAACTCCTAAAAGATAACAGGAGAAAACCTCAACAACCTTAAGTAAGGTGATAATTTTTTAGATACAACACCAAAGACACAATCCATGAAAGAAAGAATTGATAAACTGGACTTCATTAAAATTAAAAACTTCTGTGAAAAACAATGTCAAGAAAATAAGAAGACAAGCCACAGACTCAGAAAAAATATTTGTAGAAGAAAAATCTGATAAAGGACTGTTATCCAAAATATACAATGAACTCTTAAAATTCAACAATAAGAATACAATCTAATTTAAAAATGGGCCAAAGACCTTAACAGGCACCTCACCAAAGAAGATGTACACATGGAACATAAGCACATGAAAAGATTTGTTTCATCATATGTCTTCAGGGAAATGCAAATTAAAACAACAAAATATCACATTACATCTATTAGAATAGCCAAAATCCAGAACACCGATAACACCAAATGCTAGCAAGAATGTGGAGCAATAGAAATTATCATTTATTGCTGGTAGAAATGCAGAATGGTAAGCCATATTGGAAGGTAGTTTGGCAGTTTCTTTTTTTTTAACTTAAAAATATTCAATTGACAAGTAAAAATTATATATATTCAATGCATACAACATGATGTATTGATATACATACACATTGTGTAATGATTACCACAGTTAAATTAATTAATGAATCCATCACTGCCTATAGCTAAAATTTGTGTATGTGGGGTGAGAGTGAGGCTGAGGATACTTAAAATCTGCTCTCATCCAATTTCAAGTAAACCACACAGTATTATTAACTATAGTCACCATGCTGTACATTAGTTCCCCAGCAATTAGTCATCTTATAACTGAAACTTTATAAACTTTGACCCAAATCCCATTTCCTCCACCTCCAGCCACTGGCAACCACCATTCCACTCTCTGCTTCTATTAGTTCAATTATTCTATATTTCACTTAGAAGTTAGATCATATGGCATTTGTCTTTCTGTGTCTGGTTTATTTCACTTAGCATAATATGCTCCAGGCTCATCCATGTTGTTACGAATAGCAGGATTTCCTTCTTTTCTAAGGCTGAGTAGTATTTCATTGTCTATATAATACTAGTTCAAAAGTTCATAGAAAAATTCATATTATCTTTTAATTCTATTTTTCCACAAACTTTTTGAAGTACCCTCATACATACCACATTTTCTAAATGTCCACTGATGGACACTTAGGTTGTTTCCATATTTTGGCCATTGTGAATAATGCTGCAATGAACATGGGTGTGTAGACACCACTTCAAGATACTGATTTGGTTTTCTTTGTATATATACCCAGGAATGGGATTGCTGGATCACACGGTAGTTCTATTTTTAATTTTTTGAGGAGCCTCCATAATGTTTTCCAAAATTGCAATAACAATTTACATTCCCACCAACAGTGTACAAGGGTTCCCTTTTTTCCACCCCTTTGCCAGCACTTATCTCTTGTCTTTTTCATAATGGCCATCCTGACAGGTGTGAGGTGATACCTCATTGTGATTTTGATTAGCATTTGCCTGATAATTAGCATGTGGAGCACCTATTCATATACCTTTTGGACATTTGTATGTCTTCTTTGGAAAAATGTCTATTCAGGTCCTTTTTTCCATTTTTTAATTGAATTAATTGGCTTTTTTGCTTATTTGTTTTTTGTTTTGTTTTGTTTTGCTCTTGAGTTGTGTGAGTTCCTTATATATTTTGTATACTAAACCCTTATCATTTACAAGGTTTGCAAATATTTTATCCCAGTCATAGGTTGCTTTTTATTTTGTTGATTGTTTCCTTTGCTTTGCAGAAGCTTTTTAGTTTGATGTAGTCCCACTTTTTATTCTTGCTTTTGATGTCATATCCAAAAAGTCATTACCAAAACCAATGTTGAGGAGATTTTTTCTTTTTTCTCTTCCAAAAGTTTTATGGTTTCAGATTTTACATTTAACTCTTTAATCCATTTCAGCTTAATTTTTGTATACGGTGTAAGACAAGGGTCCAATTTTATTCTTTTTCATGTTGCTATCTAGTTTTCTCAACACCATTTATTGAAAAGATAATCAATCCTTTCTCCATTGTGTATTCTCGGTGCCCTTGCCAAAGATTAGTTGACCGTGTATGTCTGGGTTTATTTCTGGCCTCTCTATTCTATTCCATTGGTATATATGTTGGTATTTGTGCCAGTACCATACTGTTTTGATTATTATAGCTTTATAATGTAGTTTGAAATCAGGGAGTGTGATACCTACATTACTGTTCTTCTTTCTCAAGATTGCTATTCAGGATCTTTTGTGGCTCCATATAATTTGAGAATTGTTTTTTCTACTTTTGTGAAAAATGCCATTGGAATTTTGATAGAGATTGCATTAAGAATGTATATTGCTTTTGGTAATATAGACACTTTAACAACATTAATTCTTCTAATCCATGAACACAGGATATCTTTCCATTTATTTGTGCCTTTTTCAATTTTTTTCATCAATTTCATATAGTTTTTAGTGCAGGTCTATCACCTCCTTGGTTAAATTTATCCTTAAGTATTTTATTTTTTATGCTATTGTAAACAGAATTTTTTTTAAATTTCTTTTTTAGGTAGTTTGTTGTTAATGTATAGAAATGCAAGTGAATTTTGTATGTTGATTTTGTACCCTGCGAGTTTATTTGTTCTAACAGTTTTTTGGTAGAATCTTAGCATTTTCTATATGTAAGATTATGCCATCTGCAAACAGAAGCAATTTAACTTTTTCTTTTTTAATTTGGATGCCTTTCATTTCCTTTTCTTGCCTAATTGCTGTAGCCATGGCTGCCATTAATGTGCTGAATAGAAGTGGCAAGAGTGGGCAACCTTGTCTTGTTCCTGATTTTAGAGGAAACCCTTTCAATTTTTCACTGTTGAGCATGATATGAACTGTAGGCTTATCATATACAGCCTTTATTATGTTGAGCTACATTCATTCCTTCTATACATAATTTGGTGAGAGTTTTTATTGTGAAAGGATATTGAAATTTGTCAAATGCTTTTTCTACATCCATTAAGATGATCATATGATTTTACCCTTCCTTCTGTTATTATAGTGAATCACATTTATTAATTTGCCTATGTTGAACCATCCTTACATTCCAGGGATAAATCTCACTGATCACAGTGTATGATCCTTTTAAAGTGCTGTGAAATTTGGTTTGCTAGTATTTTCTTTAGGATTTTTGCATCTGTATTCATCAGGGATATTGGCCTGTTATTTTCATTTCTTAGCTGGGCTTATTACAAGGGAAATACGGGCCTTATAAAATGAGTTCAGAAGTGTTCCATCCTCTTTAATTTTTTGGAAGAATTTGAAAAGGATTGGCATTAATTCTTATTAAATTCTTGGTAGAATTTACCTGTGAAGCCATCTAGTCCTGGGCTTTTGGGGGAGGTTTTTAATCACTGATTCAGTCTCCTTACTTGTTAGTGATCTGCTTAGACCTTTTAGTTCTTCATGATTTAGTCTTGCTAGGCTGTGTATTTCTAGGAATTTACCCATTTCTTCTAGGTTATTGAATGCTATGGATTGAATGTGTCTCCCAAAAGTACATGTGTTGGAAACTTGATCCCCATTGTAACAATATTAAGAGTATTGGGAATTCTATTATGGTATTTGAAAGGCGGGGTCTTTAAAAGGTAATTGGATTGTGAGGACCATGCTGTCATGAATGGACTAATCCATTTACGGGGTAATAAGTTAATGGTTTAGTGGGTTGTTACGGGAGGGGCATTGGTGGCTTAGTAAGTATAGCAAGTGAGCACGTTAAGGCTCTCTTGCCATTCTCATCATGTAATACCCTATGGTGTCATGGGACTCTGTACAGAGTCCCCACCAAGAAGCTCCTCACCACATGTGCTCCCCGGCCCATGGACTTCCCAGCCTCAAAAACTGTAAGAAATAAATTTCATTTTCTTGTAAATTAATCAGTTTCAAGTATTCTGTTATAGCAATAGAAAGTGAACTAATGCATCCAATTTGTTGGTGTGTATAATTGTTCACAATAGACTCTCATGATCCTTTGTATTTCTATGGTAAGGTTGGCAGTTTCTTACAAAACTAAATATACTCTTACCATATGATCTAGCAATTGGTCTCCTTGGTATTTACCCAAAAGAACTGAAAATATATGTCCATACAAAAACTTGTACAAGAATGTTTATATCAGCTTTATTCATAATTGCCAAAACTTAGAAGCAACCAAGAAGTCCTCCAGTAGGTGAATGGATAAATAAACCATGGTACATCCAGACAATGGAATATTATTTAGTGATAAAAGGAAATGAGCTATACAAGCCATGAAAATATTGGGGGAACCTAAAATGTATATTACTAACTGAAAGATGCCAATCTGAAAATGCTATATACTATATGCCATCCCATCTACATGACATTCTGGAAAAGTCAAAACCATGAAGGCAATAAAAAGATTAGTAGTTTCTAGTGGCTGGGTGAGAGGAGAGGAGGCATAAATAGGCAGGGCACATAGGATATTTTAGGCAGTGAAAATAGTCTTTATGATACTATAATGGTGAATACATGTCATTATACATTTGTCTAAACCCACAGAATGTACAATACCAGGAGTGAACCCTAATGTAACCTAAGCACTTTGGGTGATTGTGATGCATCATGTGTTCATCAGTCATAACAAACGTACAACTTTGGTGGGGGATGTTGATAATGGGGGAGGCTAAACATGTGTGGGAGTAGGGGACATATATCTTCACCAACATTTGTTACTTTGTGTTTTTTAATAAGTATTATTGCCATTCTAATGGATGTAAAGTTGTATCTCATTGTGGTTTTTCTCTGCATTTCTCTAATGACTAATACTTGTTGGCAACTTGTATACCTTCTTTCAAAAAATGTCTATTCAAATTCTTTGCTCAGTTTTTAATTGGGTCGTTGATTTTGTTTTTGTTGAGTTGTAAGAGTTTTTATAAATTCCGGAGACTAGATCTTTATCATATGTATGACTTGCAAATATTTTCTCTCATTCTGTAGCTTTTCTTTTCACTTTCTTGATAATATCCTCTGATTCACAAAATTTTTTTTATTTTGATGAAACCCAATTTATCTATTTCTTTTTCTCTTGTTGCTCATGGCTTTAGTGTCATATCTAAGAGTCTATTACCAAATCCAGGGTCATGAAGATTTACTCCATTGTTTTATTCTAAGAGGTTTATGGTTTTATTGCTTAAATGTATGTTGTTAATCCATTTTGAGTAAATTTTTGTGTATGGTATGGTATGAGGTAGAAATCCAACTTCATTTTTTTGCACATGGAAATTCAGTTGTTTCAGCATCATCTGTTGAAGAGACTATTTTTCCCCCTTGAGTTGACTTGGCAGTCTTTGTGAAAAATTAATTGGCATAGATGTATGGGTTTATTTCTAGATTCTTAATTCTATTTCATTGGTCTATATGTCTATCTTTATGCCAGTACCACACTGTTTTGATTACTGTAGCTTTGTAATAAATTTTGAAATTGGCAAGTGTGAATCTTTCAACTTTGATCTTCTTTTTAAAGATTGTTTTGGCCATTTGGTGCCCTTTAAAGTTCCATATGAATTTGAGGACCAGCTTTTTTATTTCTGCAAACAAAAACAAAAACAAACAAACAAAAAACAGCTCAGAATTTTGATAAGGATTATGTCGAATCTGTAGAAAACTCTGGGTAGTATTGCCATCTTAACAATATTAAATCTTCCAGTGCATGAACACAGGATATCTTTCCATTTATTTAGGTCTTCTTTTCTTTCTTTAATCAATGTTTTATATTTTCAGCATGCAAGTCTTTCACCTCCTTGGTTGAATTCATTCCCAGGTAATTTATTCTTCTCAACACTATTATAAGTGGAATGATGTTCTGAATGTTCTTTTCATATTGTTTGTTTTTGGTATAAAGAAACACAATCGATTTTTTTGTTGTTGATCTTGTACCCTGCAACTTTTCCAAATTTGCTTATTAGCTCTAATAGCTTCCTTATAGTTTCTTTGGGCATTTCTACATATAGGATCATCTCGTCTGCAAAGAGATAATTTGACTTCTTTTTTTTCCAATTTGGATGCCTTTTTAAAAATTTTTCATGTCTAATTGCTCTGGCTAGAACTTCCAGGACAATATTGAATAATAGTGGTAAAAACAGACATTCTGATCTTAGAGGGAAAGCTTTCAGTCTGTCGCCATTGAGTATGTTAGCTATGGATTTTTCATAAATGCCCTTTATCATGTTTAGGAAGTTCCTTTTTATTCCTAGTTTCCTGAGAGTTTTTATCATGGAAAGGTGTTGGATTTTTCCAAATGCTTCTCTGCATCAGTTGAGATAATCATGTGGTTGGTTTTTTTTTTTTTCCTTTTCTTTGTATTGATGTGATGCATCATATGGACTGCTTTTCTTGTGTTGAGCCACCATTGCATTCCTAGGATAAATCATACTTGGTCATGGTGTATAATCCTTTTTATGTACTGTTGGATTTGAATTGCTAGTATTTTGTTGAAGATAAGGTTTTTAAATTTCATCCATCTAGTTTTTTATTTTGGAACTGTGAATAAGGAATTTTGACTTGTAGTTCAGTAAAGTGACTAAACAATCAATGCAAAGGAAGCTGATCAATGGAGCCACGTTAACAAGTAGGAGGTCTTCAACAGTGTGTCCCCATGGCCTAGGGTTCTGATTGGCTCTCTTCAACATTTTATATGGCTGGAAGACAAAGCAAACCTGTTTATCATACTTGCAGCTGTAAGAGCTGAAAGGGAGACTGAATGTTTGAGGGAGCAGAATAAAGATTCCAAAAGGTTCTGACAGCCTGAAATAATCAGGCCTAACTAACATGATGCATTTAAAAACCTGGAATCAATATTTTGGGTTCAGCAAAAGGGTTGGGGAATAGGAGGAATTGCTGTATTAAGAGCCATTCTCATGAACAGAGCTGGGATTTAGCTGACTGGACCTGCAGCAAGAGCTGAGCATTTTCAGGCTCCAGAAGAGGAGCACAAGCTGGAGCTGTGCTGACACAGTATCATGTCTGCAGTGCACTTATGCACATGTGTGTGGTGTGTGGGGCTTGCTTAGTACTTCTCTTGGCTCTGCAGGCCTGTCCACATCTGGAACATTTATTGCCTTCAGTTCTGGGTGCCAATTTTTAAGTGACAAACTGGAGCCCATCCAAAGGAGAGTGACCAGGACAAAGAAAGGGCTCAAAATCATGTCAGGCCGGGAAGTGCTGAAGGAACCAGGGCTGTTTAGCCTGGGGGAGAGGAGATTAAGTGGAGGATGTGATAGTTGTTTTTAAATCATGTGAAGGGAGAAATAGATTTGGCCTGTGTATTTTCAGAGAGGAGAAAAAGACCTAGAGATGGAAGTTAGACAAAGGGAGAGGTCAGCCTTCTACAAGGGAGATATTTCCAATAGTTAGTGAGATCTGAAAAATCCATGGGATGGACACATGGTGGGTGCCAAAAAAGTGTTTTAGGACTTAGCTCTCCCATCCCCACTTCTGAGGTATCACTCTCTGTATCCTCATGGTTATGATAGAAGTATGTTGAAGATTGCACCCAACCTGAGTCAGGACAACGAGTCCTCTCCCTGGGATTTTAGGACTTGGGAGAGAGAAAGAGTGAGGGTGCCTATGGCTGAGACCCTAAGAGGGAAAACTGGGGAAGAGTTTCTCACCAAGAGGAGAAGACTCAGATACAGCAAGAAAAAAAAAAAAAGAAAAAGAAAAACTAGCACTCATTGGAGACAGAGAGAGGGAAAACAGAAAGAAGGGTATTTGAGTCTTGAATTCCAGATATTCCCGAGGCTCACTATTTTCTTACCCTCCCACAACTTGGTCATGCAACTCTTTCTTGGTTTGTGAAACACTCTAGTATCATTCCAAAGGGTGGTCTCTCTTACTTAAATTAGAGTTGGATTTTCATCATTTTTAGTTCGAAGGACTCTCATACCAGCTGTCTCAAGAGGTAGTGAGATCTCCATCTTTGGAGGTGTTTAAAAGAAACGAGGCTACCATCATCACCTGCCAAGAATTCTAGGAAGTGAGTGGGAGTAAAAAGAAATAGGATTGGTCATGTGTTGATAATTTTTGAAGCTGGGTAATGTGTTTGTTATCTTATTCTCTCTGCTTTTTTGTACATTTGACATTTTCCCTAAGATAAAATGATATGGAAAGGATACCAGCACTGAGGGAAGTTGAACTGAATCAACAGTTCTCAAACATATCTGACTCCTCTGGGTAGATTTAAGAATTCAGGGCTTTTCCCCTGGAAATTTTGATTCAGTCGATCTGGGATGAGACTCAGGATTCTATAGCTTTTCAAAGCTTTCCAGATGGCTCTGACCAACATGTAATTAAAATCATTGTTGGATTAGATGACATTTAAGGCATCTTCCAAATCTGAGATCCATAGGCTCAAGGGTATTAAAGGCTGAAAGTGACCAACATCTTTAATTTCAAAATGTGGAAATTCAGATCCAAAGAGGTCAAGTGATTACGGTTACAAAACTAATAAGTGGCAGCAGAGAAAAATCTTAAATCCAGGCTATCCCATGTTCACTGTCTTGTTCTCACTGATTTTATAAAATTACAAAAACCTTCCTGATCAATAAGGTGAAACAAAGAAAGCTGCCTTTGGATCTAGAATGCTTCGCTCAAATCTTGGTTCTGCCATTTACTAAACTCTTTGTGTCTCAGTTTTCTCATCTGTACCCACTTCACAGGGATTTGCTGTTATCAGTTAAATAAGTCAATATATATATATATATATATATATGTTTAAAACAATGATTAGCGTGTGATAAACACCATCTATGATCTATTAGTTTTGAACCTCATATGTTTAGAATCATGGGTGTATTCTTTGTATCTTTTTTCGTTCAGCATTCTGTTTGTAGGAATTACCTATGCTGTTGCATGCAGCAGGTACTACTTTTTTCAAATGAAGTTTTATGTCCCTAAGAAGGAATGGTTTTTTTCGTTATAAAATTATCAACCAAATTTACTTGACTTGTACATAAAATTGGTTCATATTTTTTCTTCCCATCCATTCCAACTCTTATCGTCTAGTCCCATGGGGGTCAGTGCTACTTGATGGGGGAAAATAAAAATGATTCCCATGCTAGGGTTATACCTGCGCCTTCTCAATGGAGGTATGGATTGTAACATCTGAGGTCCCTTTTAGACTGAGGTTCTCATGGTTATCCATTGTTGTGAGTTACTAGTTTCCCATATGTGCCACCTTTGCAACTGGTCCAACACAGGACCCGTGGACTACAGGGAACCTCCTTTGTTAGTATATAATTCACTGATACTACCCCATTGTTCTCCTTGCTAATTCTTTCCTGCCACTAGAGGTCAGGGTTCAGTTATTACTACAGAGGACTCGACAAGTGTGAAGGGCCAATTAGTAATCACAAGGACCCCAGGTGGGGGCTGTCTGGGGCTGCAGTGGGCTGTGTGCTCAAGTGGAGACCAGGGATGTAAAGGCTGAGTTATCCATGCAGACAGATGGTCGCATCGCCACATGAAAAATCAACCTCAAACATCAGAAATTCTATTTTTATTTATTGACATTTATTTTTAATTGGTAGGGGCATTTTGTCTAACACATAACTGATATTTTACTTTATTTACTTTAGACAGAAAAGTGCTTCAAACTCCAGAACAAATTTAAGCATTCCCACTTGAAAGTTCCTGAAATATTTGGTTTCCAGATTTTAAAACAATAAAAAAATCTTCATTCAGGAAGTTGGGAGGACTTCTTGAGCAGCCGCAAGATTTTCGTTTTTTTTTTTTTTCAACAACTAAAAGTATTTATTAAGTAAGCATTACTAACTATGTTATGGACCAAACTTATTTGAGAATTCTAAAGCTTTGCTGCTTAAAACCAATTCTCTAATGCTGCTCAGTTCTCCACTCTATTTTCCTGATTCAGCGTAACTTACAGGCCCTATACCAATGAGATAGAATAGGACTATCATTTGAAGCAAAGTCTCTTGAAAATTCAGAGCAAGATGGCAAAATTTAGAGATGATGTAGGCCAGTGGTTATCAAAAAATGGTTAAGCTATGAAGTACCTGGTTTTATTGAATCTTACCCAGAAGCTCCATGTATAAAACAGATGAAAAGTAGACTTTTTCTGGGATGTATAGCTGTGACTCCTGCCCATTCAACTCCCCAAATCCCCCACCCCACTCTGTAGCCTCTGAGGATATGCTTGTGAAATCTTGTAACTCCAGGAACATTGTTTGAAATCCATTGATCTAGTCCAAACTCCTCATTTTATGAATGAAGGAATTGAGATTCAATACTTGCCTAGTTAGCATCTTACATTAACAAAGATATCTGGCAAGAAATATGGCTGGAGACTAATTATTTTTATTAAAATTTTAGTGTTTTTTTTTTTTTCAAAAACATACATCTTGTCCCAGCATACACATAAGTATGGTATGCAGTGCATGTATAAGGGTACTTCAAAAAGTTTGTGAAAAAACAGAATTAAGAGATAATACAAAATTTTCCATGAACTTTTTGAAGACCCCTCATATAAAACTAAACAGCATAAATTAGCTAAGTTTTTCCCTACATTTGGATTGGTGAAACAGCAACCCTGGCACTTTCAGATTTAATGGGTTAGAATCATGTTTTGATAAATTTGAAATTACACTAAGGAAGGGGATTTGATACCTTCAAAGAAACAGTTTTACATCTCAGGTGTGAGCTAGAATTAGTTGCTATGGAGACATCTTGCTTATCCCAGATGCTGGAAAGCAAGAGGGAAGTTTCCGCTGTAAATGAGGAGGGGCCACTTCTATGTGGAGAGAAGGTAACTAGGCCATTCATGCTGCTTGTGGGAGAAGGCACTGTGCGATTGGCGTAAAAGGAGAGCTAAGAAAAAGCTAAGAGTGGAGGGTTCAGGAAGAACAGTGAGGTCTTCAATTGCCTATACCGGTCATGCAAGTAATTTATTCATATGCCAGTAGGGAAGGAAAGCAATGAAAATTTGAGAGCAACTCTAGCAAAGGCTTGTTATATCAAATTGCTCTCCAGTCTTCCAGAACTATCTATATGGCCCAGTAACCATTTATCCTAACTTTAGAGGGCCTAATTGAGATGAACAATGTTATACTCAAATTTAGGAGAAACCAGGACAGTTAATGCCAAATAAGGATTAATGAGTAAGAAACTTGCTTATACCTAGGTGTTCGAATTTCTTTAGGTCTTATTCTAAATTGTGTTTCATCTTTAACTTAAAAAATATTAGTAATTATGCTTTGTTCTTTTAATACATAGTTGTGTTTTAAATTTTTAAAAATTCTGTGATACTAGAAACAATAAAAAATTTGGTATCATTTTCTATTATTTTATTCAATCTGGGGAGAATGTGACTTTTTAGAGCATGTAGGTGACAATAGAGCACTCTGTGGTAATATATACTAATATCAGCTATTGGACCCAGAAAGTAATAAGTAACTTGTTTCAAAACTAAACAGTTTTCCAAGTCTAGTTCTTCCAGTGGCACCTAATATCATATACCCTCCATTTTATGAGAGTAGAATTGGGAAAAGACATGGGAATTTGGATTCTCCTTAGGTTCCTGTCTTATCTGTATAAGTATGGGTTTAGAGTTGTTAAGTCATCTGCAGTGTGGTGTGTTGAAATGTGTTCTGGGTACGAGGGATGGAAATGTTTGCTATACCATGGAGGTATTAGCAGAAATGTTCCCCTCCCAATGTTTTGTTTGGGGTGTGAAGCAGGAGATAGTCAAAGTGAAGTTAAATTGCCCAGTGCTCTCACCAAGCAAAGGATGTGAGGTTCTGCCTTTTCACTTTGGCTACCAGCTGCTTTGCAAAGTTGGAAGCCAAGAAGAAGAGGACTGGTCAAGTAAAAGCCTCCAATCTGAGAGATGTGGTCCAAAGTACTGCTCTGGGCATTCTGCATTTATTGTGTCTTGCTAATTACTATCAGAATGAGATGCTTTCCTCAACAGACCGAACTAAGGATCCTTCATCACAAGGCAGTCAGAATAGAGAACCAAATGTTAACACAAGCTTAAGGACAGAAGGTCAATTGAAAGCCCATCCCTCTGTCCAGGACTAGTAATAAAAACATCTATTTCTTGCTCTCTTCTTCAGAATTTCTGTTGTTAAAATGGCTTACGGCTGGGTGAAACTCCCTCTGGTAGGCATATGACCATTCAATACACTTGTGATGCTGAGACATTTATCCTCATTGCCTTAATTATTGACCATCTAGGCCAAACCACTAGTCTGACTTCTGACTTCTTTGCCTATTGGCATTCCAGGTCAAACCCCTAGTTTGATCTCCTCATTGGGAAAGGAGGAAAGTTTCACCTGCAATGCTCTTGTAAATATCTTCTAGAGTTCTTCAGGGACTGCCCTGCCACCAACTTCCCTTCCTCTAACATAGAGATACAGAAAGGGACATGTAGTACTGGGACCAGGATCAAACAGATATGAACCAAATGCTAGGTTTATAGGCAGATTAAGGTTATGGGCTGTTGACAAGGGCTAGGACTACATACATAATAAGGGCATTTCGGGGAGGCCAGGAATATGACTTCAGGCCTTGGGACTCTCTGTGAGCTCAACCAGTGAACCTTGAGCCTCAGCTGATCTAGCTAGGCTAGCACACCAAACCTATGCATTGATGGGATGTAGTTAGTCAAAGCAAGGGGTAAGAGAGTTCCTGCCTCTCTAGGAGTGGAGAATGTGAATAGCTTAAGAAGATCTCCTGTTCCAGCACAGGTCAGGATCAGATCCCCTTCCAGGAAGAGGAGTGGAAATGGTAGCTGCAGAGCCCAGACTGGAAGAACAGACTCCATGCTAGTCCGTACCATTCACCAGCCTGTATAAAATAACAAAAGCTTGAATTCACATTACCGAATTTGTGTCACATTCACATCTGCAGGCAGAGTTCCCTCTGTAAAGAATGGGAAGTTTATCCTAGAGATCAGTTATTCAGATGTGCAGCTTGTATTCATGGAGTATTCTGTCAATATTCTGCTGAATATCTATTGAGCACCTACTATGTGTTAGGTACTATTCTATATATGAGCAATACAATAATGGGCAAAACAGACAGATTCTCTGTCCTGGTGGAATTTATAATCTGATGGAATAAACCAATATTAATCAAGTTAATATATCAACATATAATTAAAAGCCAAAAAGTTCTTGATGAGCAGAAACCTTTTCAATGTGTATTCTTGCAGAAGGCCTTCTCTAATCAGATACCCAATACTTCTCTTCCCTGCCCATACCAACCTCTTAGAATAGCCTTCTGCTTTTCTTTCTCTTTTCATGAGTGTTTTTTTTCTGCTACTGGTGTTTATTTAGGGGGCATTTCTCAACAGACAATGGCAGGGACCCTCTTCCTAAATACAGTGTAATGAGGTCTTTTGCCTCTGTTGACCACGGGCTGGGAGCTCTCCATTTCCCAGAGTACACAACAGCAATTACGGACAAAGTCACTGAAAAATTGCTCTGCCCACATGGCAGGGTACAAACAGAGAGACTGAGATGGAGAGACACTATAAGACATACTGCGTGAAGGCCTCAGAGTTATTCATTGGTACAAAATTCCAGAAAAATTGGACTGAAGCTTTAACCCAGCTGGACCACATGAAGAGTTGGCAAGAGATTTCAAGCTTCTCCAGGGAAACAAAGATACATGGAGCAGTTTTAGAGACTAGGTTGTCTCCCAAACAGTAATCAGATTCCTGTCTTGCATCCCACAATCTCACAGGTGTAAACCACATGAACAAATATGTGCTTGGGGGTGAGAGTAGGGGTAGTGGGGGAGGTGATGACAGTTCTGAATTCATAATGCATCATCTCAGGTGGCAGCTGTGCATCTGTTACATATTTTGAAACCTCCCTCCCATACCAGTAGAGTTATTTTAGCAGATAATATCTAGGATTGACTAAAGAAAAGTCATATGTTATCCAATGTCCTGAAATGGCTCAAGAAGATGGATAAGGGGAAAGTGTTGGGGTTGAAACTTGTATTTTACCTCCTGACTATCAAAATCATTTGGATGGCAGCTTTGATTCAGTCTTGGAAACTGGACTTAATTAGTGGAACCAGTCCTCCATGTGGGAGCTCTTGGACAGGCACACTTTGGGTCCCTGCTTCCCCAAGCTCCCTCCCAAAGATAGGGATTTGAACATATGCAGCAGGCAAGGCTCCTACACAGTACCTCCAGCCCATATGTAGCTAAAAGCGATAATCCCAACACGTTTTGCAGGAAGAAAAATTATGCTGGGAACAGCAAGTCAAGCATTTGCTGAGTTTTAGTAGGAGGTGTGAAAAATATGTAACTCTACTCAGGGTCATCCCCGTTGGCCTCACGGCTGGCCACAGCATGTGTGAGGGGAGGCGGAGGCTGCGCCAAGCTCACATCCATCTTTCCTTGGCCCCATTAATCTCTCCTCTTCCTGAAAACCAACTTATCTTGCAATTGGTTTAAAAACCTCCTAGGGCTGCATACAGGGCTGCATACAGGGCTTCTGCTAGCACTGAAGGGCCTCTGTGCTAATTAGAAAAAGACGGGACCTCTGGATGAGAGACTTGCAGAAAGATGCCCCCTCTGGGCAGACCCATTTGTGAAGAGGCACCTTCTTCCAGGCAGACTCCGGCCTGAGCCAGGACTCGTAACTCAGCAGCAGCTGAATTTCAAGACCTCACCAGTTCCCTCAACCAGATCCTACTGTGCCTAGTGTCCATGGCAATGAAGCATCCCTCTGTGGCTCACAAAACTTGTACTAACCAGTACCCACAGTTGGAATGCACTTTCTTCTAACCAAGTCCTCTGCATTCTTTTTTATTTTTTTACTGTGATACAATACATGTAAGATTTGCCATTTTAACCTTATAATTCCATGGAAAGAATTACATTCATGATGCTGTGTGACCATTACCTCTATTTCCAAAACTTTTTCATTATCCTAAACATAAACCCTGTACCGATTAAGCAATAACCTCCCATTATTCTTCGCCCCTGGTTTTTGGTAACCTCTAATCTACTTCTGTCTCTGAAACTTTTTCTTTTTCTTTTTTCTTAATTGTCCTATGATAATTGTATATACTTATGGAGTACAATTGATATTTGGGTGCATTTTATACAGTGTGCAATGATCATATCAGGATTAGCATATTCATCACCTCAAACACTTGCATTTAACAAACACTGTACACTTGGAATCCCCTCAGAGATATTGATAAACATCAAAATGGGATGGATGAACAAACAGACAACAACACTAATTTCAGTTGCACCTTCTTGTTCAGCGAGATCACTACTGGCTCTCTGGACACAAATTTTGTATACAGTTACTTGCCTAAGGACTCTTTCCCCCATGACTTTTTTTTTCTAATATTTTCTCTCCACCTGAGCAGTGAGTTGCAGGTTTAGTTTCATATTTTTCTTGATATTAGGGACAATTTTCTGCCTTGTTTTTCTTTGTCATTAGTTTGAGGTTGTTTCTGATTTTCATAAGCCACTTCATCAATTTTTTTTCTTTGCCTGTAAGTATGCCTGCCGCTTTAAGACTTTACCCATCAATAATAGAAATTATAATAACAATGATAGCAAAAATTGATCAAGCAGTTCCCACATGCCATGTGCTATTCTATGTGCTTTCTATGCATTGACTCATTTTAATTGTCACAGAAGCCTTATGAGGTTGGTATTATTATTATTCCTGTTTTAAGATGTGGTAACTGAGCCAAAAATAAAGTTTAGTAATTTGCCAAGGGCACACAGCCAGTGAGCAATGGGGCTGGGATTTGAGCCTAAGCAGCCTGGTTGTAGAGCTCATGCTTCTAACCACTATGCTATATTGTCTACATCTATCCATTCATGAATGCTCCGTCCACTCCTCTACCCATGCCCTTATCTATTGTTCCATCTATTCATTTGTCAAACCAATGTGTACTGAATGCTCATACATCAAACTCATGCTTGGTGCTAAGGGTGAAACTATGAGTAAAGTTTCAGACTCTAAAATAAAGACATTCTTAGAATAGTGGGATAAACAGATAAGTATACAGGCAATTAGGTTTTATGCAGTTTCATACTAGACTTGTCTTGGATATCTACATTGACAATAATGCCCTGCTCTGGGAACTTTCCTTTCTCATTGCTCCTGTTAAAGAGACAAACCTAGGTACCATATGTATAGCACATTACTACCTGCTGGCCACAGATGATTGGAACAGAACAGATACGATACCTGTGAACTACCAATGCAATGGATATAAAGTGCCAATTAATTCTTAGAGAGAATTTGAACTAAGAGACACAGTGGAAGTAGGTCCTTGAGCATGAAAAGAGAGGCTAGAGTTGGCATTTTGGCTATGTCTGACATAGCAAAGGCTCTGGCCATTGTAGCCTGTGGACCATTAAGGACCTGCCTTGCTGCTGGAGAGGTAGCCTCTGGGCTGATAGTAATGAGATATGAGGTGGTTAGATATACCCCAAAACATCAAAAATAATTTCCAACAGCAGCAAAGAAATATCAGTCATATTATTGTGTCATAATTAATGACTGTGAGAAAAAGTTCTTGTAAAGGAGAGCCTTAAGGGCCACATGAAGATGTCTGCACACAATGCAGGAGTCTGGTGGCCTTCAAACAGTTCTTTTTTGCAAATTAAATCTCACAGAGAAACCCAATACACAAAGTAGATAAAAGGATAGTCCCTTTCATTATAAGCAAGTGTAAAGGGCTGGAAGAAGGGGAAACGGAGTCCACTGGAGTTGCATTAATGAAAGGTTTTGCTTTGGGAGCTCTTGATCAGAAGAGCGTAGGTTAAGAGGAAGACTTTCACCAAAGACTGGCAGGGTCAGCGCTCCTGGGGACCCAGTCTGGGGGCAGAGTAACCTCCAGGGCTCCTGCACTGGCCCAGAGGTGAGGGGATGAGAGCAGAGGGAAGGGCAGGGAAAGGTCAAAGCTGCTGGCTACTTTGAAGAAAGGGCTGGTGGTCAAGTTTATTATCCACATCCAGCCACCCTCAGAGGCTTGTGTGAACTTCTGGTCTTTATCACTGAGTCGGATGGTCTTCTTCGCATTCTGGATGGTACAGTTTGTCGTGATTTATCACCAATTGAGCTACGCAGACTGAAATAATGGCAACACAAGTAGACCGTGGCTTTTGGAGTAAACCTTTGACATGTTTTTGAGGGACCAAAGAGAATATGTATGCATGAGCATTTAGCACTCACAATATTGATATTAAATAGAGCAAATGGTTGGAATGGATAACCTGAAGTGAAAGAAAAGGGACAAAACCAAAATCTGAGAAGTTTTGTAAGTTAATAAAATAATTATGGCAGTCAATGCATAAGGGAGCTCAGCAGTTAACAACAAAGAAGCAGGTGATCTGTGGGTTTGGGGCCACAGTTTCCTCCTCCTGGCAGCCACGCTTCCAGGGACACTGGAGCTCTGGCACCGATCCATCCAGATGCGTGGGCAGCTTCATCAGCAGACGCGCTCTCTCCCGTGTGTAGCTGACTCAGAACTGTCTCCCTGTCTGTCGGTCTGTCTATTGGGACAACACAGTCTTTGTATAATTTGTCCTCTACAGTAAATATCATTTTAGTGCTGCTACCAAAGCAAGTTCAAGAGGGATTCATTCTAATATTTAATATTTCTCCTTTTCCTTAATGAGGCTATTATTCTTTATATCTGTAGGTTCATTTACTTATTTTGATTGGTGTGGTATAGTTAGAGTTTGACCTTTCCCTTAAGTATTTGAAGTAGCCTAAAATAAAAGACACATATAAGAAGAGACCATTGGAATAAAGGTTAAAAAGGTTTTGGTGAACACGGAGACAGGTAAAGAATGTAACAAATGGTACTAAATGTTTTAAAGCAGGTGAAAGTATCAAAGTCATAAATCACTATGCAAATGTGCAATTTTGCATGTCAGTTACTGTGTCATCACATCATGTTGCATACCTTTCCTTATACTATCTTTTTATTTTAAAGAATACTGTTAGCTTCAACACCACAAAGTTTACAACTATAAACAAGGAAACAAGGAAGTAAAAAACAAGGAAAGAGGGCAGGTAAATCAATATGAGAGAATGAGAAACAACAGAACAGGAGTAACTTATTATTTACTGTTGTCTGGCCTCGACTGGGTTATTGAAATAACAGGTTGGTCGGGGTGAAATTGTCCATGGATTGTATTCAACAAATTCCAGACATCAGAACATAATGAAGGTCGAGCAGCTTCAGACCAGTCAAGCGCTAACTAGACACCAAACACAGTGATAAAGGACATTACCTTGTTTGGTGCCTAGAGCTGTGCGGGATAAGGTAGCCACTGTCCACACGTGGCTATTTAAATTTAAATTTTAATTAATTAACATTAAATAACATTAAAAATTCAGTTCTTCACACATGTTAGTCACATTAGGCATCTACTGCAAGCAGAGAGCTGGATGCTAGAGACAGAAAGAAGTTTGTTTTCTGATTTTTGAATTATGAGAGGCAGTTTGGTACTGAAAAGACCATGGGCATATGTGGGAGGTATCTGGATATGAATCCTTGTCTCTGTCACTTACTAGCTATGTGACTTTGACTTATTTGAATTTTACCCGCTGAACCTCAGTTTCCTCATCTATAAAATGGGGCTAAAAATACCTACCTTGTCTGTAAGGACAGCTGTGAGGATAATAAATGACATGTTTGTAGTCACCTATAGACTGTCTGAGGCATATAATGGTGGTGGTGGTGATCGTGTGATAGTGATCGTGATGATGGTGATGATAATGATGGAGGAGGAGGATTCAAATTCTGTCCTCAGAAAGCTTGTAGTGTGACATTACAGCATGTTGGTCATCTTCCATGAAATAAATGTGTTTTCTACAGTACAATCCTGGTAAGAAACCTCCCCTTTCAATACATTTCTACCCTCTGCAAAACACATCATCCCTCCATGACACAAGTCAACTCGAATACTCCATGCACTTAGGGTACTGCCCCACTTCTTCCTGTTTTTCAGGAAGAATCTGAAAATTTAGTAAATAATTTATAAGGTTTTTGACGGTGGCACAGCCCAAGAGTTAAAAATTGTATTTGGAATTAAGTCTAATGTCAGCTTACCCCCAAGAGGGCAGCCTTAAGTGAAAAACCCAGTCTCTAGCTGGAACTCAAGGACCAGAAAGCAGACACTGAGAATCATTTGGGGGCATGAACGAAGCTGCTTCACCTGAAACTACCTCTGATCTCCTTTTCTCTTTTTCTGATTTCTTTCAGACAAGAATCCAAAATCCCCCTTGCTGTTAAAAGGCCAAAGCAGCCACTTCTTTAGAGACCAACACACCTGCAATTGTTCTGTTTTCCTCTGTCACACCAGCTATTTTGCAACATCTGGGTAAGTAGCTACAACACAGCATCTCTTCCCATCTTTGGGACTCAGCCTCCCATGGACCACAGGGTCAAGTGTTGTGCTTAACTCCATGGCCCATTCTGCTGCCTCCTCAATCAGTGCTGTCATTTCCCCAGTTGAAGGTTGATGACTAGTCTGGACAATACATCTGCTATAAGTGAGTCTTTGCCTGGGGTATAGATTACTCATAAATCATATCTTTATAACAGTAATAACATTCCCTGTCATCTAGCAGGTGCGTTGCCTGGTGGTTTCTGATCTGTCTGGACAGTCAGCCTTCTGCCAAGTGCATATTTGTGGAACTCTCGAAGTGCACATATCACTGCCAATATTTTTTTTTTCTTTCTTTCTCAAACCCTTTTTTTTTTTTCAGCCAAAGCCAGTATTAGAGATATGCAAATGAATAGTCAACCATACAGTTGCTTGCCAAGAATCTCCTATAGGTTCTCAGTGACCTTGCACGTTACTGGACAGTTCTTTCAGTAGTGCCAAAGAACATTAAATGGAAGAGGAAAGGGATTCACCTTTGCTAAGCATGTGCAATGTGCCAAGCACTGAGTAGTTGCCTTGCCCATGATATTTTATTTAATCCTACCAACAAACTCATGAGGTAGATCCTATCTTTAACCCATTGCATAGATGAAGAAACCAAGGGCATAAGAAGTTTATGAACAGTACTAATAGTTATCAAGCCCTGATGCCAGGCACAGTGATAAAGACCATACTCTTATTTAGTCACTAGAGCTATCCAATAAGAAAACTAGTCACATGTGGCTATTTAAATTTAAGTGAATTCAAATGAAATAAAATTTAAAATTTACTTCCCTGATCACATTAGTTACATTTCAAGTACTTAGTAGCAAAGAATGGCTAGTGGGTACTGTCTTGGACTATGCAGGTGGAGGACATTACCATCTGAAAGTTCTATTGACCAGTGCTGCACTAGAGCAATGCTTATAAGGGTACCAGTATTATGTTGCCCACACCATGAACAAGAAAATGGAAGCTTTCATTGATTATGTAATTCACTAATTAAAGGTAACAGAGCTAGTCCATTAGGTCCAGACTAAATCCAGTTCTGGAAGGCTTGCTCTGAATTACACCCCTATTTTGTACACTTGACTGCTTATCAAAGGTCACCCCAGTGGTATGTGATGATATGGCATTCCTAGGCAGAAGAATTCCTTGAGAATTCAGGGATAGCAGTTGTAGCCTCACAGCAGACCCTTTCCAACAAGCCTTACCTCCAATGTTAGGCATGCAATCCACATTCCTGGCATTTCCTTGGCTCCTTGTCTCCTCTGGTTATGTGCATGAACTTCCTTAGGGTCGCCTGCCTCTGTGGGAGCCCATCTCCTGTCTGCTCTCACAGTGTCAACCCTCTCACATGGGGTTGTGTTGGGCTTCCTCGTCTGTCCTGGTCATCCCTCAGGACTGGTGCACTTACTCCTGGAGACTCTTCCAAAGTCTTTATTATTCTCTGAATAATCTTGGAGGCTGACTCAATCCCAAATAGTAGTCTGAGTCTTTGACTCTGGCATGTCCCTGGAGAGCATGACGGACACAGAGCAAAATGGTTTTTCATCTGCTGGTGTGCCAAGCTCTTTTGCTGGCTCAGGACCCAGGACCTCCTCTGTGGCCCAGAAGAAGGGTATGGCAGGTGTCCAGATTTCCTCCTCTCATTCCAGCCTTGGGCCTCTGCTTCTTTTCTGAGGACCATAATGGAGCCAGAACCTCCACTTTTACCAAGAGCTCAGTACTCACCATGATATAAGAATGTTACTAAGATTTCTTAGAGTTACAAAGCTTGCACAGCAGGAGCAATACAGTTCATTGAGTGGTCCTGATGTATCGAGATTCTGCATTAGGCTGTTGGGGAAAAACAGCTAATGCTTCTTCAGCCCTTACTGTGTGTCAGGGCCTCTGACAAACACTTCATGTGCATTATTTCAATTACTCTTCAGAAAATCCTCAAGTGACTTGCTTTATTACCCCCACTGTATGCCTAGAAAATCAAGGCACAAAAAAGTAATTTGCTTGAGGTCATGCAGCTATTTGGGAGTTAATTAGAATTAATACTTTTAATCACTGTGCTAATTTATCTCTTTTCACTTACTCTAATTCTATAAACAAGAAATTATTATTCATGATTGCCCAGGGAAACACACCAGGCTCTTAGAGATTAAGAAACATGGTCGAGGACACAGAAGATAAGTAGCTAAACTGGAAATCATTATAATAACATGAATATATATTTTAGATATTTTTAAAAGTCCAATTTTAAACACTTCAGCTTAAAAGTAAAGATGTATTTCAAGGATAAAATAAGAAGTGCTTTGTGAAATGTAAATCACTCTATAAAGTTAAGGTACTCTTTTTTATGTAACAACTCATGATTAGTTATGTTACCTATTCCTCCTTGACCACATTCTCTAAGTCAGAACCACCAATAGTTTTTTACTGTAATAAGTGCTCAAAACCCAATAAAAGAAAACAAGTTCATCAGTAAGGATTAAGTTAGGATGCATTAACTGAGTAAACAATGTAGGTAATCTTGATAGAAGTTTATTTCTCTCTCGTGTAAGAGAAGGTCAGAAGGACAAGTCCAGGGCTGGTGTGGGTGCTTCTTTTGAGGTACTCATTTGCATGGGCCAGGATGGCTGCTAGAATTAGGGCCATCATGTCCATGTCAAAGGCAAGAGGATGGAGAAAGAGAAAGGAAGAATGGATGACTTTTCATTAAAAACATTTTATTTCTATTTATACACATTATACCTTTGGAAGTCTGGGAAATGGATTCTTCTGGCCATGTGAGAATATGTCCAGCTAAAACCCAAGGTCTGTTTCTAAGGAGGAAAGGGAAAGCAGGTGTGGGATAGGCATCTAGCCATCTCTGCCATAAGAATTAAAGTCTAGAACAGTCTAGAAATAATTCTGCTGATCTACTAGGTGTCTTAGGCCATCATCTCTTTTTGGCCCACCTCCCAGATTGATTTTTCTGGATAAACCAATAGAACAATCTTCAATGCTATATGGAACAATCTCCTTTTATTCTTTGGATCTCAAAGAAATAAAAATCACATGTTGTTTTTCCTTTTACTTATCCAACACCCCATCCAGAGCCTCTGTGAAGCCATTTTCCTTTAATGATGATACTGGAAAATCTTATTGCCCCTTTTGTACCTTGTATTCTGTGAGCTATCCCCCAATTTTGATTTTAACAGTGTATTTGCTTGGAGACAGGCCTCATCTCTTTCATTCTTTGCTTCTAGTGTCTGGATTACCATCATTAAGTCTGGATTTGGTAGAATTTGAGTCCTGGTGAGATGTTAACTCCAGAACAGACTTTTACCTTAAATCACACCACCAACTAACTTGGAGCAGCAGCTCCTGTTATCCAGCTCAACACTGGATCCTTCAGAAAATGCTTTAATTCTGTTCAATTAAAACATCAATTGATTGAACATCTTGACTACTCTGAGGTACAGTTTCCTCACCTTCCATATAAGGCAGTTAGGAGTTCAATTAGATGATCCATAAGGTTGCTGTCAACTCTCAGTTCTGCCATCCCTTGGCCCTGAATGAATGGGACCTAGGAGTGCCAACAGTTGGGATGTAAGCACCAGAAATAAAGAGCGTGGCACTGAAAGGGAGACTGGAAGAGGCCAGCCTGGTTATGATTTTTGCCAGGGTTCAACCTTTCTCATGCTGAACTTGAATCAGTGATGCCTGAAGGAAGGAAGAGGGTGCAGGTTTCTGAGAAGTGGCAGGTGCCTGGAGAGCCAGCCTGTACTGGCATCGCATGGGGTGAGCAGGATGAGGCCCGCACCTCAGAGCCGCCCTGCGGGATCCCTTCTGCGTTTCTGCCGCGGCCTCTTAGTCTCCATCCCTGACACTTCTTTCTCCATTCCTACATTTCAGGACTCCCCAGGGTTCTATAATCTGCTCTTTTTTCCTCTCAGTCAGGACACTCTCCCTTGTCCATCTTATCCACAAACATCTTTATCTCCACTCGATTTTTTCTGTTGATCTCATGACCCATAAAGTAAGCTTCACAGATCTTGCAAAATAATACATGTACAAATGAACTTGTTGCCTTCTCCACAAAACATACTTACTTTCCAATATTCCTACTTTCAAACAACTACTCCACCACGCTACTCAGCTGGCTAATTCTGAAATCTGGGAGGCGTTTGAGACTCGTACCTTTCCTTCCTCCTCCTCCCCCCTGGCCAGTTGGTTACCAAACCCTCTCACTCTGTCCCCTCCTCCCCTCATCATTTTTACCCACATTAATGTAGTAATCTCTGGTCTCAGCATTCTCTGACCCTTCCCCTATAAAAGAAGCTTCTTTCAAAATTATCATCTATTAATAATAGTAACAATAATAGCAGAAATAATCACCACCACTTATTTTTCCCCACTGTGTGCAAGTGCTTTACACTTATTATCTTCAACCCTCAGAACAAACCTACCACGTATTTACTGTTTGACCCACTTTACAGGTGTGGAAACTGAGTCTTAGAGAGGCTAGGTGGTATCTCCAATACTATCAAGCTAGTGAGTAGCAAAGCCAGGATTTAAATTCTGTTCTCTATAGCTTCAGATCCTGCTCTGCTCTAAAATCCTTCTTGTCCTACCACTTGTCCTTCTCCCTTTGCCTTCAAGATGGAGTTTCGACATCTTGGCATGGTATACACAGGCCTGGATGGTCCAGAGACTTCTTCTCAACTTCACCTCCTGCCAGGTCCACTCCCTGCACCACATTCATACAGAACTACTGTCAGCTCAAGAATCTCTCCCCACTTTTTTGTGTCTCCCACTTTTATAAATGCTCTTCTTTGCCTGGAAAGTCTTTTTCCATGGATCACACTACTCTAGATCCGAACATTCGATTCAGATATTCAGATGTCACCTCCTCTTCAGCGTCTGCCTGGCCTTCTGAGTCTGCTGCTCCTACTGCCCCCTGAGTTCACTGCTATCATAGCATTTATTATTCTGACTTTTTATCGTTGCCCCTATCCTCCTTACAGCAGACATACCTTTTTTTTTTCTTTTGTCCTTATATTTCTCTTGAGCCTATCACAATGGCTCCTAAAACAGTTTGTGTTCAATAAATGATGAAGGTGATCATGATAATTTTCATGATGATGATAATATTCATATAGCCAGCAGGAAGGAGCTTGCCCCGGGACTCAGTCTTGTCTTTCCATAAGCTCTTTCTAAGTCATCCCATACAGTGCCATGGCTTTTCACACTAACTTGTATCGATGGCTCTAAAGTTTTTGTCTGTGGGCCTGACTTCTCCCTTGACCTCCAGATGACTATGTCCAGCTGTTCCCTTAATGCCATCATTTGTCAATCTAATTGGCATCTGACTTAACATACAACATAACTATGGAGTATTTCCTACCCAAACTGCTGTCTTCCAGTTTTCCATTGCATTTAATGGCCCCACTTATCCCACTTGCTTTGGCCAACAACTGAAAAGGAAACCATTATGTCTCTAATACCCTACATCCAGTTCATTAGCTCGTCATTAGCCCTCACTGCCTGTCAAAATAATAATGAACACCATATCCTACCATTTCTATCCTTATCACTGCTACTGTATAGGTCTAAGCCAAACTCATCTTTCAGTAACAAGCTCCTCACTGGTCTCCCTGTTCCCATTCTTTTCACTCTACCATGCAGCCTCCACACAGTAGCCAGAGTGAACTTTCAATAACAGAATCAGATCACATCATTGCCTACAGTTCCCGCAGTGACATTCCCTCACATTTGAAACTAAAAGGTGGTATGTTCCTTACTGGAACCTACAGAACTCTGCTTCCGACTTCCCTGATCTAATCTCCACTGCTATCTCCTCCTCCTATCAGTCTCCAGCCACACAGACTTTCTTTCTGTCCTTTGAACCATATTGACCTCTTTCTACCTTGGGCCTGAACACTTGCTATTTCTTGGCTTAGAATAATCTTCACCCCGGATCACTAAACTTGTGTTTAGTTTTTGGATACGTACATGTGTATATATGTAAAACACCCCGAACCTCTTTATGACTTTACCACAGTAAGACTGACAACATAGATTGGAGTATGAGAAGTAAAATCTTATTGCTCTTTAATATGGTGTTGCCTTAAAAGCCTCTTTTTGGGAAATCTATTACTCTTCAACAATAATTCTCGAAAACGGTACAATATCTGAAAAAATAGTGGTATGATACATGCAACAGGGACAAAACTCTAAAACATCATTTTGTGTAAAAAAAAAGCCAGTCGTAAAAGAGTATGTGTTATATGATTCCATTAACATAAAATTCAAAAACGAACAAAACTGATCTATGGTGATAGAAACTAGAAGATTTGTTACTTTTGAGGACTCTGACTGAGAGAAGCTTTTGGGTACTAAAATGTTCTTGTTCTGGACAGTGGTATACACTTATGCATACACATACAGGTAACACTTTGTCAACGCCTACACTTAAGGTTTGTGAAATTTATTGTTTGCAAGTTATGTCTCAATCAATCAATCAATCAATCAAGCCAGTAGTAGTAGTTATTTAGCTACGTTGACATCAGAAGCCTGAAGGGATTTGATATAAAATTTTAGGCAAAATATCTTTCAGGTTTCAGTGAAGACTTTGCTCTTGGCAAAAACCCCTTGAAAATACAGGGAGATGACAGTTGCAGCCCATCAAGTTGCGCCTTTCCTGTTAAGAGGAAAAATCTGCTTGAGCCTTTACATTGACTCACTCCGTTCCCTGTAACTCTCAAGTACGATAGTGAAGGTAAGCTACAATAAAAAGGTCATTTTCTTCTTTCAGCAACAGTAACACAAGTGGCTACATTTCCTGATTCTGGATTAAGTTCAAGATTTCAAATACAACTGGACTCGTTTCTGATTAGAAAGTTTGATATTTATCATAGACTTCCCTGTCTTCCATAACCAGTGTGAGAGAGATTGCAAAAAAAGTAAACTGAAAGGGACCATTCTTTTATTTAACAATTAACCCCATCTGGGTAAATAATACGGGGCAGTGCACTTGAGCCATTGCTGTTAGGCTCTGAGTTCAGAACTCAACACGGCTTCAAAGCGGCATCTGTGAATCGATGACAAGATGCAATAGAAATGGCTTTTTATGTGGAATATAATGTGCATCTAGTGTTACATGGTACAGTAATGAGGAGAAGAGGGTTGTAAAGGCGGGGAGGATAGAGTGTCTGGAAGTACTTACCTGAGGGAAACACAATCTTGGTTTAGTTCAGGCCCTTAGGCCTAGAAGCACAGTATATGGTCTAGAAACCTGAATATTCAAAAACAATTTCACCAAGGGTTGTAAGGTTTCCATCACAGGCAAATAAAAACAAAATTCCCTGGCAGTCACCAAAGCAGCCAAGAGCCGAGATACTTCTGAAAACCTGAGCTTCATTCCCTCTTCAATCAGATAATTTCGTTATACAAAGGGGCATATGTCTTTTAAAAGTATCAAACAGCACATTAGAGCCGTGAAAGCCCATCAGTCAACAAATCCTTTTGATAAAGATCGATCGCTCCCTGAATAAGGGGAAAACATAGTCCAGGTCAATCTGTCAGCAAACGCATTCAAAAATCTATACTCTGAATTGAGACAAGGAACTCTAATAAACTGAGATTACTTTCCAAGAAAATATTTGGGTATCCCTACAAGCCCAGGCCCCACACTTGACTGCATTCGGCATCCCCAGGAAGAATAGGCCGAGCGACACACTGCAGTGTGCGGGCATCTTTGGTTACTTCGGAGAGGCAGGCCCCACCTGATTTCTGCCAGCCTGTATCACTTTTAGTAAATGGCACAGGGATGGAAATTAGTGTGGGAACCAGCTCGTGACTTGGTCAGCTCCAATTTCTCAAGTAGATTTTCTATTGTAGTATGGATAGTCTGAAGACCACACGAGAAACCCAGGTTCTGGAATCTGCTTCAACAGTAAACTGTTTGCAAAGCCCCTCTGGAAGAAAAAGGACTTCATCTGATTCCTGTCAGTTACAGATAATCTCTAGAGACATCCACGAGGAAAATAAAACATGGTGAAAATAGATCTGGATCATTTTTATGACTTACGAAAAATGACTATTTTTGTCAGTTAATTGAGTTACTGGTTCTGTCTTCCAGGGAGCACAGAGGGGGAGAAGCTAACATTTATTGAGCTCCTACTGTGTGTGTGCTTTGCAGTTAGCAACCATTATCTCATTTAATCCTGGGACAAGACTGAAGAGCAGGTATCACTATCTCCATGTTACAGATGGAGTAGGAGGTGTAGCGAGATATGTTTCTTACTCAAGACATTTAGCTAGTATCAATGTGGCACTTGGACCCATGTGTCATGTGTATCAGGCCTGTCCTCCAGAGTGACTGCTAGCCTCTGGATTTCCCCTAAACATCATGGTCCAGAGCAGCCACTAACCATGCCTACTGGCCCCCTCCTCAGTGCTTGGGCTAATCTCTGGGTTTTCTTGCTGTACAGTACAAGGAGGCTGGCTCAAGGTGTCATTCAGGTAAGGAAGGACTGGAGGAAGAGAGAGGTCCATCTAAGCTGCATAGTTGTAAAAACCATAGACAAAATCCCAGATACACCATTCAGAAGCACAGGAGCAGAATATTCTCCCTCCAGGTAGCCAGAGTGGTCCACAGACTGGATGGGTAGTCAGAAGCCAGGAGTGAGCAGAAAGGCAGGAGGTAGAGACGCTGTGCTGGGGTCAAATAGACTAACCACACTAGTTTGCCATCCAATTTCCACCTGCCTTGACTGTGAGGGAAAGAGATGACTTAGATTTGGGAAGGACTGGCTTCAAATAAGAGCTCTGTCTCAAATGCCACTGTGGGACTTGGGGCAAAGTAATTTAACCCACTGAGTGCCAGTTTTGTCTGTATATTCAGGATAGTTTCACCACCTGATGGAAAAAAAGTGAAGATTAAAAGGAGTGATACATAGGAAACACCTAGCTACATGCCCTCAGAAAACTTAAGTCTCCACATTTCTCTTTCCATCCTTTTCAGGCAGAACTAATTCTACACTGACACTGGCCCTAAGGCCTAGAATGAGAAAATAAGCATCAGTCAGTTGGGCTGAGGAATTCAGACACAAGGTCTGATGCAGCTGACAGTGGAGGCAGTTCTGAGCAGCAGCCGCTTGAGGAATGGCCACCTCCCCGATCCTGCAAAGCATGGGGATATCATTGCTTGTAAATTTATTGGAGAACCAGGACTGATCATTTTGCCTCCCTATCTCCACTCTGTGCAATGGCATGAAGTGCTCTGACATTCATCTCGGGCAGGAGCCTCCCATGGAATCAGCTCCTGTCTCTGCTCCCCACCCCACCAGTCCCTCGTCCCAGTGCGGCGGGCCATCTTCTCTCTGATTCAGCCTCCATTCCCATTTGGCTTTGCAATGGCATGGTCATGTTTAAGTGTATGGCTTTTGCTCATGAACCTAAGAATAAAGAATGAAGTGAGGGGTGGGGTGGGGTGTACGCATGAATGTGGAGGACAGAAGCGCATCTTTTAAATAAAAAATGAAGTCATTTTACCCTTTTCTGCTTATTTTATCTGAATAATCTTATACAAAAGTGATTGAATTTGGAGTCCCGAGTATACTCTCCTTCTTAAGTGGCCATGGTAAATCAGACTTTAGTTTCCTATTGATAAAATATGGAGGTTTGAGATACCATCTCTGAGGTTCCTTCTACTCAAGCATTCCATGAGTCTATCATTCTGTGTCACAGGATTACTGTCCATCCTTAATGAGGAAGAAGGAGGCAAAACTGCGGGCTAGGAGGTTGCATAGGAGGTGGCTATAGACTTGCAGCCCTGGGCTCAACACCAAGGTCTGTCACTAACTCGGTATGCTCTTAAGTGAGACACGTCTCCTTTTTTGAAGCCTCCTCTCCCCAACCATAAAAAGGAGAATTGTTATCAGGTTGCTATGAAGGATTCTCCAAATTCTCGTGTTCTGAAATGGATTCAACAAACCCTCATTCTAGAGCATAACCCATATTTCAGACCTTTAGCCAGCTGTGGGAAAACCTTTGGGGCAAAGAAGTATAAACTCTAGCAGGGATGGGTTTCCTGATAGACAACAAAGGGCACTCTTGGCATGTACACACAGAGCGGGTCCCCAGAGTCCCTCAGGGGAGCTGCTACGGCATGTAGTTCTTCTGGAGCTAGAGTTTTTACAAGATACGGTGAAGGTTAGATTTGTCCCATCTGCCTTTCTCCTGCTTACTGAGTCATATTTAATCTCCTCCATTTGGCCTTGGGTTCTTCTTCCATGAATTTACTAAATTCTGATATTTATAAGGAATTAATCTGAGGTCCGGTTCTCCTGTATTCAAATTCTCTTACAAATATCTACAGAGATCTGATGTTCGTCTCTCCTTTCCTCCCTCCAAACTAAGCTTCTTCTTGTTCCCTCTCCTGCTTTAACAGGTTCTACGATATTTTATCAAATTAAAAGAGAAATTTAAAATTCACAAAAAATGATGTGAAAGTCCAAGGTTTTTCTTGTTGCAATTTGTTTTTCCTCGTGGGCTCTTCTGGGGAATAAAATGAGATAATGTGTGTGAAATAGTTTTAGGAAGAGACAATAAAGAGCTATATATAGACGCTCCATAAAGTCAAATGGATCGCATCATTAATACCACATAAGTCATCATGACCATGACCACATTTTTAAGAAGAACTTTACTATAGGTTCATTCTTCCCTTTCAAAATCATGATTCTCAACTACAGAGCATTATGAAAATTCTTGTTGACTATAAGTTATCAAATACATTTATAAAGGAAAAAGTGGATCCATATACAAAGGCAGTTTGGAAATATGGCAGCAACACGATTCAGAAAAGTGTGGTAAGTAAGTACATATGGGGTTAGCAGGACACATTTCTTAAAATTGTGTTTGTCCATAAGTGGTACTACCTGCTTAGCGACTATGGAAGAGCCAGTTAGGTCTGGTCTTAAGTCAGCTGGTCTCAGATGAGGCACTTAAGCCTTGGATTTCTCAGGACTAAAACAACAGGCTCAACTAGATGGTTTCTAGGCCCCTCTCTTTGTGGACTTTATGGATGCCATGAATTGAGTGGCTGCCTAGTTTGGGGGAAGGGTATGATTTGAAGAGGGGCACAGCTGAGTGTGAATCCCTGCTTTGCCACTAATATTAGGACTGGGGAAAATTGACGTCCTCTAATCTCAGTTTTCACATCTTCAAAGTGGGAATAAACACATCTGCCTTTGGAGTTTTTCCTGAGGATATAACGAGATAGCCTATGAAGAACCAGGCACACCTAGAAAATGTTCAGAAAACGTTAGTTCTCTTCCCTTGCTCCTGGGTTACAATACATATCCAGCCTTGGTCTTCCCCATCCAGCTGCTGTAGCAGAGCTTACCAGTGACCAGCAGTCCTATTCAGGATTCATCTGTGTGTAGTAAAGGGTGAGGGCACGAGTAAATACAGTAGGTATGACTTTTAATCTGAGGGTCCAAAACAATGTCCTGGGTTTCTCTAGAGCAGAATCATGTGGGGTTTTGAAGTTCTCATTCAGGAGTTTGGGCCTTTGGTGAGACAGCCAGGACACAGCTGTGGAAGGAACTGCTGTACAAGCAGCCTACGGCTTCCTGCTTCCCTTACAGCCAGTGCAACTCAGGGCCACCAGCCTGAGCTGTTTGCATTGTGAATCCTTTTGGATTTCAAGGGGGATAGAGATTCCAGATGAGAAACCTGAAGGTAGATTCTATCAGAATTTTAGAGCATCCCATCTTGGCATCCCTTTATATAGGACATTTTGCCTGGTCTTTAAAATAATACATTGTACTTAAATTGTGGGCATAAGGCAGCAGAAGAAAAAACTAAGAAGATAAGTCCTTTTTGAGTCGAACATGTGGAGTCTACCTGACCTGTGGGGCCATTTGCTTTGAACTAGTGAAAGAGACAAGAATGTGCAGTGGAAAATAACCTCCTAAGGTGTGAAATACAGTCATGCATTACTTAAGGATGGAGATATGTTCTGAAAAATTTGTCATTAGGCAATTTTGTCTCTGTGTGAATATCATAGGGTGTACTTACACAAACCTAGATGATATAGCCTACTACACACCTAGGCTATATGGTATAGCCATCATAATCTTATAGGACCACTGTCATATATGTGGTCTGTTGTTGACTGAAATGTCATTATGCAGCACATGACTGTATTTGTCTCTGAAGCAGCAACCATGCCCCTTTCAAGTACTGATTGTGCGATGCAATATACACACCACAGGACTTTCAATGGTGCCTGTGATTGCCCATGGGAATCTCATTTTCTGTTGAATCTTGACCTTTCCCTAGAACTAGAATCAATGGTCATTACAGGTTAGAATGTACCTGATAAACAAAATATAATGTTGCATTTTGGACTATTTGAACTATGTTTCTACTACAGTGTTTCACTTTAAGAAAAAAAAAAAGTTTTGACAAATTTCAGCACTACTTTTAGCAAAACAGTGTGGCAGATTCAATCAGGGTTACAAGGACATTAAAATACAGCAGCATTCAAAGGAAGTATGGCTATAGGCCACAACCAAGTGCCTTAATACACCAGACAGAAATTTAATGATCCTTTTTTTTTTTTTGAGGTTGATATGTTCTTGTATTTTTTTCTCTGTAATTCCAAGAGGAAATGCTTATAATTATTGGCTCTCCATGTAATGATTATCACGTTTTTTATTTCAGAGCAAACACCCCTGGAAACACATTCCTTGTGGTAACCTGAAACCCCCTGTTTGGGCAAGATTCTGATTGATTTCAGCAGAACAAAGGGACAATCGCATCTTATTTGAAACCCAGATGAGGCGCTCCATATTTCATTTTAAATTGGGAGTGGTAATGGTTGGGTGGTCAATACTTCAAGGGAAGAGGGAAAAGAAAAACCACTATTGAACAGTGCTAGTGTACAGTGGCTATTTTTCTGGGCTGGAACTGGTTAACTGAGAATTGAAAAGTCATCCTCTGGTAGCCTGAAAAGAAACCTGCAGTCTGCAAACACTTATTCCCATCAACACTACTCCAAAGAGGTGCCGAAATGCAGGGTCCTTCATTCTGATCTTGTGTGTGTCCTGGTATGAATTAACAGAGGGGACAGGAAATGGATTGACACTGTAGGTAAGTAAGAAGGCCAAGCAGGAGGGGAGGTCCTTCTGCTTTCACTCAGCAGAGAGGGCACAATCTGAGCGGTATCAGTGCATCTCAGCCATCGGTAAACCCAGGCTTCTGCAGGGAGCTGGGATTCCTTATGGATGGAATTACACACGATGAGAGTGAGAATTATTTTTTTTCTGTAGAATACCTGTTAGCTTACAGCAAAAATGTGGGTAGAAAGAAACAAATGGGACTGGTGAATTTGACATTGGACCTGACAGAGCAATCATTATCATCATTATCATTGTTTTTATTAATAGTACTTAATAGTGGTATTTTCCCTCAATTTCCAATCTAGAATACCCAGATAAAAAATTATTGCTTTTCATGAAGATCTCTAGAATCTAGGAACTTAGAAATAATTTGCTCTAAAATAATTTGCTCTAGTAAGCACTGCTAGCCTTGCTTTTAATATTATTGACACTGATCCTTGCTTTGTTGACATCTTGGGTAGCTATTATTAAGAGTTGGGAGCTAATTTGCTTAATTTCAATTTACTAATCCAATAAACTTCTCTTTTTACTTTGCTTGCACAGCAAGCCTTTGAAAATCAGACGTTTAAGCCACTTCCTACTCCAGGAAAGATTTGTATGTGGGCATTAGGTCTTAATCAGAGAGAGGATGGACTTGTCCCCAAGTGGATGCAGTTTGAGGTGCTGCTGAGTAGGAAACTAGAAAACGGTCAGCCTCCTCTTGAGTCACATCTTCCAGTGTGGCCACAGGATTTCATTTGAAATGAATTCCTCTCAACTACAAAAAACACCCATATGGAAATGCAAGCACAAAAGCAGAAGACATGTTACTTTCTGTTATTCTCCATTTTATTAGCCACATCTCACTTTCTCTCCTGTTGTGCAAATCAGTGGAAATTGTCTGTATTTTAAAGAGCACGTTGGAGGTGAGCTATGTCTTGAGACCTCACGTTTGTTCAGCAGTTTGATATTTTAGCATTATTGCCACCAGGATACTAGCCACCTCATTTTTATAAATCACTTATATTTGAAACTGTAATACTTTTTATTAAAGTACTATGAATATTTAGGAAAAAGACCTAATTTTTTTTTCTCTAAAAAACCTACACGGTAAGTTATTTAGAAACACCACATTAACTGCTCACCAGAGTAAAGAGCAGATCCTATTTCATCAAGATATTTCCCAGGGCTTAGCATCACGTCCTCCTGATGCACACAAGGAGTTCAATAGATACCTGACAAATGAGTGATTTGGGCAGACCGTTGACATGACACTCAACTGGTTCTAAGTAAATTCATCACGTACTCAGAAAATATCTTATCACCATAACTGCGTCTATATAAAGCCAAAACTGCATTTAAAAATTATTCACATCAATTCTTTAGCAATATTTAAGCAAAGCTGATGGACTATTTGTTTTTCAACCAGCCCTCAGCCCAATTTTTATTGTTTGTGTCTATGAACACAGGCCCTGGGGCAGATTCCCCATTATTCCTTTAATTTTGTTTGTTTTCCTTTCTTTCTTTCTTTTTTTTTTTTTTTTTAAAGAGAATGTTTCTCTTGTAGTCCAAATGAAGGGCGGTCCTTTCTATTTCAAACTAATCATAACAGTATGATGGGAGAAGAATATCCAGGCAAATTTTATTTTACTGGCCGAAAGATCGGTCCAATGTGAAGAGGAATTTTCTTGATTCTGGGACCACAAAGCTGTGGGGGAACTCTTGGATGAAAGTCATAATCTAGCGGAGAAGGATGAAAGGGATTTAAAGGTGAATTTGGGGACTTTGGAAATTTAATACTGTGATTTGGTATCAGATTTAAATTCTTTCCAAAACCACTGTGAAATCAAGGTAGGGGAGGGGTTACTTACAGAAAGTCGAATGTTATTAAAACTATATATAAAAGTATTTACCAGTTCTTTTTGCTCCCCCAATCAATGTAATAATTTTAAAAAATTGTCCATATAAGTTGCTATTGTATTTTATTGAGTTACATGTTCTAACAAATTAAAGGACTGTTGTGTCTGGTACTGAACATAAAAGTATATATAAATGTGTAAGTTGCAGGGTTAAAAAGAGATATCATACTACAATCTTGTAAATCTGCAGATTTAGCCCAATTTGAGAAGATGAAATGCCAATAAATCTGAGAGGTGACTCAATTCTTCTACAGCAGAGAAAAGCCAGATATACCAGGAAATAAATTCCTAAATGAGTAGCTGAACGGATGGCTTCAACATGAGCATTCTTCCACAGCCTGGAAAGTTCTGCGCTCATGGGAGTTTTGAAGACATTCCTTTGTATTCCCTATGGGAGAACTCAGAAACAGGGAAAATAAAGGAACGTGTCTGCATTGTATAGAAATACCTTCAACAAGGTTACAGATAAAGAGCATTTACTTTCCCAAGAGCTAAACAGTATGGTAATACAGTATTTTCCCCAGGATGCTCAATTGGCCACGGCAATTTGTTCAATGCTGGCAGAGGTTGGTTTCAATGAGGAGAGCCCTGAGGATGAAACATGGTCTTAAATGATAATCCCCCTGGGTTTCCTATAGTTCACACCACCAGGGGTCGTCCTACTTAGCTTTACCGACTCTCCGGTGGGAGAGGTAGTAGTTTACTATTATTAGGGTTAGATTGAATCCTGGACCTCACATTTACTCTCTCCAAGCCTTCATTCCTTTATCTTAAAATGGATATTATAATATTAATTTGACTGGCTTGCTGTTAGGGACAAATGAGCTACATGTAGAGAGTTATTAGTATAGAAGTTGGTATAAATAAGCACTCAATGCATGGTAGGAATTTGACCTTAATACTTATTTTGATAATATCCCAATAAAATGAGTATCCAGTTTATGGTAAATTATGAGTGGGAAAGCCAAAAATAAAACAAGCAAACAAAAAATGTGTTAAGTTTTCTAAATTATCTTTGTTTAAGTTTTTATTTGACATTTGCTGTGAATTCTTTCTTTTTTAAAGATTTATTTATTTACTTATTTATTGAGATTTACATACTCACTCAAATGTTTTAATAATTCCATCTTGACTGATTCATTTAATGTAATGTTTGCTATCAGTGTAGTGGTTTACCCGTTTAAAAAATGTAAAAAGGATCCTGATTTTGCACTAACCAATGCTAAAATTAGTAATTTTTTCAAATCAATATACTGTGACCTGGAGAAACAAATTATTTTCTTTCCCATTCAGTTTAAGAAGTTTCCTTGTTGAGATATTTTTACGGACTCTCTTCAATTGTTACAGTTTCTTTTCTAAGAGCACCTGTAAATCTGAACCTAATGCTCTGTTTACTGTCCTCCATATCTAGCATGTTCTTTTGAATTATTTCAATCTTTATCCTTTATCCAGATTTCTCTCCATCAGATTACCAGTTCAGCTTTTCCTTTGGACTAACCATCTTTTATTCCTGCTTTGCCCCATTTGTACATGTCTCAAGTCTACTTATAAATGTATGCTTTTCTGAATGGAATTAATTAATTCTATATTACAACCAAATACAGATTCCTAATATTTTCTGTTAAAAGGATAAGTCTGTGCAAAAACAAATAAATGAATGAGTGAATAAAACCTAAAAAGAGTCTAGGATAAGTAGACACTTCTATTTTATCTTAAGCATCACTAAAACTGGAATTGCTCCCAGGTTAGCACAGTGTGCACTAGGAATGGCAACTACAGAACACTCATCCCAACATTCCTCATTCCCATGCCCATCCATGCACAATACTGCTCATGAATCACAGCATTCTTTATCACGGATCCAATAGGAAACCTCATAGGCTTTCATCACAGCTCTCCCAGCAGCTACTATCAATCAGTTAGAATTGGCACATGTCAAGAAATCCATTTGCCTTACTAAAGCATTCTTTCTGTTCAACAATACCAAAATGTGTAATGAAAAAAGTTTTTTTTAAGCTTCCAGTGGAACTTTTGAGGACCTTTGTTCTTAAGTGACTCTATTTGCCAGAACCTAACTTGTACTTTTACATGTCTATTGGGCACTTTTCCTGGGTTATACTTCTGAGAGTAGGCAATAATCACAGTGTTCCCCAAATTACTGTTTCTGATTGTCTCCCTGCAACTGGGATCGATTTATACTTGGCTGTTAATCCCATGCTTACAGTGATTTTCTAGTTTCATCTTGGGTCTTTTCTTCCTGAATGATTATTCTATGAGGAAACATCCAAGACCATTTGGATGCACATAATAAGTTTATTGAGCAACCAATATTAAATAAGTATATGGAGAGGTAAGAGACACAGAAGCATACATAAACACTGGAGGAAAACCCCACATTTGTGAATTTGGCATTTGATAACTCATAAGAGCCATTTTCTGAGTGTTAATTATGCACTAACTGTTTCATCTACACTATCTTATTTAATATCTACGATAATCTTATGGGTCATATATAATTCTTATTTCCATTTTACAGATGAGGATATTGAGGCTCAGAAAATCTAAATAAATTATCCAAAGTTACACTAACAGCTGTTAGATGCCAGAGCTTAGATTCAGCCCAGATCTGTCTGATTTCAGAACCCACTCTCTTAACTACTGTGCTTTCCTGCCTAGGATGTTAATAAGAATACTCTCTTTAACAAAAACGAACTGAAGATTTTCTCGTAAGGCATCAAGCCAGTAATAATGTCTATTCATATAGAAGGTCAGCTTCTGCCATGAAAATGAAGCATCAGAGTGGTGCTCGTGATAAGTCTTTGAAAAACCCACAGGAAAGGAAGCTCTGCCGCTCACTGAACAGAAACATAAAAGAGAACAAAGAAAGCCTAGAGCAGAGTGGTTTCATATTTTACATTGAAAACAGACTGCAAAATATGTGTGTGGTCAGGTAACCCCTGTGGCCCCTGCCCCCAACTCTTTTGCCTGTTCCACTGACCTGGGAGGGAATTTGGGGAATTCCTCTCCATCCCCACTAAACTGTTAACTTCAGGAAGGTTTTTTCCTAGGTCTCCTCAAGACCTAGCGCAGTGGCTTGTACATAGCAGGCATTGAATAAATATTTGCTGAAGGTGCGAATGCTTAAATGCAGGGACTGGAAGGGGTAAAGGAAAACGGGAGAGAAAGAAGAGAAAGATGGAGAAAGAAAAGAAAAAAAGAAAAGAGAAGGAAGGAAGAAGTAAAGGAATAAATTGATGTCCTTCAACATCCTGTCCTAGTCCTGTCCCAGGGTGGACTCTTTCTACTGTTGTCCTACCTCTCTGCAATTGCAGATTTACCTGCTTGGACCTCTGCCTGTTATGGACTGCCAAACTCCTGAGTGCTGCCTACTCTGGGCTTTTCTACTCCTTCCTTTCCACCTTCTTTGCAGCAAAGACCTCCAGTGCTCACGGCCACTTTCCTCGAGAGGGAGCAATAAGAGATGCAGGGGGTGGTGTAGATGAAAAGAGGCAGGGTCTCCAGGTTCTGGTCTTTTCCAGATGGGCCTGTCTCGCCCTTGATCAAGCTGCTGTTAGAACAGCATCTAGAACACCAGACACTAAGTGCTCTTACCAGAAGCCCATCTCTATCCAGACCCAATATCCATTTGGGTCCAGTGGTGAGTACTGGCTACACTGGCCAAAGAAAAGTATCAGCTTCATAGGGACATCATCCTATCCAAGAGTCACAGCCTGAATGTGGCTCCCTCCCTATATAGTAGGTCATTTCACCTCTAGCTTACATGAGACCATCCTTGGTCCTTTATCCTCTATGAATTAGCTTTGCCTTGAAAAGCAGGCACTCTGAGTTTCAGATGGACCCCTGTACATTACATCTCACACACAGTTTTGGATTTTCCCATCAGCCCCTGGAGACTTTAAGCTAGCTGCCCCTCCATGGTCTTTCTTCTGGGATATTCATTCTCTGTAATGACACCTACTTGCCCAAGTATCATTCCTGACTTCTGCTTCTCATACCCCATATCCAAACCATCATCAGTCCTTTCATTCTGCATTTGAAATGCGTTCCTTATCAGACCATTTTCACCACTTGTGGTATTGTTGCCCCAATCCACATCACCGTCACCAGTCACCTATTCCACTGATACAAACTCCTAACTAGTCCCACAGCTTCCACTAATGACCCTCCCCAATCCACTCTCTATAGAAATCAGGTGATCCTTTTTTCAGACAAAGTCAGATCATAACACTTCTCTGATCAAAACAATCCATTGGTTTCCCCCATCACACTCAAAATAAAATCCAAGTGCTTAACTTGTCCCCTAGGTCTTACATGAGCCACCCATGGTTACCTCCCTAACCTCACCCATCTCCCTGCCCTACTCACTCACTCTGCTCTTCCACACAGGACCCCTTCCTGTCTGTGAACATTCCAGACACCTCTCACCTCAGGGCCTTTGCACTTGTTCTGCCCTCTGCTTGGAATGCTCTTCTTCAGATATCTGCATGGTTCAGTCTCCCACTCAATCCAAGTCTCTGCTCATCGTCACCTCTTTAGAGTTGACAGATTTTCTCCCTCCCCTTACCTGCTAAACTTTCCTCCACAGCACTCACCATCTGACACATTGTGTATTTATTCCTTCACTTATTGAACGTGTATTAACTCTTCCTTGAGTAGAAGGTTCATGAGAGTGGGAGTCTGGTGTTGGGTCCTAGGGCACCTCAACACAGTGCCCAGAGCAGAGGAGGTGCTCAACAAATATTTGTTGAACTAGTAAATGAGGATATGTCCAGAAACCTTTCCAGAGGGGTTAGATGGAAGGCGTGGCAGGGTCTCAGTGCATCAAGGCCCAGACCTGACCTAGAAAGAAGTGAGGCCAGCGGATCTTTTTACCAAATGTGCACCCCACACTGCTGTCCAATAGCAGGCTTAGGCTCCTGCTGGTTACAATGAAGACTTTGCTGGGCAAAACCGAGGTTCAGAGAGTAGAAAGATGTGGCCTCATCTATACCACTGTTCCCTCACTCCATCGTGGGCCTGTGACTTCTGCCTGCTAATTTAACACCTCTGACTAAATGACTTCAATCTCCCCAACAGTGAGGCAAGCAGGCTCTTGTAAATTAAACCGAGCCATTGAGGCAGAGTGATGAGACCAAGGTCATACAGACAGTTGGGCAAGGAATTAGGATTAAGATCTAGACCGCACCCCTTCTTCTTTTGGGTGTTGGCTATCCAAAACATTGTGCTTGGAGCTGGTCCACGTTTCGTGGATATTTCGTTCAAACACAAATGAAAGAGTCCCTAAAAAATAGACTGGTTTGTTAGCTTTCCAAAGCTGTGGTCATTGAGTGTGATAGGACAGATGAGTTTAAGCAATCAGAGCCTTAGCAAGCCTCCCTTTGGGTTTCTCTGACTGCTTCCCTCTGTTTGCAGACATAATATTCAGTTTCTCCAAAACATCTCTGGTTACCGAAAGTAAATTTTGTGGGAAAATTGTGACGATGGTCAAACAAAGAGTTAACGCAACCAAAACAAAAAATCCAGTTTGAAATATTTTTACAGCGTTCTTTACACTAGAGAGCAGTGGAGAAAAAACAGCATTTTAAGTGCTGCTCTTTTTCCCATTAGGTTGTCTGCTTTCACAGGTGGCGAGTTGCAGCGAGATCTAAAGGCGAACGGCTCATGCAGAGATGGTCTGGAGCAGAAAGGCTTGACCCGCTGACCTCCTGCCCATGCATACAACATAATCACTCACAAAATAGATACTAAAATAATGTTAGCAGCTGCCTGGCCTAAACTAATAAAACCGAGCACGTTGAGAGCTAAAGCAGAAGGTCTGTCCTTAACTCACCCCCTCGGGCCCCCGCATTACCTCGTCCCTGGCCTGAATTAACGGAGCTCAGACCAAATGGCTTTTTGCACCTCCTTCTTTTCCTTGTGTCATTCTGTCACCATTTTTTTTTCTCCCCCTAACAGGGCCTGACTCAGTGAGTTTAAATGCCCTTCTCTTTCTCACTCACCACATGCAAACTTTAATTAAGTCTGTCTCTACATAACACCAACATAACTTGTTGAGAAGTGAAACATTTAGTCAAATAACTGAGTTTGGGGCCATAAGAGGAGGGAGTAAAGAAGGTCAGAGAGGGTTGCACAGAACAGCAAAAAATGCCCCAAGTGTTTAGACAGGTTCCTTTCCCTTCATTCCCTCCTCCTTTGGGCTGTAAGCACCAAGCTGCTGCTTTTCATTCTAGAGAACCAGAATGTCTCCATTAGAGCAGATCTGCATTTCTACAAAGCCATTCTCCCCCTCACTAAGCTTCCTACACTTTATTATCTCTCTGTTATCCACGCTAGCAAGGAACTGTTGATCCTCTTTTATAAAAGAGAAATCTGAAGTTCTGAAAGTTAACACCAAGTCCAGTCTCAGTAAAAGATTAATTTTAAAAATTCAAATAATAGATTTTAAAAATTAAATGAAACATTAAAAACAGATAAAATAAAAGACTACACAAGAAACTAAACTTAAATTTCTCAATTTAAAAGTTTCAGAGGAATGAGTATTGGTTGAGATGTCATCCAGGTGCTAGTAACCAACTAGGTTGTATACCTGTTGGAAGAGATCCCCGAGACTTCATTTCTCCTGCTAATAGTCCATGTAGATTTTACAATAGGGGTCACGGAATGGGTAAACAGGTAGTGATTCCTTAGCTTTGCAGACTTAAGTTTATTAACTTTCCATAGGAAGTTTCACTGCCTCCATTACTACTGTCCAATGACTCATGTCAAGTTGGAGTTACAAAGTTCCCTTTAGGTTGCAATAAGAAAGGGAGAAAACCCAGAGGCAGTAATCAGAGAGGCAGAAATCTTCAGCTTTGAGAAGGGCAAGATAAGCCATTCCCAGTTACCCTACACTGGGACCAGTCATTTTGCTGAATGAATTGGAGCAAGCAACCCTCTTGAGGAATATGGTTGATGAGCACTCTGGTTTCAAACTTTTGAAATATTTCAAATGGGAAGATTGAAAATAGACAATACAACTGACTCTAATGATTCTAACTTATTGGGCTTTGGCTACAATATGTCCAGCCCCTGGAATATAAGGAATAATGAAAACAGCTTTTTGATTTACTATAGTAATGATGATGATGATGGTGATAAATAAACGACATTTCTTAAGTGCTTTTTTGCATTCTACATGTGTTGTCCAATTAATCCTAACTGTTCTATTCTAAATAAACACATGTTGCTCAAAACTTTTTAATAAATTTTCAAGGATTGTTTCTTTGAGAAGGGTAGTTGGCAATAAGAGCTCTCATGGATTATTTTGAGAATGATTTGACACTATGCATAAAAATTATATGTAGGGCCGGCCCTGTGGCTCACTTGGGAGAGTGCGGTGCTGGTAGCGCCGCAGCTGCGGGTTCGGATCCTATATAGGGATGGCCGGTGCACTCACTGGCTGAGCGTGGTGCAGACAACACCGTGCTGAGGGTTGCGATCCCCTTACCAGTCAAAAAAAAAAAAAAAATTATACATATTCCCTTTGAACCATAAATTTCTATTTTAGCTATTTTAGTACAAAAATATTCACATAAGTTTACAGAATAATTTGTACCTAGATATTCATTGCCACATAATTCACAAATGCAAAAACTGGAAGTAACCTAAGTGTTTATCAATATGCTTTCTTATAAATAAATTATGGAATATCCATGGTAGAGAAGTTAAAACTACAAGCGCCGGAGTCAGAAGACCCAGTTTGGATTTTAGCTCTGCCTAGCTGTGAGAACTTGATCAAGATCTTTCACTTGCAAAAACCTGTTTTTTTCACCTATAAAATGAGGAAAACAATATAACGTATTTATTGGTGGCTGCGAATGACACTTCAGTAAGGCAAAGCACAGAAATCACTTAGCACAGCATCAGGCATGCAGTGAGCACTCGATAAGTGTTACTTTTTAAATTATCATTATCATCATACTACAGACTACTATGCAGCTATTAAAAATGATGAAGTGGATCAACTTGTACTGGCATGGAGAGATGCTCATAACCATAAAACACATCACCAACGAATGTCATTTTTCTTACTGAATGCTCTTCCTCACACCCAGCCCCATGAGATTGTCAATTTTGTGAGGGTATGGGTCATCCCTGCCTTGTTTCCAGTGCTATCCATAGGGCCTAGAAAAATACCCAGCCCTTCACAAAATGTTATTTAATGGATAAATGAATAAATGGATAAAAAAGCAGAACATTAAGTATTTCTATGCTTCTAAATCAGAAGCAATTACAACGAACTCCTATGAGTGCCTTTCTCTGAAGACTAGAATTATGGGAGGAAAATAGATTTTCACCCATTTTCATATTTCTCCATTGTTTGGAATTTTTACATCAAGTAATGGCAAAAGATATCCCCATGTCGGGATGATAAAAACTTAACTGAGGCTGTGTTACAATCATGTAAAAATGTGTATGCCTACAGACAGGAACTAGGGACAAATGTGGAGATGTCAAAGTGGATAATGTTTTAGGTTAGTATTATTTCCTTTTTTTTACTTCTTTGTTTAACTCTAACGCTGTTCTTAAATATTTTAAATAGATTATATTCAAATATTCCATGAAATAAACTCTCAGCAATAAAGTGCATTTTTCTATAATTTTAGCGTAAGACTATTCATTATTGGTTTCATATGCTGAAAAAACTTTATTATGAAAGTTATAGAAGTTCCTTATATACATTTTGGAAAATATAGAAAATTAATTTAAAAAGAAAATGTAGAAAATGTACTAACATTAGAAAATATTTTAACGTTTAAAGATAATCTCTCATTCAGAATTCTAATAAAATGTTACCTAGACACAGTTCAAACTGAAACCCAAAAAGGATGAAATCACAGAATTGAAAGTTAGAGGACTGGAGAAATATTACAAAGTTAACAACAGTCATGTCAAGTTTACCACAGAGAAATACAGAGCATTGATCTCCTTTCAAATTAATATTTTTATTAATTGACTTATTGCTACACTGGGCTAAATTAGAAGCTCCCAGATGACGAGAATTCTGTCAATCTTGCTTCTTTTGTTCCATTTTTTAAAAAATCCTGTGCTATTTACAGAGCCTGGTATACTGTGAGCACTCAACTTATTTTTAAATGAATGAATTTACATCTTTTGAAATGTAAGACATGAATTTAAAAGGGGGAACACAAAGAGATTGAAGTAAAAAAAAAGAAAGAGAAGAAAAAGAAAGAGAGAAATGGAGAAAGAGAGGGAGGGAAGGAAGGAGAAAAGAAGAAAAGGAGAAAAAAATGGAAGGAAGGACACAGAGAGTTAAAAAAAAGAAGAAAGACAGATGAGTCAGAAACTGCCCTTTCTATCTTTTATTTCTCTCCAGCATGATTACAGCAGCCAAACAAGAAGTTGTGCACACCAGGTCTTTTTTCAGAGGCTGACTTCAGTAGCAGCTATGGCAACACTTTCAGAATTTATTAACTTCTGGAAAAAAAGGATGAGACTTGAAGAGAGAGCCTATAACAACATTTATTCTGGACCTCAGTCTAATCTGAAGCTGCACATCTGGGAAGGTAGGAAGTCAAAAGGCCCAATTCAGTCTTTCAGCTGTGGCAAAAGGCAGATGGCTTCTTTATAAATAGCACAAGCAAAAAAAGACAATAGCTGGTTGAACCTGACACCGTATTTCTTAGCAGGTAAGTAAAACACAGAGATAAATCATGCCTGGACTGAATAAGAAAGAGCAGCAGGTTACTGGGCATACACCTAATCATACATTCTAAAAAGATTCTTGCTTTTTTTTTTTTTTTTTTTTTTCCTGTTTGGAAGATGGGAACAGGGAGCTGAAAGAGAAGAGGAAAGGAAGATAATAAATTATATTTCTATGAGGCTTTTAGTTCTTTGTCCATTTTGATCTCTCCCTAAGATCTTTAGCAAATCTATTTTGAGTTGGCAACAGCAAAATTATAAGGCATTTTTGAAATAAACTTGGTTTTAAGTTGAGCAGGGCTGAAGGAGTGCATACTTTCTTGTCAAGCTGTACGTTCAGCCTGGAGAGAAGGACAGGCCCAAAAGAACTCTGTGTGTGTGTGTGTCTGTGTGTGTGTGTGTGTGTGTGTGTGTGTCTGTGTGTGTGTGATGTGAAGAGTAGGTGAGGTTTGCTCAAGGAATTGGAAGGAAATCAGGCTGTAGATTAGGGATTATCATGATAATCCTTCAGGATAAATTCAAACTCTTTCACAAATAGTCTCCTGCTTGCTTACACAGCCTCATTCTCTATTTTCCATCTCTGTGAACTTATATTGACCTTCTCACTTCCCCCAGGAAGGCGTGTTCATTCCTGCTTTATACCTTTGAACATGCTGTTCCCTCTGTGTGGGATACTCTCTCCAACCCATTTCTAGGCATACCTTAAGACTTCGTTTATAAAACATTGTTTTTAGGGCACCTTCCCCAAACCCTCTGAGTAGGGTTAATTGCAGAGTTAATCTCTTTCTCCTCTGTGATCTCACAGCTCTTTGCTTGGGTGTCTAAGAGTTTTATCATCTGTCTGTATATATTTGCATATACTTCTTTCCCACTAGACCCAAAATTCTCAGGTGCAGCAACAATCTTATTTTCTTCCCAATATCCAGGTAATGCCTGGAATAAAGGAGATGCTTAATAGAGAAATGTTACATAAACTATACTGAGGAGTGTTAAGATTCTGACCATTTCAAGGAAGACGACATCATGGCATTTCAGCTCTTGAGTTGAAGAAATGACTTTGAGAGAAACACTTCAGCATTTCTATAATCTGGCAGAATGACCAGGCAAACACTGAGGAAGAAAGTGTAAAAATCAAAGAGGCAGTAGGCCTTGGCATGGACCATTTGCAGTCTCTACAAATTACAGATGGGGTAAGGGCATTAACAGGATTTGAGGGACAGCAGAGTCCAATAGACAAGAAAGAGCATAAACTATGGGTTCAAATCACAGCTTAGGTCCTCGATCTCAAGTGAAATAACATGCTTGGGTGTGAACACACTTGGTTGTGATCTTGGTGAAAAACTGAATCATTGTGCCTATTTTCTCAACTATAAAATATGTCTGCTATGGTAACAAAAGACATTAATAGATGTAATAACTTAGGACAGTTCCCTGGCATGGAGACACACAACTATATAAATCACTGCATCAATGAAATTCTAAAATCCACGGGGGCCAAGGTGGGAAGCAAAATCCAGCAGAGGCACAAAGTTCAGCAATCTCATTCCCAAGCTGAATCTTCTCTGCTGTGCTCTTTGGGATGGCAAAGACAAGCTGTGGGACAACTAAAAGCCTAGTTCATTTTTTGGAATTAAAAAAATGGTACGTAGAAAATGGAACTTTCTGCAAAAGAACAGGTAAAATGACCTGTCAGTACTTTGTGGAATTTAATGAGTGCTGTAAGTATAAAACTGTGGGCATGTGTTCTATGCCTAAGAGGCTTCCACGATCCAGATGATATTGCTGAGAAAAAATGGTGGCAGATATTTTCCAGTCAATGGGAGAGTTTCTCTTGTTCCCCAGATATAAAAACTGAACTCAGGGCAGCCAGGGCTGACATATTGAATAAAGTTCTGCACTACTTCAAAACGGGTCTATGTTTACACTTCACTGTGAGATTTTTAATGGTTTGAAATGACTCAGAGGAAGTTAAATAATGTTTATGGAGACACGTGCTGGAAAATAAACCAGGAACCACAATTGTAATGTTAGAGTTAGCTCCTGAAATAAGCTTTCTCATTTATTTACAAAGTGTGTTTTAAATAACAGTCAGGTAATTAGAGGAGTTCCAGTTCTGGCAATGGCAGCAGTAGCTTGTATTGGACTAATCCTCTTGCCAATGACAGCTATAAATTTTAAACCAAAAAAAAAAAAATCTCTTGGAGAGAACTCAGAAGGAGGCAGACACTGGAGGAGATATGGCCTTTAAAAGACATGCAAATTAGTTGAGATTTTATCCAACTTCTCTCCTAAGGGCATGCGTGGGACTGACTGGGAATAAGAGATAGAGCTCAGACAGAAGGCATCAGTCTTATTGCACTGAAAAGTTGGAGATTAAATTTTGGGCTGCCAGCACAGCTGAGAATTAAATTGGGGTGTAGGAGAAGGTATTCTGGAAAGGAGTAATCATCGAGAAAGGGGCGCATTTCTGTATAAAAGTTCCTCTCAAATTCTTGTCTGACTCTAAAACTGTGAATATGCTGGGAGAAGCCAGGAGAATGTACAGCTGAAAGCTAAGGAGTTGAGCAGAGACGTCAGCAGGTGAAGTGCTGGAGATACAGTTTGGAGTTCAAGTCCTATCAAATTAGAGGGAATTAGTAAACACTTCAGACTTCCCATTAAAACCTCTGAAGGGTCATGCCTTAGAAGTAAGGACCATATTCCAGAACTAAGGACTGTATCTTTATGACTATAGGCCAAACCAAAATAAACTTTCCCTAGTAAAGCCCTAAAACTAGGTCTCTATAAAACTGAGATAATCTTTTAGTAATTTAGCACTTGCTAACACAAAACTCAACACTGTAAAAGAAAATGACAAAATCTAGAATCTCTAAGGCATATTTTCTACAATAAAACATACTTTTCAATTCAAAATAAAAAGGTATTAGACAGTCAAAGAAATATAGTGACCTATATTTCAAGAGAAAATAAAGTCTACAAAAGGAGACTCAGAGATGACACAGGTGTTGGAAGAGAACCCAGAAATAAATCCACTTATTTACAGCTAACTGATCTTTGACAAACTCACCAAGAATGCACATTGGAGAAAGGACAGCCTCTTCAATAAATGGTGCTGGGAAAAGTGGATATCCATGTGTAGAAGAATGAAACTAGACTACTATATCTCACTATATAGCAAACTCAACTCAAGTTGGATTAAAATTTAAATGTAAGACCTGAAACTATAAAACTTCTAGAAGAAAACACAGAGGAAACACTCCAGGAAGTAGGACCAGGCGAAGATTTTTATGAACAAAATCTCAAGAATGTAGGCAACAAAATAAAAAATAAAACAAATGGGATTGTATCAAACTGAAAAGATTTTGCACAGCAAAGAGAACAATCAACAGGGCAAAAAGGCAGCCTGCAGAATGGGAGAAAATATTTGCAAACTATACATCAAAACAAAAGACTAATATCCAGAATATACAATGAACTCAAACAACTCAATAGTAAAAAAACAAATAATCTGATTTTTAAATGAGCTTAAGAGCTGAATAGACATTTCTCAAAAGAAGACATACAAATGGCCAACAAGTATATGAAAAAGTCCTCAACATCACTAATCATCAGGGAAATGCAAATCAACACCGTGCTGAGATATAATCTCACCCACCTGTTAGATTAGCTACTAGCAAAAGGACAGGAAATAACAAATGCTGGTGAGAATGTAGAGAAAGGGAAACCCTTATACATTGTTGGTGGGATTGTAAATTAGTACAGCCATTGTGGAAAACAGTATGGAGGTTTCTCAAACAACTGTAAATAGAACTTCCATACAATTCAGCAATCCCACTAGTGGGTATATACCTAAAGGAACGGAAATCATCATGTCGAAGGGATACCTGCTCTCCTCCACTCCCATGTTTATCGTGGCTCTGTTCACAATAGCCAAGATATGGAACCAACCTAAATGTCCATTGATGGATGATTGCATAAAGAAAATGCAGTGCACATTCACAATGGAATGCTACATAGTCAGCCATAAAAAAGAATGAAATTCTGCCGCCATACAATCCAGCAATCATGTTTCTTGTTATTTACCCAAATGAGTTGAAAACTTACGTTCACACAAAAACCTGCACACGAATGTTTACAGCAGCTTTATTCTTAATTACCAAAACCTGGAAGCAAACAAGATGTCCTTCAATAGGTGAATGGATAAACAAACTGTGGTACTTTCAGACATGGGATATTTTCAGCAATAAAAGATGAACTATCCAGCTATGAAAAAACACGGAGGAACTTTAAATGCATATTGCTAAGTGAAAGAAGCCAGTTCAAAAAGGCTAACTATTGTTTGATTCCAATTATCTGACATTCTAGAAAAGGCAAAACTATAGACAGAGTAGGAATTTCAGTGGTTCCAGACATTCAGGGTGGTGGGAAGAGAGAAGAATAGGGGAGCACAGGATATGTTTAGGGCAGTGAAACTATTCTGCATGATACTGGAATGGTGGCTACATGACACTGTGCATTCTTCAAAATCCATAGAAGTGTACAACACAAAGAATGAATCCTACTGTAAACTACGAACTTTAGTTAATAATAATGTATCAGTATCGGTTCACCAATTTTAACAAGTCTTTCCACCTAAAAAGTAGGTTTGCTCTAAAAAGTAAAGTCTGATTTTTAAAAATTGAGAGAAATATCTCTTAAATAAATCATGTTTGTGAGATGCTGGCTCAAAAAAAGTTACACTAGCTTCTTTACTGAAGATCTTTTCAGATCCTTTAGTATGCTGTTATGCACTGGATTGTCTGTGTGGGAGATTGTGAGTAGCCTTTTCCATAATTACTTGACTAAGAAACTTGCCTTTTTAGAGTAGTATATAAGGAACTACCGTTCTTCAAAACACATTTTGGGAAGCAATAACACAGCGGTGAATAAATACTTTTAAAATAATTTTCTGTATATGCCTGAATAGAAACTGATACCACACCTAAGGCAATCTCTTTTTCCCAATGACAAATCTAAGCAATAATTATTTTGACCAACTCTAAAACATCAATTTTTAGAGAATATAATTGAAATAATCTACTGTCAATTCATAATATTTAATTTCTTCATATATATATACATATGAAAATTGAAATATATGTTGCTTTACTTTACTTATATTTAATAAAACAATTTTATTCATTTTTTTCACATGCATCTTCAACATTCCCTTTGGACAGCTGGATTTCAATACGCAAGGTAACCCTAGAAGTAACATGTTGAAGAAGACAGAGCCTCTGTCATCCTCAGACCCTGAATGATGTTATGGAGAAGAACCACCATCAACACACAAACGCCAATCTGGGATCTTATGGAAGTGAGTCTTGTCCCTTGTTACAGCATCATCTCAAAGTCCAGATTCCCAAAACCTAGATCAGGTCCAGATGCAGTTGAGTCTTCTTGGATATACTTTCTTAAGCACAGCTTCTCAAAAACAGTTCCTCTCAATCTGAGTATCTGTGAACTAAACCATAATTTGCCCCCTACACACCAAACAAACAATGGGACAAATATAATAATCAACACAGTCACTTTGGAAGTTATCTAACTGTTTTCTAAAAGAGCATTTCTGACCTCACTTCCATCTAAGTTGCTTGAGATAGAGGACTAGCACTTTTTGCATTTGTGTACAATATTGTCACTAGAATTTTATCTCAAGCCACAGTCTCCCAATCAATTCATATAATATTATTATAGATATCCATCCTGTTTATTCTGCAAGTGCATTCCTTGATCTCCACAACATAACCACTTAATGTATTTAGTTTTACAGATTTCTTTAAAAAATTTGTTTAAAATAAAATTTAAAATTTGCAATTGTGAGATCATACACTAAAAAATAATTGTGAAATAATCTGTTTCCTAATGTTTATTATGATTCTTTTTACCAATTTTGTCAGGTGACCTCCATAAAACATCCCAAATTAGTACTGATTATAGTCATTTCAAGCTAATGTTTTACCTTCAAATTATACCTCATTATCTAATATAAAATGCTTGACAGAATGCTCCATAATATTCAAAGATTTGACTATAAGGCAAGTTCCTTCTTTCTGAGTATTAATTTTGAGGGGGAAAAAACAAACTTGCCTTATATTTAGACATTGTATTAGTTGCTAGGACTGCCATAACAAATACCACAGACTGGGTATTTATTTATTTACATATGAAAATTGTACATGTAAATAATTCTTTATATATGTACATGTGAAAATTGAAAAATATATTGCTTTATTTTACAATTTAACAATTTTATTGTTTTATTAAATATAATAAAACACCACAACAGAAATTTATTTTCTTACAGTCCTGGAGGATGAAAGTCCAGGATCAAAGTGTTGGCAAGTTTGGTTTCTTCTGAGGCCTCTCTCCTTGGCTTGCAAATAGCCATCTTCTCACTGTGTCCTCACGTGCTTTTCCCTGTCTGTGTCCTGATCTCCTCTTCTTCTAAGGACACCAGTCATATTGGATTACGGCATACCCTAAGGACCTCATTTTAACTTAATTATTTCTTCAAAGGTCTTATCTCCAAATATGGTTACATTCTGAAGTACTGGGGGTTAGGACTTCAATATATAAATTTTGAAAGGACACAATTCAGCTCATAACAGGCATATATGATATTTGCATTCTGTCTTATTCCAGAAAGGTTTTTAAGATGACTCTCAAGAAGCCAACATAGGTTGCATAAATTAAAAACATGAGAGAGAGAAGATAAACAAAACCAGGGTCACAAAATAAAAACAGGAGTGAGGTTAATAAAAACATTCTATCATGACTTGATAGCAACTTTAGGTGAAACTCTGAATTATCTAGAAGTTCCCAGGCAGCCAACATAAAAAGAAAAATTAGGCCAATAACACAGGTTTGGTTTTTTTAAAGGTTTTATTTTATTTTTAATTGACACAAAATCATTGTATTTATAGGGTACAGTGTGATATTTCATTATATTTATATATTGTGTAATGATCAAATCAGAGTAATTAGTATATCCATCATCTCAAATATTTATCATTTCTCTGTGGTGAGAACATTCAAATCCTCTCTTCCAGCTATTTTGAAACATACAATACTATTATTAACTATAGTCACCTTACCGTGCAATAGATAGCCAAAACTTATTGCTCCAATCTAATTGTAACTTTGTACCTGTTGGCCAATCTCTCTCCATTCCCCCGCCTCCCTATCGTCCCCAGCCTCATTGTGACAGTCATCTAGGACATAATGTTGAGAGGATGATGTAACTTGGGATTTATGCCAAAATCACCCAGTGTAGTGTGTTAGATTGTGGACCCCCAAAAGACATGTCTGCCCGAACTTTAGAATGTTGCCATATTTGGGAAAAAAGGTTTTTGCAGGTGTGATTAAGAATCTTATGATGAGTTCATTCGGGATTAGGATGGACCATAAATCCAGTGACAAGTGTTTATATAAGAGGAAAGAATGGAAGAAGACACACAGAGGAGAATGTCATGTGAAGACAGAGGCAGAGACTGGAAGGATGCATCTATAAGACAAGGAGCACCAAGGATTGCCAGCAGCCACCAGAAGCCAGGAGAGAGGCATGAAACAGATTCTCCTTCAAGGTCTCCAGAAGGAACCAGCCCTGCTGACACCTTGGTTTCAGACTTCTGGCCTCCAGAACCGTGAGAGAATACATTTCTGTTGTTTAAGCCTTCCAGTTTGTGGTGATCTGTTACAGTAGCCACAGGAAACCAATGCAGGTGAACATCATATTCCAGGGTGACCACACTATTCCTTTTCTTTTTCAGTTTCCATACAAATGTGGATGCTCGAGATGTTCACTGTACGTCCCTGTATGGTCCTAAATCATCCTGAAGAGATGTCACTATATCCTATTTACTGAGGCAGAAAATTGGACCAATTCATTTCATTTTATGTTATTTTTATTGTAAAAGAAACATATTAACAATGTAGTAAAGTAGGGATAAGGAGAATGAAATCTGTTATAATGCCATTTCTTATAACAACGAGGTTACTTTACATATTACCTTCTAGTCATACACATACATATACATATGCATATGCATATATAATGCATATATGTACTCATAGCTGCCATCATGTCATCATGGATTGCTCTTAAAGAGTACTCCAAGATAAGAGTTCTCATCACACAAAAAAATAAGTATGTGAGGTCATGGATATGCTAATTAGCTTGATTTAATCATTCCACTATGTATACATATTTCAAAACATCACGTTGTACCCCGTAAATATGTATAACTATTATTTGTCAGCTAAAAATAAAATTTAAATACTGAACAGAAACAGTACTCCAAAATAAAGGCTTATCTGGGTTTGTTGCATACTCATTGCGTCTTTTAGCTTTTGATGAATGAAGACAACTAATTTTGCATATTTGATATAAACAACAGAGCCTGGTCTGGTTTTTTGAGAACATCAGATGTTGAATGCTGTGTGGGCTCAGTATGTATTTATAAGATGGTTGAAGCATATAAAACAGTTATAAATAAATAGCACATGTCCAAGTTGCCATGTCTCTTTGTAAAGATGCCCAAATCAAAATAAAATTAGCAGGCAGAGTTGATAACTAGAAAATAATTGATTGTATTAAAGATCTGAATTTTTCTTACCTTAGCGTTATTCAACATTCTATTTTTGTTGTTGTCAACTAATTATGATATATATTGAGAAATTATTTGTCATAAATTTTGCCATTGGGTGAGTGTAAAAAGAGATTACTATATAAAATTTGTATTTTATGGTTCTTCTAGCACTACCCAGATGAAAGATTTATGGGCTGCCAATCTGCTGCTAGCCTTGCTATTCATTGATTGTGTTTTTTTCTTTGATAACTGAAGTGGGTTAATAAATTCTCATAAATAGCCTTTCAACCTGCACAATGAAAGAAGTTCAGCTGTCTGGCAAGGGGTTGTGCAATCCTATGTGGTCTGATGTGATTATTCTGACTCATCCCAGAACTCTCATTTCTGCTGCCATCACCATGGTCCTGTCTTTCCTGCAGTAGTCATTACCCATAGCAATGAATCAAAGAATCAACATAAACTATTTTGTAAGCCAGACTCACAACTTTTAGTGTTAGGCAGTTCTTGGCCTTAACAGTCCTTTCTCCTACTTTATAGCTCGGAAGGCTGCTCCTGGGTTCTTCTAACTCTCCTATTAGGCTTGAAAACATTGGCACTGGGTCCCTGAGAAGACTTGTCAACACTCTCAGAAAAATCACATTGCACCCTGTGAACTGAGTGAAACGAAGGTGATCCCTTCCTTCAAGTCACTAATTTCATAGTACAATAACTAATATTTTAGAATGTTTGAATGCTAGGAAACACGCTAAAGATTTCATTGTTGTGATCTCATTTAATCCTCACAATGACTTTGTGAATTATAAATGGAGTTTAGAGAGGTTAGGGAATCGGGCAAGGCAGAGCTAACAAGGAGCAGAGAAAGACTCCCAACTTGATCTTTCTTGCTTAAAATCCATGCTCTGGCCATCACTCCATGTTGCTTCTCCAATTAGCCAACTAAAGGACCATCAGGAACCAAACCAAAAATCTGCCTCTACTTTTCCACTTTTGTCCTCTAACTATACTAATAATCATTCATATCTTTCTCTGAATGAATAGCAGAGGACTTGCAATAATATGCCTTCGACCTGGAGAAAAAAGAGTCTGCTATTTGCAACCATCTTAAAATCACCAACGAATAAATGCTTCCACGAAGCTTTGTAATTAATGTCTACACATTCTAAAAGGCTTGATTATGGTCTATTCGGGCAGTTGATGCATTTTTCTTCAAACTTCTTGGCTTGGCTTTGCTTATTTATTTAGGAAATTTTTCCTTTCATACGAAAATCCCTTAGATAGCCCACACTGAATAACCGTAGGCTGGCATTTGACACACTGTAAGATTCTGCCAACAGGGCTATTGATTTCTGGATTTTCTCACGTACGAGTCATCTTAATCCTGAGCATTAGTCTTTCTTTGCACATTTGTGAAAGCTGTCTGATAGTGAAAGCAAAAATGAAGCCTTCACTTCCTCTATAAATATTTGTGCAGTGACCTCTGACTGTTGGCCAGTCTGCCTGCCAACACCCCATTAGAAGTCATCCCTTTTACAATCAACTATTATCATTTGATAACCTCTTGGGGTTAAGAGTACAGATGTAAGATTTCGAAGATTCCTGATGGGAATACTTCATATCCCAAGTATGTTTTTCCTTGAAAATGACATCACCATAGGGATACATTTTTCAAATAATTTGGCCATCATGTTATGAAAGCTTCCTTAGAAATATAAGGAACGAAGTACTCTGCACGTCAAACAAAATAGTTCAGAATCCAGGGATGAAAGAAAAAAAAATCTTACCAGTTAATTAGCCTGAGATGTTTCTGGTATGGTGAGATGACCAGGAGAGGCCACGAATAGTGTCATTACAAAGACTGCATTCTATGACTTTTTGTATCATATCCTAAATGTTATGAAAGCTCATAGTAAGTAGTTTTTGCTGGAAAGACAGTTTTTATACTTCTATATTGGAGCACAGAAATGACTTAAGTTATATGAAAACTTACTCTAAGAGTAAGAGCATTCAACTGGCTGCCCATGGGTTAGAATTTTCATCCCCAAGTCTCTTCTACCTGCTATTACCTTATGGATAAACATCACTAAGGTAGCTGTATAGCTACCTCCACAGTGTGAAGCACTGAATTTCTCCTAAAATTCTGCAACAGAAAGATCACAGAATTAAGAGACTGGGCTATGAGGATAAATTTCCTATTTGAGGACCAGAAATGGATCAGTTTTGTCAAATCAGCACCAGGTAAATTTCTCAAATTCTAGTTCTCAGGGCTGTGTGTGTGTGTGTGTGTGTGTGTGTGTGTGTGTGTGTGTGTGTGTGTGTTCCAATGTGAAGTTCTCTTACAAGGTATAGAATTGGAAAAAAAATACATTAAATTTTATCAAGGATCTACTATATACCATCTTCTGGATTAGGCATTCCCATGTGGAGATAATAGTAATTACCACAATAATAATAGATTACACTTACTAAGAAATTACTACGTGCCAGTCTCTGTTCTAAGCACTTTAGATGTAATTTCTCGTTTGAATTCTTACAACTATCCAACTAGGTAAGTACCATTGTCTTCACTGTGCAGATGAAGAAACTGATGCTCAAAGAGATAAAGAAACCAAAGATACGCAGCTAAGAGGAACTAAAGTCAGAATTCAAACCCAGGCATCCTGACTCGCGTCTACACTCTTAATCTGTGTTATACAACCTTGTTTATGCTCCTCAGGAGCTCACAGCCTGGCTGGAAGAGAAGGAAAACCAGAAATTATCTTAGAGACCTGTAGAAAGAAAGTGGATTCACAAGGGAAGAAGTTGTCTATCTTCTGAGTGCGGGGATCAGGGAGGACTCATAGAATGGACGTCAAAGCTGCTGCATGGAGAGTGAGTAGCATCTCAGATGGATGAATTGAGGAAGAGTGTTTCAGATCATGGGCACACGGTGAATACAGATGTGGATGTGTAAGACAGGGTGGAGTGACAGAATCACTACAAAGCGTCAGTTGCAGTTGGGGGAATGTGGAGCACGTACAAATGGGAAGCTGAACGGATGGGCAGGATGGAAAGAGTGAAAGGCCTCACACCCTCTGCCATAGCGTGGGGGGGTTTTCTTAACTTCAAGAGCCCATGAAGGACTTTAAGCAGCACATTTGCATAACCTGATTTTTATTTTAGAAAAGTAACCTTAAATTCTGTGTGAGATCAGATTTGAGGAGGCCAGGGCTGGAGGCAGGAGAACAGTTAGGTCACTACGAAATTATTCAGTCAAGGGACATGGGAGCCTGAATTCAGCACTGGTAACAGGAACGAAGAGATCTGTTTGAGAAAGGCTTTGTGCTAGGATCGACAGAATAGGGAGGCTGGCAGGTGTGGGTTCTGAGGGTGAGGGGAGGGTGAGGCCATTGTGGGTTCTCGAGCTACCCACGTGAGTAGATGAGTCTAGATGGAGAGCAAGTTTGGGAGTGAGAAGACTCTTGAGTTCTGCTTTCAGAATCACCTCGTCACTTTCTACTCCTCACCCATCCCTCCCTCCTCTGAGCCCTAACATCACCTTGCAATGTAGTTATTTGAATCTTCGCCCTGTGATGTAATTGTTTATACCTGTCCTCTACACTAGACTATGAGCTTCTTGGCAGCAGAGACCATAATATTTCATTATTCAATAAATTTTTGTTAAATGAGTGAATGAATAACACAACCTTTTATTTTTCACAAATGGATAAGTAAGCATTTGAAGGAAACTTTCTCTGTAGTGGTCAACTATGAACTGTTTGCTTCTGTTCTTCCAAAAAAATACTGGTAATAAAACAGTGGCTTCTTTCAGAATACAGAATATGCTATGGGTTTGAAAGCAGTGACTGTACTACTCCTCTGACTCTAGTCTGTTACTTTTCAGTTTAAAAATCCCCTTTCCCTTCAAATGTTTCACACAGAACATAATTCCCACATAATCTATTTTCCTATTTGCCCTCTGGACATGTTCCAGCTTGTGTTCTTCTTAAATTGTGATATTCTGCTAACTTGGCCCATACAAGTTAGAATACAATGAGGCCATTACCTCTGAAGAGGAGTGAAAACAAATTATTTGAATAAGTAATCCAGAATAATTTTTACGGAAGAAAGTGCATTTAGGAAATTAAATATGTAAGTGGCTTGTGGTAGAAGGTGAGACTTTGAAGCACGGGTTAGTGGGAACCAAGTAAGCAAGACACATAGACTGTTTGATCTTGGAAACTAGTAGAAATTGTGGATTGGAGAAGAATCAGGGATGGTTAACCTACGGAATTAATTTTTTGGAAAATTTAATTGAAATACAACATTAAAATTAGTGTATATAACACATATGCTAAGGTACACAAATCCAAAATGCATAACTCAATTAATTTTTACAAAATGAACATACCCAGATGATGAAACATAAACAGCATTAACACCTATCTCCGATTTTGTCCCCTACTAGTCATTTACCCCCATCAAGGGAGCTACTGACTGTCAGAGGTCTCATTTCTCTGTCCCCTTGCAATGAGCCTTCACTGAGGTCCAAACCTGGATTCTCCACTCATGATGTCTCTGAGGAACAAGTTTCCTTACTGTAAAACTGCTGCGCATTATCAATGCCAACTGACCATTAATATAGGGCTTCAGATTAGCACCAGTTGTTAGCAGATTCCTTCCCTCTGTGAAGCTTTGTCTCTCATGCAGTGAGAAGCTTTGCTTTGCAAGGTTTTAGCTTAGTCTTTAGACTTCTGTCCTAAGCATCTTTGGAATTCAGGAAAAAAGGCCCCTTAGATCTCCAATATCATCACTTCTGTCCCATGTGACCACCAAAATCTCTGCTGATTTCCTTATTTCCCATCCATAACCCTCTGCCCAAGCCACACCTAGATTTTCAGACTCTAGCCTCCACCAAGAATCAACAAATGCCCCCAGGGACAAGCTGCAATTCCTCAATTTTTCTCTGAATATTTCTTCTCTCTAAAATTTTACTCCTTTTGGTCTTCAACATTTCTGAAGCTCTCTGGTGCCTTTAAATATATAAGGAGTCAGCAAACTTTACTGTCAAGGCCAGATAGTAAATATTTTTGGCTTTGCAGGCCATGTGGTCTTTGTCACAACTGCTTAACTATGCTGTTAAAGCACAAAACAGCCATAAGACAACACACAAAAAAATTAGACTTAGCCAGATTTGGCCAATGGGCCATGGTTTGCAACCTCTCGTGTATATATATATATAGTTCTTCTCAGTGAGATTACTGGCCCACATGATCTATTCCATCCTTCCTGGAAGCAGAACATTTCCAGAGAACTTTTAAGAACAAGCATATCTAATATTAGGGTACTTCAAAAAGTACATGGAAAAATAGATTTAGAAAATAATACAAATCTTTCCATGAACTTTTTGAAGTACCGTCATATGCAATTTGAAGTTCTTGTGTGGCTGTAATGTAAAATCTCTTCATTTCCCCAAACTTTCAATAAACTTTTCTGTGCACACAAAGATTTCTGTGACTAAGATTCGTGTGTGTGTGTGTGCACGAGTATGAAAATAAAGGGCCTGGGTTCAGTTTGGAGGTTGACAAGTTTTGAAGCTTCAGGAAGTCAATAAATAATACTTCTCTTTTCCCCACACAGTGTCATCAATAACTGAGGGATAGACACAGGAGACATGAAAATGGAGCTCAAAATATCACTTTTATTAGTGATAAACCGGTTGTGTGTTTTTTTGCTTTGTTTTTTATCATCTGCTTTTTTCTTTTTCTGCCTTCTTTCTGATGAATTGAGTGTTCTTTGTGACTCATACTACTTTTTAATCTCTACCATTGGCTTAGTAATTGTGTATGGTGTGTGTGTGTGTGTGTGTGTGTGTGTTAGTGGTTGCTTTAGGGTAAGGGACAAATAGCAAACTGTAGCCTGCAGCCCAAATCCATCCCACTGCCTGTTTTTATAAATAAAGTTTTATTGAAATATATCTACACCTATTTGCTTGTTCATAATGTATTTATTGTCAGTGGCTGCTTTTGTACTACAACAGCAGAGTCAAGTAGCTGTGATAGAGACCATATGGACTGTAAAAATGAGAAGATTTCCTATTTGGCTCTTGACAGAAAAACTTTTCTAATCCCTGATCTAAGGTTTACAATATATAACTTAATTCATCACAGTCCCCCTATGGATGTGGATTTTTCTATGGACTCTTTCATTTTTGCCATTTTTTGATTTACATATGTTGAAACTATGCAATTGGAACCTACAAGATTTTTCTGATAATTGTAAGTGTACAAACTTCCATATTATTTTCTGGAAAGGGAAGAGAAAGGAAAAGGCATTGAAAGCTTATTTAATGACATAATAGTCAAAAACTTCCCAAATATTGGAAAAGATACAGGCTTACAGATCCAAGAAGCTCAAAGATCCCCAAACAGATTCAACACAAAAAGGACCTTCCCAAGACATATTGTAGTCAAATTGTCAAAATTCAATTGAAAATAAAGAATTCTAAAAACAGCAAGAGAAAAGTGTAAATCACCTATAAAGGAATCCCCATCAGGCCAACAGCAGACTTCTCGACAGAAATTCTACAAGCTGGGAGAGAATGGGATGACACATTCAAAGTGTTAAAAGGAAAAAACTGTCAATAAAGAATATTATATCCAACAAAGCTTTCCTTCAGAAATGAAGGATAAATAGTGTCTTTCCAAGACAAAATAACTGCAGGAAATCACCATCAAAAGACTGGCAACTCAACAAATCCTCAAGGGAGTCCTACATCTCGAATCAAAAGAGTTCTATATATCACCATGATACACAGGAAAGAATAAAAACCTCTAGTAGAAAAGACATGTAAATGAGAAAGGGAAAGAAAATGTATCTTATGACTACAAAAAAACATAAAACAGCAAAGATAAACAGTAAAAGAGAAAGAAAGGAACAAAAGAAATGTGAAACAATCATAAAGAAATTAATAAAATATTGGGAATAAAGCAATACCTTTCAATAACAACCCTGGATGTAAGTGGATTAAATTCCCCACTTAAAAGATATAGACTGGCTGAATGGATGAAAAACCCAGACTCAACTATATGCTGCCTGCAAGAAACTTACTTCACTAAACAAAAAAACCACACATGGACTAACACTGAAGGGATGGAAAAGACATTCCACACAAATAGAAACCAAAAATTAGGAAGAATTGCCATACTTATATCAGACAAAATAGACTTCAAACCAAGAATTATAAAAAGAGATAAAGAAGTACATTATATAATAATAAAAGGATCAATGCATCAAGAAGATATAACAATCATAAATATATATGCACCTAATATTGGAGCACCCAGATATATAAAGCAAGTGTTATTGGATCTAAGGGGAGAGGCAGAGCCCAAAATAGTAATAGCTGAGGTCTTTAACACGCCACTATCAGCATTAGACAGATAGTCTAAACAAAGAATTAGCAGAGAAATATTGTATTTAAACAGCATTTTAGACCAAATGGACTTGACAGACATACGTGAACATTTCATCCAACAACTGCACAATATAAATTCTTCTCATCAGCACGTGGATTATTCTCCAGGATAGACCACATGTTAGGCCACAAACTAAGTCTCAACAAACTTAAAAGGATTGAAATAATATCAAGTATATTTTAAGACCACAATGGAATAAAAGTAGAAGTTAAGAACAAACACAAACAAATAAAAAAAATTTGGAACTATACAAATATGCGAAAATTAAACATGCTCTTGAATGATCAATGGGTCAAAGAAGAAATAAAGCAGGAAACCCAAAAATTCCTTGAAACAAATGAAAATACAAGCACAACTTACCAAAACCTATGGGGTACTGCAAAAGCAGTACTAAGAAGAAAGTTTATTACAATAGATGCTTTCATCAAAAGAATAGAAAGACTTAAAATAAACAACCTAACATTATACCTCAAAGAACTGCAAAAGCAAGAACATCCAAATTCCAGCATTAGGAGACAGAAAGAAATAATGAAGATCAGAGCAGAACTAAATAAAATAGAGACCAAAAGAATGATATAAAAGATCAACAAAACAAAAAGTTGTTTTTTTGAGAAGATAAATACTATAGACAAGCCACTGGCCAGCCTAAAAAAAAGAAGAGAGAAGACACAAATAACAAAAATCAGAAATGAAAAAGGAGACATTATAAGTGATAGCACAGAAATACAAAGGATCCTTAGAGACTATTATTAAAACTATATGCCAACAAATTTGAAAACCTAGATAAATTTCTGGACACATAGAAACTACCAAGACTGAGCCAAAATGAAATAGAAAACCTGAACAGACAAATAAAGAGCAACAAGATTGAAAGAGATCAGCAGTCTCCCAACAAAGAAAATCCCAGGACCAGGTGGGTACACTGCTGAATATTACCAAACCTTTAAAGAATAATTAATACCAATTCTCTTCAAGCTATCCTAAAAATTGAAACATAGGCCACTCTCCCAAACTCATTCTGTAAGGCCAGTATCACCCTGATACCCAAATCAGAAAAATACAACAAAAAAAAGAAAACTACACACTAATATCCTTCATGAACATAGACACAAAGATCCTCAGCAAAATATCAGCAAACAGAATACAGCAGCACATCAAAATAAATATATACTATGATCAAGTGGGATTCTTCCCAAGGATGCAAGGATGCTTCAATATATGCACATCAATAAATGTGATACACCACATCAACAAAATCAAGGAAAAAACCATATGATAATCTCAGTGGATGTAGAAAAAGCATTTGATAAAATCTAACATTCCTCCATAATAAAGACTCTCAAAAAAACCCCCTATATATAGAAGAAAAGCATGCAATCACAAGAAAAGCCATATATGACAAGCCTACTGCCAGCATCATCCTGAACAGGAACAAGACAAGGATGTCCACTCTCATCACTCCTATTCAACACAGAATTGCAAATATTAGCTAGAGCAGTCAGGCAAGAGTAAGAAATAAAGGACATCCAAATTGGAAAAGAAGTCACATTATCTCTGTTTGTAGATGACATGATCCTAAATATAGAAAAACCTACCAAAAACCTCCTAGAGCTGTTAACAAATTCAGAAAAAAACAATACACTAAAATCAGTATTGTATTTATACAACAACAATGAACAAGGAGAAAAAGAAATTTTTAAAAAGCAAGCCCTATTTATAATAGCTACCAAAAGAATAAAATTCCTAGGAATCAATTTAACCAGTGAGGTGAAAGATATCTACAATGAGAACTACAAAAAACTTCTGAAAGAAATTAAGGAGGACACCAAAAGATGGAAAGACATTCCACGTTCATGGATCAGAAGAATTAATGTTGTAAAAATGTCCACACTACCCAGAGTGATGTACAGATTCAATGTAATCCCCATAAAAATACCAATGACATTCTTCCCAGAAATATAAAAAACAATCCTTACATTCATATGGATCAACTAAAGACCCCAAATAGCTAAAGCAATCCTAAGCAAACTGAATAAAGCTGGAGCATTACACTACTTGACTTCAAATTATACTATAAAGCTATAGTAACCAAAACAGCATAGTACTGGTACTGGCTTAAAAACAGACACATGGACCAACAAAACAGAATAGAGAACCCAGATATTAACCCACATACTTACAGACAACTGATCCTCAACCAAGGCACCAAAGACATATACTGGGAAAAGGACAGCCTCTTCAAGAAATGGTGCTGGGAAAACTGGATATCCACATATAGAAGAATGAACTATACCTGTACCTCTTGCCATATGCCAAAGTCAACTCAAAATGTATTAAAGTCCTAAATATAAGACCTAAAACTATAAAAGTCCTAGAATAAAACACATGAGAAGCACTTCAGGATGTAGGACTGTGCAAAGACTTTATGAATAAGACCTCAAAAGGCAACAAAAGAAAAGATAAACAAATGGGATTATATCAAATTAAAAAGCCTCTGCACAGCAAAGAAAACAATCAACAGAGTGAAAAGACAACCTATAGAATGGGAGAAAATATTTGCAAACTATACATTTAACAAGGGATTAATATCCAGAATATACAATGAATTCAAACAACAACAGAAATTAATATCCAGTTTAAAATGGGCAAAGGAGCTGAATAGACATCTCTTAAAAGAAGACATACAAATGGCCAACAAGTATATGAATAAATGCTCAACATTACTAATCATCAGGGAAATGCAAATCAAAACCACATTGAGATATCAACTCACCCCTGTTAGACTGGCTATTATCAAAAAGAGAAAATAAATTCTGGTGAGGATGCAAAGAAAGGGGAGCCCTTCTACACTGTTAGTGGGACTGTAAATTAATACAGCTATTACAGAAAACAGTGTGGAGGTTTCTCAAACAACTACAGATAGAACTGCCATATGATCCAGCAGTACCACTTCTGGGTATGTACCCAAAGGGATCATGTCAAAGGGATACCTGCACTCCCATCTTTATCACAGCTCTATTTACAATAGCCAAGACATGGAATCAACCTAAATGTCCATCAATGGACAACTGAATAAGGAAAATGTAGTATACATACATAATGGAATACTATTCAGCCATAAAAAGGAATGAAATTCTGCCATTCATGGCAACATGGATGAGCTTGAAGAAAATTATGTTAAGTGAAACAAGCCAGGCACAGAAAGAAAAATACTGCACAACCTCATTCATAAGTAAGAGTGAAAAGAAAGGAAGGAAGGGAGGGAGGGAAGGAGGGAGGGAAGGAAGGAAGGAAGGAAGGAAGGAAGGAAGGAAGGAAGGAAGGAAGGAAGGAAGGAAGGAAGGAAGGAAGGAAGGAATGAAGGAAGGAAGGAAGGAAGGAAGGAAGGAAGGAAGATTGATTCACAATAATGCATTGAACTTTCAGAAGGAGAGAACAGAACTGTGGTTACTGGAGGTGGAAAAGCGGGAGGGAAAGGAGGGTTAGCAAGAAATTACTTAATGGACACAAGGAATGTTTACGTTTTATAATGATGAACATGCTAATTATTCTGATTTCATCATCATTCATTGTACACAGGTATTGATATTCAACCCCACACCCCACACATATGATTAACCATTTATTTTTCAATAAAAAAAAAAATTAAACCTATGAAATTGGGTACACACATTTAAAAGTGTGATTGTTTTATTTTATATTAATTCCCTTATCATTATGAAATGTTCCTATTTATCCTCAATAATGTCTTTTTCCTTTAACTTCATATTTTCTGACATATCTACCCCAAATTTTATTGTGTTAATTCTTCTGTGATATATCTCTATTTCCATTCTTTCATTCTTAAATTTTGTGACCTTTACATTTAAAGCACATCACTTGTAAACAGCATATTGTAAAGCTTTGGTTTTTATCCAGTCTGACAATGTCATTATTTTGCTTAAGGTATTTAGTCCACTTATATCTAATGCAATTACGGATTTATAGTAGCACTTATATCTACCACCTTACTAGCTTTTTTTTCCTCCTTAGATCACCTGTTTTTTATTAATTTACCTTTTTTCTTGTCTCTTCATTGGTGATTATTCCATTTTCCCTTCTCTAATTTCTTAGTAATATATACTCTTTTGCTTTCTTTTAGGGGTTTCCCTAGAATTTAGCAGCATGACTTATTAGAATATAATACAAATTTCTACCTTTATCACTTCCCAGATACTCTTACACCTTTTAAACTCAGTTTACCCCTTTCCTTTCTTTTTAAAATTATTTTTGTCATATATTTTAGTGGTACACATATTTGAAACTTCGAAAGGCATCTATCTCTATACACATATAGTTTTTTTACATCAAATATACACTTGTATAACCACATATATATTTATATATATATATATTTACTTATTTACCCACATATATATTCTTTCTGATACCTTTTCTTCTACTTCTGCCTTTCTGTTTATCCACCTGGAGTCTTTTTTCCTTTTTTTTTGCCTGAAGAAGTCTCTTGAGTATTTCCTGTAGTAAAAATCTACTGATGATTAATATCTTTGGTGTTGTTTTCTAAAAATGCTTTTATTTTGCCTTTACCTTTAAAGAGTGTTCTCTTTCTTCTCCCCCCCCCACCCCCTTTTTGGCTCTTTAAAGAGATTATTCTATTTTATTCTGGCTTTCATCATTTCCTTTGAGTTATCACATGTTAGTCATTTCTGTTTCTTTAGATTTAAATCATTTATTTTTTATTTTTTTCTTAATGCTTCCAAAATGTTCTTTCATTTAATTTTAGAAGTTTTGTAACCATGTGCCTATATGTGGTTGTCTATGTGTTTATACTACTTGGGATTTGCTGAGATTCTTGAATCTGTGCATCAATGTCTTTCTTCAGTTTTGAAAAATGCTTAGACATTACCTCTGATATTTTCTGTTTCCTCTCACTTTGGAACAACATTTATACATATATTTGAGTATTTCCCTCTTGTCTCTTATGCAATATTTTCTTCCATTCTTTCTCCTATGCTTCAGTTTGGGTACATTTTTATTGAACTAACTTCTAGGCCACTAATCTCATTCATCTTCTGTGACCAATCTGTTGTTAAAATGTATTCCATGATTTTTAATTTCAGATAAAATGGTTGTAATTGTCACCTCAACCCTGAGTAGTTTGCCATTCTCTACAACTTTAGTTCGTCTATGACTGACAGTTTTCACAGCTCTGTGATGATGTTAAAACATAATGCTTGCAATTTATCTGACTTTTTTTAGTTGTTATAATGGGAGAATGTACCTACCACAACCTGCTTTATCTTACCTGAAGATAGAAGTCTCTTGAGAGACTATCCTTTATTAGTAAGCAAAATTGATGTATTGTCTTTAATCCAGTGCTCAACACATATTTACCTTGGTATCAGTAAGGAATACATTTGGCATTGGAAAACCTGACTATAGTGGCTTAAAGAAACAAGGGTTTCTCCTGCTCACTTAATAAGAATTCTAGAGTTAAGCAGTTATCAATCTTGTTTTAGCAGCTCAGTGATGTCAGTGTTAATGTGTCTGAAATTCTTATTGCCTTTCCTGAATACATCTTATCTTAAGGTCACCAGATTGCTGCAGCTCCAAATAATATTTTTACATTCAAGGAAAGAAGAAGGTAGAAGGCAGGGACATGACAGTCAATTGTGGTTTTTGGTTTTTTTCCAGAAAAACCATAGCCATCCAAAACCTCTTAACTAAATTTGGATTTTATTTGATTGACCAGGCTGCATCCTATGGCCACCACAAGTATTACGGGAGGATGAGAAATGTAGTACTTATCTAGGCAGGAGTTGATCAGGTAAAGAGTAAGTAGGACAAGTAAAGAGTGATTTAGGCAAAGAAAAAAGTGCAAAGGATAATAGGAGAGGAAAAATATCAGGCTCTCAGAAGCAAGAGACAGAAAACCAACTAAGTATACCTCAAACATAAGGTCACTTACTATCTCACATAACAGGATGGCTGGAGAAAGAGTGGAGTGGGTTAATTCAATGGTTCCCTAAATTTTCAAGGACTTATCTTTCTGTTCTTATTCTCAATAGTTAGCAGTTCCACTGATGATCATAAGTCAGCTATAGCAGCTCCTAGTATCACATCCTCACACATCAAACTCCAGAGATAATCATGGGAATCATGCTTGTCTTGGATCCCAAGATCCCCCAACAGACTCTCTCTCAGTCAATGGTGACACGAATTGCCAGAATAAAAACTGGCCAAATTAGGGCCACATGATTCAGTGATTGGCCTAAATCAATCTTGTCTCTTCATTGGTGATTATTCATTTTGAAGAGGTAATATGACCATGATTAAGATTTATCCTCAAGAACTCAGGAGAGTCCCAGACTTCTCAAAAGATCTATTTACTATGAGACTAGTAAAATACATTTAGCGTTCTTTAAGGAAGCATGAAAGAATAGCTGTTACATTTTGTAGTGTTTGCTACAGACAGCATGAGACACTCAGTAAATTCAAATAATTCAGTATGTTTAGAATATGAAGGACAAGGCTGGCAGTGAAGTGAGTGGAAGAGCAGAGCCAGATCAGATCAGGACGGGGCTTTTAAGTAACTGACTGTGTTTAGGCTTCCTCCTGACAGCAGTGGGGAGCCATTGAATCCTGTAAAGTGGGGAAATGACACAGTTAGATTTTCAATTTGGAAATAACAGTCTGGCTTTATTATGAAGGATGGAGAGATGGGACAAGATTGAAGACAGGAGGCTATAAAGAAACACAAGACATGGCTAGAAAGTAATGAGATGTTCTCCATGTGACTTTTACAAACTATGATAACTAACAGTCACCTCAATTAACTCATGAGATCTTCAGAACAATCTGGTGATGGAGTTTGGATGTATTGTCCTCCCAGAACTCATGTGGAAATTTGATCCCCAGTGTGACAGCTTGAGTCATGGGGGCAGATCCCTCATGAATGGATTAGTTCTCTCCCTAGGTGGGGGGAGTAATGAGTGAGTTCTTGCTCTATTAGTTCCCACAAGAGCTGGTTGTTTATAGGACCCTGGCACCTCCTCTCTCTCTTGCTTCCTCTCGCCATATGATCTGTTTGTACCCGCCGGCTGCCTGATGACTTCTGCCATGAGTAGAAGCAGCCTGAGGCCTATGCCAGATGCAGCTGTCCCAGAATCATAAGCCAAATAAACCTCTGTTCTTTATAAATTACCCAGTTTTAGGTGTTCTGTTATAGCAACACAAAATGGACTAACACACCTGGGAGAAAACCGAGACTCACAGAGGTTAAGTAACCTGCCCAAAGTTAGAAAGTAAGTGGCAGAGCTGGGGTTGGAACTTGGGAAGTCTGTGTACAGAGTTTGATAGCTTAAGCACTATGCTGTAAGCTTTACTATGTGCTGTGGATTGAATGTCCCCAGACACTCGTGGAAACTTAATCCCCACTGTGACAGTGTTACGAGGATGGAAAATCCTTCTTGGTAATTGAAAGGTGTGGCCTTTAAGAAGTGATTAGATTTTGAGGACCATGCCCTAGTGAATGGATTAATCCATTGATGGTTTTATTATGGTCATGGGTGTGGTTATGATATGTTTATAAAGAGAGTGAGTGAGCTCAGCTCTCTCTCTTGCTCAGCCGTTTGCCATGTGACACCCTGCATTGCTGTAGAGTCAACACCAGGGAAAGTCCCTCACCAGATGTGTCCCCTGAACTTTGGACTTCCCAGCCTCTGAAACTGTAAGTAATAATTTGTTTTCCTTTGTAAATTATCCAGTTTCAGGTATTCTGTTTAAGCACCAGAAATTAACCAATTCCCTGCATTAGCTTAGAAGTAAGTCTCTGATAAGTCTTGCATGGTACCTGATTTTGGGCCAATGACTAATTTGCCCAATGAGATGAGATAAACTTGAGGAGGAAGCATGGCTGAGTAGAGCTGTGGGTTCAAATCCTGGTTCTGATGCTCACCAGCTATACCATTGGCTGAGCTTCCTGAGCCCTCTGAGGCTCAGTTTCCTCACCAATGTAATAGGGGAGGCTAGCTCTACTTTGAAAAGTTGTGAAGGTTCAATTAAATGAGAAAATGTTTGTACAGCTTTCAGCACCTGGAAGACCTTCAAAATTGTGCAACCCCTTTCTTGTCCTTTGTCTAATAACAATGCCATGGCAAAGTAGACATTCCAGATACTTGATATTCTAGAAGTCAAGAAGTGGTGTGTAGTTGCTAATGAGGAACACAGAAAATCAGTGTTAGATCAGGGGCTCTAAACCTGGGGGTCCATGAGCTTGAAGGAAAAAAAAAAATCACATCTTGGTTTTTACTAATCTCTAACTGAAATATTACAAGTGCTTCAGACTTGACCACAGGCAACAAACCTGAGAGGTACTGGGAGAACCTGTGCCTCTGGCCACCAACAGAAATCAAATATTTTCACATGACATTTCAGTTGTTGCATCTATCTTGAAATGCTTTTCACACTCATCATTACTTTGAAATTACATCAATTAGATCTGCCATTAAATCTTGTTATATAATGAATTGATAAAGTATAAACACATGTTACTATCTCATAAATTTTCTGTATGTTTCTATCTCTCATGAATGTAAAAATATTTTGATAACTCAATTTCAATAAAATCGGCTTCCTCTGCAATCCTGTGTATTTTATTTTATGTATCCAAAAACATTATTTTGAAAAGTCCATGGGTTTCACTAACTGCAAAAGGGAGTGCTTGGCAAAAAATGAACTCCTGCACTAGAGGAACTCAGGCAGTGGTGGAGGTGAACAACAGAGGAACGAGGGCAGCATGAATCCTACCAACCAAGAGCATTAGGAGTTTTGGAGAGAAAAGCCCTGTGTTCTCCTGCCTATGACCCTCAGTACAGCTGGGGCAGGATGCAGATGACCCAGGCCTGGCAGCTTCTGAGACTTTTTCCTGAGCATTCTTGTAAAACAGCAATCACATTGCCACATGTGCCTGGAATTTAATTTCCAGGCCAAGTGTCAGCTTTTCCATGCTAAGACTCCCTCAGGTTTTGGCCCAAGTTCTCCTGCTGTCAAGGCCCAGCCCTTTCAATACCTCGACCACCTGCCAGAGAGAACAGATTCACGGAATTTTGGCTGCCACTTCTGAGTCACGTCCTCAGCCACAGGCTTCCACCTGCAGCCTCGGGAGGCCTGTACCGCAAGGTGCCTGAGGATACAACTGGCGCTGACCCCGTCCCGGTCAGGGCAGCATGTCCTTCCTGTTTGGGTCAGGAGCCTTTATAAATCAGGCCAATTTCCTCCTCTTTGCTCAAAAGAGGCATTTTCTTCTCAGAGAGTGAGTCTGAGTTTTTCCAATCTTATCTAGAAATCATAGTTTCTCCCAAGTTATTCCTTTTTCTGGAATCCAACAACAAATTTACCACAGGAAATGGCAGCTAGAAAGTCTTATGCAATGGGAGGATATTGTTATAAATAGGAGTCCTTGCTGTGACTTTCTTAAATAAACAGGTTGCTCATGTTTTCAGGCAGTGGTAGAGCTACTGTTCAGAGGCTCGTGAGAATGTTCTCCTTGTAAAATGGAATCTCTCTCCTTCCAAACGACTCTTTCTCCAAAAGTAAAGTGAACCCCATTACATTGGTTCGGGAAAATAGCCCTGCTTCAGCCTGCTAGATGAGAGAAGGCCAGACTTCTAGAGACAGCGGCATAAGTGGTGTGTGTTGCACGCGTGAGAAGAAAGCCCCTGGCCACAAATTCTCTTCCCTCAACCTTGCGGCCAGGACGTGAAATTTTTAAAATATATTCCCATTACATATATTCATCTAATTAATATTAAAACCTCTAATGCTTCCAAGACAGAAATACATAAAATTGTTCATTTAGTAGCTCCTTTATATTATTTATCTGATCCTTTTTAATTAAAGATCAATTGGACTATGGATAACAAGAAAGAAAGACAGTATCAGGAAGGAGGCTTAGGGAGTCCACCTCTAATGAGAAAAAGAGGAACCAAAGAACTCTGGAGGAAACCACTGATTTTTAAGGGCTGGATTGAGGAATAGCCGGTTAGAGATGAAAGAAAACCATTCGGGTCCCAGAAAGGAGTTGGGCACATACTAGGCAGGCAATAAATATTTATTAAATGAACCAATGGAAAGTGGAAGAATAAAACCATCGCTCTGTCTCACTATTTTTATGTCCATGACGTGGCCCCTTCCAGCTCCCAATTGAGGATGAGCTGGGTCTTGGCTAAAACTTGATAGAATCCCTAGAATTGGTTATTTCAAACCTTTTCTGGGTGACTAAAGGAATATTCTCCAATTGGTAACTGACTCAGCAAAGGATCTACTCTAATCATTTCCAGGCCTAAAGGAGAACAGTTTAAAAGTAGGATGGGCTAAGAATGAAATTTGAAACTAGAAGGGGCGAAAATGAAGGAAATGAAATAGCATCACCTTTCACAATAACATAAGGTATCATTTCCATTGCAGACAGACAGACTAGGAAATTATAAAGCAGTTAGCAAACTGTTTCTCTTCCTGTTTGTTTAGAAGCTATTGCCTCTAAGAATTAAAATCTGTCCATCAGAGGTGTATTTGTGCAGGTTTTTTAGCATGGCAATGGAGATCTTTCAAATAGTATGTGGACAGATGGATGAATGGAGATAGATGAATGAATGAAGAACAAAATGGAGAGCATAAATTAATTGAATATCATCTACGGAGAACATCATACAATACTAGGATCGATGCTTTTTTTATTTATTCTTTTATTCATCGCAGATTAAAGGCTGAATGTAAATACAAGGAATTAACTTTATATTAATATTAGTAGGCAAAAATAAAGTTTCAGCTTTTCCTCTCTAAACTAATGTGTTTTGGTGGAAGATATGACTTAATACAGTATTAACTGAATTCAATCAAACCTGACTTTATGTTTTAGATTTGTGTACCAAATGTTTAAATCATCATCATATAAACAAATAATTTTCACAGTGTCTAGTACCATAAAGAATGCCAAAAAGAAAATATTTTAAGCTAACTTAATCATATTTTAATGAGTCCCACATTCTCACCTAAATGGGTTTATCAATATCACATCCTCAAAGAAAAAAAAAGGAGTATAGTTTAAGCTAATGTGTGTTAATAAATCTAGACAATCAAACCAGATAATCGCTTTGGGAATTTGATAATTTATCCAGTTGGCCTAAATTAATTGCTAAACTCATAACTGCTAAATCTAAATTTCTTTTTGCCTAAGAGAATAATTACTAATGTGGATTTAAATAATCAGTGCAAAGGTCCAGAGGTATAAAATATGCAACAGAAATGTCACTTCATTAGCAACTCTCAGACACCTTTAGTTGAGAGCTGGACAAAAATTGTTCATGCCAAACTTTGGGAGCTGCTCACCATCAGGAATTAGGGTTTTTATTTTCTATGCTGTAATAATTTTTGCAAATTGAAAGTACTTTATAATATTTCTTTCCATGGATAAATTCTAACTTCTGTTTTTGAAAAGAAAAAAAGCAATAAAAAATGTAGAACAAGGGCTTTCTGAGTGTGGTGCTCAATATCCTGACAGTTGTATTACACATCATTTTTCAAAATACACTTCACAGTGTTTAAAGCTAACTTAAAGTGATTTCATACGGTGTTTTACTTGCTTCTATGATTTTCCAAGATTTATGGATATTCTAAATGTATTCTTATTAAATAATTTAATTTAATAGATTTAAAGCAGGGACTTTTTTTGTAAGTTCTTATAGATCATTGATATCATTTACCACATTTCATCCCCAACTGTTCGGAACATTGGGATCATAGGACTATATATAGGGAAATTTACAAACTTAGCTTCTAACATCTATTGTACAAAAGTGACAGCACAAGATTCAATTCAGGGGCAACTTCATGATGCAATTTATATGGCTTTATGGAATTAGATTTAATGAATGAAAAAGTGACTCACACCTCATTTTGTTATAATATTTAGCCTGTTACTTTAATATGGACTAAGTTGTTCAGAGTGGTGAGTTTATCATTAATTGCCCCAACATTTAAAGGTAAAGTCAGGTCATATCCATCTTATTGATGAGGTAACTCAGTCATATTGTGCTAAAATGTTTTGCTCAGAGTCCTACAACTGTTTAGAATCAAATTTAGAAGTAGATTTCTCAACTAACTGGGCTCATTAAAAAATGACATTTTTGATTATTTGTTCTGAGTGTTGCAATGAGAGAATGTTTGCAATTTGATCAAAAAATATTTGGCTGCAGTATATGCACAAGGCCAGGGTTGACCCGTGAGTCTCAGCTATTGGACAGTCACTTCTCATTTATTTTTCTGGTGGCGGTCCAGATACTAGTTATTGTTACAGGTCCCAGAGAAGAGAGAAAGAAGAAATCGGTAGCTTCATTCCAGTGATACATTCATTATCCTTATCCAGTTCTTTAGAATTTGAAAGGCCTAAGCGAAAATAAAAATTCTACTCTTGTACTTTGGCTTAGGAAGAAATGAAGCAAAATTCCAGTTATTAGTAGCCATTTAAAGAGAACCTGCATGCAAATATTATTGATATCTTACTGCAGAAATAGGAAAAGCAAGTATAATTTTATCATCTACTAGGCATCTGGCTCAATATTCAAGGTCCCTTTTTGAGTAGAATGTGAAATGCAGTGGAAAATTCTACAGGGGTGCATGCATGCCATAGTTTATTATATACGTAGAGGCAGAAGAATAGAAATAGAAGCTGTACTTGTGTTCCATACCTCCACTTACCTTTATGATCCTTGAATAAGTCATTTCAACTGTTTAGGATCTGATATTTTCATCTGTAAACTGAAGGCTTTATGCTTATATAACTTTAAGGCCCATCTTCTCTAAAACACTATTATTGTTCATCTAGTCTTGTTTGCTTATTTGTGTTTTAGTCTCCTTGGTTTGATTGGAAGACTTTAAGAACAAAAAGACATTTCTATAACAGCCTGAACATCCTTACAGTAACTTCTATATGTTATTTTCATAGTTGGAAACACTCTGTAAGACAGAATAAATTAAAACTTCAGGATAGGATGAGGAATTTCTGATAGCTCAAATCAGGCTCTCATAGTACTTCTTTGAGAAGAGGCAAATATAGCAATATTGCTGTCATAAGAATAATGTCAAAACCCCAAGAAGTTCTATAAGTCTTTAGCAGCAAATATTTTAAAAAGTGATATTTTGGAGCAATTACTCCATGAAACTGTCTCTTTGCACCTGCACTAATGGTTCTTTTTTGGTCATTTTTTTTTAATCTTCATTTTTCTTCCTTGTTTTCTCTTTATTTCTCTCCTCCTATTACCTTTTTCTTTTTTCCTCAAATGGAAACCAGGATATTGCTATTATTATTATTATTAGTAGTAGTAGTAGTATTACTATTACTACTATTATTATTATTATTATGTACAGTGTTTTTTAATGAACTTGCATGTTTCCAAATCTTAATCTAAAAAGAAGAATAGTCCCAACTTTCTCTTTTTAAAAAAATCCTTGAAATCACATTGCTCTTTACATATGTGGTCCCTGATTGCCTGTGGGTGTGTTCTCCACCCTGCCACTGGCTATTCCGATTGAGTTCCCCTGCAATACCCCATCTTCTGAAACACATCAGACTTCACTATGGAAACAAATGAGTAGTAATGAAAGTTCCTTTTGGCCCCCAAATTGCTCCAAACTATCAGGCTGTGGTATCCTGTTTTTCTTAGAATTTAAGAAAAATGAATAAAACTGATTACTATTACACTAGCGTACTGGATCTATCAGCATGTCGTGATTCTGTTATGCCTGACAAAAGGCTAATATCTAAGTTATTTTACTGGAAAATTCAGAATTTTAGCAAAACAAATTCATCTAAATGTGGCCTGAAACTACAAAGAGACTGAAAAACCAAGAAACAGCCCCTTTTAGTTGAGAAGTACAGATGCCTTTGCTTTTTCATTGGCAAGAGCAATAGTTTTTACCGTTAGACATTTTATTTTCAAGAAACAGCTGTCCAGTTTGGACCTGTCATTTCTGTGACTATGATTAGTTAGATATTAGAAACAGCAAAGTTTCTCAAAGAAGTGGAGCTTACCAGTGCAGGAAGCCATAACCCAACTGTAAATGTTTGAGGGGAGGATTACTTAATGGAAACTAAGATGATAATTTCCCTTCTGTGAGTGATTGTCTTGATATGCCCTTTTCTGAAGAAAAGCCCGTTATAATTAGTAACTAATTTTAGACTTACCATTAATTGCCATGTCCCCTCCCGGGGAACACTTGTTAACTCCTTGTTGGTTCTGGAATTCAGAACAAATATGAAACAAGTGATGGCCTTCGTGGTTTATAGACAATAGTGGCAATCCCTTCCTATTAGTTTTATTTTGCATTTTATAAAGCCATTCTATGCCTGGTACAATGTTTATTTTATCCTATGTGGTAAAGAGTAAGAGCATCTTTATTCTGACTTCACAGGTCATCACTAGTCTAGGAGTGAGCTGAGTCACACATCCTCAACTATCCCACTCTCCTGCCTGCACTGATTCCCCTGTTCTCACAACTGCTAGGATAGTTATCATCTATTTACTGCACCAATTGTTTCATCTGTTAGTCTTTGTTCCTTGAGGAAAAGGACCAAGTCTTTCATTTCTTCTTTATAACCAGCTTTTACTTGAGAACACAATAAATCTTCATAACTTCCCATTCATCATTTGATTTAATTGAGTCTAAGAAAGGATAATATAGAAGCAACCAATAGGCTGAGTTTCCTTGGAAGTAATAACCTGGTTCATCGCTTTATAATTCCTGCTCAATAAGCTACTTGCTTTGCATCTGTTGTGGTCTGAATGTCCCCCAAAAGTCACATGTTGAAACTTAATTCCCATTGTGGTTGCATTAAAGAGGAAGTGATTAAGTCATGAGGGCAGAGCCTCGTAAATCAGTGCCTTATGAAAGGGCTAGAGAGTACTACCTTAGGCCCTGTTTTGCTCTTCCACTCTTCCGCCATGTGAGGACACAGTGTTCATGCCCTTTTGCCTTTTCCATCCTTCCACTATGTGTGGACACCTAGGTAGCTCCATGTCTTTAAGAAACAGGCCTTCACAGGACATGCATCCTGCCAGTGCCTCGATCTTGGACGTCTCAGCATCTAGAACTGTAAGAAATAAATTTCTTTATCAATTACCCAGTCTAAGGTATTTTGTTATGGCAGCATGAATGGACTATGACAGCCCCATTCCCTACCTGCATTTATTATCAGAGCTCTTTTTCTAAGTTGAATTAGTAAACAATTGCACACCATTTATTAGAGACACTGTATTTCAAGTATGAAGAACCCATCTTCTCCATTCCAAAAAAAAAAAAAAAAGAAAGAAAAAGAGCCGGAATGCATAGACAGACTAGGTCAAATGGTGGGGGTAAAAGAGCAAATTTTTTTTTTTTTTTTTTGTCTAAATCCTGCTTTATTTTTCTTAACATTTTTCTGGCATACTATACACATTTGCTTATTGCCTGCCTCCTTCCACCACTAAATTTTAAACTCTATGGAGTAAGGGACTTGTCTGCTTTGTTCATTACGATCTCTGCAGTGCTTAGGTAAGTTCCTTGCACTTAAAAATTATTCAATAATTATTCCTTAAATAATTATTTGGTTTTTATAAATAATTGGACCCTTCATATACATGTTGTTCTGATGGGAAACAGTGGGGGTACAGGGAGCGTAAGACTGAGAAAACGCTAAAGAATTCTACTTTCAAGGGCATAACTGATTCATTCCTGCTGTTTTGGGATGATTTAGCCTTTTTTAAAAAATTAATTTAAAATTTATTTAAATTTTATTTTGTCGATATACATTGTGGCTGATTATTGTTGCCCATCACCAAAACCTCCCTCCCTCCTCCCTCCTCCTCCCTCCCCCCTCCCCCCCAACAATGTCCTTTCTGTTTGCTTGTCGTATCAACTTCAAGTAATTGTGGTTGTTATATCTTCTTCCCCGCCCCCCGGTTTTTTTTTTGTGTGTGTGTGTGTGTGTGAATTATATATTAATTTTTAGCTCCCACCAATAAGTGAGAACATGTGGTATTTCTCTTTCTGTGCCTGACTTGTTTCACTTAATATAATTCTCTCAAGGTCCATCCATGTTGTTGCAAATGGCAGTATTTCATTCGTTTTTATACCTGAGTAGTATTCCATTGTGTAGATGTACCACATTTTCCATATCCACTCATCTGATGATGGACATTTGGGCTGGTTCCAACTCTTGGCTATTGTAAAGAGTGCTGTGATGAACATTGGGGAACAGGTATACCTTCGACTTGATGATTCCCATTCCTCTGGGTATATTCGCAACAGTGGGATAGCTGGGTTGTATGGTAGATCTATCTGCAATTGTTTGAGGAACCTCCATACCATTTTCCATAGAGGCTGCACCATTTTGCAGTCCCACCAACAATGTATGAGAGTTCCTTTTTCTCTGCAACCTCGCCAGCATTTATCGTTCAGAGTCTTTTGGATTTTAGCCATCTTAACTGGGGTTAGATGGTATCTCAGTGTGGTTTTGATTTGCATTTCCCAGATGCTGAATGATGTTGAGCATTTTTTCATATGTCTGTTGGCCATTTGTATATCTTCCTTAGAGAAATGCCTACTTAGCTCTTTTGCCCATTTTTTAATTGGGTTGCTTGTTTTCTTCTTGTAAAGTTGTTTGAGTTGCTTATATATTCTGGATATTAATCCTTTGTCAGATGTATATTTTGCAAATATTTTGTCCCACTCTGTTGGTTGTCTTTTAACTCTGTTGTTTCTTTTGCTGTGCAGAAGCTTTTTAGTTTGATATAATCCCATTTGTTTATTTTTCCTTTGGTTGCCCGTGCTTTTGGGGTCGTATTCATGAAGTCTGTGTCCAGTCCCATTTCCTGAAGTGTTTCTCCTATGTTTTCTTTAAGAAGTTTTATTGTTTCAGGGTGTATATTTAAATCCTTAATCCATTTTGAGTTGATTTTAGTATACGGTTAAAGGTATGGATCTAGTTTCATTCTCCTGCATATGGATATCCAGTTATCCCAGCACCATTTGCTGAAGAGGCAGTCCCTTCCCCAGTGAATAGGCTTGGTGCCTTTGTCAAAGATCAGATGGCAGTAAGTGTGTGGGTTGATTTCTGGATTCTCTATTCTATTCCATTGATCAGTGTGTCTGTTTTTATGCCAGTACCATACTGTTTTGGTTATTATAGCTTTGTAGTATAGCTTAAAGTCAGGTAGTGTTATGCCTCCAGCTTTATTTTTTTTGCTCAGCATTGCTTTGGCTATGCGTGGTCTTTTATTGTTCCATATAAATGTCTGGATAGTTTTTTCCATTTCTGAGAAAAATGTCAGTGGAATTTTGATGGGGATTGCATTGAATTTGTATATCACTTTGGGTAGTATGGACATTTTCACTATGTTGATTCTTCCAATCCAAGAGCATGGGATATCTTTCCATCTTCTTGTATCCTCTCTAATTTCTCTCAGCAGTGGTTTGTAGCTCTCATTATAGAGAATTTTCACCTCCTTGGTTAACTCAATTCCTAAGTATTTTATTTTTTTGGTGGCTATTGTAAATGGGCAGGCTTTCTTCATTTCTTGTTCTGCATGTTCACTATTGGAGAAAAGAAATGCTGCTGATTTTTGTGTGTTGATTTTGTATCCTGCTACTGTGTTGAAATCATTTATCAATTCCAAGAGGTTTTTTGTAGAGGTTTTAGGCTGTTCTATATATAGGATCATGTCATCTGCAAACAGGGACAGTTTGACTTCATCTTTTCCTATCTGGATGCCCTTTATTTCCTTCTCTTCTCTGATTGCTCTGGCTAGTACTTCCAACACTATGTGGAATAGGAGTGGTGAGAGTGGGCATCCTTGTCTAATTCCTGTTCTTAAAGGAAAAGCTTTCAGCTTTTCCCCATTCAGGATGATATTGGCAGTGGGTTTGGCATATATGGCTTTAATTATGTTGAGATATTTTCCCTGTATACCTAACTTATAGAGGGTCTTTGTCATGAATGAGTGCTGAACTTTATCAAATGCTTTTTCAGCATCTATAGAGATGATCATATGGTCCTTGTGTTTGATTTTATTAATATGGTGTATCACATTTATTGATTTGCGTATGTTGAACCAACCTTGCATCCCTGGGATGAATCCCACTTGATCGTGATGAATAATTTTATGTATTTGTTGCTGTATTCTGTTTACTAGTATTTTAGTGAGGATTTTTGCATCTATATTCATCAAGGATATTGGCCTGTAGTTTTCTTTTTTGGTTATATCTTTACCTGGTTTTGGTATCAGGATGATGTTTGCTTCATAGAATGAGTTTGGGAGATTTGCGTCCGTTTCAATCTTTTGGAATAGTTTATAAAGAATTGGTCTCAATTCCTCTTTGAATGTATGGTAAAATTCTGCTGTGAATCCATCTGGTCCTGGGCTTTTCTTTGTTGGGAGCCTTCTGATAACATTTTCAATCTCCTTTATTGTTTTTGGTCTGTTCAAATTTTCTACGTCTTCATGGTTCAGTTTAGGGAGCTTGTGTGTGTCCAGAAATTTATCCATTTCCTCCAGATTTTCAAATTTGTTGGCGTATAGTTGTTTATAGTAGTCTCAAATGATTCCTTGTATTTCAGATGAATCAGTTGTAATATCGCCTTTTTCATTTCTAATTTTGGTTATTTGAGTCTTCTCTCTTCTTTTTTTTGTTAGCCATGCTTTGTCAATTTTATTTATCTTTTCAAAAAACCAACTTTTTGATTCATCGATCTTTTGTATTGTTTTCGGGTTTCAATTTCATTCAGTTCTGCTCTGATCTTTTTTTAAAAATTTATTTATTTATTTATTTATTTTTTTAATTTTATTTTGTTGATATACATTGTGGCTGATTATTGCTCCCCATCACCAAAACCTCCCTCCCTTCTCCCTCCCCCCTCCCCCCCAACAATGTCCTTTCTGTTTGCTTGTCGTATCAACTTCAAATAATTGTGGTTGTTATATCTTCTTCCCCCCCCGTTTTTGTGTGTGTGTGTGTGTGTGTGTGTGTGTGAATTTATATATTAATTTTTAGCTCCCACCTCAAACAACTGTACAAGAAGAAAACAAGCAACCCAGTTCTGCTCTGATCTTAATGATTTCTTTCCGTCTGCTAACTTTAGGTTTGGATTGTTCTTGTTTTTCTATTTCTCTAAGGTGAAGTGTTAGGTTGTTCACTTGCCATCTTTCCATTTTTCTGAGGTGAGCATTTAATGTGATAAAATTCCCCCTTAATACTGCTTTTGCCGTATCCCACAGGTTTTGGTATGATGTATCATTGTTTTCATTAGTTTCAATAAATTTTTTGATTTCCTGCTTGATTTCTTCTTGGACCCATATGTCATTAAGTAGAATGCTGTTTAATTTCCATGTGTTTGTATAGTTTCCAGAATTTCGTTTGTTATTGATTTCTAGTTTTAATCCATTATGGTCTGAGAAAATACATGGGATAATTCCAATTTTTTTGAATTTATTGAGACTTGATTTGTGACCTAATATGTGATCTATCCTGCAGAATGATCCATGTGCTGATGAGAAAAATGAATATTCTGAGGTTGTTGGATGGAATGTTCTGTAGATATCTGCCAATTCCAATTGGTCTAGAGTATTGTTTAGATCTTGTGTTTCTCTACTGATTCTTTGTCTAGATGATCTGTCTAGTATTGACAGTGGGGTGTTCAGGTCCCCTGCTATTATGGTATTAGTGTCTATTTCCTTCTTTAGGTCTAATAGAGTTTGTTTTATAAATCTGGCTGCTCCAATATTGGGTGCGTACATATTTATGATTGTTATGTCTTCTTGATGGATCAGTCCTTTTATCATTAAGTAGCGTCCCTCTTTGTCTCTTTGTATGGTTTTTAGTTTAAAGTCTATTTTGTCAGATATAAGAATAGCTACTCCAGCTCGTTTTTCTTTTTGTTTCCATGGTAAATCTTTTTCCATCCTTTCATTCTTAGTCTATGTGAGTCTTTATGTGTGAGGTGGGTCTCCTGTAGGCAGCATATAATTGGGTCCTCTTTTTTGATCCAGTCAGCCAGTCTGTGTCTTTTGATTGGGGAATTTAAGCCTTTTACATTAAGAGTTGTTATTGAAAGGTGTTGATTTATTCCTAGCATTTTATTGGTTGATTGGTTGTCTTAGGTGTCTTTTGTTCCTTGCTTTCTGATTTACTGTTTGGTTTCTGTGTTTTTTGGTTCCTTAGGTTGTAGATAGCGTTTTTGTTTGTGTTTTCTCTTCATGAATGCCATTTTTATTATACTAGTGGGTTTTGATTTTTCTTGGGTTTTTATGGCAGTGGTAGTTATTTTTCAGGAACCAAACCCAGTACTCCCTTGAGGATTTCTTGTAAGGGTGGTCATGTGGTAGTGAACTCCCGCAGTTTTTGTTTGTCTGAGAAATATACTATTTGTTCCTCATTTCGTAAGGATAGCCTTGCAGGGTAGAGTATTCTTGGCTGGCAATCTTTGTCTTTTAGTATTTTGAATATATCATCCCATTCCTTTCTAGCTTTTAGGGTTTGTGATGAAAATTCTGATGATAGCCTGATTGGGGCTCCCTTATATGTGATTTGACGCTTCTCTCTTGCAGCTTTTAAGATTCTCTCTTTGTCTCTGAGTTTTGCCAATTTGACTATGACATGTCTTGGAGAAGGCCTTTTTGGGTTGAATACGTTTGGAGATCGTTGAGCTTCCTGGATCTGAAGATCTGTGACTTTTCCTATACCTGGGAAGTTTTCTGCCACTATTTTGTTGAATATGTTTTCAATGGAATCTCCATTTTCCTCCCCTTCTGGAATACCCATGACTCGGATATTTGAGCGCTTAAGGTTGTCTGATATTTCGCTCGGATTTTCTTCAATGTCTTTGATTCTTTTTTCTTTCTTTTTGTCTGCTTGTGTTATTTCAAACAGCCCATCTTCAAGTTCAGATGTTCTCTCTTCAACTTCGACAAGCCTGCTGGTTAAACTCTCCATTGTTTTTTTTATTTCGCTGAATAACTTCTTCAGTTCAGCAAGTTCTGCTACATTTTTTTTTTCAGGACATCGATTTCCTTGTACATTTCCTCCTTCAGGTCCTGTATTCTTTTCCTCATTTCATCATGATGTCTTGCTGAGTTTTCTTGTATCTCATTCAGTTTCCTTAGAATTATCACTCGAAATTCCTTGTCAGTCATTTCAAGGGCTTCTTGTTCTATAGGATCTAGAGTTTGAGATTTGTTAACTTTTGGTGGTGTACTTTCTTGATTTTTTGTATTTCTTGTATCTTTTTTTTGATGTTTATTCATTATGGCAGGGGGTTTCACAGTCCACCGGTTTGAGACTATTGACTAACTAAGATGTTGCTGTGGTTGCCAATTTGGTATGGCTACCTCCATGACTGCTCAGTTGGCCTCTAGTGCCTTGTGTGTATGGTTGCCTTGGGTCTTGGGCCTGTCCGGGGAGCCACCTTTCTGGTCATCTTGGACTCTGCTGGGCTGCTGGATCACGTACCACAGGGTGTGTGATCTCTGTTGAGCTTTCACTTCCCGTGCAGGACTTCTCCCTGTTCTGTGTGCTCTGGCCCAGGCTGTTGGATTGTGCAGTGGCGACCCCACAGGGTGTGTGGTTTCTGTCGAGTCTCCGCCTCCCTGGCCGCACACCTCCCCGTTCTGTGTGCACTGGGCTGGGCTGGGACGTGTCTTCTGCAACCCTCATCTATCTGCTGGGCCTTCAAGATCCTGTTTGGCACCGCCTCGCCAGGAAGTCTACCAGGTTTCTGCTAGGCACAGACGACCGGTCGCTCTGGGTGCCTTTGTAGCACTTTGTAGATCTTTCTCGGGACTTATCACCTTCCTCCTGGTATCGCGGTTATTTGTGTACTTGTCTTATCTCCCACACCAGAGCGTGTGCTCCTCGGGGGAGGAGCCCACAGCACATGGTTCACCTTTGTATCCCCCCGGCATGGACCGAGTCCAATGCCCACCTGCAGTCAGCTCTCCGGCAGGTTCAAGCGGACTTGGGAACTCTCCTACCACACTATTCCCAACCAGAAATTGGTTAGGCGTTTTTCCAAACTGGTGGCCACAGAGATGGTATCTGCCTCCCAGTAACAGGAAGTTTACCGGGGACCGGAGTCCAGGGTGTGGTGGAGTGACAGTCGGCCCTGCCCATACTTTCTTGCCCTCCCAACACTGGCTGGGGACGCCCCATGCCACCAGCCCTGCCAGAGAACCGTGGAGGGAGTGGGAGGGGAGGCCGGCCTGCAGGCTCCGGGAAGCCCGCGCCGGGGCAAGCAAGTGGGAAGGCTCAGTGAGGAGCCAAGCCGGCTGGAGCTGCCACCACCTGAGAACATGGAGGCAGCTTTGGGGCAGTGAGTGGCCCGGTGATGCAGGCGGAAGCCGGGTCGGCATCAGCCCCCCGAGCAGGGCCGGGCCAGGGGTCACTCACAGGGCTGTGCCAGGTCAGGTACTCACTCTCTCCCTCTGGTTTGTCGCCTTCCCCGTTCTCGGTTCCCACCCCCTCGGGCTGCTCGCTCGGTCCTGCGGCGCGGCTGGGGCGCTCCCAGGAATCTTCTTTTATGCCGGCCTTAGCTGTTTCTGGCGGTGGCGGTGTAACTCCCAGCTATCTCGCCTCCTCAGGCGGCGGCGGAGGTGTCGAAAAAGGAAGAGACTATGGCACAGTGGTCTCTGGACCCTGCTGACGGGACCAGGGGCGGGGGTGGGGAAGGGGGTCGGACCAGACCAGTGGCGGGCAGGCGGAGCAGACACTGCGGTACAGACCGGGGCAGCGGCGGCAGCTGCACCGGCGGTGGCGGCACCACACTAAAAAGAGCAAATTTTTAAAGAGCAAATTGGAAATATGTATGCTCAAGATCAAAGTTGTTCCAGGGTTAACATACACACAGTACAAACACACATACATACATACACACACTCATAGGCCCAGTCTACATGCTTGAAGACTTCTCTCCTGTAGATTGGGGTTTTGTTTTCTACACACTAACCTTCTCTCAGACTGCTAATCGTCTTTCAATACACATCCTCCCCTTCTCTCTTAGTAAGAAAACTCCTAGTTTGTAACTGGGCGTTGAAGCCACTGAGAGTGAAAACTACATTCCCAAGGTTCCTTTGTAGGTAGGTATGGTCGTGTGATTGAGATTTAACCAGTGGAACGTAAGCAGTCATGTCACATGCTTCCAGGAAGTGTTCTTAAAAGGAGCTCCTTCTTTTATCTCTTTTGCTTCCTTGTGGTCTGAAGGTGTAATGGCTGTAGGGTAGCACTGTTTTGTGCCACTATGTAGATTCTGCTAGCTAAGGTTGTAAAGAGTATAAGGAGTCTGAGTCCCTGACACCATGGACACCAGACCTTCCCTGGACAACTTTTTATTGAGACCAAAATAAACTTTTATCTTCTCCCAGCTGCTGTTATTTTGGGTTTTGTGTCACCTGCAGGTGGACCTAAACCTAATATAATCATTGACATTAGATTAAAAAGGGAATTAAAAATAAAAGTGTGTGGGAACTTCCAGTTTCAGTTCAGACATAGACAGAGTATGGAAGTCAACATTCCCATCCTTACAAGAAGAACAAGCTGGGGGAAAAAATGACTTTTTAAAAACATATCAGAGAGCTGAGGTCCCAGAGCAAATTACCTCCCAAAATTTAGAGAAAAAGGTACCTCCAGGGAGACAGAGGACTCAAGCATTTGCTTACCTGAAACAGATGCCTCTGGGACATTAAACTAAAACTTTTGGTGAATTACTGTAGGACAAGTGTGAAGTAGCATGTGCAAGAGAAGCTGCTGGAGGCATCCATACGTGAGCACCTTTTCTTCCAGGAAGCCCACCGAGGTCTCATAAGGCAGATCAGGGAGAGTCTGGAAAAGGTCTTGAAGCTCTGTCAGAGGGAGGGGAAGAGTAGTCATTGTGAAATCCACTAAAATGCTTCTCCGTCAAAGTTAATCTCCAGGGAAGACATTGTTAGAGGGTAACAGTGAAATCCTGTTCTAGCTCTGTCAAACTCCATCCTAGTTCACCTTAGAAAACAAAACCCCAATCTACAGCGGAGAAGTCTTCAAGTATGTAGACTGACTAGGAGGACTAGATCATACCCTCTTCAGCCTGGAAAGGGATTAGGGCAGCAGAAAGAAAGCTTTATTCCCACAGGTGGGGCAGAAACATTTGTAAAGGCCACAACCCTGAGACACAGGCCCAGATAATTAATCAGAAGGCTGGAGAACAAGCTCCCCCAATGCACACTCTCCTGACACACCTGCCAGTAACAATGGCAGTAGATTACAGCTGAGAGAGCTGTGGGAGAAAGATTCTCTCTGAAAAATAGTGCAGAGGGAAGCCTCAAAGTCAACAGGGAAGACAAATTGGGCCGCTAAAGGATTCGAACCCTCTAGCATCCACAGCTACAACAAACATCAAACGTGGCCCAAATCCAGGTCCAATTGACATAAGTCCTCACACTAAAGTCTATTTATCTCATTATCTATTGCCTTATATAAAATGTCCAGCTATTGACAAAAAAATTACAAGACACACCAAAAACACAGTTTGAAAAGACAACGTGATCATCAAAACCAGCCTCAGATGTGACACTGATGTTGGAATTATCAGACAGGAAATTCAAAATAACTACAGATTAAAAAGTTAAAGGCTGTAATGGAGGAGGTAGACAATGCAAGACCAGATGGGTAATATCAGCAGAGATGAGGAAACTACAAGAAAGAATCAAAAGAAGTGCTAGAAATTTAAAAGAGAGTAAGAGAAATAAAAATGTCTTTGACAGGCTCATCAGTATACTCAACAGAAGTGACAGAAGGGTCAGTGAACTTAACAACAGATCAACAGAAATCACCTGGATTAAAATACAAAGGCAATGAAGAATGAAAACAAACAAATGAAAACAAAACAGAACATTCAAGACTTGTGAGGCAATTTCCAGTCAGAGAAGCTCAAAGCAGGACCCTAGAGCAATAGTTCTTAAAGCCTGGTCAACAAACCCATGGGAGACATTCTGGGAGTAGCAAAAATGCTTTCAGAGAATTTTTTTGTTTGTTTTGGGAAATCTGATTACATTTCATAAAAATATATTATTTATGTTAACATATAATGGTATGTAGCTTGTATTAGTTAAAATAAATTAATAAATATTAAAACAAGAATTGTGAGGCAATGTCAGATGGCATAATATATGCATGATTGAGATACCAAAAGGAGAAGAGAGAACTGAACAGAAAAACTATTTGAAGAAATAATGGCAAAATAAATTCCAAAATCAGTGAGACAACAATGAATCAAAAAACTCAGAGAACAGCAAGTAGGATACCAAACACACACAAACATGCATGTGCCCATGCACACAAACTCAGAGTCATATAATATTCAAACTGCAGAAAACTAAAAGACACAAAAAAAGTCTTGAGGGCAACTAGAAGGAGGGAAGAAAACTTCTTACTTACAGAGGAACAAGGTTAAGAATTACAAAAATAAAAGTGTGATCTAAGGTGAAAGTGGATGGATGGCTTGGCCCCAAACATTTGAGGTGCCAAAAATAATTACAACTTCGGCACCCTTTTAAAGCAAGAACAGGGAACACTTCATAGTCTTTATTGCTGTAAGAAATGATTGATATATTTAATTGAGCCGCAGGTCTCAGGCACTGGACTGCAAATGTAGGGGTTCCAGATCCATCGCTCTGCAAGGCCAAAGTCTTTATTTACTTTTCAGTGCTTTGATTGACCCTTGCCTGTTCTGGCATTATCTCTCTGCTTTATTCTTCAACTGTAATATTGTTCCTGAACAATGGGAACTGTCACATATTTCCTAAGTGAAAGTCTAAAGGGGACTCATACTGTAGTATAGAGAGTTTTTTGTGTGCTATCACATGAGTTTGGGAGGTCTTCAGAAATTCACTAATAATGGAATGCAGCCTCCCCTCTGAGAGTAGACAGGATAGAGTTGTGGTGGAATGTGCTGTGAGCAAGCGGATAGGACCCAGTTTCCATTGCTTTGTAACTCTCTGTACCATTCCATTTCAACCAGTTAACTCAGAACATGACAGTAGCTTAGGATCAGTTTATACAAATATATTTATAGGTTTTCTTGACCTCAGACCTTACACACAGCTATTGCATCTCTACTTTGTGATCTGAACATCTTCCATTTTCAGTTCTCTTCCATTGGTGAGTTATCTGCAGAATGAGTGAGAGCAATGAGGCTTGTACTTTAGCAACACCTGTCCTGTGGAAAAGGTGCCATCCACGAACTCCTCTCCTGCTATTTAAGGCACCAAAGGGCAAAATGCAAGTTAAGTGTTCAGATCTTATACTTGAAAAGTCTCTTTCATTAATTTCAAGAATTGGAAAACAACCTCTTGGAATAGATAATGGAAAAAGCAATTTCTGAACAATGATTTATGCACTAGTGTTCACATATTTAGACACATAAGACATATAAAGAAGAAAAGAAATTCTCCTGGCAGATTGATTTTCATCCTAGCAGTGAACGCTGTACTTTGTCCCAGACTGAATTTATTCACAGACAACATTCACCACTCTAGTTTATACAAGTTAGTTCACTTGAAAGGCTCCAGAGAGACTTGGGACAGACTAAAGAGAAAAATCTCAGTGGAATGGCATAGAAAGCAAGAAATGCTTGAATATGTAACATAGACTTCTACCCTTATATAAGTAAGTGCTCTCCTTTTGCAAAAAAATCAGAGAAAGGAGTTGAACTTGATTCTACAAAATGCAGGCTTACATAACTGAAAGACCATAAAGATAAGGGTTTTAAAGACAGAAATCAACATTTAATGTGCCTATGATACTGCAGACATGTTTATATTTGTACACTCTCCCAACTCTGTCACCAGGAATATGTTAGGAAAGCCATTTATTTCCCTCTTGTGGGCAAAGCCTCATCTGAAAGATGAAGGGTTTTGACTAGATCTGGGAGGGCCAATGGATATTGTTCTGCATGCCAACACTGATCACTTCTCAGGGGCTGCCTGGAGAGCTGCAAGGAGAAGGACTGTGAAGCCATATCCAGATCCAAGCAAGATAGATAAGTAGATAAATATGTCACTCAAGGGCCCAGGAGTAACAGCACATATAATATCATTTCCAGACTCCAGATCAGATGAACTCTAAGGTCAGGTATCATTCGAAGTTTGTAACAACTGGTATGGTTCAGGACTGGCCAATCAGAACAATTGACCAATTTGTGGGGTTTTTTGTTTTTTGTTTTTTTTGACTGGTAAGGGGATCACAACCCTCGGCACAGTGTGGTCTGCACCACGCTCAGCCAGTGGATCCGAACCCGCTGCCTCAGTGCTACCAGCGCCACACTCTCCCGAGTGAGCCACAGGGCCAGCCCGACAATTGACCAATTTGAGTGGTCATCAACCATTAAAAAAATGGCATGGCAAATAATGGCGTGGCTCTGTTGGTGCATTCAGGGTGAGATGCAACATGACTCTATGCTAACATTCAACAGCAACATTCTACAGTTATATTAATTCTCAGTAGTCTACTAAAGTGTGTAAGGAGGACAGTTGCGATGGTCTAAGTCCATTTGTAAGAGGCTGCAATTTCTAAAATTATGTGTAGTTTTTTTCCTTTCTAGACTAGAGACCGAAATTTGCCTCACGGGCTTCCTGTCTCTTAGTTCTGGAAGTGACCCTTGGTTAAGAATGTTATCTCTATGCAAAGATAAAGCAAGATTCTTATTCTAAGACAGAAAGATTATTGGAGGAACTAAGTAGCTAAGGTATCTGCATAATAAATTTTAAAATTGCCATAATTTTGTGCAGAGTTGCATCTCTGAAGCTTGTAATCCTTTTACATAAATATGTACAGTTATTATGTGTTAATTAAAAATAAAATAAAACACACACACACACACAAAAAGAAAGTAGGGTTGTTTTTTTTTTTTTTTTTTTTTGCTATCTGAGAGTTGTAATAACTTAGATTCCCAATAGGGGAAACCAGCTGGAGGGCACACAGAGAAAAGGAAGGTAGGCTGTCCTCTGCAACATGGTAATTGGCTAAGTCTAAAAAACCAAAAGGGACACTTCCAGGGAAGAACTTGGCCTGTGTATTTGGGGAGAAGTAGTGTCCAGTATCCAAGTTATGTTGCTGTCATTGATACTATTTCCTGCATTATAACTCCATTTGTTATCTGCAAGCTTCCAATAAGTTTTTCTTGCTCCTAGTGCTTTCGCTCTGGGGAATTAAGGGTCAGGTCTGCATGCATACTTGGGGCAAAAAGAAAGGCAGGGGAATAGCAGAAGCATGAGGAAAGCTGGTTTCTGGATGAGAAAGAAAACATCCAGTGAAATGGATCATGATCAGGAGCCAAGGCTGAGGGGGTCAAAGACCACCAAAATGAGTTATGGGGAACTGGACGTCCTCAAACAGATGGGAAATGACACTATTAATTGGATGTTAAAAGATAGTGTAATTCCTTAAGACCAGAGATGCTAAAGAAGTTATTTATCTTAATATCCTCCAAGTGCTCTGTGCACAAGGGCTGAAATACAGTAGACATTCAGCAGAAGTATGAGAATGATTGACTGAACCTAGAAGTGAATGCTGTTTCTTCTCCTCTTTTGTTCCTCCCTCTGACTAACTCCTACTCGTCCTTCAAAACCTGGTTCACATGACATGTCCTCAATTCCAAGTGTTTCCTGACATCCCAGGCTGACTGAGTCACATCCTCCCCCGTGGTCCGTGATAGGCTGCACACGCCTCCCCTCGATTACATCACATTGGGGTCAGGTTTATATGTCTGCTCATTCCCTGGACGGTGACCTTCTCTAGGCTAGTTACTGTGCACTTTCCATCTGTGTATTTCCAGAGCTTGACTCAAAGTAATTGCTCAATAAATGTAAAAGGAAGGAGGAATGGGAGAAAGGAAATCTACCCTTACTTTCTTCTCATAGGATTGCTAATCGGTAGCAGTATTGCCTGTCTTCTTCTTACTCACTTCCTGGAAAAATGACCTCCCTGGGAATGTGCTCTGGCCCCCAAGTCCTCTCACCCATGGTTAAGAGGAAGAGCCAGCTTGATTCCCGGAGACTACCTATGCAGGGGCTCAAAGGCTATCACAGGTCCTTGCCAATATTTTCAATGCAAAACCTCCACAATGTTTTTCCAGATTTATGTCACTCACTGTGGTCACACAAGCAAGCAGAAGCACTGATGGAGAAGAGGCATAGCACTATCTCACAGGGAATGAGCCTGTCTGGGTTCAAACCTCACCTGTATCATTACCCACCCTGCGATTTCTGACAAGCTTTCTATCTCTCTGTAACTATTTCCCCAACTGTCCAATAAGGACAATCCCAGTATCTCCCCTCAAAGTACTTTTGTGAGGCTCCAACAAAGCACCCTGTATAAAGTGCACAGCCCAGTTTCTGTAAATTAGAAAATGTTCAATAAATGTTAACTATAATTATATATATGATTATAGTTGGTATGATAGATATACATGTGTGTATGTAATATAATTGTGTATGTATGTAGAGATTACATATGTGCATGTCTGTGTATACACACACTGAGTTCTCCTAATAACAAAATTTCCCACGTAAATTTTTCCCATACATAATGACAATAAACATGGTCAAAATAACTATGTCATTGTGCAATTTCTTTTAGAATTGCACAGATTAAAAAGTAGAACTCGCCGTATTTTTTCATTTTAAATTTTATTAGGAAATCACCTATTGAGTATGTACTGTATTGAGAAATGGTGCGGAACAATGGAGAAGACAGATGACACTGTCCTCATGTAATTTACAATCCACACAGAGCATTCTTATTCTCACATTGAACCAGAGGAAATGTCAGTGCTAAAAATACCAGGAATTGACATTATTTAACATTCCCCCAAATGAAATTTTAATTTAAAAATGACATTTTAAATTAACATTTTAAAACATAGAAAATGAAAGAGCAAAAAAAAAAGAAATCACATTGTCATCTTTTCTTCGGTGGTTTAGTTTTGAGTGTAAAGGGCTTAGGTCCCTCAGTTGGTGATTCCTTTGTTTTTTATACCATCTACAACTCTGCTTAATAGTTATTAACAGTAACAACAGTGATAAAAATCAGTAATGGACAGAGACCATTTTGTTCCATAAGAACAGTGGAAAGATTGAGGCTGACTTCCAGAGGAAAAAAATATAAATTACCCACAGAGTTCACACTCCAAGAGCAGGGATACCCCCACATGCAGCGGCCAGGAGAGGTTAAGAGAGAGCTGATGAGGGCATGTGCCTTGGCATCTTCTCCTTCTGCACAGACCTACCACTGCTAGCTCAGGACAAGCTCCAGGAGCAATAATGATAAAAGTGATAATAGCTCTTGTTATTGAGCAAGTACATATACTAATTCATTTAATCCTTACAACAACCCTAGGAGGTAGACAGTGTTATTATGTCTATTTCACAGATAAGAAAATTGAGGCAGAGGAAAATTAATAATTTACCAAGGCCACACAACAAGTAAGGGTGGAGTCGGGATAAGTAGGCTGGCAGGAGGATGTCTGTGATTAACCACCAGAGGAGCTGCCTCTCTTTCCTCCTTCCCTACTAGCTCTTACCTTCCCAGGGAAGTTAATTTCTCTCAGCCTACTCCCAGTGGTATCCTTACCATGTACAGAAAAGGCTCCGTATTCTATCTAATATCCCCTCCCCCACCAATCCGAATGGTCTGTGTTGACCTTTTTACCTTGAGATCCACTTTCTGTTTAGGCTGTAACAACTTTTTAATTATGACTTCTCTGATTACAAGATAATGTTTCTTCATTTTAACAAAGTCAAAAGAGGAAGAAGTTTTTATAGTTCTATAGCCTAGATATTATTTATATTTTAATATATATACATGTGCACATATTTATAGTCTGCACACAGCAATGGTTAAAAAGCATTAACCGGATTAATAGCTGCATATCAATTGCCAGGGGATGTGAGTTTGAGCCATTTAGCATCAGGAGATATGTTACAGCAGCAGCTGTCATCCTAACCAATCTGCACTTATAATTGGCTTACAAACTGGGCTGTCCCTTCCACGTACTTAAGCATTTAAGTCAATGAGGATGCACACAGTTCTTTAGGAAAATCCTTATAAGCCCGGTGGAGCAGGATTTAGGGAAGAAGTAGAATTTTCAGATATCCTAAAACTATGCTGCGTAAGTGATTTTCTTGTCAATATATCGTGGAATTTGAACTTGGCATCAGCTCTACCTTTGACCTAGCTGAGCCAGCCAGTCCCCACATTCATGTGGCTTACACAAAGGGGTATAGTTATATATAATTCAGCGTTCAATCAAAGAAGTAGGGCTATTAGGAGATGATAGATAGATAGATAGACTTAGATTAGATATACAGACGAGTTTTTATGAGGATTTGATCTAACACAATTGTGGGAGCAATTTTCTTCACATTTAATGCTAGAGCAGTGATAGGCACCAGTTCATGATGGACACTTCAAATTGCACGGTAACATGGTGGCCTATGGTCAGTTTCAGTTTCTGCTAACACACAGTAATAAGCCAAAAGCTTTTCTCAAAAGAAAAGTAGTTATCTGCAGAGGGTATCATGGCTTTGCTACAAAATCCAAAGAGTATGAATTCTGATTCAACTATAGAGGATCACAAGAAACTATACAACATCCCTATCCCACAAGGTGGCAGAGCAGCTTGCATGACAGCCTAGACCTGTCCCAATGCCGTCTCTACCCTTCTCCCTACTCCAAACAGACTGCTTTTCAGGTAACGTGGTAAATGGTTTGGAGTACCATGCCCAAACAGGCTATATGTTGCCTCCAAAATCCAAAGACAATCCACTAAGCATTATGCCTCTTTCTTAGTGGTGGGAGGAGCCAGATACAGCAACTTGTCTTTCACCAAAGAAGGAATAACTCAACATGTTCCAGACTAGTGAAGTCCTAGAAATTTCACCAACATGGAAGACACTTGAATTTTTGTGGTATTTATTTCCCATTCTGTGGCATACACATAACTTAATGTATCTAGAGTAGTTTTTACTTCCCACTCACCAGGTTCTGGCAGCACAATATCATCGAAGTAATGGGCCAGTGTCATGCCCTTTGAAATAAAAAGGCAATCAAGGTCTGTGGACTGTATTATGGCATAGGGCTGGAGAGCTGATATAGTCCTGAGGTGGGACAGTGAAGGTATATTTGCTGGCCATACTAGCTGAAAACAAACTGCTTCTAGTGGTTTCTACTAATAGGTATAGAGAAAAAAGCATTAACTTTATTTATAGCTGTATATGAATTGCCAGGAGATGTACTGATTTGCTCTAGAAATAAAACCACATCTGAAACAGCTGCAATTGCAGTTGCTATCTGATTATGTTTACAGCAGTCTACTCGTCTTAGGTTGGGCTGCTGTAACAACATACCATAGACTGGGTGGCTTATAAACAACAGAAATTTACTTCTCATAGTTCTGGAGGTTAGAAGTCTGAGACCAAGGTGCCAGGATGGTCAGGTTCTGGTGAGGGTTTTCTTCCAGGTTGCAGACAGCCAGCTTCATGTACCCTTGCATGGCAGAAAGAAAGCTAGAGAGTTCTTGGGGGACCTTTTCATAAGGTCACTAATGCTATTCACAAGAGCTCTACCCTCATTACCTAATTCTCTCCTGGAGACCCCACCTCCTAATATGACCACCTTATGGGTTAAGATTTCAACATGCGAATTTTGGGGGAACACAAACATTCAATCATAACAGTCACTATTATTCTCCAACATCCATCTGTCTTCTGCACAGGCAGATATGTGAGTTGCATGGGGAGGAGGTAGGAATCACCACCCCTGCCTCTTTCAAGGCTTTGATGGTGGCACTAATTTCTGAAGTCATTCAGGGAATTCAGGAGTGATTTTGACCTACTATTTTGGCAAGTAATTGCACTTCTAGTAGCTTCTACTTGGCCTTTCCTAGCCTAATAGCTTTTGTTCTACAGGTCAGTTGTGGGTATCTGCCGATTGCTGAGTGTGTCTATTTCTATTACTTAAGAACTAAGGAAATAGTAACGGTGAATTCAGGGATCCAACAGGTCCACTGTGAGATGTACCTGACCAAAATTCCATTGATCACTTTACCTTCATAAGCCCCTACATTTACTGGTGGATCTCACATTTTGGGCAGTATAGGAGGGCCCTTCCTCAAGGACACCCAGGTTCCCCTTTATTCAGGGGATTCTGGGTCTACAAACTGGCTGAAATATGAGAAATGATTGAAAGGTTGTGAAGTTAAAATGAACTTCCTTGGTATGCTGTAGAGGAAGTAGCCAAAGGCTTTCAGAGACTGGAATGTCACAGTAGATTTGTCATGTAAGACCTGCTCACCCACCCTCTCTTGATATCTAAGGGAGAGTTCAGAGGACACTTCCTTTACCAAGGCCTGAGTCATGGCCCAGTAGAGGGGAACAGCTAGTACGTGTTCTCTGGCTACTGGATCACGTGAAAAGCTATGAACCCAGCTAGCTCATAGAGGTACAGAGCCAGAGAGAAGAGCTGGAGAACAAAGTAAGAGCCAGAGATGTGAGCATTCTCATACAGCATTCCTAGTACATGTGTCTGGGGACAGAATCTTCATATGTTATCAGGGGTAAGGCAAACAATCTCATGAGATTTAAATAGGCAGGCCTAATAAAAACTAGACCTATGGTACTGAAGCTTCTCTACTGTGTTCAAGAAATGATTTCAGTACACCAGGTACCAGGCATAAAGGAGAAAATATGGCATCTGCTTAGTATTAAAGTTTTAGTAAAACCCTTCTTTTGAGCCTTTATAATTAGGGGATATGTATAATCTTTACTCCTTTGTGAATAACTTCTCTACCAGCAAAATGTGTATCAATTTTGATAGGTCCATACCTGGCAGGCAAGAAGTAACACTTTAACATAGTGATGAGTACAGAGGTGAACAGATTGGGACATAACTATACCCATCAGAAGCCTGTTGAAGGTAAGAGTCTGAGACATGAAAGATTCAGCACTCAGAACTGACACTACAAAAGGTTGTGCATGTCATGGTACTGGCATAAAAACCGACACAAGGACCAATGGAACAGAAGAGAGAACAGAGAAATCAATCCACATACTTACAGCCAACTGATCTTCAACAAAGGCATGAAGAACATACACCAGGGAAAGGACAGCCTCTTCAAGAAACGGTGCTGGGAAAACTGGATATCCATATATAGAAGAATGAAACTAGACCCATACCTCTCATTACATACCCCAATCATCCAAAAATAGATTAAACACTTAAATATAAGACCTGAAACTACAAAACTAGAAGGAAATATAGGAGAAACACTTCAGGATATAGGAGTGGGCAAGGACTTTGTGGATATTACTTAGAAAACATAGTCAACAAAAGAAAAAATAAACAAATGAGATTATATAAAACTAAAAAGCTTCCGCACAGCAAAGGAAACAATCAACAGAGTGAAAAGACAACCTACAGAATGGGAGAAAATATTTGCAAACTACATATCTGAAAAAGGGTTAATACACAAAATATACAAGGAACTAAACAGTAAAAAAAAAAAAAACCCAGTTAAAAAATGGGCAAAGGTGCTGAATAGACATTTCATAATGGAAAACACACAAATGGGCAAGAAGTACCTGAAAAAATGCTCAGCATCACTAATCATCAGAGAAATGCCAATCAAAACCACACTGAGATATCATCTCACTCCAGTTAGATGGGCTATTATCAAAAAGTCAGAAAACAAATGCTGGTGAGGATGCAGAGAAAGGGGAATGCTTCTACACTGTTGGTGGGACTGTAATAATGTAAATTAGTACAGCCATTATGGAAAACTGCATGGAGATTTCTCAGACAGCTACAGATAGAACTACCATGCAATCCAGCAATCCCACTACTGGGTATATTGCTAAAGGAATGGGAATCATCTCGTCAGAAGGGATACTTGCACCCCCATGTTTATCACAGCTCTATTTACAATAGCCAAGATACAGAATCAACCTAAATGCCCATCAGTGGACAACTGGATAAGGAAAATGTGGTATATATACATGATGGAATACTACTCAGCCATAAAAAGGAATGAAATTCTGCTATTCATAGCAACATGGATGAGCTTGGAGAAAATTATGTTAAGTGCAACAAGCCAGGCACAGAAAGAGAAATACCACTTGTCCTCATTTGTTGTAAGTGGGGGCTAAAAAATGAGAGAGAGAGAGAGAGAGAGAGCGAGAGAGAGAGAGAGAGAGGAGAGAGAGAGAAAGGAAGGAAGGAAGGACAATCACAGTAATATTTTGAACTTTCATAAGGAGAGAACAAAACTGTAGTTACTAGAGGTGAGAAAGGGGGAGGGGGAGGGTGGTTAGTGAGAAACTGGACACAAGGAATGATTACGTTTTGTAATGAAGAATATGCTAATTATCCTGATTTGATCATCACACACTGTACAGAAGTATTGATAGTCAACTCTGTACCCCACAAATACATATAATCAACTATGTTTTAGTGAAAAAAAAGGTTGTACATGTATTACCTATTCTGTATCTTTTTTCCCCATATCTTTAGATTGTTTCCATGATGACTACCCATCTCTCTCTTCTCTCTCTCTCTCTCTCTCCATCTCTCTCTCTCTCTCTCCTCATTCCACCATGAGCCATCTTCTGCAATAATCCTTCTCACATACTTGTGATTTCTGAGTTTAATATTACTCCCTGACGTCTGCTTTGAATTTTCAAGTCTGTTTCTGAATACCTATTTGTCTTATTATCTATGTCAGATAAAAATATTACTGGAGTTCACATTTTTCCCATGAAAGGAATTCGTCATCTGAAGTTCACTTTTCTCACTATTTTCCCTCACCATTTCCAATTCAAAATAAAATGCCATTTCCAAAAAAAAAATGTCTCAGAGTGACCCAGGTAGAGGTTGGACTCCAGTGGACTGTTTTAAGGCAGAAACTGGCTTCTCATTGTTCAGATATTCTCTACAGCATGATTTCCCCTTTTGAGATTAACCTCAGTGTCATTCACTGAATGTTTTCCAATTCTGAATTTTTCTCTTGGAGTCTGTGAAATATCACGAGATCTTTCACAATTTTCCATGCAGGGAGATGCATGCACTCATGTCTTATGTTGCATATAATCATTTAAAAACGTTAAAATCATTTTGTTGTGATTAACCCTTCTTTACATGAGTCACTGAGTTTTTAGCTTCAAGTTGTCCATATAGCTAGTATTGTTTTCCTCAAATTAAAAATATCCTCAACCTGGTTGCTTATCTAATGATATAAGATTGTAATTATGATGAAATGTGCAGGCAGAATTCTTGATTCTAGCAAAAACCACAGGCTTCAAAAGAAGCTACTTATATATTTGGGCAATTTTTGAGTTAAATGTAAGTTATTTACCACATACTGCTTCAGTGTTAAGTTTGGGGATCTTGAGAACAAATCTGAATAACTTAATCATATGTAGTGATTTGATTGATTCTGAAATAACACTTTTAGGCACTTGTCTGCAACAGACACTACATTTTTTAAAAGCAATCAAATAGTGCTCTCATTTCTAAAGCTGGTGAAATGGCCCCCAAATTCTATGGGAAATATATTCCCAAATAGCCAATTTAAGCATCTCCTTAAAACATCTCCTTTCCTAGATTATCTATTTAGGGTATCATTGATTTTTCTATTGAAAGCATATGACATTTATTATAATGTTCTTATCAGGGACCCAAGTTTAAAGTGTCTATAAAAATGCAGGAGGGCTTTCAGATGCTCATATTTTGTTTTCTATAATTAGATGTAAAATGTGGTTATACGACTGCTGAAATGTAAAAACGTATAATTTTTTTAAAAAATTAAAATCCATTAAGTAATCTTTTAATCCTAAACAAAACATATTGTTACTTGAGAATACACACACACACATACGCACACACACATCTGAGCATTTGTGCATGATAGTTATCACACTATAGGGCCAATATCCTTTTATCAAGTGCCACCACACACAAAGCACACTATGCCTGAGCTGGGATATACAGATATGGAAAGATATAAAATGCTTTCTAGGAAGTGACTCATAACATGAACTAGGCAGTCACTACTATCTACCCTCTTTAATATCTCCCCCCAAGTTCCCCCAGCAGTCAAATATGTTTTCACCTTCTTTGTCAAAGAACAGAATATCTAACAACTCCTTTAATCCTATCTGCATATTTTAATCATCTGAGGGAACTTTTTATTTTAAATTCCTCTCTTTATTATATTTTTATTTTCTGTTAACTCGAAACATATTTAAAATACCTGTCGAAGTTTTTATATGCTAATACCATCACATCTGTCATTTTTGAGGAATTTTTTTCTTATGTATCACATTTTCATGCTTCTTCATGTCTAGTAATTTTTGAATGGATGTAGACACTGTATTTTACATTGTCGAGTAGTAGATTCAGTAGCCTTCCTTTAAGTGGTGAGCTTTGTTCTGACATGCAATTAAGTCACTTGTGGATCAGCTTGATCTGTTTAAGTCTTGTTTTGAAGCTTTGTTAAGGTAGATGCAGACTATTTCCTACTCTGGGGGCTAGTTTAGCACTATTTCTGAATTATGGCCCATCTGGAGTCTCTGCTGAATGCCGTGGGCATTCAACAGGGACTCTCCATTCTGTCTAATCGGAACTGGATGTCTCCCAGCCCTGTGTGAGCTCTAGAAATTATTCAGTTTATTGCTACTTCTCAGGTCTTGCTTAGACTTGTAGAGTTTCTCCCTACACATGCATGGCTTGACATTTAGCAGAAGACTGAACTCAAGAGAAGCCTTATACAGATTTCTCTGAACAGTTTCCTCCTCTCTGGTACTATTCTCTAGAAAGGCTATTTCCGCTCTCCGGAACTCTTGTTTTATCTCCTTCACTAGATGTGCCCTGCTTCAGATTCCCTTTCCTGCATGTAGTCAGAAGGTGTCCTCAGGCAGAAAGCTGGGAGATCAGAGCTCATCTCTTCAGTTTTCCTCCTCTCAGGGATTACAACTCTTGCTTCCTGTTGTCCAGTATCTAAAACCTGTCATTTCATATCTTTTGTCAAGTTTTTTACTCGTTTACAGCAGAAGGTAAAGTCCAATTACAGTTATTACATCACAAATAGAAGCTTGGGGTACTTTAAAAATATCTTTATGGCCAACCTCTACCCACAGGGATTCTGATTGACCTGTTAGAGAGGGAGACTGAACTTGGTGTTTCATTTAAAAGCTCCCCAGTTTATCCTAATGCTTATTCTGGACTGAGAGCCACTGAAAATAGGAAGTTCCTGAATCAATCTTGTAGGAAAAAATGAGGTTCACATGGTCAGAATAAGTAGAAGAGGTTGGAGCCAAAGAGGGCTTATCTTCAGGAGTGAGTCATCCCTGGGGGTGAGGAGCTGTGACAGGCACAAGGAAGAGCATCCATCTCCCTCCTCACTTACAATCAAGTATGAGCTCTGCTAGACATCTTTTTATGTTTTCTTTCTCTTCTCTTCTTTTCCCTTCTCCTTCTCTCTTCCCCACTCCTTCTTCCCAGAGTGGCTGGGTGGAGGGAGGTCCAGGTCAGATTTAGATCAGGTACTCTAATTAGCCACACAGTATAATCACCTACTGTTATGGGTTAACTTGTGTCTCCCCAAAAGACTTTGAGCTCCTAACCCCTAGTACCTGTGGATTTGACCTCATTTGGAAATAGAGTCTTTGCAAATGATCGAGTGAAAGTGAGTCATTAGCGTGGGCCCTAATCCAATACGACTGGCGTCCTTATAAAAAGGGGAAATTTGGACACAGGGACACACACAGAGGGAAGACCATATGAAGACACAGAGAGAATGTCATCTATAATCTAGGACAATGCCCAAGGCTACCAGAAGCTAGAAGAGAGACATGAAGTAGATTCTCCCTCACAGATGTCGGAAGGTAGCAATCCTGCCGACACCTTGATCTTGGACTTCTAGCCTCTGGAATTGTGAGACAATACATTTCTGTTATTTAAGCCACCCAGTCTGTGGTACTTCATTATGGCAGCCCTCTGAAACTGGCAATAATACACCTGGCAAGCTTTATAAAATACACATCAGACCCCAGCCCCAAAGATTCTGATTTAATTGGTCTCTGGAGCAGCCTAAGAGTACTAATTTTTAAAGCCCTACCAGGAGATGTGCAGTAAGTTTGAGAACCACTATTCAGGGGATCCAGGTTGGTGCTGAGAGAGAAAACCCATACCGGTTTATTGTCTTTTCACTTTATCCTGGATGCCTTTTGGATACCTCCCATTTCTTCAGGATCACCAAAGTTGAAAAATCATGGGAATCCTGATTATGGCTCCTTTCTGGGGTTTCTTACATAAGAAAGCCACCAATATTCCACTATTTCTAGGATCCAAGAATTAATATATGAAATATAGTCACATTACAGCTGCAACAATACCTCTTTCAGCTTTATGTTAATAGAACTTTGTTTTATAGTTTTCTATGACCAGAAACAATTGCCAAATCATTCACCTCTGTTTCCACTTGAGTGCTGTGTGTACTAGTGATGTCTACTGGCTCACACCCAGAGAGGCCCTGGGTGTCCAACAGTTGTTATTTTTGGGAAGCCCTCCTTGACCTGAGGTCCTGTTTATATCTGGGATTTCCAGCCCTTTTCCATTATGTCCCCTAACCCCATGCACCTGTGTGGGAACTGAGATCATTAACCTTCTCTAGTCTGGGCAACTGAGATTCCACACTTCATCATGTTTGGATATTACTTCTAGGAAATGGCCTTGCCAAGGATAAAAGGCTAACATGAGTCATTATCATTTTTCTTTGATTAATAACTAACCATGGAGACTGATCACCCTAAGACACTTGGAGTAGCATTTCCTGTAGTAAAGATGTCCCAGAAGATGTTGGAAGGTAAAAAGGCAGCAGGCCAAATAGCTAACAAACTGTTGTGCTTGTCAGGAAACATTTTGGAACATTTAACTGCTTGTTTTTATATCTGTGGGATATTCCAGAATGCAATCAAATGTGTGCTTCCAAAGAGACAAATCTTTAAATATGGCACAAAAATAGTAACTACAATGAAAACACTTCCACCCCAGTTCCTCCCCACTTCGAATCATGGCATCATTATTCTTCCCGGCATCCTGGCTTGAACTTCAGTTATCTCTGTCTCTGCTATCTCCCTCCATTTCATATCTCAACAAGTGTTCAATTCAGTTCAACATATATTTGCTGAGCACACTGTGTGCCAGGTATTTTTTAGTGCGAGGAACATCATTTCTTGTACTTTAATTTTTGTTAAGGAAGCAAATATAAATTTAGAATATGCTGTGTGATTTTATGTGCTACAAAACTTTGCATTAAGGATAGGAAATAATGGGGAGGTGCTACTTTATTTAGGGTGAACAGAAGTGAAAGAAGTGATGTAGATATGAATTTAAGAGTCACTAGAGCACCTAACACAGTGCTTGACACAGAGTTGGCCATGAATATCTGTTGGTTAAATACGTGAGAGGAACTAAGACTATCTCCTCCAAATCACAATGTTGATGTCATACTAGGTAACCATGCTCACTCAACATCCTTTAATTTACTAAAACACAGTGATCACCAGACAGACTTAGTCTGCTATTGGAGCAGATAGTATTTTCATCAAAAGGTAGAGTCTATGTCTCTTCTCCTTCCAAGGCTAGGTGACAAAAATGTCATGCACTTCTGCTTTCTTCGTGGGTCATGCTCAAAACCAAGATACCATGCTATGAGGAAATCTCAGCAACTTGCAGAAAGACCCAGACGAGCTGAGGCCCCTTGGCTCAGTTGAACCCCAGCTGAGAATCAGCATTGATTTACCAGCTGTATGAGAGAACAAGCTTGAAGTGGATCTTCCAGCTCCCAGTAAAGCTGCCCCAGATAATGTTTCATGCAGCAGAGATGAGCCATCCCTGCCAGTGGTATGCAAATTATAGCTTCATGAGAAAAATAAATGATCAGTGTGGTTTTCAGGCATTAGTTTTGGGATGGTTTGCTATGCAGCAATAGATAACCAGAAGAACTAGTGGAAACACAGACTGCCACTAAGAGCCATTTTTAATAGTATATTCGTGGTCTCATCCTCTGGAAAATGAAAATTGGGAGCTCATACTAGTGGACCACACCAAAGGATAAACAAGAGATGTTATGAATATTCCTACATTACCATGATGATAGAGAATTCCTTCCTTAAAGAAACCAGTCTGGGTAGAAGAGAAGAAGGAATAAGAAAGCATCTGAAGTGTTTTACAAATTGATTAACAAGCCAATTAGATATTCTTTTACTAAGATCATTAGCCTAATCTGTACTGTTTGTTATGTACATAATTATTTTCTTGACACATTTATAATAAACTCATATCTCTTAAAAATCCTAAATCTGGTTAACTTGGAGGAACTTATTGTTGAAGTGGAAATAACAAGAACCTGAGAATGTTTTAAGAATCAAACGCCTTGGAGCATTTGATAGCAGATCAAGTGCCAATTCCACTCACCTGGTGGCAGAGGTGGAGCCCAGTCTTAAGAACAATGAGGAAGGAGGCAGACCATGAGAAAGGGTACCTTAATCTATTGGTGATGCTGGTCATAGGCACACAAGTGAGGCATGGAGCTGCCCGAATGAAATGTCTACTATCACAGCCACAGGACTTGGGGCCAGTGGACTTCATAAATATCAGAGAATAGGTAACTCGATTTTGTGAAATGGTGTAGAAGTAGTTCTAGGGAGTTAGGTTATTCTTCAAACCATAATTGCGACTAGGCAATTGTGAGTCCAATAAGGAAGAAGTGGGTGAAATGGCCTAAAAATTAATGGCTACACAGAAAACTTTCCAAGTAGCTTAAAGTTGAAAATGAATGTGCAAAAGTCAGAAACAAAGGATCAACAAAACCGAGGATCAACAAAAGAATGCAGAAAGAATTGTGTCTGAAAGGTTAATGCTGGAAATAAGCAAAACTTGCAAATGTGGAAAGAACACTAAAAGGGCTTTATAGTGTTGGGGCAGAAATAATAAAGAAAGGATAGAGCTATAATTTTCAGATGACGGAAACAAAACTTGTGAGACATCCATCTTCTCTACCAAAACAATTGATTTTTTATCTGGAAAGGATGAAACAGATATTGGGAAAAGAGTGGAATTGAAGGTCAGTGCAGGCCTGGTATTGGTAAGAACAAAACTAAGTGCTCTAAGTAAGTTCAGAGATCCAAACAGTTGCATCCCAGAGACTACGAGGAGATTGGCTAACTTTTATCAGTTATCGCTGTGGCATCACTGAAAATGGGAGAGTACTTAGATGAATTCAAATATTTTTAAATCATTAATACTGATTGTGCAAAGCATAGACCAATGTGTTTGATGTCAGTATAAGGCAAGACTTTAGAAGATGTCATTAACGGGAGCTAGTATGAGTTTTCTTAGTACAAGTTTTATTGTAAAAACCTCACTTCATTTTGTCATAGAGTTTCTACAGTAATAAATCAAGGGAATATGTAGTACAGTGCATCTGGACTCCACTGAGCTCCTCAACAGTGTCTTAAGGAATCCTTGAAGACAATATGAGGAATGTGAATAGTTAGATAGATTTCAAACTAGTTTAATGACTGCTTTTGCTATCCCCCTTTAAGGAGCCTTCTCAAGGTACACAGTAGGGCTCTTTCCTCAACTGTATCCACTAAATGTTTTATTAATGGCATGCTAATCACAAATGTGAATGATTAGAAGCTAAGAAAACATCTTAACATTGCATGGATTTTGTATCACAAGAAAACTAACACGTTGAAATAAATGTGACAGTTTTTTATGCACACATGTATGTTTCTATGTTCTGGAAAAGTCCACTGAATGAGATGAGACTGTGGTTGATTATAAACTCATTGGCAAAGGCTCAATCTACCTAGTTCTATGTTCCTTGAAACCTAAAGAATGTATAGACCATATTTGAAAATCAAGAATCTTCTATCATTTAGAAGTCAAGTACTTTCTGTCCTTCTTCTCAGGTAGCCAGACAGCCTCCCTAGAGGCTTTTGCTCTAAATAGTTCTTTTTAACAAAAGGAGAGATGTGTGAATGAAGGTAAAACTTCAGATGAAGCCTGATTAATCAGGAAGTGGATTTTTACCAGTGATTTTTTTTTTCACTCCTCTTCAATAAATGGGAGTGTGTGTTTCAAAAATTAATTAAGGGAGCTAGTGTAGCAGTAAATGAAGACCCAAATTCCGGAAGAATTATATTCTCTGACACTTAAGAATCACGATCACTAAGATAATTAAATTATGACATTTACTAAAATTCACACAACTCTTTATTTGATGTTTCACCAAAAGTAGTGCAAATCATTACATCATTACTAATGAGATGTCTTCCTTCCTTAATTAATTAATCAATTGATTAAAGTAATTATTACAAGCAGTATGTCTCATAGGAAGTTAGAAAATACAGATCAATAAGAATAAGAAAATTAAAACAAGACATTTACACTAAAACTCAGCATCATATATGCTTTAAGATTTCTTATGCACATTATATATATGGATATATGTGTATATGTGTGTGTATGTGTGTGTAAAAATGCACGGGTATTTTTAGTCCAAAATCAGATCATATCACAGAGGCTCTTTTGTAATCTACTTTTTCAATTGCCAAGCTCTACCTTTTCATACCAACAAAGGTTTGCTTTAAATCTGAATCTACGGGGCCGAGCCCGTGGCGCACTCGGGAGAGTGCGGCGCCGCCGAGGGTTCGGATCCTATATAGGAATGGCCGGTGCACTCACTGGCTGAGTGCCGGTCACGAAAAAGACAAAAAAAATAAAAAATAAAAAATAAATAAATAAATCTGAATCTACTTTCGAATTTACCCAATTGTGCCAAAATGTCCTTTAGAGATGAATAGTTCGGACCAGGTCCAATCCAGGATCACATGTTACATCTGCTTGTTCTGTCCATTACTTCTCTCCCAATCTAGAACATCGCTCCATCCAATTCTGTTTTATGACATTGACTCGCAGAACTGTTTTTCTGCAGTTAAAGGCTTAAAGGACTCAAGTTAAACATTCTTGGCTTGCACACATCAGAGGTGATGTACTGCATCACAACAGAGACATATGCTATCTGGTTGTCTAATAAGAATGCTGGATTTTTTAAAAGTGGAGGAGGTTGGTGAATAATAAAATGGTTTTATACTGGGAAAAATGTAATATTGACCCAAAAGGAAAAATTAAAAGACTTGAAAACAAAATTTAATGACTAAGACAGAGAAGAGAGTTGTTGGAGGATTAAAAACTCGAAAGAGGGGCACAAAAACATCTCCTACATTTTTCCTAAGTCTGTTTGCAGCGAATGTCAGACAAGCAACCAAAGAATCTTTTCAGATTTATCACTCGAAGTGGTGCTCACCGAAGATGAAATAAGTCTGAGAAGGATTAGGGAGACAACGGCTGTCCAAGCCTGTCTGCACGATTTATTAAGAGGGATCATCGATTGTTTTAAAAATAAGTTTTCTTTGATAGTAAGAGTCAAGGATCTGGTTTGAATGTAAAACACTCTCCATGTAAACCTGGGACAAAGTGACCTTAGTAACAGAGAACCCAAAGTGAGATTTTCTCTTTCAGGAGAAATTTGTTCTGTCAGGCAAAAATTATGTTCTTTGAAATACCAGATAAATTCAGAGGAGGTTATAAAAGATGGTCTATAATCCTTTCTCCAACCTGCAAGCCACAGTAAGCTACAGAGTTTCAGCAGTTCCCCTGGTGGTCTAGGTCAGGACTTAATGTGTGTAGGAAAATGGGCCCCATGTGGCCTGAGCCAGCTGGGAGTGTTGTCTCCACTAAGTCAGGTTTTTGCCTACAATGTCCTCAGCTGCTGACATGGGTTAATAGGAACAGACCCAGAAAGCCAAGAAGAAAGAATGTTGCTGTTTGATCTAAATGGAAAAATAAGGTAACAGCTTGAGGGAGGAGGAGGCCAGGAAAGATAAGGTAGGTAGAGGCTCTCAGCTGTGTGGGGAAAAGCTCAGCAAGCCTTACAGAGCCACAAGGCCAAGCAGCCATTTGTAAGGACTCCATAATCCACGTGCTGGAGATACCCCACCTCCCCATTGGGAGAAGAGAAGGATAGAGAACACTCCTGAAGGTTGAGAGACAGATGTCTCACATCAGAATTGGGGAATAAGAAGCTGATTGTACATCAGATTGGGATAAACAGCTGAAGTTGCAGCAGCAGAGGAGATTTTCCCTTCTCAGAAGCTGTGAGCCTAGTTTCACTCATCTTTATTTCTTGATGACTTTCTCAGTCTGCTCAGAATGCTGTGGCTGGCCCCAAACTATTATTTCTCTTTAGTGAAAAGAGGAAACAGATCCCTGTCCCAACAAGGGTAATGGGTCTATGAATTCAGGCCCAGGGACTCCAGAGATACCAGGAAGCATTTTTAAGAATCCATATGTGCTAAGTGTTGTCCCAAGATAATGAGACAGATGCCACTCCTGTCCCTGAAGAGGTCACATCCAGAACCTCATCACATCTATAGGTCTCTAATCTGTATAGTTTATAGGACACTCACACTATCTGTCTGGAAGGTATTTCATGAGTCTGCAAAACAATATTTGAAAATTGTGGGTTAATTGTAAAAAGAGTTTTTAAAATACTTTTAATGCAGTGAAATAATATTTTTTTGAGAGTTTAATGGATATTTTTTTTCCCAGCGATTTTCCGCTTTCTCTTCTCCCCACACAAGCAGTTAGGCCATTCTGGGTTTGTGAAACCCGGGGAAAGATACAACAAGGAAGAAAGCCAAAGGATTCCTCCTGGGCCTGTTTGCAAAAGCCTCAGCCTTTATAAGAATAAAAAAAAATTCTAGGATAGACAAAATGTTTGAGAGAAATATCAGAGGAGTAAGAGAGTAGGGCATTTTCTGCCTATGAGACAAAGTACCCCCGAAGGAAACAAAGAGGTAGAAGATGAACTGGAGCAGGAGGTTGGGAGAACAGTGAGGTGGGTGGGCCATTTGGCAGGAACAAGAGTGTTTATCAAAGGTCTGTTGTGGGGGGGGGCTGGTTTGAGCACCCAGGAACCATGTGGGAGCTGAATCAGCATCCAGGCCAGCCCAGCCTTCACTGCAGTGAGCATGCTCTCTGTTCTAGGGTCTGAGCTAGCTGACCCTTGCATAATTATTTGCAGAGGACTCTACTTTGCCTATATCTAACACTTCTCTGGGAACCATTGAACAGAAGTAATGCCAATCCACACCTGAAGAAATTACTCCCTTGTAATTTCCTAGTACACCTACAAGTCTTGAAAAACTACTGGAATAATGGTGTTGGAAAAAGAGAAAAATTCCTAGGACACAATCAGGTACTGAGCAGAGCCAGCTCAAGATCCCCTCTGAGCCAGGACAATGAGCAACACAGCCCCACTACAGTTGGGGCTCATCAGATTAGAAGCTCGTGGATCTGGTGGGATTTAAATGATACCATGAGCTTGGTAGCACACACAGCCTAGAGCCAAGCACTTCTCTGTCATCCCTTTAGCATTATTTAGGATAGACATTCAATTGCTTACAAGAGTAATACAACAGTATAGAGATCCATCTATTCTGATGATAGGATTCCCACTGGGTGTGATGAGACTGGAGGAAGTTCAGAAACTTCATTAAAACAAATTAGAATATATTGTTCTGGGCTAGATTTGCCAACGAAGTAGTGAATCCAAAGAAATTTGTTGTGAAGTCTGCCAGTCTGCTGACCCTAATGATATACTGGCTCAAAGGGAAAACTTAGGCATCTTGAAATGTTGACTAGGACACACAACCTGGGTTGAATTCATATTTCATAACAGGTGTGACACAGGCATTAATCAGCTAGAGGGATGTATTAGTTTTCTAGGGCTTCCATAACAAATACCACAAATATGGTAGACTAAAACAACAGTAAAGTATTCATTCAGAGTTCTGAAGGGTGCACGCCCAAAATCAAGGTGATGGTGTAGCCATGTTCCCTCTGAATGCTCTGAGGAAGAACCCTTCCTTGCCTCTTTCAGCTTCTGGTAACTCCTGACAAGCCTTGTCATTCCTTGGCTTGCAGCTGCGTTGCTCCACTCTGCACTTCGTCTTTACGTGGCTTCTTCCCATGTGTCTGCTTCTCTTTGTGTCCTCTCATTTCTTATAAAGAACACTAATCAGTGGATTTACGGTTCACACTAATCCAGTATGACCTCATCTTAACTAACTGCATTTGCAAAGACCCTATTTCTTTTTTTTAAATTAAATTTGTTTTATTATTATTATTATTTATGTATGTATTTATTTATTTTTAGCTCCCACTTGTAAATGAGAACATACAGTATTTCTCTTTCTGTGCCTGGTTTATTTCACTTAACATAATTTTCTCCAAGTTCATTTGTTACTGCCAATGTCCGAATTTCATTCTCTTTTATGACTAAGTAGATTCTATCATGTATATGTAATACATTTTATTTCTCCAATCGTGCATCAATAGACATTTAGGTTGGTTCCACATTTTGGCTATTGTAAATAGAGCTGCAATAAACACGGGAGTGCAGATATCCCTTCGACATGGTGATTTCCATTCCTTTGGGTATACACCCAGTAGTAGGTTTGCTGGATCTTATGGCAGTTCTATCTGTAGTTTTTGAGAAACCTTCATGCTGTTTTCCATAATGGCTGCACTAATTTACAGTCCCACCAACAGTGTAGGTGGGTTCCCCTTTCTCTGCATCCTCACCAGCATTTGTTATTTTCTGTCTTTTTGATACTAGCCAGTCTAACTGGGGTGAGTTGGTATCTCAATGTGGTTTTGATTGGCATTTCTCTGATAATTAGTGATTTTGAGCATTTTAAAAAATATATACCTGTTGGCCATTTGTATGTGCAAAAACCCTATTTCTAAGTAAGGTCATATTTTGGAGTTACAGGTAGAAATGAATTTATTTGGGGGGACACTATTCAACCCACTACACGTGGATACCACCAATGGCATTGGAATAGGTTCTTGGGGTCCACTACTGTGCCAGGCTTACCCTTTAGTTGCTGTATTGTGGGAAATTTGCAGGGGGCGATCTATAAGGAGGGGCTTGGGCTCTTCATCTAGGGTAGGGAGAAGATGCAGGATATCAGCCATTTGTTAATTGCAGTGGAAGATATTCAACATTTTAATAACTGTAAAGCCATATATTAGCTTCAACGAGGATATTGCTTTGATGACTCTTGGGAGTCCCAGAAATTCTGGAGGTCAATGGGTGCCTCCAAGGCCCAGCATTTAGGCTCAAAGCCAACCCCCCCACCCCCCTCCTTCAATGACAGCAGCACCTTGCACCTGTGCTCTAGAATAGGCTTAAGAATGCTGAAAGGCAGAAGTAGCATTGACTAATGTCTTAATTACTGGAAGGGCATGGGATTTGTGTGGTGTTTAGAGATATAGAGACCACTGCCAGAGAGGGACTGAAGTGATGAAATGTAGGACAGATGTAGAGCAGACCAGGGCTGGTGTAAGTGAAACCTTCTAAGATTCAGCAAGTAGAATCTGGGTACCATCCCTCCTCCTTTCAGCTATCGGAGCCAAACAAGAAAGGAAAGGAAGAGGAAGGCAAGGCTCATCCCTGATAATGAAGGAATTACACTTTGAAAGAAACAAGGGGGTGACTCCAGCCAAGTCCCAGCAGCTAATGCTGCTGAAGAGCGATCACGACAGTGAAAAGTTGAATAGCAGCTTCCCAGGCCTTTGGAGAGGGTGGGGTACTTCTTCAAAGTTCCTCTGGGAGTTGGTCACTTGGGTGAATAAGCCCCACCTTGATCAGTTATTGTGAGGACACAGGGCGTTAAGAAAATTGAAATCCCAGGGAAATTTTTAAAACATCTGGAAATAGCAAAGACCCACCAGGGTAGGTGCATGTGGAAGTTTTAAAACATCTGGAAATAGCAAAGACCCACCAGGGTAGGTGCATGTGGAAATTTTAAAACATCTGGAAATAGCAAAGACCCACCAGGGTAGGTGCATGTGGAAATTTTAAAACATCTGGAAATAGCAAAGACCCACCAGGGTAGGTGCATGTCATATCACCCCACCATTTCCATTTCCCTGTACTGAGCAGACCCTGAGAGGAGTTGGTGGCAAAAGTGCAAGGAGTTTAGGGATAATGGTTACATAATGGGTTGAAAGTTGCCCTATGTTTGCATGTTCTAGGGCAAACATATGAATCGCCTCCAGCAGAGGGCTTAGGGATGTAAGGTTTGTGTGTCTTATACACTGAAGTGTAACTCATACTTTCATTAGGTGACATTAAAATGAAATTTCCTGAGGGGCAATGTGGTCTTCAGGGATGCCTATGCTGGAAGCTAAAATCCTAGCGCCATGCTGTGAGTGTCAGTACCGATTAGATAAATCCAGCCCTTGAAAAATGATTGCTTTGAACTCACAGCAGCTTGAAGGCACCAGATAACACAATGTGCTTATCAACAATGCTCAGTGCACCAATATCTACAGACAGACGAAAGCTGGAGAGAGGCCTGTTTACAAACATCCCCTGTCTTCTTCCCAAGGATGTAACTATAGAACCCTCCCACCCTCTTAAAAGTTTAGAGCTTTGATCTGAAATGATTGCTGAGGAGGAAGAAGAAAAGCCAGAACTCATACCACTTTCTCTCTCCATGAACATGTCTGGGTTATATTCTGTACGGGGAAATCCAAGGACAGAAGGGAATGAGCTCTGGTCTGAGAGACAGAGACTGAGTCAGGCAGAGATTGACAGAGACAGAGAGGATAATTTCATTTTTTCTGATATAATATTGATGTAGAAGACATCATAGGTCAGATTCTCTGAAGAATGAGTTCTGAGACAGATCTACAAACAGAAGGCTTATCAGGCTGTGTTCTCAGAACCACTGTGAAAGAGCAAGGAAAGCGTAGACAGAGAGGCTGAGCTGGCATGCTGTTGCAACAAAGCCCCCAGCCAATCCCACAGGGAGCCCTGAAGCTGCGGAGGTGCTGCAGACTTATCCCCAGCTGAAGCAAGAGGACCAGGCCTTTGTACTCTGCACGAAACTGTCACTGGATTCCAGCTGGCCTTGGAAACACAACCTTGTCAAGGGAACTCCCTTAGAGGGAGGACCGTCCCTCCGCTCTCTGAGGCTGATGGTATCCCACTCTCAACCTCACCTTGTTCCTGACCTCTGCTGACCTTCTGATCACCCCCCAAGCACACACCTCAGCCAAGATTTCAGCACCTGATTCACAGTTTTCCATTTCTCCCCAACCCTTGCTCTTTGCCTGTAACGTTCCCCCTGCCCCTGTCACTAAGCCAACAAGCACAGAAATGTCAAATGCTCCTTGAACAAGAGGGAAGGACAAAGAGGAAAAATGTGTATGGAGCAGAGACAATGTTGATTAATATTTTCAAATATTATTTCATCACATTTCACTGTTATTAACAAAATTTATCCCATGACACCCTACAGGAATTTCCTCAAAAGGCCCACCAAGGCTTCTGTGTTCCACAAAACTGTTTCTGAGAGAAGAATAAGTCACAGACTCTGACCTTGAAGAGCATTTAGTCTAGCTAAGCAATAAATATGTAAGCAAAGTTACAATAATGGGATAAATGTTATAATTTTCATGTTTATACCACACTGCAGAGCACAGATTTAAGCCCTATTTACTCTGCTGAGGTGAGGGTCATTAATCAATGTCTTAACTGAGCAAGGCACAGGCGAGGTAAACCTGGAAGGATGAAGTGAAGAAAGCTTGTAACTCAGGCCTAAGCCGATCAGCACATCTTCCACTGGCCACAATCATTAGATTATAGCTGAGCACATGGCTGTTGCTGGCCTAATCGAAGTAAATGTCAACAGCTTTGCTAAGAATGATAAGACAAAGATGTTGACTGTTCTCTGCTGGACAAGAAGCAGGAAAGATGCAGAACTGGGAGCTGCAGGAAGACATCTTTCAACCACAAGGGGATACCTTGAAATAGAACCAACCCCTAGGAAGTAAAACCAAGAAGTATATATGAATGCGATAGGTAGAATAATGGCCACCAAAGATGTCCATGTCCTTAACCTCCAGACCTGTGAGTATGTTAGGTTACATGGCAAAGGGGAAGTAACATGCTAATCAGCTGAGCTTGAGATGGGTAGATTAATCTAGATTACCTGGGTGGGCCCAATGTGATCACAAAGGTCCTTCGTAAGTGAAGAGGAAGGCAGAAAGAGAGGGAACCAGAAAATGGCAACGTGAGAAAGAATCAGCCCCACAATGCTGGCTTTAAAGATGGAGAAACGGAGCTGGCAAGAAACGCAAATCTCTCCCTGAGCCTTCGGAAATACACAGTCAGGCTGATGTTTTAATTTTAGCCATTGACAGTCATTTCAGACTTCTGAGCTCCAGAACCATAAGAGAATACATTTGGATTGTATTAAGCCTCTAAAATTTGTGGTAATTTGTTACAGCAGAAATAGTAAACAAATGCAATTTTAAAAAATTAAGCTAATTGGGTCAACTTTGCTGTCACTAAACTAAAAGAATTCTAACTGACACACTGTTGGAATCACATAATTTATGGGTAACAAATAAACTACATACCGATAGGTATCTTCTCCACTCACCTCCCGTGATGCTCTTTCAACGATCCTGGCTAACCAAGGTTTTATTGCACGGCAGAGGGAGTGAACAAGGCAATAGAGCCATCTTGAGGTTTACCACAGGTCAAGTTGAGAAGGTGAGGGAGAGACCTAATGTGTAGAAAAAGAGAGACAGGGTAGCATATCAAAAGGCAGAGATGAGAAAAGTAACAAAAAGTTGGGAAAGAAAGAGTACGTGAAGGGTGATAACATATCATCTTGGATGAAATCAGTGTTAGGTAAGCACTGTAGAATAATTTTAAGGATAGTTATTTCTTAGCAATATCATCACAACTCTTTTCCAGGAAAGCCACTACCCTGTCTTCCTAATGAGCACATTGAAGATCAGAGATATTAAGCAACTTGTCCAAGACTATAGACAGCTAATGAGTGGCCACTTGAATTCAAGCACAGCTTCTCTGACCCCAAAGTCTGTAGACTTAACCCCTTGGTTATACCATCAATGTAAACACATATTTCCAAGCTTCAAACTTCCAGCCATCAGATCCTCACATGTGCACACAGAGCTCAATGATAATTGTGTACCTTTCTATATTCTGCTCAACAGGTTACGATTAAGGAAGTACATGCACTTTAGGGGAAAAAAATTGGCTGAGGGTTGGACCTCTTGCTTCCATTCCCAGCTTCGTCATTTATAGCTGTGTGTCCTCGAATAAGTCATTTTACTTCTGTGAGTTTTAATCTATTGTCTTGTCAGAGAAAAGGACATGCCAATTGTGAAATTCTTTCAAGGTGTCGTATCCTTTGTGGTTTTGATACAGCAAAACTGAGGAATTTGAACACTGGGATGAAGTGTTTACATTTCCCACAGTAGGTAGTAGGGTGTCAGGTCCTAAACAGTGATATGATAAGGTATCTGCAAAGAATTATTCAACAGTTGAGTATAAATATGAATAGGTAGATGCCAGAGGCAGGGAGATGAGAGCGAAAGTTATTGAATTCTACTCATGTCTTCTTAATAGGTCATAATTCATTGAGATAATAACACGGAGCAAAGAAAGCTTTCCATTGCAGCACCCCTGTATACCTGGAGGCTTTCCCCCATCCCAGCAATTGAGACAAAGGCATGGACATGTGCTGTGGTGCTATGAGTCTCTGGGAAAGGTTTCATGTTGAAATTTGGCCATTAGCCGCCTGGGTGAGAAATACTAAGCTGGCATTGGCACTACCTATTGGCAGCCAGGATAGACTCTCAGGTTGAGGGAGAGGGAAACAGGCAGGGTGGAGAGGAAGGGAAAGTAGGGGATGCAAAGGTAGATTCCTGGGAGCTGTGATCAAAGGTGCCAAGGCAGGGATCCAGGTGTTTCACTCCTACCTGTAAGGGAATGGCAGTGAGACAGCAAGGTGGGCATTCTCCCAGCTGCAGCTTCAGAGCCAAACTCTTCTTGTATTTCACAGATGAGAACAAAAACAACTCTGGAAATAGTCCAGGGAAATAAAAAGCCTGGACAGACAGGATGGTTTGTGGCTGTCCCTCTTACTCTGCCATTGCCTTCACTGTAATCAGTTCTTCATCACCTCTTTGTGCCTTTAAAAAATGAATTTGCATGTGAACATACGAAATCAAGAATCTAGTCCAGTAAATCTGATGGGCTGCTTGATACCTCAGCACAAACACCCTCTGTTAATTAATGTGCATGTATAGGAAGAAACTATTTGAGACATTTGTAGAAGTTATGGCCAAGAAAAATAAAGAGTAAAAGGATAGGAGGGAAATTTGAGTTTATAATCAAGTCACCAAGCACAATGAGATGAAAAACCATTTTTATCACTAAGGAGGTATGAGAAGAAGTATGTATGTGGGCTAAAATTTTACAATGGGTCAGTTACCAGCTATTGTCATTTAAGAACCTCCAAATTGACCAATTGATGGTAGGCTGGATAAGTTGTCCTTGTAAGTTCACAAAGCTAAGGTACTTGCCAACTGGCCATTCCCAGGTCAATGAAATCTCTGAGGAAAATATTCAGCAAATATTTATTTTGTCTCTACCCAGTGCATGGCACTGTGATGGAAGCCAAGGGTCAACATAAATACAGAAGAAAAGACTTGTTTCTATAACTCAAGGGACTGACAATGGTTCAGTCATCATTAGAGATTCAGATCATTAAAGATGATCTTCACTTTCTCCAAAGAATTCACATGGTTTTCCTTTCTGAGTGCTTACTCATATAGAAATCAGGTAATTATTTGTTTTGCTCTCGCCACTAGGAATATTTGAATTCACACTTGATAAATGTGCAAATCTGTTTTAATTTCTCCACCTCACCCCAGATCTTGTTTATCCATGATTTTCTGGAATCTATTTTTCATCTGCAGCCATGAGAATAGAAACGTAGTTAAGAATAAGCAGGGCTAAGATATGTTCTTATAAGTAGAAAGATATAAGTGCCACAAGAGAGGCCCATGTCAGGGGAGAGGAAGGGGTTAGATGAGAAAGACACTAGTTTTATCTGGATAGAACCAGGGATCTCTTGTAGAGGAGATGACCTTTATAATAGGAATTGCAAAATCAGATACCTAGAGGCGACTGGCAAGCCACATAAATAAAATAAGCAAATGGGGAAGACACTAGGGTCAATGGTAGGGTTTATGGGCGCTCTAAAGGTGATGGTTACTCTGCAGCTCCAGCTTTTAAGGCACAAATTGCTTAGAGATAAAGTTATGCTTGAAAAAACCCTTAAATCAACCATAAATTACAGAACCAATACCTGAGCCCCCAAAGAACAATGCCTATATGAGCATGTGTGCTATCACAAGTTAATTGGTTATTTATTATGTCATATCCTTTGTCCAGCTGTGTGCTAGATGATGGACTGGGAGATTTAGAGTTAACAAGTCCATGGCCATTTCTGTTGAGAAACAATGAAATTGGATCCTTGTGAGTTAAAGTGTATTTTGTGTTATTCTCCTGCATATTCCATCACCCAAGTACAACTAAGGTTGAGCATCTCATGCAAAAAAGACAACACAGGTGTATTAGTCCATTTCTGTTGCTTATAACAGAATACCTGAAAGTGGGTAATTTATAAAGAAACAAAATTTATTTCTTACAGTTTCAGAGGCTAGCAAGTCCAAACTCCAGAGAACACATCTGGTGAGGACCTTTTTCTTGGTGGGGGTTCTGTTCAGAGTTCTGTGGCAACCAGGGTGTCATATGGTGAGAATTGGCTGAGCAAGAGAGCTAAAATTCTCACTTGTTCTTCTTATAAAGCCATCAGAACCACACCCATGAACATCCATTAAACCATTAATAGGTTAATCCATTCACGGAAGTATAGTCCTCACAATCTAATCACCTCTTAAAGGCCCTGCCTTTCGATTACCTGATAATTGAAAGGTTGAAAGGATTCCTCAACCTCTTAACACTGTTACAATGGAGATTAAGTTCTGTGAGTTTTGGGGGAACATTTAATCCACAGCAGGTGGTAAGCCAGAAATGTATCAAGTCATCATCAGGCAATTTCTAATAAAAAGTGTCCAAAAATATACAGGAGAGTAAAGAAAGCAGAAAAAGCAAAGGGAGCCCCAAGAGGGTATTGTTGGCTTACAACAATGCCCTCAGATAAACTGAACCAACAATTGGGATATAGGCAGAAAATTCCATTTTGGCAGCCCGGTCAGTGCCTGAAATATTGCTTGTAAGTATCAAATTAGCAACAAACCTTGGTCTCCAGTTTCTTCTGAACTTCTCTCTGCAAAGTTTCGGTTCTGACTGCTTCACTACAGCAGGGCATTTGGGAAACAGAATCTTCTTGATGGCATTCCAAATCTAATGTTTTGCTCAAATGCTCACTGTACAATTCATTCAATTGTTTAACAGAAACCAGGTACAAGGGTCAGCAAACCTGGCTCAGCTATGAAGCTACTGAAAGAGTCCACATTTATAGATTTTTTTTTAAAAAAACCTTAAACTTTGATTGGATTTCAAGGGTTTAAATGAACTCCACAACGAAGCAATCTGATCAAATCACCTTGAGAAAGAAAAGCAACAGAGGAATCAGAATTCTCTACTGATAACTGAATTCATTTTGTGCCACAAAAAATGATCCAGTGAAACTGTTAGAATCTAATCAGGATGAACATTTGCATATTAAAGGGCTCAAATCTACAGTTCCCTTCTGTAAAATTAACAGTTTCTGTCTTTTGAAAAGAGTATGGGATCACAAATGGTATAATAATAAAATAACTGCTCTTTCTTCCCTGACTTAACCCCAATCCTCATCCCCCCCAATTGTTTTCATGAACAGAGTACTGTGCAGTGAGAAGGAAAAGTGGGAAGTTTGTAAAAAGACATTCCATAAGAGGAGAAATATGCCCAGATCTGGTTGTTTAATTTTTTGGCTTCTCTTCACCCACTACAATGATGTGGTCTGTTTTTATAAATTGGAGAAGTCAGAAATATTTCCTAAAGTTAGAGCTTTGATGTCTGAGTGCTGGAGTCAGATTTCTATGGAACAAGGGAAGGCAACTTGTTGTCATATATGCATTATTATCAAATCATCTGTGAATCAAGACCACACTGGACTATAATGTGAACAGTCTCAGATCTAGAGAAATTAATTTGTGGTGCTGGTGAAGGAGGGTGTCTTCAAATTGGTTTTGAAAATTGACTGGTGGTGGTATCCCCTAGGAACTGATTGATCTCACAAGCAATATATTCATTTTAAGAAGAAAATGTTTACAAAAGTTCCCAACTTCTGCCACTTTACAAGACCCAGCTGTAAGGGGAGCAGGTACAAGAGGAACAGACACAAATAGAACAACCTACATAACTTCAAAGACGAGGACAGGCAAGACTCCAAAAGAACAAGGTGTAGTTGTGGTTTGGCTGCCTTTCTTAAATGATTATTTACACTTTCCCACTTCCCTTCCGAGTTAAGCCACTTAAGAGGGAAATGAAATTCCCTGATGACAATTGGGGTTGGGGAATAAATACAAATATTTTCCAAACGACTAACAGACTAGATGTGGTCAATGAAATGCTGGGTGTTGATTATGCAAGCTCTTGATTTGGCTTCCTCCTCTCCTGCCTGCCCTTGAATACAGTCATTGCATCTTGCACCACCACCACCACAAAGGCAGAAAAAGGCAGGAAAAACTGGAAGCGAAACACAGAAGTGAAAGTGGCACAAACCTCAAGTCTTGGTCCATGTGTAACTTTTAGTATTTCTTAAGACCTTCTTGATACAATATGAAGGGAAAATAATACTGTTACAAATTAAACTTATGTAATGGCTAACAGCAAGATTGTAATTTGAAAAATTTTAAATCAGACTACAATTTCAGAAGTCTTTACCCAACCCCAAATAGGGATAATCCACTAGGGATTGAAATCCATAGTTAAAAATAAATCAAAATTTTTAGAGAAAAAAGCGTTTGGTCTTTTGTCAATGACATTGCTGTATTCTGGCTTCTACCCCTTTTTTTGTCAGGAAGAAAAAGAGAATTAATGATATATATAAAAGTGCTTGTAAATTCTAAAATATTACTCATATAAAATAGTTTTTTAAAATTATTTCTGGTCAGGATGACCGATCCAAATTTAGTTTCTTCTTACCAGGCTCACGAAACACTTCTGGAAGTGGTTGTTCCAACTTTCTATGATTTTATGATATTTGTTGAGCAGTGACTATATGCCAGCTACTGTTCTCAATCCTGGGAATACAGGAATAACTAACAGATAAGGCTTCTGCTCTTGGGGAGCTTTCATTTAATGTGTGGAAGTGGAGAGAGAAATAAACATGAAAACCAACATGCATAAGTTGAATTAAAAGAGTTCTAAGTGCTGCTCTTGCTTCCTCTCACCATGTGATCTGCTGCCTGCCACTTTCTGCCATGAGTAGAAGCAGTCTGAGGCCTGTGCCAGATGCAGCTGTCCCAGAATCATAAAAAATCAGGGAACAGAAATGAAAAATGGGAGAAAGAATGAGCTGCTAGACTAATCCATGAACTGGATAATTGGCCTTGAAGAAAGAAGACTTGACCTACTTGATCATTTCACCTGCTTAAGCACAACACATTACACAGAATGAGGAAAATAAGGCACAGAAACAGTTAAGGAGACTTCCGGTCAAGATGGTGGAATAGACGGTCCCCAGCATCACTCTCCCACAAATCAACTGATTTACAACTATGAAAACATAACATCAAGTGTGTACAGAATGGGGAGACATCCAGTGGGGGAGATGGAAGCTCTGTGGAGACCACATGCCCTGTGGGGCCGCCGCCACATGGTCCAGCAGATAGGCTTCACTGCTGCCACCTGGCTCCATTCCCAGCCCGGCCCAGTGTGCACAGAGCAGGGAGACGTCCAGCAGGAAAAGTGGAGGCTCTGCAGAAACCACACACCCTGTGGGGCCACCACCGCTTGATCCAGCAGCAGCCAGGCCCAGTGCATACAGAGCAGAGAGATGTCCAGCAGGGGACGCAGAAGCTCCATAGAGACCACACACCCTGTGGGGCCACCGCCGCACAATCCAGCAGGTAGGCTTCACTGCCGCCACCAGGCTCCATCCCCAACCTGGCCAGGTGCACACAGAGCAGGGAGATGTCCAGCAGGGGAGGCAGAAGCTCTGCAGAGACCACAAGCCCTGTGGGGCTTCTGCCCCACGATCCAGCAGGTAGCCTTTACCGCCACCACCCAGCTCCGTTCCCAGTCTGGCCCAGGGTGCACGGAGCAGGGAGACGTCCAGCATGGGAAGTGGAAACTCCACAGAGACCACACACTCTGCGATGCCTCCACGCATCCCAGCAGCCCAGCACAGTGCACACGGAACAGGGAGATGTCTAGCAGGGGAGGTGGAAGCTTGGCAGAGACCACACATCTTGTGGTACCGCCCTGTGACCCAGCAGCCTGGCCAAGTGCATGCTGACCAGTGAGGTGGCTCTTCAGAGAGGCCCATGACCCAAGACAACCACACACGCAAGGCACTAGTGGCCAACTGAGCAGACACTGAGGTAGCCATACCAAACTGGCAACCCCAGCAACATCTTAGTCAGACAATAGTATCAAACCTTTGGACTGTGAAAACCCTTGCCACAATGACTAAACATCAAAGAAAAGATACCAGAAATAGGAAAAATCAAGAAAGTACACCACCAAAGGGTAATAACTCTCAAGCTCTAGATCCAATAGCACAAGAAGCCCTTGAAATGACGGACAAGAAATTTCAAGTGATAATTCTAGGGAAACTGAATGAGATACAAGAAAACTCAGCTAGACAACATGATGAAATGAGAAAAAGTATACAGGACCTGAAAGAAGAAATGTACAAGGAAATCAATGCCCTGAAAAAGAATGTAGCAGAGCTTTCTGAACTGAAGAATTCATTCAGTGAAATAAAAAACACAATGGAGAGTTTAACAAGCAGGCTTGTGGAAGTTGAAGAGAGAACCTCTGAACTTGAAGATGGGCTGTTTGAAATAACACAGACAGACAAAAAAAGAAAGAAAAAAAATCAAATGCATTGAAGAAAATCTGAGAGAGATATCAGACAACCTTAAGCGCTCAAATATCCAAGTCATGGGTATTCCAGAAGGGAAGGAAAAAGGAGATTGCATTGAAAACATATTCAACAAAATAGTGGCAGAAAACTTCCCAGGTACAGGAAAAGTCATAGATCTTCAGATTCAGGAAGCTCAAAGAACCCCAAATGTATTCAACCCAAAAAGGTCTTCTCCAAGACATGTTACAGTCAAATTGGCAAAACTCAGAGACAAAGAGAGAATCTTAAAAGCTGCAAGAGAGAAGTATCAAATCACCTATTAGGGAGCCGCAATCAGACTAACATCAGACTTTTCATCACAAACCCTAAAAGCCAGAAAGGAATTGGATGATATATTCAAAATACTAAAAGAAAGAGATTGGCAGCCAAGAATACTCTACCCTGCAAGGCTATCCTTCCAAAATGAAGGGCAAATAGTATATTTCTCAGACAAACAAAAACTGTGGGAGTTCACCACCACACGACCACCTTTACAAGAAATTCTCAAGGGAGTACTGGGTTTAGTTCCTGAAAAATAACTACCACTGCCATAAAAACCCAAGAAAAATCAAAACCCACTAGTACAATAAAAATGGCATTCATGAAGAGAAAACAAACAAACAAAAAGGGTGTCTACAACCCAAGGAACCAACAAATACAGAAAACAAACAGTAAATCAGAAAGAAAGGAACAAAAGACGCCTAAGACAACCAAACAATAATCAATAAAATGCTAGGAGTAAATCAACATTTTCAATAACAACTCAATGTAAAAGGCTTGAATTCCCCAATCAAAAGACACAGACTAGCTGACTGGATCAAAAAGGAGGACCCAACTATATGCTGCCTTCAAGAGACCCACCTCACCCATAAAGACTCACATAGACTAAGAGTGAAAGGTTGGAAAAAGATTTACCATGCAAACAGAAAAGAAAAACAAGCTGGAGTAGCTATTCTTATATCTGATAAAATAGACTTTAAACTAAAAACCATAAAAAGAGACAATAAGGGACACTATGTAATGATAAAAGGATTGATCCATCAAGAAGACATAACAATCATAAATATATATGCACCCAATGTTGGAGCATCAAGATTTATAAAACAAACTCTATTAGACCTAAAGAAGTAAATAGACACTAATACCATAATAGCAGGGGACCTGAACACCCCACTGTCAATATTGGGCAGATCATCTAGGCAAGGAATCAGCAGAGAAACACAAGATCTAAGCAATACTCTAGACCAATTGGACATGGCAGATATCTACAGAACATTCCATCCAACCTCAGAATATTCATTCTTCTCATCAGCACATGGATCATTCTCTAGGATAGATCACATATTAGGTCACAAATCAAGTCTCAACAAATTCAAAAAAACTGGAATTATCTCATGTATTTTCTCAGACCACAATGTATTAAAATTAGAATTAAATAACATACAAAATTCTGGAAACCATACAAACACATGGAAATTAAACAGTGTTCTACTTAATGACATATGGATCCAAGAAGAAATCAAGCAGGAAATCAAAAAATTTATTGAAACTAATGAAAATAATGATACATCATACCAAAACCTGTGGGATACTGCAAAAGCAGTACTAAGGGGGAAATTTATCACATTAAATGCTCACCTCAGAAGAATGGAAAGATGGCAAGTGAACAACCTACCACTTCACCTTAGAGAACTAGAAAAACAAGAACAATCCAAACCTAAAGTTAGCAGACGGAAAGAAATCATTAAGATCAGAGCAGAACTTAATGAAATTGAAACCCGAAAAACAATACAAAAGATGAACGAATCAAAAGTTGGTTTTTTAAAAAGATAAATAAAATTGACAAAACATTAGCATGGCTAACTAAAAAAAGAAGAGAGAAGATTCAAATAACAAAAATTAGAAATGAAAAAGGCGATATTACAACTGATTCATCTGAAATACAAGGAATCATTCGAGACTACTATAAAAAACTATATGCCAACAAATTTGAATATCTGTAGGAAATGGATAAATTTCTGGACATCCACAAGCTCCCAAAACTGAGCCATGAATACATAGAAAATCTGATCAGACCAATAACAATAAAGGAGATTGAAGCTGATATCAGAAGGCTCCCAACAAAGAAAAGCCCAGGACCAGATGGATTCACAGCAGAATTTTAACAAACATTCAAAGAGGAGTTGACACTGTTTCTTTACAAACTGTTCCAAAAGATTGAAACAGATGCAAATCTCCCAAACTCATTCTATGAAGCAAACATCATCCTGATACCAAAACCTGGTAAAGATACAACCAAAAAAGAAAACTACAGGCCATTATCCTTGACGAATATAGATGTAAAAATCCTCACTAAAATACTAGCAAACAGAATACAGCAACACATATGTAAAATTATTCACCATGATCAAGTGGGATTCATCCCAGGGATGCAAGTTTGGTTCAACATATGCAAATCAATAAATGTTATACACCATATTAATAAAATCAAACACAAGGACCATATGGTCATCTCTATAGATGCTGAAAAAACATTTGATAAAATTCAACATTCATTCATGACAAAGACCATCTGTAAATTAGGTATAGATGGAAATTATCTAAACATAATTAAAGTCATATATGACAAACCCACTGCCAATATCATACTGAATAGGGAAAAGCTGAAAGGTATTCCTTTAGAAACAGGAACTAGACAAGGATGCCCACTCTCACCACTCCTATTCAACATAGTGTTGAAAGTACTAGCCAGAGCAATCAGAGAAGAGAAGGAAATAAAGGGCATCCAGATTGGAAAAGATGAAGTCAAACTGTCCCTGTTTGCAGATGACATGATCCTATATATCGAACAACGTAAAGCCTCTACAAAATACTCTTGGAGTTGATAAAGGATTTCAGCAAGGTAGCAGGATACAAAATCAACACACAAAAATCAGTAGCATTTCTATTCTCTGATAGTGAACATGCAGAAAGAGAAATCAAGAAAGCCTGCCCATTTACAATAGCCACCAAAAAAATAAAATACTTAGGAATTGAGTTAACCAAGGATGTGAAAATCTCTATACTGAGAACTACAAACCACTGCTGAGAGAAATTAGAGAGGATACAAGAAGATGGAAAGACATTCCATGCTCTTGGATTGGAAGAATCAACATTGTGAAAATGTCCATACTACCCAAAGTGATCTACAAATTCAATGCAATCCCCATCAAAATTCCAAAGACATTTTTCTCAGAAATGGAAAGAACTATCCAGACATTTATATGGAATAACAAAAGACTGTGCATAGCCAAAGCAATGCTGAGCAAAAAATAAAATAAAATAAAATAAAGCTGGAGGCATAATACTACCTGACTTTAAACTATACTACAAAGCTATAATAACCAAAAGAGTATGGTACTGGCACAAAAACAGACACACTGACCAATGGAATAGAATAGAAAATCCAGAAATCAGCCCACACACCTACAGCCATCTGATCTTTGACATAGGCACCAAGCCTATACACTGGGGAAGAGACTGCCTCTTTAGGAAATGGTGCTGGGAGATCTGGATATCAATATGCAGGAGAATTAAACTAGACCTATACCTTTCACCATACACTGAAGTCAACTCAAAATGGATTAAAGAATTAAATATACACCCTGAAACAATAAAACTTCTTAAAGAAAACATAGGAGAAACACTTCAGGAAGTAGGACTGGACACAGACTTCATGAACATGACCCCCAAAAGCACGGGCAACCAAAGGAAAAATAAACAAATGGGATTATATCCAACTAAAAAGCTTCTGCACAGCAAAAGAAACAATTAACAGAGTTAAAAGACAACCAGCAGAGTGGGAGAAAATATTTGCAAAATATACATCTGACAAAGGATTAATATCCAGAATATACAAGGAACTCTAACAACTTTACAAGAAAAAAACAAGCAACCCAATTTAAAAATGGGCAAAAGAGCTAAACAGGCATTTCTCTAAGGAAGATATACGAATGGCCAACAGACATATGAAAAATGCTCAACATCACTCAGCATTCGGGAAATGCAAAACAAAACCACACTGAGATACCATCTCATCCCAGTTAGGATGGCTAAAATCCAAAAGATTCTGAACGATAAATGCTGGTGAGGTTTCAGAGGAAAAGGAACTCTCATACATTGTTGGTGGGACTGCAAAATGGTGCAGCCTCTATGGAAAATGGTATGGAGGTTCCTCAAACAATTGCAGGTAGATCTACCATATGACCGAGCTATCCCACTGCTGGGAATATACCCAGAGGAATGGAAATCATCAAGTCGAAGGTATACCTGTTCCCCAGTGTTCATTGCAGCACTCTTTACAATAGCCAAGAGTTGGAACCAGCCCAAATGTCCATCATCAGAAGAGTGGATACGGAAAATGTGGTTTATCTACACAATGGAATACTACTCTGCTCTAAGAAAGAATGAAATACTGCCATTTGCAAAGACATGGATGGACTTAGAGAGAATTGTATTAAGTGAAACAAGTCAGGCACAGAAAGAGAAATATCACATGTTCTCACTTATTTGTGGGAGCTAAAAATAAATAAATAAATACAAAAAAAACACTGGGGGGTGGGGGGGAGAAGACAACAATTGCAATTCCTTGAAGTTGATACGACAAGCAAACAGAAAGAACATTGTTGGGAAGGAGGGGGGAAAGGGAGGAGGTAGGGAGGTTTCGGTGATGGGCTCCAATAATCAACCACATTGTATATTGACAAAATAAAATAAACTACAATATTTAAAAAAAAGAGTTCTAAGTGTTATAAAAGCATCAAAAAGGGTGATGTAAAAAAGAATATGGGATGGGCTGCTTCAGATTAGGTGATCAGGGAAGACTCTCTGACAAGATATCACTCCGGCTGAAATTTGAATGTTGAGAAGGTGTCATCAATGGTGACAATGAGTTTGCTGTTTTGAAAGACATAAAGGCTTGTGTGACTAGAATCTAGTAAACAGGAGGGAGAGTGGCATGAGAAGAATTCAAAAAGTTAAGCAGTAGCCAGATGAGATAGGATCCAGTAAACGAGAATAAGAGGTTCGAATAAGTAAAAACAATGGAAAAACCATTGAGGATGGTTTGCATAGGATGATAAAATTTAATGTATGTTTTTAAAAGATTATTTTGGTTTTCCTTTTGGCATGACTAATTAAGTTGTTTATGATCAGTCTTCCCACTGAGAAGAACTAGAAAAGGAACAATAAGACTAACAGCTGACTTCTCAACAGACACATAAAAGCCAGAAGAAAATGAGATACCACCTTTAAGACACTAATAGAAAATAATTGTCACCTTAGAATTCTATACCCACTTTTATTCCACTTCTAGGTATATCCCCCAAAAATGCATACATCTGTGCACACACATAGAGAGATGTTCATAGCAGTAGCCTTCATAATAGCCCAAACTGAAAATAAGGCAAAGGTTCATTACTAGTGGATTAGATAAATCAATTGGGGTATACAGATACATCAGAACACTTTGTATTGATGGAGCTCAATAAACTTCTGTGATACACCACATGCCTGAACTTCATGCACATGGTTAAAATGCATCAAAAATGAAGGAAAAATGAAGACATTTTTAAATGAGCAAATACAGAGATAATTTGCCACCAACCAAACAATGTTAAAAGAAATGGTAAAAGTTATTCTTCAGGAAAAAAGAAAATGATCACAAAAGGAAACTCAGAGATGCAAAAAGTTACATAGAGCAATGGAAACAGTAAATATGTTTATAAATTCAAATGAATGTTTATAGTGTAAAACAGTAATAGTAATGTTTCATAATGTTCAAATACATATATAATTAAAATACACAACAACTATAGTACAGAAGTCTAGAGGGAATGGAGTTACAGCATCCTAAGGATTTTGTATTGTTCATGGACAAAAATAGACAAGATGTACTTAAAGGAGAAATAGTATAAAAGAAAAAATGAGAAGGAAAGGAAAGAAGGGGAAGAAGAAAAAAAGGGAGAGTAGAAGCAATTTATTGAATCAAGACTTACTGTATAGGTACAACAATTAATACACTATAGTATAGGTTCAAGTATAGACAAGCAACAGAGCAGAATAGAGTGTCCAGAAACAGATTGATAGATATAAAGACACAATTTATGACAAAAGTGATGATGCAGAAAAGTGGGAAAAGGATGACCTTCTTGATAAGAACACTGGTTCAATCAAATAGCTACAAGAAAAAAATGAAACTTGACCTCTACCTCACATCATACATAAAGATAAATTTCCAGGTGGATTTTATGTCTAATTTAAAAAGATAAGGCCGGCCCGTGGCTCACTTGGGAGAGTGTGGTGCTAATAACACCAAGGCCATAGGTTCGGATCCTACATAAGGATGGCTGGCTTGCTCACTGGCTGAGCGTGGTGCTGACAACACCAAGCCAAGGGTTGAGATCCCCTTATCGGTCATCTTAAAAAAAAAAAAGAATAAATAAAAATAAGATAAAATAAAATAAAAAGATAAAACAACTATTCTTGAAGATAAATAGAATATCTTCATAAATTTGAGATAGGAAAATGTTTCTTAAATAAGACACAAAAATCTCTACCATAAAGACAATTACTGCCAAATTGGACCACATTAAAACACATGGGAACTTTAGTACATCTTTAAAGAGGTGAAAAGGCAAGGCACAAAATGGGAGAACATACTTGTGACACATATAATTGACAAAGGGAACAAATCTATAATATAGAAGAACACCTCCTAATCAGTAAGAAGAAGACAGACAACCCAACATAAAAAAGGGCAAGACACTCAAACATGTACCTCACAAAAGAGGATATTCAAAAAGTCAAAAAGCACATAAAAAAGTGATCAATAATATTAGTTATTACCATAAAGCAAATAAAAACTGCATTGAGGTACCAATACAAACCTACCAGCATAGATAAAATAAATAGGATATACAATACAAAGTACTGACAAATATATGGAGCAAATGGAACTCTCATTTTGTATTCATTATATGTCTCTCTCTCTCTCTCTCTCTCTTACTCTCTCTCCATATGTGTGTGTGTGTGTGTGTGTGTGTGTGTGTGTGTGTGTGTATCTGGCTGGCAGAAATGTAAAATAATATATGCACAAACTATGGCCCAGAAATTCCACCACTAGGCATATATCCCACCAAAATGCATACATGTGTGCACATGTATGCATGCACACATGCACACACAGAGAGATGTTTATAGTAGCATTCTTTATAATAGCCCCAACTGGAAACAAACCAAAGTTTCATTATCAGTGGATTAGATAAAACAGAAAAGTGAATGGCGATATATTTATACACTGGAACATTCTAGAACAATGGAACTGAACAAACTCTACACAACAATATAGTTGGATTTCACAAATACAATACTGAACAAAGAAAATTAGACACAACAGTATGTACATATGAGGGCACTTCAAAAGGTTCATGGAAAGATTCATATTATCTTTTAATTCTATTTTCCATGAACTTTTTGAAGTACCCTTGTATGTATTTGTGTTAATCCATTTATGTAACGATCAAAGAAAGGCAAAATTCATGGCATTAAAAGTGAGGATAATGTTTTCCTTTGGGGAGGAAGAGAAGGATAATGATAGGCAGATATGAAGGGTGGGTTTCTGAAGTTCTGGGAATGTTTTATTTCTTGACTTAGGTGATGGTCACATATATTGTGTTCACTTTTTTATCATTTAGTAAACTGTATACTTGTGATTTTTTCACTTCTGTATTATGTTCTACTCCTTTTTTTTTTTTTTTAAAGATCATTTTGCTGTGAATAGAATCCATTGAGAAGGGAATGGAAAAAATGGGAAAACCTATTACAAAGCAATTTCTGTGGTCCGGGTGGAAAATGGTGGTTATTTGGACTCAGATATTAATAGTAAAAATGGAGAGAAATAAACATATAAACATACCAGGTATACATTTGGAAATAGATCATATCAGCCTTACTGATGAATTTAATGCAGAGTATGTGAGAATTACAGGGATCATGGATGACTCCTACCTAATGTATGGGTGGTGGAACCACTTAAGAAGATTTTCAAAGAGAATAGGTACATATTTTGGGAGTGAGACAGGGAATTAATTTTTCCTTGAATATTAATGTTGGAGTACTGTGAGATATTTCCATAAGGCATGTTGGCCATTTGATGTATACATCTGACATGCAGCGTCATGGTCAATAATGGAATTTCTACTTGAGAGTTATCAGCAGAGTGATGGTATCTCCATTAACTATGTCCCCTTCCTCATTCTATCTTTAAACCATCAGGAATGATGAAGAGGAAATAATAGTAATACTTCATCCTAAGGCTTTACTATTCGTCAACTACTATTCTAGATGTTCCATGTGCATTTACTTGTTTGATACGTACATCACTTACTTTCTGAGATTAAAAATATTTCATTAGCTCCATTTTACAGATAAAGAAACGGAGATGCTGAGAGGTTATGTAACTTTCACAATGCCCCATAGTTTAAAAGGTGAAAGATTTATACGATCTGAAGAGAAACCAGAGTACGCCCCATAGTTTAAAAGTGTGAAAGATGGGACTAAAAGACTGAATCTGAAGTCATCACCTTTCACTACAGTGCAAAACCACCTCCCCAGGAAGGGAAAAGAGGAAAGGAGGAGAGAGGTGTTCCAGCTATGTACTGCTGCATAACAACTTAGTGGGTTAAGACAGCAATCATTTTATTATCTCACAGTCTTCGGTGGGTCAGGATTTCAGGAAGGGTTTAGCTGGGCTCTTGGCTCAGGGTCTTTTATACCATTGCAGTCAGACAGTGCCCAGAGCTGGATCAGCTGGAGTGGGGCTGGGTGAATTCAAGTAGGTAGGGGCTAGCCATGCATCTCTCTCTCTCCAGGTAAGCTCAGGGCATCTCCCTGGCATTGCTCCATGTGAGCTAGGTTAGTTTTCCTCACAGCATGTAAGCTTTGGGACAGCCAGACTCTTTACATGGCTACTGAAGGTTCCAAAGAATCAGAGGCAAGGTGTGTTGCCTTCTGTGACTTAGTCCCAGAAGTCACATAACATCACTTTGGCTGTCATCACAAACCCACCCATATTCACAGGGAGGGAAAATAGGCTGTCAACTCTTGATGGGAGGAGTGTCAACATCACATTGTAAGAAGTGCATGTGGGGCAGAAGATATTGTTACAGCCATCTTTGCAAAATAAAGTATGCTAAACAAGGAGAAGAGATGAGATGGGGGAAAGAAAAAAAAGATGCTGGAGGGGAGGGCAAAATGTGTGCAACTAATATAAAAAATCTTCATTCAGCAAATATTTGTCAAAACACCCTGTGTGTACTAGACATCACTAAGAATTAGGAATACATTGGTAAGCCCAAAGTGGTCCTTGCCCTAAAGAAGCCAAAATTATCTAGGTGGGAAAGGTATATATAAAACACAGAGTGGGAGGATTTAGGAGTTCTTATATGAGAACAATAAGATTCATGGCATATTATGATGAGGAACGGGGGTTGGCAAACTACAGTCCACAGGTCAAATCCAGCCTACCACTTGTTTTTGCAAATAAAGTCTTATTGGAACAGAGAGCACCTGCTCACTTACATATTGCCTATGGCTGCTTTATGCTTCAAAGGCAATGTTGAATAGTTGTGACAGAGACCTTACGGCCCTTAAAACCTAAAATATTTCCCATCTGGCTATTAACAGAAAACTTTTGTCTATCTCTGGAGTAGAATACCATGTATGCACTCAGAAGACAGAGAATGGAACTGAAGCCGGTAGGGAAAGTCCCAGAATTCCAGCATGGTGCAGAGGAATGCACGAGGGTCTCTGATTCAGGAGAATGACATTATCGGCCAACCACTTGCTAGCTTCATGACCTTGAAGAGGTTATTCCATCTTCCCAAGTCATGATTTCCTGTCCTCGAGAAAAATCTTAGTTGTCCTTTTGTTACCAGGAGGCACTTCCAGGTCCTCGGTCTATCCATGAAAGAAAAATCTTTCAGGGGCCAGCAAAAGGAAAGGAAGAAAGACAGGGAAATAGGGCTTTATTACAAAGTGAAAGTATGTGCCTAAGAAGTGTGCTGGTTTCTCCGCAAGGGAAGCGAATGCCTCCAGGATTCTTAGGGGGAGAGTTAATATGCTGCTCTGGGATGCGGGTGTTTCTCTGTCCTAACCAAGGGGAGGAATATTTGGCTATGGGGGAAGATCTTAGGTAATTAAGGCCTAATGAGGTAGTATCGGCTTACTGTCATGTGTCCCTGAGTTTCTGAAGTTTCCAATCACTCTCAACTTTGGCTGATCCATTCTGAATACTTATGAGCAGCCCCCCGGGGCATGTCCCTATTCTGTCCTGTCTCATTTTTACTGCCTGGGATTATGGTATGAATCAAGAAAAATAATAAATGAACAAATGCTTTGGATATTCTGAAATGCTAAACATATATTCTACCATCTTTTCTACACCATTTCCTCTCAAATAAAGCTTTGTTGAGGGTGTTTCATTTCATCTGTATTTTTACACTCAGGACATAATTTTCTTCTTGTATAAGCTTCAACAAGCATATAGTTTTCTATTTTTGATCATCAAAATCCTTATTCTCTTTAAAAATCCAGACTTCAACTACCCATACACCTCTAAATTCCTCTCTAATGTGGAGGCCAAGCAAAAACTTCCCCTTCAACCACCTGAGCGTTCTCTGAAAAATCAACTAATAAACAGATTAATATGGAGAAAAGCATAACAAACTTTATTATTTAACATGCTGGGAGGGGGCAAAGCATGGGAGAATCACAAACGAGTAATGTCCCAGTTTCCCGATGGGGTGCAGATGTTTATATGCCCTTCTTCATAAGGAAAGGGGAGATGGGGTGTAGGAGTAAATGATTCTTAGGGAAAGACACACGGACTGAAAAACATACAATGAATGACTTGGGATACATTTGACTTGGCCCTCAGAGCAGACAATGACTGGTAAATGATTTTCTTCAAATGCTGAATGGGACCAAAATAGAAGACAATAGTTAGTCTGTGACAAAAGTTAATCCACGTGCATTGACAGACTCTAGTCTTCCTGTGCTATGAGTTAAGTTAATGAAAACTCAGGAAGAGGGACAGAGGCAACTGCCTGCTTTCTTGGTGGGTCTGAACTTTAGGCAGATAAGGGAACAGCTTCATCCTGTGCTCTGGAGAGTGACAGAGGATTGAGAGACAGAAGGCAGGCTGGGGAGGGTTAGAAGGAGTATAGATCAGAGAGACTTTGAGGCTGCTTCTTTACTCCAGCATGTCAAAGCACCATATTTTGAGGTAATAGTTTTCTGCACCCCAGCACTAACAAAGTTCTTACTCTTATCTCTTTCATCTTGAAATTATTTTCTTAACTCGACTACAACTTATAGTCCCACTTTTTCACACACTGCTTTTGTTTATATGCTAGAGATTGAGGGAGATGCTGGTGGAAGGAAGCACCTAAATATTCTGATTCTTTTTGACAGAGTTCCTTGACTGCCCCACCATTGCTAAAGTCCTAAAAGTGTTGGCATATGTGAAGAAGTCCTGAGAAGATCCTTCTGAGATTTCTGGGAATCTCTCTTTCGAGTCTTATGCTGACCAGGGCAATTCAACTCAACTCATCACATTCTGGTGAGTCTAAACCACACTGTCATTAACTGTTGTGCCTTCATTTTCTGCATCTTCTCCCATCCCATATTAGCTGCCAATCCACCCTAGTCTGGGACAAATTGGCACCAGTCATCTTCTTTCATGTTTCTCTTACTGAGCATCTTCTATGCCATTTACAATCTCCAAAGGATTAAACTGGTTGGGAAAATCTGGCCACGTGAAATTTAAGTAGTTATAAAAATTCTATAATAAAATCTCCCATTCAAAGGGGTAATAATCTCACTTGGTTCAGTTGCAAGAACTTTCAGCTCTTGCACTTCCAAGCCAGCTGGTCATTTAACACACATTCCATGCACAGGAAATGTCCATGTACCAGAAACATCACTAAATAACTATGACAATAAGCTCAAGAATGTTATGGCCAAGGACACAAACAGAGCTGGAGGATTTCAGGAGTTCTTCCACGGAAAACCACAACATGATTCTTGGTATTTAATGATGCAGAATAATTGGGAAAGTAACTAAATTATGAGTGATAATACAACAGGAGAATTCCTGACTAAAATGTAGGCAGCATTGCTACCTAGCTAAGAAAGTGAATGATAATGAGACTCTTGCAGGCAGCAGGTATATTTCAGATTAGGGCCATTGTGAAATGGGTTGCAATATACTTGTGTGAACAGAACAAAGAAAAAGCATCCAGAAAGAGTTTGAAGGGGAGCTAGATTAGATGCAATGTGTTTTAAAATATCGTAAGTAGGAAACATTTCCATCCATGTAGTTAACACACTGTATTCAAATTTCTCATGAAATTCCTTTAGATGAAACTCTGTGGCTCTGGCCACATTACAGCCTGAGCAAAGCTTTTAACTTGAAGCAACTTGTATGAAATTGGACATCCATTAGACCTTAAAAAAGGTCAATTACATGGTTTGTTGAATGAATGAATTTGCATCCTGACAAAAATAAAAACTTAGGCCAAGAAGGAGATACACTAGTGGAGCAATGCAATTTCTTTAAGTGTTTTCCATTTTTTACTTCTGTGTGTCATGTTTAGCCAAGTTTGTGTGTTTTAGTTCTGTGTGTCATGGCTCTCCTGCCCAAGGTATTCATGGAGAGTACAAGAAGGAGGGTGATATGATGTCGGGATTACTTACTAAATTGTAGAATCTTAGATGTCATAAAGCCTTAGAAAGTACCTAGCCCTATGGTTTCAGAACAACCATGTACTGATCAGTGCTGTCCAAGATTAAATCCTAACAAGCCCATGGCAAAATGAGAAGAATAATGCTTGTGTGAGAGCATAGCATGTAGTATTTTTGCCTGTGTAGTACGTTTGCCACCTCTTGTTTCTCGTAAAGAACTGTTTATTTTATTATATTAAGATGCCCTTTCTCTTATGAAGTGCTAGTTGTAGCAGTTGTTTAGTTGTGTGTGCTTTTTTAATGTCTTTACTTGGCAAATTAAAAATATGGCAACACTCTGTGTCATCTACCCCCAACCCCCGCCAAGTTTTTGAAATTTTACTGGTCAGTACATGAAATCTGAAAATCCTACTTTCTTTGCTCCCAAAATTATCTTGTCTAACTAAAAGCCTGTTGTGCTAATAGAGAAATCTAGAGAGACGATTTGGGAAAGATATTCCTTTAAAAGTTAGCAGGAAAAAATTATGTGGAATTCCACCCATTCCTGTTCCTTTCTCTCAGAAAGATTCAGAATCCTTTCCTAATTCTTGAGTTTTCTCCTTGGAGAAAGTCTGGGTATGGCAGCCCCTCCTTCACATTCCTGGAATAAGCTACAGTTTTTGTGGGTAGGTAGGAGTCTATGGCCTTTCCTGTTGAATCAGCAAAGGCACAATTGTTAAATGGCACCCAATCTCCTAGAAGGAAGAAAAGCATGGCATATCCAGAGTTATTCTGGGGATCAGACTCATACTGGCTGTTTCTGTGGCCCAGGAGGGCATTGGTGTTGGAGACTAGGTCATTTTTTTCATACCTCTCTTTATCTATACCAGGAATGTTTACCACAAGAGAGAATTCAAGAGCATTCTCTCTGTGATGAAGAAATACTGTGTCATTGTATCCTGAATGATTTTGGGTCAGAAGGCAGGGTAAGAAAATTAGAAGATGTTTTTTTCTTCAATATCTACCAAGAACCAGGTGATCAATATATATATTTTTATTTTCACTTATTAAAAACATTTTCGAAGTTGACAGATTGCTAAGGACCCCAAAATGCATTACTAATAAATTAGAACAAGTAAATTGGGGGTGATCCACTCACTAGGAGTAGGTGATCGACTCTCTAGGAGTAGATTATTGCCCTTCATATTCAAAGATGATCTTGTGGAAGGGTGTTTACCACTGCAGGGTTTTGAGTAAAAGAGTGGAATGACCTGAATTTTGTTTTAAAAGAGTCGGTCTGCCTGCTGTGTTGAGAATAGAGTGTGGGAGACCAGGGTGGAGCCTGGAGCTTGCTGAGCAGCCACTGCAGTAATCCAAGCAACAGGCTTTGTGGCTTGGACTGGTTGCCAGTGTAGGAGATGAGAAGTGGATGGGTTCTGTGCCTTTAGTTGACACTAAGAGAGTAACTGAAAGCTGGACTGACCTAAATGTCCTTCTACAGATGATTGGATAAAGAAAAATGTGCTATATGTACACAACAGAATACTACTGAGTCATAAAAGAATGAAATTCTGCCATTTGCAGCAACATGGATGTGCTTGGAGAAAATTATGTGAGTGAAATAAGCCAGGGACAGAGAGAGAAATACCACGTCCTCACTAATATGTGAAAGCTAAAAAAGTTGATCTCATAGAAGTAAAGAATAGAATAGTGGATACTAGAGATTGGTGGGGGGAAGGGGAAGGGAGGGGATTAGATGGCTAGTGGGTAAAAAATATTAGAGAGATTGGAAGAATGGAATCCAGTGTTCTATAGTAATATAGAGAGACTATAGTTAACAACAAAGTGCTGTGCATCTTTGAATAGCTAGTCAAGATGATGTTGAATGTTCCTAACACAAAGAAGTAACAAATGTTGGAGATGATGGATGTACTAAGCACTCTGATGTGATCATTGTACACAGTACGAATGTACCCAAATATCATATTATATTCCATAAATATATACAATTATCATGGGTCAATTAAGAAAAATAAGTTAAAAAGAGAGAAATAAAAAGTTGAACAGGAAGTACCAGGCAGGAAAGGGAAGGGGGAGAAGGGCCAGGGAAAAGTTGGTAGACTGGTACAAATATACAAAGGTACGGTTAGATAGGAAGAACAAGTTCTGGTGCCCCACAGCAACAATAACCAATAATATTGTATTGTATATTTCAAGATAGCCAGAAAAGAGGATCTTGAATGTTATAACCACAGAGAAATAATAAATGTTTAAGTGTTAGATATGCTGATTCTTTTGATTAGGTCATTATACAATATATGTATGTATGAAAACAAACTGTACCTCATAAACATGTACATGTCCAATGAAATAAAAAAGGTAAATGGGAAGTGTTCCACTCTCCAGGAGTAGATTATCAATCATTGCCTTTCGTATTCGAAGATGACCTTGTGGAAGGCATTTACCACAAGGTGCAAATGTAACCAAATGGTAGCCTTTTGCACATGGTGCTCTAGAGAGGCATTTTATGGTTTTGCAGCAACTGGCACTGAACACCCAAGTTATACAATGTGTTATCTCTGTTTTGGGGACATCAGTCTTCCTAGAGTGTTATTCACTTATTTAGCAAATATTTATTAAACAACTACTATGTGCCACTATATGGTAATAATGCAAGGAAGCATTAGGCACAGCCCTAGCCCTTGAAGATATTAGTCTACTTGAAATTTATTGAATACCTACTAAATATTAGGTGTTAAAAACTGAATTGTGTCCCTCAAAATTCATATGTTGAAGCCTTAACCCCTAATGTGACTGCACATGGACATAGGGCCTTTAAAGAGGTAATTAAAGTTAAATGAGATTATCAGGGTAGGGTCCTAATCCAATAGAACTGGTGTTCTTCTAAGAAGAGAAACAGATACCAGAGATCTCTCTTTCTATACACGCACACACGCACACACACACACACACACACACACACACACACACACACACACACACACAGAAAAGGTCATGTGAGCACACACAAGAAGGTGGCCACTCACAGGCCAGGAGAAGAGGCCTCAGCATGAAATCTACCTTGTTGACACCTTGATCTCGGACTTCCCAACCTCCATAACTGTCTGGAAAAATGTTTTGTTGTTTAAGCTACTAGTCTGTGGAATTTTTTATGGCAGTTCTAGCAGACTAAAACACTAGGCCATGTAATAGGTACTTTACACACATATTCAGTATGCCACAAGGTGCTATCATTCATCTTGCTTAGAACTGTGTTTAATGTGTGTCCTCAGTTATAACTCAGTTGTAGACTTGTTTCAGTTTTTGGTTGGAGTTTTTGTTCTTTTGTTTTGTTTTGTTTACAGAGCTCTTTTGTGCATCTCTCCTGGTTCCCGGCTTACCTTTATAAACCCATCCTGAGCTGCTGTCTGGCTGCACTCAAGCTGAAGCTTTTCCTGAGATGTGTCTTATGAGGCAAAGAGACCCTCTCTTTATTCTCCCTCCCTTACTTCCATCATGGCCTCCTTTCAGAGAGTAGGGTAGACAGATATACCCATTTACACCAAGGTGTCCATGAACAATATCATTATTTCCCATCTGAAGATTCAGACTACACTACCGCCTTGCTATTCAAAGTGTGGTTTGCAGAGCAGCAGCATTGTTCTCACCTGGGAGCTTGTTAAAAATGCAGACTCCCAGGCCCTTCTCCAGACTGATTTGCATGTGCAGTAGAGTTTGAGAAGCTCTGCTTTACCAATAGTTAAAATACCCAGTCAGACATGTGTCTATAAGCAGGGCAGCACCACAACAAGACTGTTTCTTCACCTTGAAAATGGAAACAACCATTTAAATAAACTTCTATTCACCCTGCCCATCCCAGTCATCTTGAAATGCTCCTGTGAAGTTCATTCCCCTTGCAAAATTTCCTGCTGTCACATCAAGTTTTCTGCCTCCTTTTGGGAACATTGTGACAAAATGCAGTCTTCTAACCCATCTATTTGGGACCTTCTCCATCTATTCTGTGACATGGTCACCTCATTCTATTTAAAGAAGTTCTCGATTCCTTCCTCCCAAAGTTCTAAGCCTGCTGCTGTGTTCTCCCTTACATCCCAAACCTTCTGGATACTTCTTTCCACTTTACTCACTTTTCTCAAATCAACTCCAGCAGAAATCTTCCCAAGGCAAGAAGAGCTAGGGCTTTCATTCCTCTGAAGTTTTTCTCCATTGGATTTAAACTTTAAACATATTCATGTGTACACAAATACAACCAATTAAACAAAAAACAGATATCAAAACCAGCAAGAAAAAAAAAAACTTATCAAGGGAGTAGTATGTGTTCCACAGAGCACTGACTACAAATATTCCAAGGTAGTGTGATCTAATGGTTAATGAGTGTGGGATACTGGAGTAAGAGTGCCTGAGTTCAATCCCCAAGATGCCACAGAACAATCATGGAAAAATAACTAACTCCTAAAAACATTCTCTCTCCTTAAGAGCAAGAGTGTCTTGTGCAATAACAGGTTATTGGAAGACTCAAAGACGCAACTGTTTTTCCTCGCTAATACCAAAGTGCCACAAAAGTTGATTCTGCTCCAAGAATATGGGAATATTACAGCTCTAAGAATATGAGCATATTGTAGATACAAATGTTAGAGCATAGTGGCTTAGAGCATTAACCGTGACTACCGGGGTATGAATCCCAGATCTGCCACTTACCAGATGTGTAGCTTTGAACAAGTTACTTAACCTCACTGTTAAGTTTTCTCAATGGCAAAAAAGAGATGATAATAATGCCTACGTTATAGGGTTGTTAATGACTTATTCTATGTCAAAGTGCTTAAAATAGACCTAAACACAATGCCAAACTGTTAGTTATTATTTTAATATTATAGTCTATTGAGTCTAGGAGCTTATTCTATAAAGTTTTTTATCTCCCACAGCAATCACCAAGCCCAATGAAAAAATGTGGCCTTATAGGCAGCCCTTACCTGTGGTCGTCAAAGGGCCCAGTGTTGTTCGACGAGGTCTCTGTATCTTACAGAAATGAAAAGCATTGGGTAAAATTGAGGAAGGTGACAGATATGTAAATTTATTATTTCAGGTATCCATTCAATGAATTAAAATTATTTACTGTGTGCCTACCTGATGCCATATACTGTGTCTTCGTGGAGCTAGCAGTTCAGCAGCAGAGATGAGCATAAACAAGTAACCCAAAAATAAACATATAACTTCACAAAGTAATAAGGGAAAAAAAAATCCTCTCTATTTCAGAGAATAATAAGGAAAACTACTTGGGAAATTGGTTTAGAGTGGTAGGTGAAGAATCTAGCAAAAAAAACCTCTCTGTTGTACTTAATAATAATGCATTTCCCATTGTGTTTCAGAAGAAAACAACTTCCATGCGGTTAAACCCCCCTTAGAGAAATTATTTTAAGTTCTTCTTGAAGCTTCACGATCACATTGTCTTATTAAATTTAGGTCCTGGGAGGACCGTAGTTTAAAAAAAGACAGTTTACAAACTTGGTTTTTCTGTCATGTTCACTCCCTTATGCTCAGCACCTAGATTAGTGCTAAGTATATTAGAGAAATTTAGTAAATCTTCTTGAATAAATTAATGAAAACATGAATTAATAAAAGAACAAATCATGCAACCATTTTTACATAATGTGTGTGGTGTTTTGGGGTGGTGGGGGGCAGTCACAAAGGAAACACTGTAATGGAAGGAAAACAAAGGCCCACCCATCACTCCAATTTCTGTACTTGCAGAAGTAGTCAAGTAGGAGAGAGGAGACAGGGTCATAACTGAGTCTAGGGTAGCTAAAGACTTTCTCCTTCTATTTTGATTGTGTGGATGTTACAGAATCTCTGTGCTTGGTATTTAGAAGTTTTCTGTATGCTCCCCTTTCCCTCCCTGCTGTCTCCATCCAGTTTTTATGTTTTCTGGCACCTTCCTCCATGCTGATGATTGACTTCATTTAAAACATCCTCAACGACTATTGGTAAGTCTTCTGTCATGGTGGGGTGGGGTTGAGAAATTCTCTTTTTCCAATGTCCAAATTGTCCTATATGAAATCTGTGTTTTAAGAAGTCCAGACCATATCACCATGTAATGGATTCTTCTCTGACTATAGGAGTCCAAAGTGCTAGTGTCATCCTGTTACAGATAGCTGTGGCTTTGGATCTTCATTACTTAGATATGCAACAAACCACATTCAGAAGTTTGTTTGAATAAGTAGTATGGTTGACACTTCTCTCCAAAAAATATAGACAGAAAGCAGATTAGCGGTTGTCAGGGATGAAGGGGAGGAGGAAATGGGGAATTAATTTTTAATGGGCATGGAGTCTCCTTTGGGGGGGTAATAGAAATATTTTGGAACTAGATGAAGTGATGATTGCACAACATTGTGGATATCCTAAATGTCACTAAATTGTTCACTTTAAAATGACTAATTTTATGTTATGTGAATTTTACTTTAATTTTTTTAAAAAAGGCCCTAGGAAATCTGAAATTCTAGCCTTTAACATTACTTGAAGAGGCGAATGCTCCATTAACAGATGATACAATCTCATGCATCCAATATTCCAGGGGTGCTCTCAAGTGCAAAGTTCACTCTGCTCCACCGCAGTATCAAGAAGGAAGATGGAACAGTGTCTGCTAAGGCAAAGAAGAGCAGTGGCCCCTAGGCATTTGTCCTCAGGATTTTGTTACTCACTTGAGACAGTTGTTCAAAGCAGCTTCTGAATCTTGGGATGAAACCATAGTGTGAAAAGTATAACATGAAGAGAGCCCAGTTACAAGATCCAGGATTTTTACACCAATGTAGAAACTAAAGTCTGAAGCTAAAATACATATGGGTGATAGGGATGGGAGAGGAATTGCTGAGATGGGAAAAATACAGCTGTGAAAAAGAAGAAAAAGGAGAGCAATGACTATTTCTTTAAACACGTGTATTAATCACAGCTCAGATGCGATTCAAGGTAGAACATCGCAGCTGTGAAGGGGGGCAGAGGGACAACGTGATTATTATTTTAAATATATTTATATTAAATCATTATTGAGAATAAGACTAGGAATTTTCAGCTGGCAGGAGGGCAAAGGGAACTTAGTCCCTATCCTTTGAAATGGATGTATTAAATAGGTCTCCAACTAGGTCAAGGGCGCATCCTCTGCAGCTGAAAGGGGGAGGATGGCTGGAGAACGCTAGCTTGTCTACCTGTCTTTTTAAAATATGCTCCTTCCCTCTCAGCATAGGAGCCTCTCGCAAAATAGAGAACATAGGAAAATGGGAGAAAAGCGCAACCAGCTTCCCAGCTAGGCTACTTTGATTTCTCAGCTTTCAGTAACTATAGATTTTATAACACAATGGTATTTTCCTTTATTTCTCTGGGGGGAAGAAGTACCAACATTTTTGAAATTCTTTGGATGTTAAGTACAGAATTTCTTTAAGGCAGAGAGTGTTAACTTCCCACATTAATTTTTGTATTCCAGAACCTGGCACAATATCTGGCACAGTTATGGATGGATGGATAGAGAGAAGAATGGACAGATGCTCTCAAAAAACCAGGGCCAGATGTGCATCAAAAAAGGGACATGGGCAGCGCCTAGGAAGAAACTAGATCTTGGTTTAGAACTCTCAAGTAAGTTTAGGAATCTTCACAGACAGAATAAGGATGAGGAATCACGTACAGTAACTTGGGAACCTCTTCTTGTAAAGACATAGCAGAGCCAAAGGAAAACCAGACAGAGGAAGGTAATAAGAGAAAGTAATTTATGGAATCAGTTTTTTAAAAAAATATCTACTATGATCCTAATTATTCCACCTTCTGTGGGAACATTGGGTCTACCATACCACTCATGAAATAATGTCGGCTAATCAGGAAAAGCATCAGCTTTAGCAGTCTACAAACCTGGTTTCTAATATCAGTTCTGCCACTTGCTGACTGTGTGACTTTGGGTAAATAGCTTTATCTTTCTAAGTCTCAAGTTTCTTGATTATAAAATTGTGATTCTGATAATAACATCCTTGCAATGTTGTTATGAAAATTAAACCAAATGCTATTAGTAAAGTGCCTGGCATGCAGGAATAGTCGAAAAAAAACTGTACTGTCTTATCTGGGAATAGTATGCTCATGAGAGTCAATTGTGTGCATCTCTTCTCACCTTTGAGTTCAGTGTCATCAAGCTAGTAGTTTGAAATTGGCCAGGGTGGGAGTATTTACACCATAAAAATTGGCAAACACAATGATCAGGACTTTTTTTTTCCAGAAATCAACCTGTTAAACATTTGACAGCACACCACTGACTAACATCCTAAATGAAACTGTGGATGATGAAAAAAGTTCTGGTTTGGGAGTCAAGAGAACTAATTGCTAATCCAAGTTTTGCAAAGTGCTATTTGTATGGCTTTGAATAATTCACTTCAGATTCTGAGTCTAAAGTTTTCTCATCTACAAAATGAGAGAGTTGAAACTGATCAGGTTCCAGGTCCTGATAATAATGAGTTGTTACTTAAATAATATTCCTACTAACAACTAGAAATGCTAAACAAAATAAATATAATATAAATATTTGTACTTATATGTGCACAAATATATTATATGAAATAAATATATAACTATAAATAAAATATACACAAATATAGTCTTAAAAACATCAAAGACCTAAAAAGAAAGAAAAGAATTGCTAAGACAAAACTGAAGGAAAACATGGAGCGAGTGCAGTAAGAAAGAGGTTGTCTTTGCCATGAGGACATTTGCCAATTCCAACAGATTTGAATTTTTATTTTGTTGGCCTTGCTTGGCATGGGGGATAGAAATTTAGAAGCCTGGACCCACATAATGTGAGGTACATAATAGGAGAATCGCTTCACACTAAACCAGAACTTTAAAATAAACCCAATCCCTCACGTTCTTGCAATTCACTTTCTATGGTTCAAGAAATCTAAAATCTTGATCTTGGATGAAGGTGGCTTTGGACCTTAGTCCCTTCATGTTCAAGAAAGAAGCAAATAAAATTCCTTCATCCTGGGCCTCAAGTTATTCCTATAAATAAATTTTTCAAGTATAATGAAGATACTATAGTCAAAGAAAAACAGTCATTTAGGAAAGGAAGGCTTCATGAGTGATAAGCAGCAGAAATAACAAGCAACAGAAAACAGACCCACAAAAACTTATGGTAATAGAATTAGCAGATGATATATCAGATTGTAAAACCACCATACTTAAAAGATAAGCTTGACCCCTGAGCTGGGGGAGAGTGGGGAGGTGAGGGCCTCAGCCACGTCCCCCCAACATCTGCTTCCAGTCCAGCAACAACCGAGCCACCAGCAGGAATCCCCCAGGTTCCTGAGCCAGAGTGGGGGAAGCCTGAAGGCCTCATCCACACCTCCCTGCCCCTGCCCTCTCCAAGCAGGCCAACGTAGCTGGCTGTGGGCCAGCCTTACCCCCCACCTCCACCTCGGTTTCCCTACCCCCCTTCCACCTGCCCTCCCGCAGCTCCGCAACATCTTTGAATGTAAAAATATAACAATAATAATAATAAATAAATAAATAAATAAATTATTTTTAAAAAGCTTGAAAACATATGCAGTGATTAAGGAATCCATAAAAAGTAACATAGGAGATTTGTAAAAAATGACAAAACAAAAAAAACTAAATAGAGAATATAGAAATAAAAAATGAAAAAGCCCAAATTAAGAATAAATCATAAAATGGCAGTGTGAGGGTCAAATCTAGCTTGAACACATATGGGGGTTTCTAAAGGTTTGGCTTACAGTGTTTAAATAAAATATGAACCAATATTTTAAAAGTGGAAGATTTCACGTAAAATTCAAAATTTTAGCTTCTCATATAAATTGAGATCTGGCAATGATGAGCCAGTTCAAACAAGACAACCATCTACTTGTGCTGATTCATGGCAGTCCTGTAGAATGGAGCTCACACTTTCCAATTTGCTACAGTCCCACTACTTGCTGTCTCCCCATCACTGAGGCTGGGTGAGTTGCCATTTATCATAGGGTTGGCAAACTTTTTCCGTAAAGGGCTGTATATATACTATTTCTATCACAAGTACTCCATCTTTGTAGGATGAAAGCAGCCATAGACAATACATAAATAAATGTGTTGTTATGTTCCAATAAAATTTTATTTACAAAAATAGAGAGTAGACTGAACCTGGCCTTGGACTGAGTTTGCCATATTAATATGGCAGAGTTTGCCAACCTCTGCCATATTATTTTTTTTCACTGTACCACTGTTTTTCTCAGAGAAATATTTCTCCCTACTCATGTCACTATCAACAGTGGAACAACAACAACAACAAAAATGTATATACTAAGAGGACCATGTGTTTCAAGAAAAGTGGGCAAAATCATAAAATTAGCCTACTTCATTCATTTGCATTACCTCTCTGGCCTCTGTAGGCCTTTGTTTTTGTGTCACTAACCCTAAGTGATCTCTATAATTCCTTCCAGTTCTATAAATCTATTGTCTGATGATGGTCATCAGTGTAGACAGAAGTCAGAACCTGAGCACTGTGCCCTCCTCATTTCCCTCATCGGCTACCAAGCCCTTCCTAAACCCATGTGTTTTCAGGTTACAACAGATGTATAAGACAGGCTACTTGGGAAAGGCACAAAGCAGTGGCTCCCTATTTGCAGATATAACTGATGAGGATAAAACCCCTCATTTCTCTTACTTTTGTTTCCTCTGCTACCACCTGGTTTTTATAAGGATTTTTGCCTACTAAGTGCAAACAGAAGGAAATATAAAGATGAACCCAACTCAAGCTCTTTGATTATCATATGATTTTAAAAACTATTAATATTAGAGGGCAAAAATAGATTAATTCCACAGTTTACAGCCAACTTCCAATCTAAAAGTTCTCCACAGGCAGGATTTTGATTCAGTTCAAGTTGTTCTTCTGTCTTTGCCCTTTTCCTAGACTCAAATCTTGGTGAAACATTTTTTATTGTCTTTTTAAAAAAATCATAGTCTCAATAAAAATGAATACGGAAAAGAGATGAACCAGATTCTCTCTCTGACTTTATTTCCTGAGTTCATTCTGAAAGATGATTCCACATATCCAATCCCTTTATAGATAGAGACCTCTTGTTTTCTTCAGGCTCTGAGCCTGTTGGATCAGATTCAGTAAAAATGATCTAATCCCAGATTCTTCTCTAGAGTAAACTGGATTCGAGTATTAACATATTTTATCAATTCTAAGAGGTACTTTTTTTCACATTTTAATATTTCCATAATTAGAGCGACTCTCACAATTAGTGTTATCTGGTTGATGGCTGTGATGAAATTGTCATTGCAGGCACATGAACAAACTTCATCGTTAATCCTGGTGGAATGACTAAACAATGACAACTCCCCAACAATTTAGTTAACAAACTATTTAAGAAGTATTTAAAGAAGAAATATGAGTGTACTTCAAAAAGTTCATGGAAAAATAGAATTAAAGATAATATAAATCTTCCCATGAACTTTTTGAATCACACGAGCATTAGTTATTGTCTGAACATCTTTTGTTGACACCCTATGGTCAGATCAAAAATTTTCCAGCATCTGTATGGCCGGTTTGCTTAGTTGGTTAGAGTACAGCTTTATAACACCAATGTCTTGGGTTCAGATCCCTGTACCAACCAGCTGCCAAAAAGGAAAAAAGAAAAAGAAAAAAGAGGAAACCTCAAAAAGTATTCCCAGCATCAAAACTTAAGGAGAAAGCATCAGTAACTAGAATAAAATCCCAGAGATTATACCAAAACATTCTTTTAATAAATAGAATTAATGTTCCCAATGGTAAAGAGCATGACACTGTGTAGAAAAAAACACAGATATTAATAACTGTCAATTAAAAACTGATTCAGGACAGGACTTGCAGTTACAGCAGAGTGAAGAGTTTGGGAAGTTCTTTGCCCAGAAAACAAGTTTAAACTGACAATCTGTCAAAAATATTCATTTCAAGGCTCTGGACATTGACCAAAAATAAACAATATATTGAGAAGTACTAATTCATGACAAGCTACTAGAATTTTAAGTAAGAACTTTGGAAGTCTGCAGACTTCTTGAATGTGGCTGCTTTCTCTTACCTGGGTGGAAATGACTGAGAAAACCATCAGCTTCCAGCCAACACAGGCTGTTTCATTATGGAGAGTGAAAAATAATGCCCAGCAGTGATGTCAGTAAGAGTAGAACTGTAGGCAACTCTACTAGCCTAAAGTTTAATCTCAGACATAAATTTAAAGAGGAAAACCTGGATATTAGGGAACTATAGAAAGGCTAGATAAGATTGTACTCACCCCTGGTTGGCTGGAAAACTATGGGCATGCCTAGGGGAGACTTAAGAGGGCTCAGCAGAAAGTAAAAGCTGAGGCAGGACTGAAAATTACCTGGACTTTGTATGTGCTTCTCAACATAAACACAAATTAATTGGCAGGTTAATTAAGTTGTAATCTTATGAGCTAAGGTGTTGAAGCACAGCCTTGGTCCAATGATTGGCTGACCAGTAAGTTATGCAGACTCAGAAGCAACTCCTTGAAATCCAGGCTAAAAAATATAACTGAAAAATCTTTGAAACTTAGCAAAAACATCTGTAGCTGTACATTCTGAAGGGGGAAAAAGGTACTGCAGGTGAAGCTCAGACAAGTCACTAAAAAATAGTAACAACAAACCTTAGGAAAAGAAAGTCAGAATCCATAGTTGCTACAATACATTATGTAAAATGTCCAATTTTTAACAAGAAATTGTGAGACATGTAAAGCACCAAGAAAGTGTAACCCATACAAATGGAAAAAAAAGCAGTCAATAAAAGCTGACTGATTGGGCCCAGATGTTGGGTTTAACGAAGACTTCAAAGGAGCTATTAAAAACATGTTCAAAGAATTAAAGAAAAACCATGTATAAAGAATGAAAAGAAAATATGATGGCAATGACTCAACAAATAGGAAATCACAGTAGAGAAATAGAAACCATAAAAAGAACCAAGTAGAAAGTCTGTGGCTGAAAAGTACAATAACCAATAAAAAATTCATTAGATGGTCTCAACAGCAGATATGAGATGGCAGAAGAAAGAATTTTTACTGATCTATCCTGAAGACCAGAGAGAAGAAAAGATTGAGAAAAAAATAAACAGAGCCTCAGAGACCTGTGGGACAGCATCAAACATACCAATATATGTGTAATGGGAGTTTCAGATGAATGATAGAAAGGGACAGAAAAAAAATATTCGAGGAAATAATGGCCAAAAACCTATTAAATTTGATGAAAAAAAAAAAAGAAAGAAACTCAATGAACACAACACAGGTAAACTCAAAGAGACCCACATCTAGACATATCATATTCAAACCACCAAAAAAGAAAAATAAAATCTTGAAAGCATCAGGATAAAGATCATTAATCATACACAGAGAAATAATAATATGATTAATAGGTGACTTCAGAAATAATGGAGGTCAAAAAGTAGAATGACTTATTATTATTATTTTTTGGAATAGAAAAAATAGAGCCATCTTTAATTGCAGATGACAAAGTTATATATAAAACTTTGTAAGAGATTTAACAAGTTACACGGGTACCCATAAACAAATTTATCAAGGTCAACATACAAAAATGAAATTAAAAAAAAACTAACTCCATTCTTAATAGCATAAAAACATTCAGAAATAAATTTTACAAAAGAAATGCAAGTCTTTATACTAAAAATTAAAAGAAAAACATTGCTGAAAGAAATTAAAAACACCAAATAAATAGAAAGACATTCAATGTTTAAGGATAGCAATATATAATACTGTTAAAATCATAATACTACATAAATTAATCTAAAAATTCACTACAATTTTTTAAAATTCCCAGTTGTCATTTTTACAGAAATTGACAAGCTCAAATTTCCTAAAATTTTTTGACAATATTTTAATTGAAACATAATTGATTATATATATTTGTGGGGTACAGCATTGAATATCAATATGCATGTACAATATGTGATGATCAAACCAGGATAATTAGTATACCCACATTTACAAAATGTAATCAGTCTTTGTGACCATTAAACAACCTCTTGCTAACCCTCCTCCCCCACCCCTTTTCCCACCTCTAATAACCACAGTTCTATTCTCTTTTTTTTGAAAGTTCAATGCATTATTGTGATTGTTTCTTTCTTTTCTTTCTTTTCTCTCTCTCTCACTAGCTTACTTTTCTTTCTTTCTTTATTTTAGCTCCCACTTATGAGTGAGGACATGCAGTATTTGTCTTTCTGTACCTAGCTTATTCACTTAACATAATTTTCTCTAAGTTCATCCATGTTGCTGCAAATGGCAGAATTTCATTCTTTTTTATACCAGAGTATATATACCACATTTTCCTTGCCCAGTCATCTGTTGATGGACATTGAGGTTGATTCTAACTCTTGGTTACTGTAAATAGAGCTGCAATTAACATGGGGGTACAGGTCTCTCTTCAACATGATGATTTCCATTCCTTTGGGTGTATACCTAGCAGTAGGACTGCTGGACCATATGGCAGTCCTACCTGTAGCTGTTTGAGAGAAATCTCCATGCTGTTTTCCATAATGGCTGCACCAATTTACAGTTCCACCAAAAGTGTAGGAGGGTTCCCCTTTCCCCACATCCAGCCAGCACTTGTTAACCTCTCTCTTTCTGATAATAGCCAGTCTAAATGGGGTGAGATGATATCTCAGTGTGGTTTTGATTTGCATTTCCCTGATGCTGAGTGAAAGTGAGCGTTTTTTCATGTGTCTGTTGGCCATTTGTATATCTTCACATAGGAAATGCCTATTCAGCTTCTTTGCCCATTTTTAAATCAGATGACTTGTTTTCTTACTGTTCTTTGAGTTCTTTGTATATTCTAGATTTTAATCCCTTGTCAGATGCATAGTTTGCAAATATTTTCTCCCGTTCTGTAGATTGTCTTTTTGCTCTGCTGTTTCTTTTGCTGTGCAGAAGCTTTTTAGTTTGATATAATGCTATTTATTTTTTCTTTTGTTGTATGTGCTTTTGGGGTCTTATTCATAAAGGCTTTGCCCAGGCATAACAGTCCCTGACTTCAAACTACACTGCAAAGCTGCAGTAATCAAAACAGCACAGTACTAGCATAAAAACAGACACTCAGACCAATGGAACAGAATAGAGAACCCAGAAATCAACCCAAATATTTACAGTCAACTGATCTTTGACAAAAGCAACAAGAACATATATTGGGGGAAAGACTGCCTTTTCAATAAATGGCGCTGGGAAAACTGAAAATCCATATATAGAAAAATGAAACTAGACCTGTACCTTTCACCATATACCAAAATCAACTCAAAATAGATTAAATACTTAAATATAAGACCTGAAACTATAATACTCCTAAAAGAACACATAGAGCAAACACTTCAGGATATAGGACTAGAAGGACATGTTAAAGAAACGAAACAAAGTAATTGTCAAACAAAAATTCTATATCCACCAAAACTATTTTTCTAAAATGAATGTGAAATAAAGACATTTCTGTATAAACCAAAACAGAAAATTTGGTTGTAGGAGGCCTGTCCCAGGAATACTAATGGAAGTCTATCTAGCTGTAAGGAAATGACACTAGATGATAATTCCAAAACATAGAAAGAAAAAGCACCAAAAATGGTGAATATGTGGGTAAATAGAAAAGACTACACAAACATATTTTTATTTTCTTCTCTTATTTTTTTTTAAACATGAGATTGTATAAAGCAATAATTATATTTCAATATTGGTGGGTTTATAACATTCATAGTTATAATATGCACAATAATAACACAAAAGCAAGGGGAAGATGTAGAGCAATATTGGAGCAAAGTTGCTATATTTTACCAGAATTAAGTCAGTATTAACTTGAAGTAGGTTGTGATAAATTAAAATGAGTAGTGCAATCCCTAGAACAATCACTAAAAATAATAACAGAAAAGTGTTTAAAAAATGAATAGAAATATTAAAATGGTATACTAAAAAGTATTTGTTTAATACTAAAAAGGGCAAGAAAGGAGGAAATGAGGAAAAAATTGAATGAGACATATAGAAAACAAACAGCAAAGTGGCAGATATAAATCCCACTACATGAACAGTTACGTTAAATGTAAATGGATTACACATTCCAACCAACAGGCAGAGATTGTCCAACTGGATAAAAATACAAGAGTAACTACACATTGCCTAAAAGAAACACACTTTAGATTAAAAGACACAAATAGGTTGAAAGTAAAAGGATAGAAAAAGATACATCATGAAAACAGTAAACAAAAGAAAGCTGGAGTGTCTATATTAATATCAGTCAAAATAGACCATAGTGCAAAAAAATATTACTAGAGATAGAAACATTCCAAAATGATAAAATGGTCAATACATCATGAAGAGATATTAGAGATGTATACCATGTATAATGTATACCATGTATAATACATGAAGCCATAACTAACAGAATTAAAAGTAGAAATAAGCAATTCAAAAATTACATTTGGAGATTTCAATATTGCATTCTTAATAACTAGATAGAATAAGTAGAAAGAAAATCATTAAGGGCCTGGAAGCCTTCAAGAATACTATCAACCAACTTGATCTGACATTTATAGCATACTCCATTAACAGGAGGAACACACATACTCTTTTCAAGTATATAACATATGCTAGGACATAAAACAAGTCTCAATAAATTTAAAATGATTGAAATCATTTAAAATATGTTTTCCTGCCACAATCAAATTAAATTATAAATAACCTACAAGAAGAAACTTGGAAATCACCAAATTTTGTAAACTAAATAATATTCTTCTTTATAACTCATGGATTAAAGAGAAAATCACAAAGATATTTAGAAAATATTTTGAACTGAATAAAAATAAAACACAATACTATTTTATTTGAAAACTTCCTAGAAAGCTACAATAATCAAGACAGTATGATACTGTATGATACTGGTGTAAGGATAGACATACAGAGCAATATGACAAAATTAAAAGTCTGCAGACAAACTTTTACATTTATGGTTCATTGGTTTACTGACAAACTTTCCAAGACAATTCAAGAGAGAAAGAATAGTATTTTTAATGAATTGTGCTGGAACAATTAGATATACTTGTACAGAAAAAAAATAAAATTAGACCAGTATCTCACATGATACACACAAATAAACTCAAAATGGGTTAACCAAAAATTTCCTTGTAGTATGTGTAAGTAGTTTGTTCCTTTTTTTATTGCTGAACAGTATGACAACAAAAGCATGATCCATACAAGAAAAAGTTGATAATGTAGACTTCATCAAAATCAAAAACATTTGCTCCTCAGAGGACACCATTAAGAAAATGAAACGACAAGTCACAGACAGAGAGAAAATATTTATGAAGAATATATCTGAAAAGACTTGTATTCAGAAGATATAAAAAAACTGTTACAACTTAATGACAAGAAAAACAACACAATTATAAATAGACAAAATATTTGAATAGATGTTTCACCAAAGAAGGCATATAAAGCTATTAAATGCATAAAATTGCTCAGTCAGCATCATTAGTCATTCAGAAATGTAAAGTAAAAATCACAATGAGATACCACTATACAACCACCAGAATGGCTATTTTAAAAAGACTAATAATACTAAGTGTTGGTGAAGATGTGGAGAAACTGGAACTCTCATACATTGATGATGAGAATACGAAATGGTACAGGCACATTGGTAAATGTTGGAAATTTCTTAAAGATTTTATATATAATTCCCATATGGCCAAGCTATTCCATTCCTAGGTATCTACTCAAGAGAAATAAAAACATGTATTTACACAAAGCCTTGTATATGAATGTTTATAGTAGCATTATTCACAATAGCTCAAACCTAGAAACAATTTAAATGTTTTAAAACAAAATGTGACATATTTATACAATGAAATACTACTCAGCAATAAAAAAGGAACAAACTACTGATATGTGCCACATTATTGATGAACCTCAAAAATCTTATGCTAAGTGAAAGAACTCAGACACAACAAAACTACACATTGTATGATTGTGTTAATATGCAATTTCCAGAAAAGACAAATTCACAGAACAGAAAGTACATCACTGGTTGCCTCAGGCTCAGGGTGGGAGAAAAGACTGAATGTAAACAGGCATGAGGGAACTTTCTGGGGTGATGAAAATGTTCTAAAACTGGATTGTAGTGATAGTCACAGAACTCCATATCTTTTCTAAAAATCATTAAATTATTTACTTATACTGGATGAATTTTATGATATGTAATTTATGTCTCAGTAAAACTCTTTTAAAAAGTAATTCAGAAGAATTGAGGTCTGAATATAAAAAGATGGTGGAAATTTTTCACTTGTTTTCCTTTGCATGTATGCACAAGAAGCTGAAACCAAGGGAAATAAAGTAATTTGCTCAAGATCACGGAGAAGTTTAGTGAAAGTCGGAACCAGAATTAAGAATTCCCAGCCAATGAACTTTTCACCATGAAGTTTCTGGGGTATCATATAGGCCAACTGGGAAAAAAATATTAATGGAGTAACTGCTTTCAATCATTTTTGGAAAAGAACAGTGAGAATAAATTGGTGATAAGTGAATAGAAACATGTAGATAGATATTTCAGAATCAATAAATTCTAGTCACTTACATTCACATATACATTTTATTACAGTACTTTACGTTCTGCAATATCTACTCTCTCATTCAGGGTTGTTCATTCTTCCTGCATGTGTAGAAATTCAATTTCCCAACTCCCATTATAAGTTCTTCGTAATTGTAGACCATAGTTTCCCTACACGGTGTGCCTTCTTCAGCCTGTTGCTGAGCAGAGCACTCTCTCAACAAGGACTTGGGTTCTCCACAGTTTCCCATGAGATCAGCTGCCACTACATTCTCCATTCAGCTATTTTTTCTTTATAGCTTACTGAAATTTCTAATAGGGCAACCAACTTAACCAAAAGCACTATCTTCATTCTCCTCCCTTTTCCTGACCCCTGGGAGTCCTCAAGATTTATCAGGGAAACAAGAATCTCAACTTATATGCACAACGTGATAGGAGCCTACAAGATGTTTTGAATTTTTATCTCCATACAGGTAATAAAACTGCCCTAGAGACCTAAAATAAAAATTTTCCCTATATATTTTTTAAACTTGGAGTAGATGAACGGAAACCCGTGTTTTTGCCTTTAAGCTGTGGTGTATGGCTTGGACGTACAGAATGAGAAATAAATTTTTCTTGACTATTAAGACTTATCTCTTCTTTCCCTCTCTTTGCTTGTAAGAAAAAATATGGAGCCCTCTGGTGGTAGAATTACTATACTCACAATTAAGTTCCCTAATATAAACCTCTCTTAGTAATCTAGTGGCAAAAACTCACATTTCATATCCAGAATCTTGGCAACTCTTAATCTTCAAAGGGTGTTTTATTAAAATGAGTACAGTTCCTTATATAGTCACTAGCTTTGTACAGCTCTTTATTTTATATGACTCTTTGTGGCATATGTGTGTGGGGGAAGGTGTTTTCCTGGCAAGGGGTTTGAAGCTAATAAATATTTAAATCCAAGAAGTAGCACTTCCTAAATTATGTCAAAGTAAATTAGAGGTTAGAAATGAGTACCTGAATGACTCGATAGATCATTTTGATAGTCCCTAACCCACTCAAATGTAAAACAGTTTCAAATATCAAAATATTTTGCAACTATTGTGGTTTATTTGGAAAAAATTACTGCATACTCTAATCATTTAAATCTCTTTATTGGTAGATGAAGCTGTTCTTTTGCATAGCACCAGGTAACGTGTAGCTTGTAAGATGTGATGGCTTTGTTGAGATAAATGAGGTTATTACTTTTTTTGGTGGTGGTGGTTGGATGGTATGGGGATCTGTTATCACTTTTATAAGATGATCTATTTCCTGGGAATCCAGCTTTTGGACTGCAAATCCAATTGGCTTTGATAGTTGATGGGAGGCAGGCAAAACTACCTTTCAGTTCCTGCATTTTTACCCCTCACTCATGAAAAACAAGAAAGCACAGATGCCAGAAATACAGACATTAGCCACGAAGGTCCTAGTGCCTAATAGAATCAAGAAAGAAAACAAAGCAACAACTGCCTAATTGGATTCTGAAAGTTTTTGTCTTATTTTTTAATTAGCTAGTTTGAAATATGTTGACTCATCCAGTGCCAGTTAAGGGGCTTCTCTTTCTGAAAAAGCAGATTAGCTTAGAAAACTTTGTTGGGAAACATTACCTGCTGGTAAGAAAGGTCAGAAGTAGTAGAGACGTGCATTTTATCTAACTCACCACACAAGCAAACTTTACCTAACCCATAACTTGGATTATTTCCTTAGAACTCCACTGGATCGTTCTTAAACTTGTGTTTTATTGTCAGAAAATCAAGTCTCTTCTCCTCTTCATTCACACAAATTGCATCAGTTCTTAAAGAAAGCCATACCTCAAGACCTCACAAAGAGGTATCTATTACCAGGAGCTCTAAGCAAATGTTCTTTTAATTGGCTACATTTATCTTTAATCCCTGTTTTGACAGAAACTCTAACATAAACATACATTACCAATACATAAAACCCAGCTCAAAGTATGGTTAATTTTTATACTTGACAGAGCCCATTGGAAAAAATAACTTTGACCTTTCTCCGTCTTTGTGTGATGTCACTACAACCTAGTCTCAGAACCTAAAACAGAAACAGTGGCATCTGCAGCTAAAGTATAATAATGATTCTTAAACTGCTCCTTAAAAGTGGCAATAAAAATCCTAATAAGACCTCTGGGCCTTATGTCGAAGCAGCTGCAAAATCAAGTGAAATAATTTCTGTAAGGACTACAGTAATTAGAAAACTGATTAAAGTTTACCTACACTTCATTCCTAGAGGGTTTTCACCAAGGACTTAGAAACCAGATGGTTCAAGACTGTGCATGATGGATATATTCCATGAAGCATGTCCGTTGTCATAGAAACAACAGAAATAACATTATCTTTACCATCTATTCCTTCACAAAACTGTGCATTTAAGAGTTGCCGCCAATTTAAGCAAAATCCAAATGAATATTTGAGTACCAAGTCAAAAACCAGTGCCTCTAATACCCATATTTAATACTAAAGCCCAACTATTAAATTCTCTTAAATGTCTTTAGTGAATCTATTTACTTTCTACAGTGGTGTTCGGAGAGTCTTCATAATTTTTAGAATTTTAATACACTGGAGAGAATTGGACAAACTGAAGATCCCAAGGAACTGGAACTGGGGCTCAGAGATTTCCCCTCTCCAGGAAGAGAGAGTGGTTTGGGAGAAACATCTGTCCACCCCCCATGCCCTGTGGAAAAGCCAGTCCTGCTTCTCCCTAGAGCTAACTCCTCCAGCTTCACCCCCAAATTATGCCTACTCTCCTCAGGAACCATTTTCTAAACTTATTCTTTTCTTCTTTGACATTTTCAACCTCAAGCATAATGATAACAATAACAAGACATTTATTGAGCACTTACTATGTGCCTGACATGCATCACGCTCTTTTGTCCTCACAACTGCTCTATCTGGTAGGTATCATTATTATTCCTATTTTAATGATAAGAGAACTCTGCTTAGAGCAGTGCTTCTCAAACAATAATGTACATATGAATGATCCAAGGATCTTTTCAAAATGCACAGACCTGGGGTAAGGGCTACAATTCCGCACAAGCCCCAGTTGATGCAGATGGATGTTGGTCCACAGATCACACTTTGAGTAGCAAGAACTTTGATGATTACGAAGCATGTTCCCAAACACCCAGCTTTTAAGGACTTAAGGAGCACAGCCTGAAATTCCCAGTCTGTAATTTCCTGACTCAAGATCTCCAGCTCTACTATGCTCTCAATTTGTCATACACAGCAGTCTCTACTTTAAAGTAAGCAACAGGAAGACGAGTTCTTAACAACTCTGACAACTACTGCCCTGTTCTTTTCCCTTGGCCAAGCTTTTCAACCCAACAGTTTGTACCTGGTTCTGGTGCTTCCATGCTATCCACTTCACTGTCACTCTGAAATTTCAATTCCAAACTTACCACCTCCCCAAATGTGCTGTCTCTTTCTATCATTGATTTCTCTGTAAAAAATAACCCTGGTCTTATTTGTATCCAGATTGTATACATGCTTTTTCATAGTACAGTATATGATGAAAGTGAATTGGATTCTTACACATGTAAATGTAAAATAGGTAACTGCAGATACCTGAGTACAGAAATGAACCAAAGAGTAGTTGGGAAAAACTGTTATAAGAATCAAGAGATAAGTTAGCTCAAGAGGACTTTTCTAAGTAGGGGAATCTGGGTAGACCTGTGGACTTCAGGCAGATGGGACATGACCTTCAACATTCAGGGGGTTGAAGATAGAATGTTCTAGGTATGGCCTAAAGATCTAAGAAGAAAAATCAGACTAATTAGGAAAGGCCTGGCTTAGAAAATGAAGTTTTCATGGAATTAGACCAAGAGGATATACCACCAGCACAACCTTTCTCTTGAACAGGACTAGGCAGCCCTCTGTGAGTCTACTATGTACCTAGAATTTGTTTATCTGTATTTAGAGTTTTCTCCTTGAGAATTTTCAACCAGTGGTAAAATATTTTGGGCTGGGCTGGGCATATAAACCATGTAATGATCTCACTATAGGGGTTAATTTTAGGGAGTTCCAGACACATCTCCTAAACTCATCCTTGCCCCTCCAGATGTCTCTCCCATGCACTCCTCCACCCTACAAATTTTCTACAATTGAGCAGGGCTTTGCAGTCTGGCAAATGAGATCCCAGTCCAACAACTCACAAGCTACACAATCTTGGGTAGGGTACTTAATGTCTCTTAGCCTCAGTTTCACCAACTGTCAAATGGTAGTAATATCTTACATTGAAAGGATGTTGTGAGAATTAAATGGGCTAAATATGTAAAAAACGTCGAGTACACCAAGAACTTAGCTTTCTTCAAGTTCCTCTTTGATCCATCTGCATTCCTTTTCCTTTGCTTCTGTAATATTGGACCTCTCTGACTTTTGTCACATCTCCGATTACTCATTTTCAGTCTGTTTCACTGATTATTTTTCCTTTTCACTTAAAATTTCTGGGCCTCATGTCCTTATTTATAGGTGGAATATGTTAATCATATGATCTCAAAACTCTAAGATTCTAATACTAAGATTCCCACGCAATGACTTTTCTTCTCTTGGGCCTCACCTAGTTCATACACTCCTACAGCTTAAGCAAGACAGTATCCTGGTGACATTCAAAGCTACATCTGAAGCCAAACTGATTCTAGACCAATCTCAAATCCACTAAAGGAAATCTAAAAATCAACCAAATTTACCCCAAATATCTCCCTTATTAAAGTCTCCATTTTACTATTTTTAAAAATTTTTATTTATCATTATACAACGTAATTGATTTTCATGGCCATTTACCAACCAATTCCTCCCTTTCCCTCTTCTCTGTCCCCCTTTCCCACCCCTGGCAATCTCAGTTCTGTTCACCTCTCTTAACAAGTTCACAGAATTATTGTTGCTGTTGTGTCTGTTTTATTCTTCTATTTATTTGTTTATTTATTTTTATTAGCTTCCACATATAAGTGAAGATGTGGTATTTCTCTTTCTGTGCCTGGCTTACTTCACTTAACATAATTTTCTCTAAGTTCATCCATGTTGCTGCAAATGGCAGAATTTCATTCTTTTTTACAGCAGAATAGTATTCCATTGTGTAAATATACTACATTTTCCTTATCCACTCATCCAATGATGGGCATTTAGGCTGGTTCCAACTCTTGGCTACTGTAAATAGAGCTGCAATGAACATAGAAGTGCATGTATCCCTTCATAAAGTCTCCATTTTAGCACCACCATTTTTTGACTGGTTCTTAGGCTTCAAACCTTGCAGCTGTCCTGGCTCTTTTCACATCCATTCCCTATGATAAAGTCAATTGCCAAGTCCTGTAAATTCTTCCATTCCAGAATCTCAGAGGACTGGATCTCACTGCCAAACTACTCTGCAGCTCTCCTCATGCCCATTTCCTTTTTACTTCCTTATGAACTCCTGGAGTTCCACTACCTCCGTCTTCCCATGGTTTGCACCAGAGTATTTTTTTTTTTTTCCTTTCACAAGAAGACTAATAGAACAGTAATTTTCTGCAGTCATCAAACTTGTTGGTTGTTAGCTTAGTGTAGCTGCCAACAGCAACTGCAAAGAGATCACCGTTTGTTGAAAGCGCACAATGTACTAGGCACTGTGCTATGTTCTTTATCATCATTCTTTCCAACGCAACTCTTCCCAAGAGAGGTTCTGGGGATGCTCCAAGAAAAAATAGAAAATAGAGGCTCTGCTATCTAATACATTTGGGAAACACTGAGTAATACTCTCATGTGTCTTTGGGTAGGTAGGGTAAATGACCAACATCAGAACCCATTTCTTATGTTTTTATGAGTCTTAGTGACAGTAGAGGCCATTTTCCAATAGAGAAACTGAAAACTCACACATTTTTTTCAGTCTTTCCATTTGGGGCTCAGATACATAGCCTAGGCTGTGTCAATCAGACTTAAGGATCCTATAGTAGTTTTCCACGGCTGCTGTAACAAAGTACTACAGACTTGCCATCTTAAAATGAGGTCAGAAGTCCAAAATGGGTCTCATTGGACCAAAGTCAAGACATAAACAGTGCTGGTTCCTTCTGGAGACTCTGAGGAGTGAATCTATTTTCTTGCCTTTTCAGCTCTAAGAGGCTGCCTGCAATCCTTGGCTCATGGCTCTTACCTGAAATGGCTTCAATTTGTTCTGTTGTCACATCTCTTGCTAATCCTCATACCTCCCTTTTATAAAGACCTTTGTGATTACACTGGGTGCACCCAACCCAGAAAATCCCCATATCTAAATCCTGAACTTAATCATGTCTGCAAAATCTCTTTTACCAGGAACCAGGAAAGATAACATGTTCATTCACAGATTCTGGGTATTAGGGCATTGATGTTTTGGGGGACTTTATCCAGCCTACTACAGATCTTTATTGCAAATTGGAAGCTAATGAGACAAAAAGCCAGGGCTTGCACAGAGTCCATGCTGGGAGCAAAGGTGACCCCAGAAGTGGTACCATCGAGTTCCCAGGGGTAACAGCAGTGCCCATGTCAGTACCCACAGCCTAGTCCGTGGAACAGGTACACCCAGGGCTCAGTGGTAGGTGGTGTGTGCTCCCCAGAGTGGCTTAGCCCATGAATGTGGTTCTGGTCCCTCCCAACCTTCTTTATTCCTGCCCTTTCTCCAAATCTGGCTCTCCAGCCTTCCTGACATTTCTACGAACCACCCAACATCCTTCCAAAGCATTTCTTTTCTACTTTTACTTTTCATCAGTCAGATGAGTTTCTGTTGCTTGTACCTAAGAACAGCTATTTAATATTCCCTTTCTACTAATCAAAAGTCAAGTTAGCTGAACACAGAACCTGGGAAGTACTATAGTAAAGACATTTACTAGTGGTTTTTTTTTTTAGTGTTTCCCAATTTTACTTGACCACAAAAACTCCTTTATGGATTTCTTAAAAATAATGTCCCATAGAACAGTATTGAAAAGATGTTACTCCCAGTTTTACAGATGAAGAAATAAAAGCTCAGAGGGTTTTTAAGTAAGTCACCCAAGGTCATACAGCTAATAAGTGCCAGACCCAGGATTCAAACATTATCTAATTCTAAGCTATTCTATCACATCTCCCCCATTAAAATAGCTGTATCACAATTGAAATTACAAATGAAATGACATATTTCTAAATATTTTAGAATGTCATTATTCTATTTTTTAGGATTTATTACAATTATTTAGTCTTTTCACGTACTTACCAGTCACAGGCTTTCTGAACATGATTGCACTACCAGAGAGAATGATCAATTTTTAAAAAAAAGAAAAAGAAAAGAGAGAGAGAGAAAGAGACATTTTGGGGGTGATTATGACACACTTTCTATAAAGCAAGACAAATTTACTAGGGTAATATTTTAATGTTACACTATGCAAGAGGTTCTATTCTCCATCCCCCACCCTCCCCAATTCAAGTGGAAAGTTTTTCAATATGCACTTCTCTTAGGGAAGGGACTTTAGAGAGAGAATAAAACATTACACTCAAGGCTTTTCAATTCTGAGATCAATTTCTGTAAACCCAGAGTAGAGACAAAAGTCTTAAAAGACAAGACTTTCAGTTGGGTGAATCTGGCAATTAAAATAGAAAAAGATTTGTTTAAATTCAAGTGGTCGGTTTCAGTATCAAGGGCCAAATCCGGGGGGACCCTGAACACATAATTTGTACCATGAAGTGGGATGCATGAAGGGTGATGTAATGCCATTCCCTCACCCAAAAGGACAAAAGGGCTCCACCACCTTGAGAAAGAGTGGAAAGAAAGGCGGTGCCCCACCCCAGGCTGGATCCCAGGAGCGGCCTGATAACATAAAGCTCAGAGGGAAAGTCTGAGGGATCCCCGAGCATAAGCTGCAAGCCACATAGGATTCTTCTAGAATCCTAATTTGGCTAATTGATGACCACCCTCTCCCTACGAAGGGACTACGTGTTAGACTAGAAGTCAGTGAATTTTCTGCAGTTGGCAAGATTCAGTTTTCTACCTCCAAGCCGACGTGGTACCTCAAACAGTAAAGAAGCAAGGACTGAAGAAAGTTTCTAGGAAGACAGACCTCAAAGGAGCCTCACAGAAAATCCGAACACTCCAAAGTGCTGCAGGGAAAGCCTTCGGCCCCCACCTTCTCCCACCCCCACCCCCACGCCTGCAGGCCAGAAGCTGGAGGGGCTGATAGACCAGAAATAGACCGAGAGGATCAGGCTTGGTATGGACAGCACAGAGTCCAGGGAGAACAGAGTAAGAGAAGCCAACACCTGGAAACCATGGAGAAGCTGCTGTCACAGCAGTGGTGACGCAAGCTTAGCTGCAGCCCAAGGCCTGATGGGATGAATGACCCTTGGAAGAGGCAAGTGAGCTCTGAAGGTGATCGCATGCCCACCTCCCAACACTACCCCCTGTGGATGCCCTGTGTGATACGCAGCCTCCAACCCAGGCGGAAGAGAAACACTAGATACAGGGAAGAACCCTAAATTGGCTCATGAATGGCCACTCCTCCCTATTAAGGGACTAAGTGTTAGACTAGAAGTTAGTGAATTCTCTGGAGCTGGCAAGATTCAGTGTTCTACCACCAAGCTGATGTGGGTTTTTTAATCTAGGATGAGTCTAGTTATAGATAAGTAAAACCATTACATTTTGTAATGTAATTTTGAGTTTGAAGCTGTGTAAAATTCATACTCAGTTCACAAGTTTTTAAGGAAATGTGGACTTCCTACTGGTATGGTGTGACTTGTTACGGTGTTCTTTTTTATTATTCAAATTAGTCTGATATGCCCCATTTATGATGGTATGTGTTGTAAACTTGAAAGGAGGTTTATTTCCATGGTGGAGGGAGAAACTGTGGAGCAGGTGAGTATTGGCCCTTGTTTGGAAGCTGAGAAGGCCCACTGGTGACCCACTTTGCTTGTGGAGGCAGGAGCGGTGAGCTGACAGGCAGCTTATGGGCCACCTGAAACAGCTTTGCGAGCCACTCATGGCTCATGAGGGGACAGGTGGGGAACCACTGGTGTGGGCGAGGAAGTGATAAAAAGGCACAAGTGTAGAAGGGAAAGAAAGACGAAATAAGCTATAGTTTCATTGAAAAAGAAAACAATGTGAGCATCAAGAAATAGATTCTGTGGATTCATAGGGGACTCTTCAAAGATATGAAAGCATAGTGACCCAATTTTTTTCATTAAGTAGAAAGAAAGGAAACCAACTGAAAAAACAGTGGACTGGGGCTTTCAGCAAAGAGGGCTGAAGATTATTCTATATAAACTAATGCTCTCCAAGTTCTTAAGAGAAATTAATACCTCCAGAAATTAAACAGGATTCAAAGGGAGAAAGACATAAAATAGGTAGGAAAATAAACAAAGCAAAAGTTCTTGTAAGAGAAGTCATCTCATGTTAAATAACTTTCGTAAGAGAACATAATCATTAGCATAGGAGAAAGAGGTTAAGAAATGATTATTATAAGTCAGACATAATAAATTTACAGTTAAATTGATTTACTGTTTCAAATAAAAGATGTAAATAATCAATTGAAATGTAAATACTCTAGGGCTGGCCCGTGGCTCACTTGGGAGAGCGTGGTGCTGACAACACCAAGTCAAGGGTTAAGTTCATCTTACCAGTCATCTCTAGAAAAAAAAAAAAAAAGAAATGTAAAGAAATGTAAATACTCTGTAGGCCCAAATAATGTGAATTTTAGTTAATATAAAATAGTACCTTTTATAAATTAAAGCCATCCCATCAACCAACTTACTAGTCTGTTATTCTCTCCATTGTAGAGATATAAGACAGACAACAGTTAAATACCTTGTTCAAGGCTTTGTTCGAGGAAGGTAGTTATAGTCAGACATTTATGCCATAGTTTCTCACTTTAAAATAGTAATTATGTATGCATACAATGTGATATGTGTAATTTTGACACTACAGAGTAACAAAACAGAATAGAGAGCCCAGAAATAGACCCACCTATATATTGACTCAATCTATGACAGGCACCACTATAGATCAGGGGAAAGGACAGATTTTTCAAGGTGATGCTAGAACAATTGGGCTCCTAAATTTAAAAAAAAAGAAAAAGTGAAATTGGATGAATACTTTACATCATACACAAAAATCAACTCCAAATTGGCTGAATATTTAAATGTAAAATGAAAAACTATAAAGCCTTTTGAAAATGGTATAGGAGAATATCATCATGATCATGGAATATATGGCAGAAATAGTGCTTTGGGTTCACCAAACCCAATACCCCATTGTGGGCACCCTAACAGCACATTTTCTAGCCTCACTTGTATTTCCCAGGGACCGTCTCTCTCTCTCTCTCTGGTGTCTGGCCACGGAATGTTAGCAGAAGTAACTGATATACAGCACTTCCAGGCCTGACTCCTTTAAAACTTTCCACATGCTCTTCCTCCTCCCACATCATGTCTCTCTTCCCTCACTGCTGGCCAATTACAAAGAATCCGGTGGAGGATTCCAAGGTCCTAGGAGGTGAAGGAACTACTAGTCGGAAGGATCCAGGGTCTCTGAATGACTGCATGGAACAGAGCGTTTCTCCCTCCCAACACATTATAATGTGAAGATCACATACAAGTCAATAAGAAAGAAGCAGGTAACCAAAGGGGAAAATGCACAAACAGCTAGACAAGAGAGGACATCCAAATGAGAAATAAACACATAAAAAGGCATGAAACCTCTTTAGTAATCTGGGATATACAAATTAAAATTACAAAAATGTAAAAGTCTAGTAACAAACATTGGCAAAAAATGCAGAGCAATCTTATACATATACATGATATATCATATGTTGCTGGTGACAGTGTTCATTGGTACAATCAGTTTGTAAAACTGTTTGTCATTGTCTAGTAAAAAATGAAGATATAAATACGCAGTGATTTTACAAAATCAAGCATATATATCCAAGAAAAATCCATGTATATGGACCAGGATACATGCCCAAAAGCATGTATCTGGAAGCGCTCCAAATTTTATACCATAAGAGTAGAATGGATAAATAAATTTTGGAAATGATCTATAACTACATGGAAAAACTGGTAAGTCTCATAATATTGATTGAGAAATAAGCAAGCTACAAAAAATACATACAGTATTGTCCCATGTATGTAAATTTCAAAGATAAGCAAAACTAAACTATATCATTTAAGTATGCATAAAGAGATGGTAAAGAAAAGCAAAGAAATCATTTTTTAAAAGTCAGGATAATGGTTACTTCAAGAAGTAGCTACTGGTTACACAGATGTTTGTTATATAATGAGTTGTTAAACTGTATCTGTAAATTTCATGCACTTTTTACTACATATATTTGCAACAAAAACATTAGGAGAAGAAAAAATATAGTTAACTGATAATTTATCAAGCAACTAAGCTAAAATTATGAAAACTTTGGGAACTGAAAGAGAAGAAATCACCACAAAGTGAACAGAAGAAATTCAACACCAGAGATAAAGAAGAGACGTTACTGAAAAAGAAAAAAACTATACTGTCTTAAGTATGAGAGGGTACTTCAAAAAATTTGTGGAAAAACAGAATTAAAAGGTAATATAAATCTTCACATGAACTTTTTGAAGTACCCTCATATTCAGAAGCAGAGATGATTTTAAAAGATCAATAATAAATTAACAGCTAACTTTTGGGTTTTGTCATAAATGACAATAATTTCTATTTGGTCCAACTTCAAAACTCCAACTTTTCCAGATTTCTTTTAGAGTCAAAATACACACAACATAAATCAAATCAGAGGACAAACAGCTCCTGTGGGGAGGAGATATTTAATCTGAGACTTGAAATATAAGTAAAAATTAGCCTAGTGAAATGTTCCAGGCTGAAGGAATAGTAAATAGGAAGGTCTAAAGGTACAAAAGGACATCACCCACTCCAAGAACTGAAAGGCGACCAGGTTGGCAGAAATGTAATGCAAGCATTTACCTGAGGAAGGCTGCCTAAGGAGTGACGGACACTGTCAATGAAGTAAAGAAACAGCCTACAGAGTGGGAAAAAGTGTTTGCAAACTACACATCAGACAGGGGCTAATATCCAGAATATATAAGGAACTCAAACAACTCAACAGCAAAAAATAATGTAAAATAAAATAAAATAACCCCATTAAAAAATAGGCAAATGACCTGAATAGACATTTCTCAAAATAGGACATACAAATGGCCAACAAGCACATGAAGAAATGCTCAAAATCACTAATCATCAGGGAAATTCAAATTAAAACCACAATGAGATATCGTCTCACCCCAGTTAGAATGGCTATTATCAATAAGACAGAAAATGACAAATGCTGGTAAGGATGTGGAGAAAGAGGACCCCTCCAACATTGTCAGTGGGAATGTAAATTGGTACAGCCATTGTGGAAAACAGAATGGAGATTCCCCAGAGAACTAAAAATAGATCTACCTTCACACCCACCTATCCTGCTACTTGGTATATACCCAAAGGAAAAGAAATCAATACACCAAAAAGACACCTGCACTCCCATGTTCATTGCAACACTATTCCAATAGCCAAGAGATGGAATCAGTCTAAACACCCATCAATGGATGAATGGATGAAACAACTGTGGTATATATACACAGTGGAGTACTATTCAGTAGTAAAAAGAAATGGCATCCTATCATTTGCCGCAACATGAATGGAACTGGAAACCATCATGTCAAATGAAGTTTAGTCAGGCACAGAAAGAGAAATACCATATGGTCTCACTTATATGTGGAATCTAAAATAAAGTGGTTCTCATGGAAGTAGAGAGTAGAATAATAGTTGCCAGAGGCTGGGAGGGGTGAGGGGTGGGGGCAGAGGAGAAGTGGCAAACTAATGGGTACAAAATTGTGCTATCTAATCTAAGTGAATCATTGAACAGTATATGCATGTATGGAAACAACACACTGTACCTCACAAATATGTACACATAAATGTTAAAATGATTTTTTTTTTTTTAATGAAGAGCAAAGTAGAAAGGAAAGTGATTCCAGAAACAAGTTTTGCTAAAATGTTACTGGGTGATTCTCTACTCTCTTCTGTCAACTCTGATAACTGCTCCCTACCCTGAGAGAGAGAGAGAGAGAGAGAGAGAGAGTGTGTGTGTGTTTTGAGGTAACAGGAGGCTTTCATTCATAGGGAAAAAGTACAATGTGGGACACTAAAGGTAATTATATAAATATTTTCCATCTCTGAGTTCTGGGTTTCTATAAACCTCATAAATAGTAAACCTGTACTAAAAAGAAGGAAGGGATTGAAACAAGTGAAAGAACATAACACATCCCTTCCCTTGACTCTGAGTTGAAGGCTGAACACTTACAGAAACTATTGGTGGGACTTGGGTGTTCCCACAGACACAAATCTTAGGACGACTGGGAGAGTTAGTGGGTTCCATTAGAACTAAGCTTCCCCTTTCCCACTGCAATGTCTGTAGTATTTCAAATAAAATGTTTAGGATTCAAGGAAGTGCTTTTCCAAATGGGAGCAGACAGATTTTCAAGGTGTGATCTACTTACCCTCCTTATTGCAAGAAATGCCTGACTCTTTATACTTATCCGAGTTAATAAATTTTGTTCTTGTTGACAAGAAGAATAATAGCTTTGAAGTAAATAGGCACACTGTGCTTAAAATGTTCACCCTGTCTCCCTGCTTCGTTTTCATATACAATACACACATTATTTCAGATAGACATTTAAAAGGACAGATATGTACCTGGTACTTTCAAAGAAATTATACATTTTCTGGTGCCAGAGCACACAGATGGTCCATTTACCACTTCAGGGGACTTGCCACTGTTTTTGAAGCAGTAAAAGTTTCATTTTCTCACTTTTTTTAAAACTTCCTATTCTCTTTCATGATATTTACTAATATGATGAAATTCTCCAGACATTTAGGAAGCCATTAAAAGTGGAGAAAATTTCTGTTCTCTATCGAATGTGGATCTAATATTTGTTTTTAAACCAAACAGGTGTGTTGGAAAAGGAGGCACAGGAATTTACGCTTCTACGGTAACACAGCTTTTGGTTCAAAGGTGGGAACACCGATGTCAAATCACTTCGACTAGTTACTTGCATGTATGACGAATTTTAGGCCAGTTAGTTAGTTGATTTGTTAGTTGGTTAATGTAACAAGTTCAGCTTGCCTTCTTTCTTTGGGCCCACAAAGTTCTATAAAAATTAGGATAAGATAAAAAATACAACAGACCTTTAGATAGTAAAGGACAGAATCATTCCATAAAAGATGTTGAATGTTATATTTTGTAAAAACTCTTTGCAAAGACGTAGTGGAAGATGCCTTTTCAGGATCCCGTATATTCTTTCAAGTTGAATACATGAGCCAATCACACTACTATACAACACAACAATTCCAAAAGAAGGTTAAAGGAATACAGGAAGATATTTATACTTTTAAACAACAGTATTTAATAAATATGTATGTAGCAAGTATTATTTTTTAGTCATGGTCTGGGTTCCGGGGATACTATACTGAATAAGGCAGACGTAGTTCCTGCCTTCACAGTGCAAGAAGCAGACAATGAAAAAGTATGAAGAAAGTTTCAAACAGGGATTAGAGGAGATGAAATTGCACCAGAGACAAGGTGATAAATTCAGAACAGTTTTTCTTGTTTTCAATAACATTTTGTTTCGTAAACTAACAGCAAGAATTACAGGTGTAAATTGTAAATTTTTTATTAAAGAAATTGAGATTGCATAAGAGGTTGGGCCTGAAGAAAATGGGGTAAAATGATTAATTAATCATCTTATCAAAATGGAAACTAGGATTTTTCTCACTGCTTCTCTGCTATAATCTTTCAATCTCTCATACCCATTGTTGTTGAAAAAGAAAACAAAGGAAAGGACAGGGAATATGGAGGGATGAATGGTTAATTGCTTAAAATGGTTGGTTGATTGAGCTTATAAAGGTAGAGTGAACTATACTGATGGTGTAGAAAACCTTTTGAGTATCTAGGTATCCACTTAAAATAATTCTCTCATCCTAGTTCAGCATACGATTGGGTTCCACACTGGATGGCAATTTAATCATTCTCTAAGTCTCATCATACAACATTTTGCCAACAATACTTAGAGATCATCCCTAGATGCTATTCAATACTTATACCAAGGCTTTAGTCCAGATATATTTCCCTCCTGTTCCTCTGTGGTCCTTTTACATATATTGGCCTTTTACTAACATTATGCTTGAACTAGGCATATCAACTTGTAAATATATTTATTTGTATAGAAACACTGTGTTTCTTGCATTGTCCAGGGAACAAAACCAGGCATTCTGTCAATGATAACCACAAAAATAAATCCACAATGAAAATCGACCATAATAACATATTTTAAGAAATTTCTAACAAATTCCCATAGCAAAAGGATTGTATTTATGATATTGAACAAAATTCTGCTCTTTGTGGAGTATGGGCAATTGAACAGTCATTCAAAGGCCAAAGAAGGTGGAAACTCAGAGATTCTATCTAATTTAGTTTAAAAAGCATGCTGTTTAATTCTCTGCTAAAATCTCCTCTTTCTTTTCCTTTGGCTCATGCAGCCAGTCCAGGCAAGTGTGGGTTTGGTTCACCACTGATTCTAAGAACACAAAGGGATCACAAAGTATGAAATATTTATAATTAGGTAATATTTGTATTAGTGAAAAATGAGGAGCTTGATGCAATCACAGATTTAGGACAAGAAGTTCTCTTCCTTAGAAGAGCCCTCAAATTTTCTCAAAACTATCCTCTCTGACCTAGGACAAAGCTTATCACTGATCATGACAGATAGCCATCTGAAAAACTAAAGCCTAACTGTCCTGTGCAATATGATAGCCACTAACCACATGTGGCTATTAAAATTAAAATGAAATAAAATTTAGAATTCAGTTAATCATACTATCCACATTTCGAGTGTTCAGTGGCCACATGTGGCTGGTGGCCACAGTCTTGGTCCACACAGAAGATCTTTTTCCATCATTCCACAACATTTCAGTACACAGAACTGCAGCGCCTTCCCAGGAAGTTCTCCTTACTTGGAAGAACGAAATTGAAACTCAACAAATTCTGTTCGATTAAAAAGCAATTGCATTCGCTTCTCTGAAATCATTGCCATCTCTCAGGATGCATCTCCGAACTGGAAACTATTATGTTGATGTTCGCTCTTCCCTTGTTCACTTTCTCTTTCATTTCACATTTGGCTGCCTAGTCCCACTTCTTTAAGCTTCGCCTCTCAAACACTTTAACCCTGTCCTTGGGCCAGCCTCAAAACTGCCTCCCAGCTTTACCTACACTTTCTATCAGTTCGGTTTTTGCGATACTCGTATTTTCTGATCATAGCAATATGTTTCTGTGTTTTGAAAGGTTCTTCCCCCGGAACCCAGTACACTTCTATCCAGAGGAAGAAGAAGGAAGTGGGCTCTTAAAATAATAGAATTCATTAAACCATTCCAGATCAAATATTTTGCAGAGTTCTCTCCTTTCCCTCAACCACATCTACCCCCAAATAATAAGGAAATACTTAGTCATAATACTTCAGCCTAATAAGAGATAAATTCATGATTATATGAAAGTCAAATGTTTCCCTTAAGTTTCTTGACCTTGACATGAAGAAAATATTATAATTAAATTTCAGATTGTGTTCTTTGGGGCAAAGGTTTCTCTTATCCAAATATACCTTTTGAAGCCGGTAGAAAGGACTTGCTGATAAACGTTTCAACACCACGCTTTATTAAAACAAGTTATTCCTGTTGTTTACTATGCGGTTAGACCCTGATGAAAAACAGATCTTCACCAGTGCATTTTTGTGCAAATTCTTAACCTTTCTGTTTACAAAAGAAAGTGAAAACCTTTCAGGGCTATTTGTCACTACACTCTACTAGCCCACAATGCACATTGTCAGCTCCTTAAGGTTTCACTTCCCAATTAACTTTCTCAGAAGCATAACAACTGTCTGAAAACAAAGGGCTCTGCTGTTTAATCTTCTCTCATTCCATTGAACTCGTCCCAGTTGGATGATGAGCTTATTGAACAACAGAGTTTTCAAGTGTGTAAGAAGCATCCTGCACACTGAGTGATCTGAGGAGGCTTTCTGACCCACAAATGAATTACCTTCTTTAGTCAGAACCTTTCAAAAGGATTACAACATTAAGGCAGTCCTGCCCCAAGCTCATGCACAAATGTTATTCTCAAACACACTTATTTCTTCCATTCCCAAGGTGAGATTTGCTTTCACTTAATCACTAACAATATTTGCCAGCCCTGGGCTGAGAAATTCCAGATCACACATGTACACAATATCTCAATGTATTAGTAATGGTAAACTTTAAATAGAATCATTATTATTAGAAGAAACGAATTTTCTTTTAAATCCTTGTTTGATTTAGGCATTTGTAACAAAATCTACCTCACTAAAGAATTAAATAACTGCCCAAGTATCCTCCAATTATGCTCCATTTTAATTGAGGGAAATCCTTTTGGCAAAATTTTTTAATATGATTGTAAAAAATGCAATACTGCTGTCATTTTACATGCTTTCTCATAGATGTGGGGATTATTTTGTCCATTTACAGGAAAAGGAAGTAAGGAACAGAAAAGTTAAGTCACAAACCTCAGGTTGCACAGTCTGTCAACCATGAAACCAAGAGAAACTCCTGACTTGAAATAAGGAATGTGTGTTTTAAAGGAAATCTCTTACCCTAACCATTTCAGGATACTCTACCCAATTCAGAGAAGAAACCAGGATAGTTTCTCAGGCAGTAAGTTCTTACTCATTTTTAAATGTTGCCTGAATATGGTCTAGAGAAAAGGCAGAGCTCTTTGTGACTAAATTTATGTTTTCTGGAAAAGCAAGACTTGTGTAAATAAGTGGCCTTACCAGAGAGTCAAAATTAAGTATTCGAGAATACCAAGTATATCATAGTTACTCTTCTCTCACTATTTCTACTTACTATAAAAGTATTGCAAGTATTACAAAGATTTATGGGTAAAAAATTTAGTTAGCCTGAGCAGTTCTTTTCAATATCTGTCAAAGAGAAAAGGCCAGAGGCAGGGGACACTGGGTTTAATAAAAGACGGCAGTTGGAAGACTGAACACAATGCAGTATCAATTCAAGTAGGCCGAAATTGTCATTGGGTCTTCTGGCCACTGGGTCATAAGGAAAAGCCCAACTGAAGTTCAGCAGAGCCTATCTGCCTCCTTCTTATGATGTGTGTGTAGAGGAAGAATGCCCATCTCGGTAATTCCTAGAGACCAGTGGCTGGGATTAGCACACAGAGCCTCTTCTGAGACAAGTCTTCTTTGGCAGTTACTCATCATCTATTGACTAGGAAATTTAAGGGCAAAAGTAAAATTAGTTTGTTCAGAAAACTCAGGGAGAAGATTCTGATCTCGAAATCAAATGTACATGGTGTCTCTTCATTAAAGGACATTTAGAAAGGCTGGTTGAGACTAAGTGCTCCCTGGTTGCTATTCAAAACATAGCAGCCATTTGTACAGTGGAAGCAGCAATGACACTAACAATTCATAACCCTTGTGGAGGCAATCTGGTCACTTGCCAGGGCAGCTTAAATTGACTGTGACCAGAAAAAATAAAGGACTTTCAAGGACCATCAAGAATAAACCAGCCTTGCTGCATGTGAGAATCTGAACAATTATTTATCTAAACATTCTCATGCAGAATAGTGGCACTGCTTTCTTACTTGAAGCCTTGCCTAGCTAAATACACAAGAAAACAGCAAATCCCACCTGAGCCACATTTTATTCCAGCCTATACACATTGCCAAGATGAAAAGAGATAACTATGTGTGAAATTGTTGCACAGAGCTTTGATCTAACCAAGAAGCAAAGGGAAATAATGGCCAAAATAAAGTTTGCCTTCCAATGTCAATGACGTGCAGACTCTATCTTCCTCGATAAAAGAGAAGCTTGGATTGTAAGCTCTACACTTGGATGTTATTTTTGGCAGATCTTAAGCAGGTAAAGGAAGTAATTAAGAGGAAGTGAAGTTCACCTGTGCTAAATCTTGAGCACAGCAGGAAGAGGGAGGCAGCAAAAAGGAGATGCCTCTTTTCAGTTATGGTGAGATATGATGGAATTTGGTGTCAGAGACCAAGGTAGTAAGTGGGAGCATGTGTCAGGGTATAAGTGAGCTGAGTCAGGGTGGGCAGACCTTTTTGATGGACATAAACTTGAGGAGACCTTGAGAACATGCAGAGCAAGTCAGGAATCCCACGTGCAAAGGTAAGGTTGAATTTGAAGCCAATGGGGTGATCTGAACATATAATTTTACCTGAATGGTTTGCTGCTATGTCTTCTATAAACCCAAGTCAGATCCACAGCTCTTGCCACAGGAAAAAAAACTAATAATTGACCATCAGTTTACCTAAAGAAACAATGTTTTCAACTACTAAGTGTGATACAGAAAAGAGGTAGAATAAAAATACTGGCTTCTGAGGTCAAACAAAAATGTCATGTGTTAGTACACGCTATGAAAGTACCTGTATCATTTTTTTCCCCAGAGCAACATAGACATATATGAGTATCAGCTCACATAAATTAACATCAGTGTCTCCACTTACTTGAGAACAAGAAGTAACATAAAAATCATGATAGAGAAAGAAAAAGCCAAGGGTGTTAGGATATGTTCTTTAAGAGTTTTCAAGATATAAATATATGCCTCTCACTATAATTTATAACTGCTTTTTATAAAAAGCACTCTGTGTGATGAAATGTCCATGGCGATTCTGATATGTTGAAGAGGGACAATAGCAGGATCTATGCAGGTGAACAGTAGCACAGAGCAGCACTGATGGAGAGAGAAATGAGAGGTGAACGAACAGGAGTAGACAGAATGTAATAACAGCAGCTAAGGTCAAAAGCAAGAGAAGAAAATGTAAACATATGATCAGTCACTGCTACTCCAGGCCTTCTGTTAAAAGTCACTCCAAAACTGCTGTATTAGAAAAAATCACGAACTGTAATAGCCTCACTGAAGTTTACCCATTTTAGTATGTCCCCCTTGTAACACTGATCACACTTTTATTATATTTTTATGCTTAATGTCTCTCTTCATTGCTATGCTATGCTCTATAAGGTCAGGTTCTTGGTTGATTTTGTTCACCACTGTATTTCTGACCTCTGGGACTTTGCCTGACACTATAAACGCTAAATAAATATTTGGGGAGGGAGGAAGGAAGGGAAGGAGGGAGGGATGGGGAGAGATGAAGAGGGGGAAGGTGGGAGGGAGGAGATGAAGGAATGGTGTGATTTTAAGTAGTAATCAAGGTGCTTAATGTCTAAATAGTATAATTCGATCTAAACAGAGTTTTTAAAGATAATTTGAGAAGTTTCAGCAATTGATGTTCTCAGAGTTATGGACACACAAACAAGAACACAACTTAGGTAGTGGAATGTAAAATACATTGTAAAACTTTTGAAAAATAAGAGTTCATAGGGGATGGCAACTTACCATGTATGAGATCTGAATTCTGAGTACGCTAGGACTAATGAATCAACTGAATAAGTTTTCTGAAATAATGTAAGATTCAATAAAGATACATGCAGGCTATTTTGGTGTTTACCCTTCTTGTGCCTTTTTGTACTTCTGGAAAGTTCTTGTAAAAGAATACATCCATACTAAAATATAGCAGCCCCTGGTAAACAATAACTAAAGCACCAAGTCTAGAGCAGTATGGTTTTAGGGTAAAATTGTGTGATTCAAGAGACTTGGGTGTTTAGTCCTAATAATCCTTTAACCAAACTGGGTTTCAGTTTCTTCAACTGTAAAATGAAAATAGCAATCAGATTATTTTGAGTTATAAATATTTTGATTTTCTAACTGTTTTATATTTTAATGATGGTGCCAGAAAAACAACAACAATAAATATTATGTATTCTTAATATGCAGAGATTTTATGTACTAATTCTCTGTGACTGTTAAGGGAAACTGCAAACTTCAGGATTTAAAACATAACTAAGTGATTAAACAAAGGTTTCAGTGACTTTTAGCTCTGAGTTTTACATAAATAGTGTATTAGCTGTTCCTATTGCTTATAGCAGAATACCTGGAACTGAGTAATTTATAAAGAAAATGAAATTTATTGCTTACAGTTTCTGAGGCTGGGAAGTCCAAAGTCGAGGGAATACATCTGGTGAGAGCCTTGGTTGTGGTGAAAGTGATGGCAGAGTATCACATTGTGAAAATAGCGGAGCAGTGAGAGACTAACCTCCTCATTCACTCTCTTTTTAAAGCCCTCAGAACCATGCCCATGACCACCATTTTTAATCCACTCACTAAGGCATGGTCATACAATCTAATCACCTCTTCAAGGCCCACCTTTCAATTACCGTAATAAGATTTCCCACCCTCAACAACTGCAGTGGGGATTAAGCCTCAATGAGGTTGGGATGGGGGGGATCCAATCTATAGTGAATGGTATTGCTTAATTTTTTTTTTCTCCATATAATTTACATAGTTGCATTTTTCTGCTTGTAAAAACTATCCAACTGAGCCAGAAGTGTTAGGCTTGGACAATAGAAATAGGTGTCTGATGTGTGGCTTCAGAAAGCAAAAGCCTTCTGACAGGGTGGCTCCAGGGGTACAGAGAGTCCTGCATGGTTTCTACAGTATTCTAGATACCTGGCAATGTGCTAACATAGTTAGACCTTATCTTGTTTGAGTCTTACTACAGTCCTGCAGGGTAGACATTCTCATTGTCACTTGAAAGGTAAGAAAATTGAGATTGAGAGAGCTTCAGTAACTTGGCCATGGTTATATAGCACACAGATGATAGAACCAGGCTTTAAATCCAGGTGTGAATAAACTGTGTGCTGCCTCTGTGCTCTCTCACATGTTCCAGCTTAAGGAAAAGAAAAGAAAAAAAGCCAAAGCAATAAGATCCAAACTGTTCTAGAAAGTTCTTGAACCACTGATATGCATTATTACCACTAGCTCTAAGTAACATATATCTATGGGTAGTAAACATAAGGGCTCACAAAGCACCCCAGTCAATTATCCCTTCAGATGAATGTCCATAACCACTTTCTGGAATATTACCAAGTCATCCAGCAAAGGGAAATAGGGTTCTCTCTATTAAATGAACTACTGTAGATGTGACACACAGACTTCTATTCATAACTCATTGGTCAGAAGAACAAATAATAAAGCAATGAGCATAAGCTAATTGGGATATAATTTAATAATAAGTAGTATTCATAAGCAATAGGAATATTCATTTTATTTTACAGCATAAATTCCAGTAACTCTTTTCTTTCTATTTGAATACTCACTCTTTGTCCTACCTCTAAGTGGACATATATATAATCTTAGAAAATTAAAGCTAATGGTGAGGTGGAGGTGACTTGAATGATTCAATAAACGTTTTTTTTCCAAATTGAAGAAATTGGGGCCCACAGCAGCTCAGTGACTTGTCCTAAGTTAGTGGCAGTCTAGGAAAGTAGTTAGTGGCAGAGTTGGATCTAGAACCAAAATCTTCGCTACTCAAATTACTGTACCATCCTGTGTCCCATGGATAATTAAAAGATAGAATTGGAGCACAAATATTTAAAAAGAAAGCATACCATATGTGTAAAACTTTTATAAATGTGATTTCCTCATGGCTTAGCAAAATGTAAGTAAAAATTTCTAAAAAGAAAAGAACTAATATTATATCCAGACCACATCAATTTATTCTTCCTTCAGTCCCCATTACAGAAAACCAAGGAAGTCAGGGTAAAGAGTTCCCTTTTCTCAAAAATTACCTGGAAAGGAATTCTATACTATGTCCAACTTTGTAACAGTTGCTTCAATAAGGAAATTCATTTTTTTTTGCAATCAAATATTACAAAAAAAAAGTATGATGTTGTTTTTTGCATTGTGAGTGAACTCATGGGCCTTGCCCTCCTTCATTCAAGAATATTTGGAAGTACAAACAGACTAATGTCCTGCAAAGCCCTAGATTGGCAAAGCAGATATCAGAAGAATTTTATTTGGGAGGGCTTCCCATGAATTTAAATCTTCTAGACTGCACCCACTTTACAGTTTTGGATCAAATGACTAATTCTGAATTAAATGATCTTCTCATGTCTCTTATCTGACATTCCACACAGCCCAGGTCCCTTCATCATTTAGCTCAGATTTCCTGGAAATCCAGCCCAATTCCAATCTTGGTTTGTTGATCTTGACAAAGCACTCTGCTGGCCTGCTCCAAGATCCCCCCAGCCAGCAACATATACTCTCTTCCCTCTCTGGAGGACCTGGGGGGCAGTGTTGGTGTGTGTTGGCATCCCCAAGTTCAAGGTGACATCTCTTTTCCCAAAGTTCCATGTCTACCATTCCTTGATGTTGATCACCATGCTTGGAAGGAAAATAAAACTCCTGGGGTCATACTGAAAGTGAAAAATTCTATAGCATCCTCCAAAACGGCCAGTTCATTCTTGGACTCCCTCCCTTGCCAACCCCTCCCCCAACAGCATTCTTACACACAGTTCCACCATCCCTTGACACAATTGTCTTAAATACCCCTTTGGCTACTTTTCCTTTTACAGTGTGTCCCACAGCACTATATGAAAGTCTATAAAGTGTATAAAGACAATGAGAAGGTCTATGAAGTGTATCACTCCTATTTTATTATCTGGTTATTCTTGCAGTAAAAATGGTTTTCTATATAGTATCTCTCCAGGCATGAAGAGTTCCAACCAATGAAATCTCAAAACTTAAACCTAATTCTCTTTTATTTTATTTTACATAATCTATTATATTCTATTTTATATGATCTGCTATCTCCTCAAATAAATAGGTAAATTTAGAACAATCACAATTCTAATTTTGTGATTGCCTTAAATTCCAAAGTGACTTTCTAAATGTAATTTCTTTAAAATCCATGGAAAGTTAAGGAAGTGAAAACATTCAATAAAGTTTTGGTGGGTGGAGGGAGACAAATGACTGGCATAACTTAAAAACATCAAAAATCTATAACAAATAAAGCATTTTTGTACTAACATGATACTCAGTAGATGGACCATGACTTTTTAAAAAATATATCCAATAATAGCCAAGATATGGAACCAACCTAAATGCCCATCAATGGATGATTGGATAAGGAAACTGTGGTATATATACACCATGGAATACTACTCTGCCATAAAAAATAATGAAATACTCCCATTTGCAACAACATGGATGAACCTGGAGGAACTTATGTTGAGTGAAATAAGCAAAGCACGGAGGAATAAATACTGCATGTGCTCACTCATATGTGGGAGCTAAGAGAGGAAGAGGGAAGGAAAGAAAGACCATGGTAGTGCATTGGTCTTACAGAGGGAGAGAACAGTTCTAGTGCTACAAAGTGGAGTGGGGGGGAAGGGGGAGGGGGAAGGGGATTGGGGGACAATTGGGTGGGGGACATGGGGTACAAAAGTAATTTCTGGTAATGGGTATGCTCCCAGTATGAATCTGGCCCTCACATCATGGGCATGAGGGGTGACAAATTAGCTTTGTATCTCAAGAATATTCATAATAAAAAAAGAAAAGAAAAAAATCCCATAATACATAAGAATTTAATAAATATTAATGGCAAAAATTCAAACTGGATCACTTGTTTATTCAGAGAAAAATAGTTTCCTATTTTATGGTATGTGCTAAAACACCATGTGGATTATAGAGTTAAATTTTTTAAAAAGAGGAAGTTTTTTTCTTAACTCAGGTTTAGTTAGTCTAAAATTCAGTATTTAAAGAAATAAAAATTAAAATAAGATAAATTTACAAATACTAAAGAAACATCTAATGTTGATGATAGTGTAGAAACAGACTTTCCCATCCATTACTAATAACAGTTTCAACCAGTAATCTCTGAAAAGCATTTCAAAAATATGTGTGTCAAGAGCCTGACAACTGTCATACTTTTTGACCTAGATATTTGAATGTTACACATGAGGCTTAAGACAATAATCAAAAACTATGCAAAGATATGAGTACAGGAATGTTCATCATAACAACATAATTTATAATAGAGGGGTTTTTTGTTTGTTTTTAAAGGAAATATATGGGCAAGTCAGTGCAAGAGTGAAGTGGGTAAAGACCCTTGCTCTACATACCTATTTTCATCCATTTCCATAGGAATGCAGGGGCTGACATTCAAAGTTATTAAAACATCTGATATTACTAGGGTGGCCCTGGTTGAGGCCAGATCATATGAAAAGACAGTAAAAATGAAGGTTTGGGATCAATGAGAAAAACTCTACCTTAAAATCACGTTGGTTCCAAATCTCTGAGACTTCACTATGCCTGGTTGGCTATACAAAAACTTTGACTGTCTGGAAATATTGGTAGTTATTCACGACCAGGGAGGCATTTAGACCTTTTGGGTACACAAAGAACTGTATACCTTGTGTCTATTATAACCAGCTGACCCTTCATCCCATTCTACCTTAGACAGACCTGGTTTACTTCTATAGTCTGGGTGTTAATAGTTAATAGGTATCTCCTTTTACTCTCAAAAGCTCCTCGCATTATATGGTGACCCTAATGACCCTTTTTTCTTAATTAAATTCTACTTATTTTGATTAAATGGTGTTTTGGCACAATGGAATATACTGAAGAGCATTAAGTGGAATAGCTCAATGTAATTCATTACAGTATTTGTCTGCTATATTATGCTGTTCTCTTTGAAACACATTTGAGGCATTTCTCTCTGGTCTCAGTTGCAGTGAAGCTGTGTTTCTCCAGAGTATCTGGTGTATTTTGTCTCCTGGACTCTGAATTGCAGAACTGGTCCTGTTTCCCCACTTTGCATTCAGCCATTGCTAGATTCTTGGAGCCAAATGTGTGATGATTCACCCTCAGTCTAATCATGGCCCTCAAGTTTGGGGAGATAAATGATTAGGTCCCTAATTTATTATTTGACTGCTCCTTCAGACTGCAAATACTTCTTTTCTATTTGTGGGTTTAAAAATAGTAGAAATATCATTCCAACTACTCCCCATTAAACAATACCAGATTACTTTTCTCCAAAAGATACGTGTTACAATAAGAATGTGATGGGTGCCAGCTAGTGTAGATCGAATCTGTCAGGTCACCCCTTAAAACATAGTCCATGTCTTGCCTCTGCTGAATCATTGATACACTCTCATAGTTCAGCCAAGGCTTATGTTCTGATAATGAGTTGACTGAGGAGTTTATTTTTGTAACCAGTATCTATATTTACCTGTTCTGTATTTAGTTCATTTTATGGGCTCTACAGCTACAGAAAGCTGTCACTCCAAATGGTACCTGGGGGCTTAGTCTCTGATCAGTCTAAGGATATAATATAATTCCTCCAATTGCCAGAGGGTAGTAGAGGCAGCTGTTAGCAGAGTTTCAAGTAGCAGGGCAAGCCTAGGATTGACTGCTGCCATTTGCAACATTGGTTGGCAGAAAACAAGTATTTAAAATATCCAGAAGAAACAGAGTTTAGACAACAATATACTCTGATTTTGTTTTTCTTCTTGGTGTCTCTTCAGAATGAGCATTACCATTTCCTCAATTGTAATGACATTCCGAAAAAGACATTGTTGTACTATCTTTGCAAATTTTATGTAAATTTAAAACTATTCTAAAGAAGTTTATTTTTACAGAAGAATAGTGTTTTAAAAAAATGCTTTATCAGGCAAAATGCATAAAGAAATATCATGATTTGTAAGATGAATATGCTAATAATAAATAAAATTTTAAAATTTAAAAATGCTCTGTATGCTAGCTTTTAATGCTAAATAAATATTTGCAATTCTCTAGACTCCAGGCACATAGTAGGACTGCACTTCCTGACCCCTGTAAGTTGGTAGGGTCATGTGCCCACCTCTGGCCAATGAATTGGGGCTGGAAGTATTTCCTGGCATAGCAGTTAGTTGCTGCTATATGACATTACTTTCCCTCTGCCACGGTGATTGAGGATGTTCTAGATAGTGGGCATTCCACCACCCTGGGTCTTGAGTAGTGATGAAGGAGCAGAGCATATTCCCAGCTGAGCATTAGTGAACATGTAGTGTGATTGAGATATGAATGTCTATTTTTTAAGCCACTGAGATTCAAATGCTGCTCTGTCCCACAGCATAACTGAGCATATGCTGATGCAACATACCAGGACTTTAGATAGAATGGTGAAGTCCAAGTTTATTTGAGTGCACTTTGTGTGTGTGTGCATGTGAAGTTTATTAAACAAGCCCTTATACACTATTTAGTATAACTACATGTTCTTGTTTGTCCAAAAAAGTTTAGGTTAACATCTATTGTCCTGGACTAATAAATCATAGAGTTGCTTTTTATTTTCAGAAGTACCCCAGGTTGCACAACAATTATACAGTCATGCTAGATCTACTGCATACTTCTAGCAAATGTATTAGACTTCACAGTGTGCATTTTGTGCACAAACCTCAATATAAATCTTTATCTTATTTTCCTACTTGATTTTTACTTTATCTTATTTTTTCGATTGATTTTAAAATGTCTTCATTTTGCTGTATTGCATGTACCTTTAATCTTCCCATTGAAAAACAAACTGATGTGAGTGTTCTGTGTATAAATTTATTTTAATTTTATAATTTTAAGCTAATTTTAAGTTAATTTATTAAAAATAAAATATATTTTTAAATATGTTTGAAGCATTATAAATGGCTTTCTCCCTTATAATCCTATTACCTGTCCTCCACTTAATATCATGGTCCTTTACACTTCAGAAAAGCAGTCCATTCTGGTGACCGATTAACCCTGAAATTAACTAGTATGCTATGTGTGTTGTATCAGAGCTTTCAGTTGCAAGCAAGAGAGAGAGATTCTGACTGAGTTTAGAAAAAAATAGAAATTAATTAACAAAATATCAGGTAACACCAAATCAATGGAAGAGTTTGAAGCTAGGCAGCCATGTAAAATCTCCCAGTCTAGAACTTTGTCCAGTGAGGAAACAGGTTCAGCTGCTTGGCCTTAGAGCCATGAAGAGGAGGTTCTTATTCTTTACTTCTTGAGTTACTAGCTTCTGAGACAAATCCTGACATAGAGATCCCTGACCGAAATGTCAAGTGCCTGTGTTCTACTACAAATAAGGCTGAAAAAGCAAAAATCTAACATTTTCAGCTCCTATGGTCTTTGTTCCGCAGCAAGACACACAGGAGAGCAAATTCAGCAGATATTCCCTTCACCTTCTACTAAGGATTTAGATGTGGAAACAAAATTAATGAATAGCCAAAATAAATGACAAATGTCTATTTTAGGCAATGAAATTCAATAAATAAAAGCAAATGATTATAATGTGCACACATGTGGCTTCCATCCATGGTGTGGCCAAATATCCACGGTCTTATTCATTCCTATGTACCTAGACCACAGCTACTATGTGAAAAGCCATATCCATTTAACCACTTTACACCAATTTGCAAATTCTTTTTTCACTAATGACTACACAGAAAATGGCTAAAAGGAAGGCAAATAACCTTTTCTCTTGCCACAAAAAAAAAAAACAAACCTGAAGTTACATCTCCATTCACATGAAGTAACAGTGATTCTCATGAGTGGAACTAGCCCCAGAGTTAGCAACAAGCTCACTTGCCCACTCGCTTGAGTCGTTTCCACTGTGGCTCCATTTATCCAAGGTACTAACTAGACAAATAGCAGTATGGTGAATAAAAAATATGTTACTCCTCAAGCTGAAGTCAGAAACCAGCTTTGCTACTCAGTCACAACATGCCTTTAGATATCCATTGGTATCATTTTATCACCTATGAAATGAGGCATTTACAGCAGTAAATCCCCAAAGTGTCTTCAGATCTCAGATTCTATGATTCATTAAATCTCAATATAAGGTAATTACTCAGGATTGTGCCCAGGTACAACCTTCTGATCTAAGTGTGGTATTAGCACATGGCAGATACTTAAATGTTGGTTGAATGCACCAACAAATAGATAATGAGTGGACAAATAAATGAATGAATGATGAATGAATTAATTATTTTTTACTCTTTGTTGAATGAAATGTAACCAGGCAAAGGAATAGCTACTCCACTGAACTCTTTCTGATTATCTTTTACCTTTTCAATTGATCCATAGGTCTTTCCCTTTCCCCAAACTAACACTGTCACTAAGAACTACTTAGCTAGGATTCTCTAAGTATATCATTTTTTTACTTACTTTTTAAAAAGCCTTATAACTTTTAAAGCTGTATTTTAAACACCATATCATTCACCCACTTAAAGTGTACAATTCAATGGTTTTAGTTATTCACAGAGTTGTGAAAACATTACCACAATCTAATGTTAGAACATTTTTATTACTCCCCCTCAGAAAACTTCATAGCAATTAGCAGTCACTCTCCATCCCACCTCCCAGCTCCCAGCCTTAAGCAACCACTAAACTACCTTTAGTCTCAATAAATTTGCCTATACTGAACATTTCATATAAATAGAATCATAAAAGATATGCTCTTTGTAACTGGCTTCTTTCACTTAACAAAATGTTTTTAAGGGTTGTTCATATTCTAACACTTGTCAATGTGTCCTTCCCTTTCATAGCAAGATAATGTATTATTGTATAAATGAACCACTTTTTATTTATTCTTTCATCAGTTGATGAGTATTTGAGTTGTTTCCACTTTATTTGCTATTATGAATAATGTTGCTATTAGTATTACTGAACCAGTTTTTGTTTGAATGGATTTTTTCATTTCTCTTGGTCTTAAACCTAAGATGGAATTGTGTGGTCTTATGGTAACTCTATGTTTAACTTTTCAGGAACTGCCAGACTGTTTTCCAAAGTGATTGCACCATTTGACATTCCCACCAGCAATGTATGAGGGTTCCAGTTTCTCCATGTCCTCACCAACACTTGTTATCATCTGTCTTTTTGATCACAGCTATTCTAGTGGGTGCAAAGTAGTATCTCGTTGTGGTTTTGATTTACAATTTCTCTGATGGCTAATGACGTTAAGCATCTTTTCATGTGTTTCTTGGCCATTTCTATGTCTTTCTTGGAGAAATGACTGTTAAAATCCTTTGATCATTTTTAATTGGGTTAGTTGGGTTTTTTATTATTGAGTTGTAAGAGCTCTTTTTATATTGTGTGTATAGGTCCCTTACATGTATGATATGAAAATATTTTCACTCATTCTGTGGACTGTGTTTTCATCTTCCTATGGTATCCTTTGAAGCAAAAAAATTTTCAATTTTGATCAAGTTCAGTTTGTTTGTTTATTTACTTTTTATTTATTTCCTTTTGCTATTTCTTCTTTAGTCAGTTCCAGCAGTTTCTGATTTCCTAAGAATTTAAATTTTTTGACATACGGTCATTTTTTATAGTCCTTTTAATTTATTTTAGGTGAGTGGTGATGTCCCCTCTTCTACTGCTGGTTTTTGTAATATGATTCTTCTTTTTTAAACTTCATTTATTTTCTTGGTTGTTTTATATTCTCCATTTCATTGATTTCCATCCTAATCTTTAGTATTTTATTTCTTATACCTTGCTTTAGGTTTTGTTTTCTCTTCTTTTTCCAGTGTTTTAAGATGAAAATCAGATAAGTAATTTCATATCTTTCTTCTTTTTAAATACAGGCACCTACAGCTAAATTTTTGGTAAACATTGCTTTAGTTGCATCCCATAAGTTTTGCTATGTCATGTCTTTATTTTCATTAATCTAAAAGTATTTTCAAGCTTCCCTTGTGATATCATCCTGATCCATCAGTTATTTAGGAGTGTGTTTATTAATCCCACATAATTTTTAATTTCCCAAACTTCTTTATGTTATGGATTTCTGATTTCATTCCACTGTGGTCAGAGAGTATACTTTGTATAATTTCAATCCTTTAAATTTACTGAGGCTGGTTTTATGTCCTAGCATATCTCCAGGCATAAAGAGTTCCAATTAATGAAATCTCAATACATAAACCTAATTCTCTTTTTAAAATATAATCTGCTATCTCCTCAAATTAATAGGTACATTTAGAGCAATGGCACAATTGTAATTTTGTGATTGCCTTAAATCTTTCCAAATGATTTTCTAAATATAATTTCCCTAAAATCCATGGAAAATTAAGCAAGTAAAAACACTCAATAAAGTTGGGGGGGGGTGGGATGACTGCCATAACTTAAAAACATCAAAAATCTATAACAAAAAAAAGCATTTTCATCCTAACATGATACTTAGTAGATGGGATCATAATTTTTTTAAAAAATCCAATAATACATAAGAATTTAATAAAGGTTAAGGGCAAGAATTCAAACTGGAGCATTTGTTTATTCAGAGAAAAATAGTTTTCTATTTCACAGCATGTACTAAAATGCCATTTCATAGTGTTGAATTTTTTTTTAAAAAAAGAGGAAGTTTTTTTCTTAACTCAGGTTTTGATGAATCACTAGGAATAATAAGTATTCTGGATAATGTTCCATAGGCACTTGCAAATATGTATTCTATTGTTATTGGGTGGGGTGTTCTATAGATGTCTGTTAGTTATAGTTGTTTTATAGTTTTGATCTTCTGCTTATTTGTTCTACCCATTACTAAAAGTGAGATATTGAAGTATTCAAATATTACTGTTGAATTGTCTATTTCTTTTTTCAATTCTGTCAGGTTTTTCTTCATGTATCTTGGGGCTCTGTTGTAAGATGCATATATGTTTACAACCATTATGGCTTCCTGATGAATTGACTTTTTTATTATTATAAAATGTCCTTCTTTATCCTCAATTACTTTTTATTGTTTTAAAGTCTATTTGGTCTAATATTAGTATAGGCACTCCAGCTTTCTCATGGTTGCTGTTTGAATGATATATACTTTTATAACCTATTATATTAAAACTATTTGTATTTTTTGAATTTATAGTATGTGTCCTATAGACAGCATATTGTTGGATCTTGTTTTGTTATCCATTATGACAGTTTCTGGCTTTTGAATGAATTGTTTAGTTTATTTACATTTAACGTTATTATTCAAATTAGTTGGATTTATATCTGCCAGTTTACTTTTGTTCTCTATGTATTGCACGTTTTTTTGGATCCTCTCTACCACCTTTACTGCTTTCTCTTGCATTAAGTGAATTAACATTTTGCATTAATTGAATTAACACTTTAAATTCTTTTTCACAGGTTTTTGTTTTGTATTTTGTTGTCTTTTTTTTTTTTTTTTTTTTTACTTATTTTCTTAGTAGTTCTTCTAGGGCTTATTATATACACCTTAAAGTATGAGAATGTACTTCAGATCATACTAACTCAGTTCCAGTATGATATATAAATGTTTTTCCTAAATATCTCTATTTAAACTTTTTTTGTGTACTATTATTTTTGTAATAAATTTTAAATCTAAGCATGTTCTTCCCCACATTCTGTTTTAAAGAGTCGGGTCCTTTGGGGAGAGCTTAGAGCTCTCTGTTCTTATGGTCTTCTCTCTCTCTGGGCAATTATTCTGAGTCACTGCTGTAAAACAGGGGCTGGGATAGTGACCCACTTCTTTCAAATGGTACTCCTTCATCATGAGCAAAGTAGTAGGGCAGGGCAGCAGCCTCTGGTCTTCTCAGCTTGCCTCTCCCAGTATGTAACTTCCACCCCACAAGCAAGACTGGACAAGGACAGTTAGGTCCCCAGTAGTTTTGGGCTGCCATGACTAGTGCAGAGCTTTCACTCTGTGAGTGAGAGATGGCTAGGGGACATGAAACCCAGACCTCTCAGCTGCTCTTTCTGGAAATAGAGCTTCTGCAACATGAAGCTGGGAGGAGAATAAGATATCTCTCAAAGAGTAGCATAGCCCTCAACTGGGAGCTGGGGAAAGAGGAAGACCTGGGTTGTTGGCTGCACCCACTTGGAAAGGACATTCCATCCTGCTGAACTGGGAGTGTGAAGGGAAACCTAAAGTATGAATGTACTTCATTCAAGTATGTTTATAAATATATGCCCTTAGGACAATTTCCAAAATTTAAAATTTTTCTTTTCTAGTAATTTTCACTAGTTATGGTTGTTTTATTGAGCAGAAGATTTATAAAGTTTATCACTCCACCATTCGAGAAGTCATCTTTCATTCATCTTAAATAGTTGTTTGAACTTCAAAAAGTTGTGATTAGTATAGCATGAAATTTATATTACAAACCCATTTAAAGTATGCTGTCTTCCTCACTTTCTCCTTCACTCTCATGCCATTCACTTGATCAAAGAATTAAGGTGAAAGAAACAGAAAAATCAATGATGTTGATTTTATGCAATACCTTAGGATCCACTGGGTCATTGGCTTACAGGAGTTTACAAGTAACTTTTGGGATATGCATAGCCTGTCTTATTTCACATAAGACCAAAAATTCAGCTGCATTTTCCTTCCAAATTTTTTGTCTTAAGTTTAATTTTAAGTACATTTGTAGTGATGTGCTTCATTCTAAGCTTCTCCTTTAGGGAGCATTAGGTATGCCACATATGTTCCACAAATACACTCAGAAATGTTATGTCATTGTAATGATCTAAGTGGTGTGGCATCAGCTCTAACACATTGAGCCACATCTATTGGGAACTAGGCTTCAAGTCTTAACCAATTACTTGATATCGCCCTGTACTTACTGAATATTTGACAAAATCCAGTTTTGCCAACAGTTTAAACACTTTATAGCAAAGCTTTTATTGTTCTTCACATTTTGCTTGCATTAGAAACAGAACAGCGAGCATCCTTGCAGCACTTCTGTCCTTCTGATTACTACTGCAGTTATATAAGTCCTAGCCAACTCACCCATCTGAAAACTGAATGAGTATACACCATCCTATCATATTAGTCATGACTAAAATTATAACAATGTGGCAGCCAAGGACTGGCCCTAGTACTTGATCTCCTGTGCCTTTTAGTTGATTAGAAAACCATTGATAAATCACTAGGAATAACATTTTAATGAGTTGTGCACTCTCTTTGCAGTTGTATGATATAAACTTAATTTTCAGGGATTCTGAGTAAATCTATCCAACAACACTCAGCATTACCAAAAATGTGGGGATTCCACAGGCAGCTGATCCAAGAAAATGTCTTTTAAACATTGCAATCTAAACATGACTTTGTGTTTAAAAATGATATTAATTAAGAACATGGGTTTCTCCTTGTGGGGTTCCACTCTCACTCAAAGGTCAGGATGAGAATGGTAATCAATTTAATCTACAGAAAAAAAAGATGAAATTTATATTAGATAATTAAGGTAGACTATAGATGATATATAGGGTTAATTTTGAGCCAGTCCCAACAGCTTATTAACAACTTCCTAGAATACTATGTTAACAATGATTCTTAGACTATATCTGGACTGTGGGAAAGAATGTTGCATGATTTGAAGGGTCTACCAGGAACTTAGGAAAGAAGAGGAGCAGTACTCATGCCATCCATGTGCTGTCAACACATAATTTTGTCACATAATTTTGCAAAATAAGAGAAGGCACACAATCCCAAGACCTGCCCCCCCCCCCACAAGAGGAAACAAGAGGAGTGGGGTGGGCATGTCACAATAAAAGTCCTGAGAAACCCCCAAAATTTCTAGCTGTGCTTAATGGTGAAGGTTATTCTCTCCTGAAACCAGCCAGTAAAGAATGAAGGAGAAGGATCCTTCTTCAAATAAAAAGACAGCAATGCAAGACTTCAGGGAACATTAAGAGTCAAGGAAATACATCACTGCTGTGGATTCATTGAATTGTGGCCTCCAAAGTCCTTATTTTAGAAGCTTAATTTCCACTGTAATTGTTGAGAGCAGGAAATCTTATTATGGTAATTGAAAGGTGGGGCCTTGAAGAGGTAATTAAGTTGATGATTTAATGATGGTTAAGGGTGTGGTTCAAGGGCATTAAAATGGAGAGCATATGAGAGTTTCTCTTTCTCTCTGCTTCACCATTTTCTGCCATGTGAGACCCCTGCATTGCTGTAAAGCCACCACCAAAGAAGACCCTCACCAGATGTGTTCTCTGGACTTTGGACTTCCAGCCTCTAAAACTGTAAGAAATAAATGTCATGTTTTTGTAAATCATCCAATTCCAGGTACTTTGTTATAAACAGAAAGGGACTAATACAGAAAATTGGTACCAGAGAAGAGGCGTGTTGCTTATAACAGATACTTGAAAATGTGGAAGTGCCTTTGGAACAGGGTAAAGGCAAAGGCTGGAATAATTTGAAGGAGCAGTCTAGAAAAAGTCTACATACTGGTGGGAGTTTAGTAGACAAGAAAACCGGGGAAAGTTTGGAAGATCTTAAACACTGCTTAAATGGTGGTGAGCAGAATGTTGATAGAAATATTGTCAGCAAAGGCCATACTGAGATCTCAGATGTAAATGAGAAGGGACTTATTGGAAACTGGAGTAAAGATCACCCTTGCTATGAACTGGCAAGGAACGGGGTTGTATTCTATTCATGCCCAAAAGTTTTATGGAATATGGAACTTAAATGTGTTGTCTCACAGTATTTGGTGGAAGAAATTTCTAAGCATCAAAACATTCAGGAAGCTGAATAGCTACTTTTAATAGCCTATGCTGAGTTATGATGGCAAAGGCAGTATATAAAGCCAGAATTTAAAAGGGAAGCCAAGCACAAATATTTAGAAAATTTGTAGCCTGGCCATGTGGTAAAGAAGCAGAGAGCATTTTTCAGGAGTAAAAAATGCAATGGTGTAGCTCAGCGACCATTTGCTAAGGAGATTAGCACAGAAGAAAGTTATTATCAAGAGAAAGGAAAAGAGACCTTGAAGGCATTTCAGAAATCTTGGAGGTTGTGTCTTCCATTACAGACCCAGAGACCAAGGGAGACAGAATGGTCTTGAGGAACAGACCTGAGGTGCCCTCCACAGGTTTGCTGCCCAGGCCCACCTCAGGATGCTCCTCCCCACACCTACACTCTGGCTGTTGTGGCTACTCCAGCCATGGCTAAATTGGCTCCATGTGTGGGTGGAACAACAGCTTTGGAAGCTATAAGCTGGAAGCTTGGTGGTGTACACATGGTATTAAGTCTGCAGGCTGGCAGAATGCCAGACCTGTGGAGGCTTGAAGCCTCCACCTGATTACAATGGTGTATGGAAAAGCCTATGGACCCAGGAAGAGATCTGTCACAGGAGTGGAGTTACTGCACACAGCCTTCATTAGCGCAATGCCAAGCAGAAATGTGGGGTCAGAGTTGCAGCAGAGAAACCCTATCAATGCAATGCCTAGTGGAGCCATGAGAGCAGGGATACCATGGGGATTCAGAACTGTGGAGCTACTAACATGCAACACCAGCCTGCAAGAGCTAAAGCATCATCTGAGACCAGGAAAGCCATAGAAGTGGAGCTACCTGAGGACTTGGAGACCCAACCCCCACATCAAAATGCAGAGGACATCAAACATGGAGTCAGGATACATGATTCACCAGCTGTAAGATTTAATGTCTGATCTCCTGGGTTTCATACTTGTTTCAGACCTGTTACCACATTCTTTTGGCCTATTTCTCCCTTTTTGAATGGGATATGTACCCTATGTTTGTCCCACAATTGTACCTTGGAAATAGATCATTTGCTTTGATTTCACAGATGGAACTTTGGACTTTGGAACTTTTGAGTTAAAAAAAGTTAAGACTTTGGGGATGGGATGAATGTATTCACCTGTGAGGACATGAATTTGGGGGGCTGGGGGTGGAATGCTGTAGAATGATTGAATTGCATCCCCCAAGGTCCATATTTTAGAAGCCTAATTCCCACTGTAACTGCTGTGGGTGGGAAATACTATCATGGTAATTGAAAGGTGGGGCCTTTAAGAGGTAATTAAGTTGATGGATGAATGGTGGTCATGAGCATGGTTCTGAGGGCTTTAAAAAGGAGAGCACATGTGATACTCTCTCTCTCTGCTCCAAACTTTTCTGCATGTGAGACCCCTGCATTGCTGTAAAGCCACCACTGAAGAAGACCCTCACCAGATGTGTTCCCTGGACTTTGGACTTGCCAGCCTCTGAAACTGTAAGCAATAAATTTCATTTTCTTATAAATCACCCAGTTCTATTGTTTTAAGCAATAGAAATGGGCTAATATAACCACCAAAGGAACAAAATAAAGCTCAGTGGATGACTGCAAAGAAATGGAGATGTAGAAATTACCAGGCAAAGAATTTAAAATAATCAACTTAAAGATTTTCAGTGAATTATGAGAGAACACAGACAACCAAATGAAATCAGGAAAACAATACATTAAACAAGTTTAAATGAAAAATTCAACAAAGATATAAAAACCATAAAAAAATAACACAACAGAAATTCTAGAACTAAAGAAAACAATGATTAAACTAAAAAATTCAAAAGAGAGCTTCAATGGCAGACTTGATCAAGCAGAAGAAAGAATCGAAGATAGGCCATTTGAAATTATACAGTCAGAAGAAGAAAAAGAACAAAAGAATGAAAAAGAATGAAGAAAGTCTGCATGCCTTATGGAATACCATCAAACAAAATAATATAAGCATCATGGCAGTGCCAGAAGGAACAAAGAAAGAAAATTAATTTAAGAAAAGATGGCAAAAATTCCTAAACCTGGTGAGAGAAATTAGGATCCATATCTATGATGCCCAAAGAAACATAAATAGGCTGAATATCATGAGATATTCACCAAAAGACATTACAATGGAAAAGAGAAAAAAAAGTCAAAGGTGAAGAGAAAATTTTGATAGCAACAATAGAAAGTGGTTATTTACATACAAGAGAATCTCCAGAGGATTATCAGCAGCTTTCTCAGCAGAAATCTTACAGGCCAAGAAAGTGTAGGATGATACATTTAAAGAGCTGAAAGGAAAAAAAAAACAAACTAAAAAACCCTACCAATCAATAATGATTTACCTGAAAAATAAAGAAATAAATACTTTCCAGGCAGACAAAGGCTAAGGGAATTCATTACCACTAGACCTGCTGTACAAGAAATGCTAAAAGAAGTTCTTCAAGTTGAAATAAAAGAAAACTAAATAGTGATATGAAAACATACCAATAGTATAAAATTATAAAACTTACTGGTAATGGTAAGGTAAGTATATAGTCATATTTGGAAAACTCTAATACTATAATGATGGTGCATAAATCAATTTTAATGCTAGTATAAAAGTTGAGACAAAAGTATCAAAAATAACTATAGCTAAAATAATTTTTAATGGAGACACATTATAAAAAGATGTAAATAATGATTTTGATAACTTAAAATGGGGGTAGATGTAAAAGTTAAAATAGTCTGTTACTATTATGAGATGTTTTATGTAAGTCTCATGGTAATCAAAGAGAAAAAATGCAGAAGGTACACAAAAGATAAAGAGAAAGGAATCAAAACATAACACTACAAAAAATTATAAAATAAAAAGGAAGACAGCAAAAGAGGAAGAAAGGAATAAAAGAGCTACAAAAAAGTTGGAATATGCTAGCAATACTACATCCTTAACTACCAGTACTTTAAATATAAATTGAGGAGTGACCTGTGACTAAAGACTGAGGCAGAAACCCCCATGAAGTCCTCTCCCTGTCCAAAAAGAAGGCAGAGGACAACCTGTGCCCTAGAACCCAGGAGGAAGGCCACAGGCAGTCTCTCCACACCCGAACAGAAGGCAGGAGTGTGCCACAAACACTGCTTCCATGTAGGTGGTCCATCACAGCCACTGCCACAGCTACCACCATTGTGGGATGGCTCACTGACACAGTAGCAGCCAGGACCACCCTGCGGGCAACCCACCACAAACTTGACTGCATTTACACAGGAAGAATCACCAGCAGAGCCTGCAAAAAAAAGGAAGTCTTTCTCCTCGAAGACCACTCCAGAGTAATAGAAGAAAAAACTTCTCTACCAGATGACCAGACATCAAAGTAGAGATACTAGAAATATGAACAAACATGAAAATGTGGCACCACTAAAGGAATACAGTAATTCTCAATACCAGATCCCATACGGCAGTACACACTTGAAATGAGTGAAAAGGAATTCTGAGCAACAATCTTAAGAAAACTCAAGAGATAAGAGAAGACTCAATTAGAGAACTCAATGAAATGAGAAAAAATATCCTGGATATGAAGGAGGAAATTTGCAAAGAGATTAATACCTTAGGAAAGGATGTAACAGAACTCCTGGTTCTGAAGGATTCATTCAATGATATAAAAAATACAACTGAGAGCTTAAGCAGCAGGTTAAAACAAGCAGAAGAAAGAATCTCAGATCTTGAAAATCTTTCAAAAAACCCAGGAGGACAAAAAAAAAGGGAAAAAGAATATTAAAAAATTAAGAAAATCAAAGAGAGTTAGCAGACAATATTAAGCACACAAACAACCAAATCATGGGTGTTCCAGAAGGGGAGGTAAAAGGAAAAGGCATTGAAAACCTAGTCAATGAAATAATAAAGGAAAACTTCTCAGGTATAGGGAAAGACCAAAACCTTCAGATCCAGGAAGATCAAAGATTACCAATTAGATTCAATCCAAAAAGATCCTCTCCAAAACATATTATAGTCAAATTGGCAAAACTCAAAGACAAAGAGAGAATCCTAAAAGCAACAAAAGCAAAGTGTCAGGTCATATATAAGGGAGCCCCCATCAGACAAACAGCAGACTTCCCAACTGAAACTTTACAGGCCAGTGGAAAATGGGATGATATATTCAAAATACTAAAACAAACAAAAAAAATGGCAACTGAGAATACTATACCCAGCAAATCTATACTTCAGAAATGAGGGAGAAATAGTGTATTTCCCCAGGAAACAGAAACTGTGGGAGTTCACCACCACATGGCAAGCCCTACAAGAAATTCTCAAGGGAGTCCTGCATCTGTAATCTCAAAAATGATAATCACTATAACAAATACACAGAAAAAACAATACCCACTGGTAAAACAAAAACACGAATGAGAAAGAGAAAGAAACTAAATCTTATCACCTAAAAAATATAACAAACATTGAAGAAAAACAATAAATGGGGAAGAAAGGAACAAAAGATATTTAAAACATCTAGTCAAAAAGTGATAAAATGCCAGGAGTAAGACAGTTCCTATCAATAAAAACCCTTAAAATCAGTGGATTAAACTCCCCATTCAAAGGACACAGACTGACTGATTGGATTAAAAAGCTAGACCCACCTCTATGCTGTTTTCAAGAGACTCACCTTACCTATAAAAACACACACCATCTAAAAGTGAAGGTATGGAAAAAGATATACCACCCAACCGGAAACCAAAAACAAGCAGGAATAGCTATTCTTCTATTGGATAAAACTGACTTCAAACCAAAACTCATAAAAAGAGACAAAGTCACTGTATAGTAATAAAGGGATCTATCCAACAAGAAGACATAACCGTAAATAGGTATGCACCCAGCACCAGAACACCCAGATACACAAACAGAAGACACTATTAGACCTAGAGAAAGACATGGACCTCAATATAGTAATAGTGGAGGACCTGACCACTTCTCTTTCAGCATAGGAAAGATATTCTAGGCAACAAATCAACAGAGAAACACAGGATTTAAACTACATTTTAGACCAACTGTACTTGGCAGATATCTACAGAACATTTCATCCAACAACTATAGAATATACATTCTTCTCATCAGCACATGGAACATTCTCCAGGATAGACCACATGTTATGCCACAAATCAAGTCACACCAAATTTTAAAAAGTCAAATTTTTCCAAGTATCTTATCAGACCACAATAAATAAAAAATGGAAATCAATAAGAAGCAAAACTCTGGAAAATCTGCAAACACATGGAAATTAAACAGCAGGCTCCTGAATGACCTATGGGTCCAAGAAGAAATTAAACAGGAAATAAAAAAATTACTTGCAACTGTCGAAAATAAAGACACATCACACCAAAACCTGTGAGATACTCCAAAAGTGGTACTAAGAGGGAAGTTTATTGCAGTAAACACATCAAAAGAATAGAAAGACTTCAAATAAACAACATAATGCTACATCTCAAAGAACTAGAAAAACAAGAACAATCCAATCCTAAAAGTAATAGATGGAAAGAAATAATTAAGATCAGAGAAGAACTAAATGAAATAGAAACCAAAAAAATGATGCAAAAGATCAATGAAAAAAAATTGTTTATTCAAGAAGATAAACAAAATATACAAACCATTAGCTAAGTTAACAAAAAAACAAAAAAAGAAGAGAGGAAACCCAAATAACAAAAATCAGATATAAAAAAGGAGACACTACTCATACCACAGAAATAAAAGAATATTGGAGACTACTATAAACAACTAATACACCAACATATTTGAAAACGTGGAGGAAACAGATAAATTTCTGGACACATACATACAAACAAGACTGAATCAAGAAGGCTTAGAAAACCTGAAAAGACCAATAACAAGCAACAAGTTTGAAGGAGTAATAAGAAGTTTCCCTCAAAGAAAAGCCCAGGACCAGATGATTTTACTGCTGAATTCTACCAAACTTTTAAGGAGGAATTAATAACAATTCTCTTCAAGTCATTCCGAAAAATTGAAACAGAGGCCATTCTCCCAAACTTTTTCTATGAGGACAGCATCACCATGATACCAAAACCAGACAAAGATACAGCAAAAAAATAAAAATAAAGATCAATATATCTGATGAACATAGATGAAAAAAATCCTAAATAAAATATTAGCAATCATAATACAGCAACACATCAAAAAAATATACACCATGAGCAAGTGGGATTCATCCCAGGGAGGCAAGGAAGGTTCACCATATGCAAGTCAATAAATGTGATACATCACATCAACAAATTCAAGGAGAGAAACCATATGATTATCTCAATAGATGCAGAAAAAGCATTTGACAAAATGCAGCATCCCTTCTTGATAGAGATTCTCAGCAAATTAGATATAAAAGGAAAGTATCTCAACACAGTAAAAGCTGTAAATGACAACCCTACCACCAATATCATCCGGAATGGGGAAAAGCTGACAGCTGAAAGCCTTAAGAACAGGAACAAGTCAAGGACGCCCACACTCACTACTCCTACTAACGTAATATTGTAAGTACTAGCTGGAGCAATCATGCAAGTGAAAGAAAGTGCATCCAGGTTGGAAAAGATGAAGTCAAACTGTCCCTGTTTGCAGATGACCTGATCCTATATATAAAAAAACCTAAAAACTCCACCAAAAAACTCCTAGAGCTTATAAACAATTTCAGTAACATTGCAGGATACAAAATCATATGCAAAAATCAGCAGCATTTTTACACTCCAATAATAAACTAGCTAAAAAAGAAATCAATAGAGCAAGCCCATTTACAACAATCACCAAGAAAACAAAAACAATGACAACAAAAAATCTAGGAATCAATTTAATCAATATGTGAAAGATCTCTACAATGAGAACTGCAAAACACTACTTAAAGAAATTAAAGAATACACAAAAAGGTAGAAAGACATTCCATGCTCTTGCACTGTAAGAATTAACATTGTGAAAATGTCCATACTACCCAAAGTGATCTACAGATTCGATGCAATCCCCATCAAGATACTAATGGTGTTCTCCACAGAAACAGAAAAAACAATCCTAACATTCACGTGGAACAACAAAAGATTCTGAATAGCCAAAGCAATCCTGACCAAAACTAAATAATAAATAAAGCTGGAGGCATAACTCTACCCAACTTCAAATTATATTACAAAGCTACAGTAACCAAAACAGCATGATACTGGCATAAAAACAGACACTCAGACAAATGGAACAGAATAGAGAAAACAGAAATCAAAGATCAACTGATCTTTGAAAAAGGCAACAAGAATATACAATTAGGAAAAGACTGCATCTTCAATAAATGTTGCTGGGATAATTGAATATCCATATGCAGAAGAATGAGACTAGACATGTACCTCTCATCACATACCAAAATCATCTCAAAATGGATTAAAGACTTAAGTATAAGACCCCAAAACATAAAGCTACCCAAAGAATACAGGGGGAACTTCAGGAAGTAGGACTGGGAAAAGACTTTATGAATAAGACCCCAAAATCACAGGCAGCAAAAGAAAAAATAAACAAATGGGACTATATCAAACTAAAAGTTTCTGCAGAGCACAGGAAACAATCAACAGAATGAAAAAGACAACTTACAGAATGGTAAAAAATATTTGCAAACTATACATCCAACAAGGGATTAATTTCCAGAATATACAAGAAACTCAAACAACCTCACAGTAAAAAATAAAAGGAATCCAATTAAAAATGGGTCAAGGAGCTGAACAGACATTTTTCAAAGAAGACATACAAATGGCAAATAGGCACATGAAAAAAATGCTCAATGTCACTAATCAAAACGGAAATGCAAGTCAAACCACATTGAGATATCATCTCACACCAGTTAGACTGAAGAGTATCAAGACAGAAAATAACAAATGCTTTCAAGGATGTGGAGAAAGGAGAACTCTTCTACACTGTTAGTGGGCTGCAAAATAGTACAGCCATTGTGGAAAACAGTATGGAGGTTTCTCAAACACTGCAGATAAAACTATCACATGATCCAGCAACCCCACTTCTGGGTTCATATCCAAAAGAATGGTAATAATCACGTCGAAGGGATATTTGCACTCCATGTTCATCTTAGCTCTATTTACAATAGCCAAGATATGGAACCAACCTAAATGTCCATTGACAGATGACTGGATAAGGAAAATGTGGTATATGCACACAATGGAATACTACTCGGCCACAGAAAAAGAACGAAATTCTGCCATTCACAGCAACATGGACAAGCTTGGAGAAAACTGTGTTAAGTGAAATTAGCCACACACAGAAAGATAAACACCACGTGTCTTCACTCATAAGTAGGAACTAAGAATGATGGAAAGAAAGAAAAAAAGAATGGAAAGAAGGAAGGAGAGAGAAAGAAAGAGAGAGAGAGAGAAAGAGACAGAGAAAAGACCACAATATATTTTTAACTTTCAGAAAGAAAGAACAGCTCTATAGTTACTAGAGGTAGGAAAGCATGTGTGTGTTGGGGGGGAGAGGGGGTGATTAGGGAGAAATTGGATAAGAGATGCAAGGAATAATTATGATCTGTAATAATAAACATGCTCATAATATTGATTTGATCATCACACATTGTACACAATGCTCACAGTCAACACTGTACTCCCAAAAATGTATAAGAAATTATGCTTTAATAAAAAAATACATTTAAAAATTGAATAAATTCTCTAATCAAAAGACAGAGTGGGTAAGTTGATAAAAAACAAGATATTCAACAATATGCTGCCCGTGAGAGACTTACTTTAGCTTTAAGGACACACTTAGTCTGAAAGTGAATAGATGGAAAAATAAATTCCAAGCAAATAGTTACCAAAAGAGAGGAGGGATGGCTATTCTTATATTAGACAAAATAGACTTTCTGTGAAAAGAGACAAAATAGACTTTCTGTCATTATATAATGGTAAAGGAACCAATTTATCAAGAGGATATAACAAGTATAAATACGAGTATAGGAGGGTACTCCAAAAAGTTCTTGGAAATATTTATATTATCTTTTAATTCTATTTTTCCATGAACTTTTTGAAGTACCCTCATGTATGCACCCAGTATTGGAGCACTTTAATATATAAAGCAAATATTAATAAATCTGAAGACAAAAATAGACTGCAATGAAATAATTGTAGGGAACTTTAAAACCCCATTTTCAATAATGAACAGGTCATCTACACAGAGAATTAATAAAACAGCAGACTTAAACACTGTATAACCAAAGAACCTAGAAGTCGTAGACAGAACATTTCATCAAACAACAACAGAATACACATTTTTCTCAAACTCTAATAGAACATTCTCTAAGATAGATCACATGTTAGGACAAAAAAATCTTAACAAACTTAAAAAGATTGAAATCATATTATCTTTTCCATCCACAATGGTATGAAATTAGAAATTGCTAATGTACAAAATTGGAAAATTTACAAATATGACCTAGCAATCCCACTTCTGGATATATTTCCAGAGGAACTGATATCAGGATCTTGAAGAGATATCTGTACTCCTGTTTTCTTTGCAGGGTTATTCACAATAGTCAAAATATGAAAACAACCTAATGCCCATTGATGGATGAATGGATTAAGAAATTATGGCATATCCATACAATAGAACATTATTTAGCCTTAAAAAAGAAGGAAATCCTGCCATTTGTGACAATAGGAATGGAAATGGAGGACATTATGCCATACACAGCAAGACAAATTCTGTATGATCTCACTTACATGTGGAATCTAAAATAGTCAAGCTCAAAAAAGCAGAAAGTAGAATAGTGGTTATCAGGGTTATCAGGGGCTTGGGGCAGGGGGGAACGTTGATGTTGACCAAGGGGTACAAAGGTTCAGTTATGGAAGATGAATAAGTCCCAGAGATTTAATATACAGCACGGTGACTACAGGTAACAGTACTGTACTGTATACACGAAATATGCTAAGAGGGCAGATCCTAAGTGTTCTCACCCCCAAAAGAACACAAAAGGGAAAAAGGTAACTAAATGAGGTAATGAATATGTTAATTAGCTTGACTGTGGTGAGTACAAGGTATATGAACATCAAATCATCAAATTGTACACCTTAATGTATATAATTTTTACATAGTGGACCATGCAGATGGTCCATCAGCCACTGGAGTGCATTCACACAAGGAGAGTCACCAGCAGAGACAAAGAAAAGAACATGATGTCTCTCTCCACAAAACCAATTTCAGAGTGACAGAAGAAGCATCTGCTCTATGATAATATTGGGGGACCTTATCACACCTCTCAGCATTGGACAGATCATCTAGGCAACAAATTAACAGAGTAACCATTCTTTCAGAAGGAGAGAAGAAAACTAGGGCAATTAGAGGGGGGAGGGGAGGGAATGGGGGATGGGGAGAGATTGGACTAGGGGCACAAAAAATAATTATGATTTGTAACAATATATATGATAGTAATATTAATTTGATCAACATATCTCAATGTTCAACCACCAAAATATGTATAATCGATATTGACTCAATAAATAAAATAAAAATTTTTTAGAAAGTATATAATTTTTAAATAGTGAATAAAATTAATTAAGCAATAGCTGGGGGCAGGGACAGTGACCCACTCCATATTAGTATAAAGTGGTCAATTTAGGGCAGAATTTTTATTTATTTGAAAGAATCTGTAAATTAGTGTCATTTTCCAGACTCTAAAGACACAAAAGTTCTCATACTTTTAGTCCATTTCTGTCAAGCTCATATAAATCCTCTTTTCCACTTTCCTTAGAGTTCAGCACTTTAGTAACAAAAGCGTTTTGAAGCCAACATATCAGTTTCTGTAGTTATTCTGATTTAAAAGCAGGTGAGAGCACACAAATGGCTAAAGTTTTACTTTATAGAGTCTTAGAACAGGCCAATGTTTCTTGCCTCATGAATCTTCCAATTTAATGTGATCTAAATCAGTACTACTCAAAATGTGGTCCATGGACCAGAGCTGATTCATTGACTTCTACTGATCTGTGAAAAGTATAAAAATTGAGAATAAGTGCTTATAAGAATTATAAACATTTATAGAACTTTGACAAAGAAACTCTATGTCTACTGAATCTAATAATAATAAATTTGGAATCGATTTTGGCATATCTTTGTTTTTTTCATTTTTATACTGGTTCATTTTTACTGTACTTTGTGAAAACATCAGTCCAGCTGCTTCTGGTCAAGATGGTGAAATAGACAGTCCCCAGCATCACTCTATCCCATAAATCAACCAATTTAAAATGATCAAAAAGCAACGGCAGCCAAGCTGCGGCTGCTAGAGCTCAGCGGAAAAGGAGGGGAGACGTGTGAAGTCCATGAAGGCGGGAGAAGCCACGATGAGAGAAAGAAAAGCTCGCTTCTACCATTTCAAATCCTGGCCCCTTCAAGGCTGGACCTGGTGAGCATGCAGAGCAGGAGCTGACAAAAGCCACAGCTGTGCCCTTCATATAAAGCTGCTTGGAGGCGGCAGGGGAGAAGAGGACCTTGGTGGCTCTCAGGCCAGCAAGACCACTAACAGGGTTCCCATGGACCCACATAGCATTGAGGAGCCACAGCAACTGAAAAAAGGAGGACGCTCAGAGGCCAAATGTAAAAACAGATGGAGCCGGTGACCGACCCCTCCTCCTGCAATCAGGCCAGAAGCATGCCAAATACACCACTTACATGTGACTACAGCCACCACAATAGCCAGGGCTGCGGCAAAAGCAGCTAGACACTACCACCACCATGCAGATGGCCTGCCAGCCACTCGAGTGCATTGATACAAGAAGAGTCACCGGTGGAGACCAAAGAAAAAAAGAGGATGTCTTCCTCCATAAAGCCCATCCCACAGTGCTAGAAGAAGCATCTGCTCTACGATAATAGTGGGGGACCTGAACACCCCTCTCTCAGCATTGGACAGATCATCTAGGCAACAAATCAACAGAGTAACCCTTACTCTTTCAGAAGGAGAGAAGAAATCTAGGGTTATCAGAAGTGGGAGGGGGAGAGATTTGATAAGGGGCATAAAGAATAAGTATGACTTATAATAATATATATGCTAATAATATTGATTTAATCAACACACATCAATGCTGAACCCCCAAAATATGTATAACCAATAGATTCAATAAAAATAAATAAATTAATTAAAAACATCAGTCCATGATAGGTTGAAAATAAAATCAGTGCTTTGCCACAGATAGTTGGAGACAATGGTGCACTTGTCTACTCCCTCTTCTGCCTTCCCACCTCTTCTCATGTAAAGAATGACGAAGAAGAATAAATGTAAAGTTTCTCATTTACATTTCCCATAAAATATAATTTTATGCTCTGTGTTAGTTTTGTATTGCTGTGTAACAAATTACCTAAAGCTTTGCAGCTTAAGCTAATACCCACTTATTAGCCCATCAGTCTGTAAGTCAGAAGTCTGGCATGGCATGGCTGGGTTCTCTGCTCAGGGTGTCATATGGCTAAAGTCATGTTGGTTGGGCTGAGCTCCTGTCTGGAAACTCTAAGAAAAAGCCCACTCCCAAGCTCATTGTTGTCAGCAGAACCTAGTTCCTTGCAGTGCCAGGAGCTCCCCATCTCCTTGCTGACTGTCAGCCAGAGACTGCTCTCAGCTCCTAGACACCACCCACAATTTTCTTGCCACTTGGCCCCCTTCACCTTTAGACTGGAACAGTGCATTGATACTTCTCCTGCTTCAAGTCCCTGACTTTGTGACCAGCCAGAAAAAAGGGGCCCTGTGGTTAGGTCAGGTCCACATGGGTGATATCCCTACCTTAAAGTCAACTGTGTCATGTAACATAATTTCATCACAGAGTAAAATTCTTCATATTTACCATCCCAGGGATTACACAGCCATACACACCATGAAGAGTTGAGAAAGATCATTTTAGAATTCTGCCTATCCCATGCTCTGTTAAATTTCATATCCAAACTTGTAATTGTTTTCTTTGAATTCTGACCAACGAAGACTCTTTACTTTTAGATAACATTCTTTACATAAATCTATTCCTTGTTTGGAGGGAGTCTGTCTTTGTGCAAAACAGGTTAAAATTGGTTAACTTCAATGACCAATATGATATTCACTAAATACCTCCTGTTAAAAAAAAATAGCAACTGCACCTGGGTATCATATTTTATTGATTTATTGATGTTTGATTTCAATGTCTCAAATTTCACAGGAAGGAAGTAAAATAAAAATTGCTTTCTTTAAAAATTCATTTTTGTAAATTTTAAATATTCTTTTTTAAAAAGTTTCCCCTTAAGCATTATTTCAAAGGAATGCCTGTGGCTTTTGCTAACTTGTTATAGATTCATCCTTTTATAACATAAACTAAGGACTGTGTGATAAAGCATTCCAGTTAGATATATAAACAGATATATTATAGATAACTTAAGTAATGCTTTTCTCTCCTGTGAATACAATTTATGTCATTTAAAAGCTGGAATCAAAGGAAGCTTATTTTTAGAGGTATTTAGAGTTGGGAGATGTGGCAAGCAATAGCAACACTAGCTAATTAAATCAAATACCATTCATGGTCTCTGTTAGCATTTTAGGGTTCAAGATGAAACAACATGGAAAAAGTGTATGATCCCTTGATAAGTATAACTTGCAACAAGTTGGCAAACTGGTAGGAATTAAAAGCCAAAAATAGCAGTTTTGCTGTGTAATTTTTCTTTTTGTGCAATGACTTTATAGCTCCACATCCCAGCTTGCATTACTCATTTTGTAGAATAAAGAGAAAACTATATTTTTTAAAAACTTACTTTAAATAAATTACTCCACCAAATTGACCAGTTCAAAGAAAATATTCCGTGGTCTGATGGTGTTTTGAGGTTCTATACAAGAAAAAGAGAACCAAATATTTTTTGACGTTGAGAATAACAAAGCCAAATATAAAGTAATAATTGCAGCACCTCTTACTATCACAGCTGTTTTAATTAAGCCCAAAATACCAAAGGTAGTAACTTGTTTCTAAATTCTAGTTTAACTAACATTTTTTATCATTTTTCCATGTTTATATTTCTGTATCAAATTTATCTTAAGATATGCAATCAAGAGACTTTAAGAACTATAGCTCCCAGACATAAAATAAGCAGCTGATTGCAGAATGCTGCAAGTCTTAAAGATTGTGCTTCACAGTGGGTAAAGACAGGTGTGCGGAGGCAGAGTAAGATGGAGTCGATGTTTTCTTTGGATAAGTTTAGATTCCTGATCCTTGACTGGTGTCTGGATCACGAGGTTTGCTTCAAAAATTGAAGGATCAGAAGGCCAGTTCTATGCCTATTGATACCTTATTCTATGTATTGGTTCTCCATGCATCTGCAGGTGAGTGTCCCCAGAAATTTGAACAGGCCTTTGGAGTCAGGCTTTGTAGTATCAAGAGGGTGGGTTGCCCTGATTCCCATGGGAGAATGCGATTAGCTTGTTTGAATGATTTCATAGACCAGCAGGGAAGTGAAACCACCACCTGCTGGGTTGAGAGCTGGATGGGTGCAGCTAGTCTGGCTAGTGGGGAACCATGTGATGGGGAGCATATCTGGTAAAGCAGGGAAACTCATGATTAGGCTTTTGGAGTCCTGTGAGGCTCAGAGATATTAAGGCACCATTTGAAATTTTAGGTCTTAAAATACAGCTTGAGTAAGGAAGCGGTTTGAACAAATCAAGACCTCACACCAGCCCTATCAGGACAAGAAACAAACAGCAACAAGTAGCCACTGCAAATTTTCTCTGTAAATAATAACAACAATAAGTCCAGACCTTATCTTAAGTTCTAGGAGGAAGGGAATTCCTTAACATCTCCCTGCCTGGCTGCTTTATTGTTCCGTCTGACAACGACTGATCATGATTCTCATCATCATATTTATTCACATATTTGTCTTCCTCACTTTTCCTGTCTGAATAACCCCATTTTTTGCCCAGGAGCAAGACCAGACTACTCCAGGAGGTGACCTGGTGCATGTTCAAACTGCTCCCTGCTCACTTCCCTCTTGGCATAGAGACTGTTGTTTCTATGATGGGCTGTTTCTGTTTTTTTCCAGAAAAGTACTATTGAAGTTTTATTTACATGAAATGATTCATTTCCACCTTTTTGTCCCCCCTCCCCGGTAACTTAGAAAATGCCAAAAAACTCAAAGTACCTCATGCTGATGCTGAATCATCTTAAGGTGTGCTTGGAGTACGACACTGGGTTCACAAATGTGCCTATCACAGGAGGGGCTGCCCCTCAACCTTGGTAGACCCTAAGTGAAACTGTCTTCTCTACACCTGTCTACTACCACCATGGAAAGACAGACAGTGTGTGTGTAAGAGGGAGGGAGGGAAAGAGAGAGGAAAAATGACAGAGAGAGATGGAGAGAGAGAAGTAAAGAGAGAAATTTGCACGATTCAAGTAGATTCCAGGAAGCGGTGCCATCAATAACATGTGTCACCCTTGATGACATTAGGAGCCAAAATCTAGACTTCACGGCCAGCCACCAGGGGAAGTTGTTGCTGGTACAGTCACTACATAAACTCCCATTTGGTCTTTTTGGTACCCCCTGCCCTGCAGGCGTCCTGTAAATTTTCCTGACTTTATTTCACAAGATTTCTGAACCTGCACGTCCTCCTGTGCAGTAAGTGCCAGCAAGACTGAGGTCACAGCAACACTCACTGCTGGAGTTTTGAGGAAGGTGATGGGAAGCAGCTGTTCTCTGCTTAGTTACTGAAAATCACCTGCTGCCTTAGGAGGAAAACCAGTAACTCCACATTAATTCAGCTTTCCTGCTTTTGTGCTATCTCATTCATTCATTCATTCAGACCATTTACAGAGCACCAGGCATACCTACCACCACTGCTTTGGTCCTACGTGGACCTGTTAAGGGAAAAGGAAAAAGAGGAATAATGAAAACACAGGGGCACTAAACCCATCCCAAACTCCTGCTTAGCCAGTCCTAGTACTGTATAAAATGGAACACAAATTTTAAAATATTTGAAGGTCTTAAGTAGAAATAATTTTTGGAGTGGATAATTTTCTTTATGGTGCTGTCTAAGTTGACACTAGATCAGACGGATTCTGAGTTGGGGAATTCACCTGAAAATACAGAGATCAAACTTGTCTTCTCATTTTGGTCAGATAATAGTACCTATCAAATAAAATTTATAGGAGACCCTTGGTTTGGACTGAGCACCTGCACTAGGCCCAAAAGACCAAAACAAAATGGAGTTGCTCTTGCTGAAGTTCCATGTCACCAACCCCAAACTTTGCTCATCTGACCTTCCAAGAAATCAGGAGAAAGAGAAAGACACACAGATAATAACCAAATCCCCAAATAGGATAATTTTGCCAGCATGATAAGGAAGTCCTCTCTGCTTTAACTTTTGCCAGGAAAGTAGCTTTGAAATAACTATCTACTTTTTGTTCTCTGTTTCTGCCTTCTTCAGCCCCTTTCCGTCTATAAAGTGAACCTCCTCTGCTCAGCCCATCAGAACACATATTCTGTTTTATAGAATGATTTGTTGCTCAATTCCATACCTGCAAATAAAAACCAATTGAGATCTTTAAACTAAATTTTGCTGTTATTTTGTATTTTGAAATACCTAACCCTGAAAATGCTATCTTTAGGAACCTGTAAGTATTGCTTTAGTTTTCTAAAAACTACACGTAAGATTGACATTAATTTTCAAGGCACATGGGTCAGATTTTAGCTTCTAGTAAATGTATTATTTTAAAAATCCATTTATATAGGCAAACTATTGGATCCCAATTGAAGCTGAGGTAGAAACTTTTCCTAAAATGCTGCTACGGGTTAAATGTGTCTCCCGAAAGTTCTTGTGTTAGAACTGTTTTAACAGTGTTAAAAGGGTGGAAAATCCAGTTATGATGTTTGAAAAGTGGGGTGGGTGTTAAAGAGGTGATTAGATTGTGAGGACTGTGCCCTTGCTGAGGGATTGATCCATTCATGCAGTGATGTGTGTGGTTCTGATAAGGAGGGCAAGTGAGCAGATTGGTTCTCTCTTACTCAACTCATTCTTGCCATGTGATATCCTGGTCGCCACCGGACCCTGAAGAGAGTTCTTACTAAGACGAAGGTCCTCACCAGGTGTGTTGCCTGGAACTTGGACTTCCCAGTCTCCAAACTGTAAGAAATAAATTTTGTTTCTTTATAAACTACCCAGTTTCAGGTATTCTATTACAAGCAACAGAAAACAGACTCATACAAACACTAAAAGATATATAGGTACTAAATACAATCACATATTAAGAAAAAAAGTGGTGTGCTTACTGGTTTAAAAAAATTAAGGGTTATTTTCTTCTTCTAAGCAGTATGTGTATAAATGTTCAATTAAATATTTGGTATGATTACTTATCCTGTTGAAAGTTCTCAGTCATTTTTACATGCTAACCTCAGAAATAAAAATTAGGATTAGCAAACTCCTGAATCCTTTCAGAAAAAAAAGTAGAGTAAGAAATCCTGGGGTATATATAATGAGTCAAAATGGTAAGAGACTTATTTTTAATAATTTTTTTAAACTAAGTAAGAAAAGACTTCTTGAAAACCAACTAGAAAGTTTATTGTTGATGTGATCATGTGTTAAATACACTAAATATTCCAGATGGCCCTGAGATCAAGGAGAGAAAGCAAAGGGTCTTAGCATATGAGTTTTCAATGAGGTGACGTCATAAAGTTACAAGAATTTAATTTAAATAAAAACACATGCACACGCACAAAGGCATTAATCTTTTCTATGTGTGTCTTTTTTTTAATAAACAAAGAGCATGTACTTTTATGTTAAGTAAGGAGACTAGACCATTGTTCAAGGTGAGGAAACAGGTAGAAAAATTGGTTCATTGTTAGTACCAATGCTATGGTGAAGAAAACTGCAGAGAAAGTAGAAATCATATCCATTATTTAAAGATGGTCTTTTTCTCTATTTGATAACCTAAAAGGGTAATAAAAAAGATTGCTAAAAGGGCCGAGCCCGTGGCGCACTCGGGAGACGCTCCCGCCACGGGTTCAGATCCTATATGGGAATGGCCAGTGCACTCACTGGCTGAGTGCCAGTCACGAAAAAGACAAAAAAAAAAAAAAAAAGATTGCTAATTTCTGCAGCTTCTAAATAAGACCCCTAGCTGGCCAATACCCTGCTGTCAGCCTATGAGACCCTGAGCAGAGAAACAAGCAAGCTGCCTGGATTTCTGACCTGCAGACACGTGAGATAATATGAGGGTACTTCAAAACATTTGTGGAAAACTAGAATTTTTCCATGAACTATTTGAAGGACCCATATAAATGGGTTTTGTTTGAAGCTGCTAAACTTGCAGTAATTTGATACACAGCAATAGAAAATTGTTAAGTAAAGGACGTGATAAAACACCGATTCTCTGCTTCTAAACAAAATTCTAAACAGATAAGCAGCGTCATGCCTCAAATCTGCCCGTCTCACTCTCAGCAACCCTAGTCACAGCTTTTCTTCCTTCTGCCCATTCCCTACTTGCCATGCCATCATCCGGGGTGCGTGATGCTGTTTTCCAGTTGTGACTCGGGCTCCTTCCACCATGCTCCTGTGTTTCCATCCTGACTTTGCATCCCTGACCCACCTCATGCAAGGCCTTTCTAAGAACCACACTGGACTCTGTACCCTCAGTGCTGCTGACACCTCCCTCTCCATTTGCCCCAACCCAGAGGCAGGACCTATATGAGTTCTGACACAGTTTATTTGGCTCATTTCATCACTGAAGGTTGCCTTCCTGGAGAAAAAAAGATTGGGTATGGAAAACATTTCAGAAGAAAATTAGCCAAATTTGGAACTGACAGCATATGGGAGGCATGAAGAATACTGAGGTCACTGTCAGACATCAGGCAGGACCTTAACAGGAGCTGGTTTTTCAAGGCAAGATGATGAGATTGATTTTATCACGCCAAGTATAAAGTGTGTAAGGTATTAAAGGGGCATCCAAGCCTACCATATCCTCCTCGGAACTGTAAGCTTCTTGAGGCCAGGGATACTGTCCATCTTATTCACTTTCTACAATGACAGTCATATTTTAAGTGCTCATTACATATTCATCAGTGAATTAATGGAGATGCAAATATTCATATATTTAGCAATTCATAATATTAGCAATTGTAAGTACTCAGTTGGGGTTTGGAGTGAAGGTTGTTGGAAGTTATTTCTCTAACCGAGTAGAAAAGTACTTGTGTTAAGCTACGAGTTAACACTTAAGAAAACTTATAGGAAGCTCAGAAAAGATGAAAACTAGACACAAAGGAGTATTAGATGATATTATGAACTGATTGTTAATTTTGCGGGGAGTAATAATGGTAGATTTTATTAAAGTCCTATTCTGTTTGTGATATGCATTAAAATAATTGTGAGTGAATTATACAATGTCTGGGTTTTGATTTAAATACCCCCCAAAAGACGTGTGAGAAAAGGGGACAAGGCAGAAAAACACATGGTTATTAAGGCTGAGTGATAGATGCATGGTGGTCCATTGGGAAATTCTCTCTCCTTTTGTGTTTGTTTGAAAATTACCACAATGAAAATTTGAAAGAAGGAAGAAAAGGAGGTAGGAAAGGGAGGGAGGCCCAGAAAGCAAATGAGTAGCTGCAACTAGTTGTCAATTATTTTCCATCAGCCTTCTTCATTGCATTCTATAATCTCCTGTAAATCCAGTTTGTTGGACTGTACAGATTTGCATCTGTTTCTGTCTTTAGGGAGTTTTCATTCTTCTATTCATCAAATATTTACTACATGGTAGCTTTATGTGAGGCACTATACTTGGGTTGGGCTCACATAAGTAAGAGATAAACGTATTATGTGGGAAACCATTATAAGATGTTATTTTTACCATAACACCTAATTATTTTGCAATTCAACATGGGATCAGCCTTATTGAATAGCTAGCTGTAAAATACATGGAAACAGTGCTCTCTTCTTACTTTCTAATGTCCTGAAAACAGGATTTGCTGTTATCACCCTATGGTATCACTACTTAAAGCAGGGCATCTGATCAATCTGACTTCATCAAGGGAAGGCAGGTTTGGAAAGAGAAACCACCTGCTTCAGAGGGGGAACTGGGAGGGAAGCCATGCCCACCCAGTCAGAAGGGCACCAGTCAGCCCCAGGCAGCCCCCTGACCTCGTCCTATAACAACAACCCCAACAGAGAAGTTAATCTCCCTAATGGAAAACAGATATGTTTCTTACTTACACCTATTACAGTTCTGGTCTTAAACATTTCCTGCCTCCCTAAGTACTCTGCTCAGCTACGAGGAGGTAAAAACACAGGGATCCAAGTGCAGTCAGAGTGAAGCACAGCAGACAAGACTACCTGGGAAACGCCTTTCTTCCCTTCTCATTCCTTCCTATTGATACCCAGGGAGTGCAAGGGGAAGAAAGGAGCTTGGACAGGTAACTTAATAAAATGTGGTGGGTAGGCAAACCCGTGTTCTTTGTTTCTGATTGATTCTGTTTCTCTGGTGGCACAGTACTGTGACCTAAGAAGGATGAATTCTTCTGGGTTTTTTAAATGTAGTATTATGTTTGGAGGAGACATGCAGCATTTCAGACGTGCACAGACTCCCCTTTTAGGCAGAATAGAGACAAAAATGGCATCACATTAAGGACAGGATTTCAGAACACATAATCAGAATAGACTAATTTGGTAACAATCTGGCCCTAATATTTTAAGAATAAATCACAAGGTAGTAGATAGGGTTCAGGACTTGGGAATCTTTGCTCTGCCAATTACTGGTGTGTGGAGTCACTTAACTTCCTTGACCTTCGGATTCCTGGCTTGAAAACAGGGTAATAATGCCGTCCAGGGTGGTTGTGATGGTTCCGTTGGGCATTCGTGTGCATGGGTAAGGTGTTATTCCTCTACTGAATGAAACATATAAATGTCTCAGGCCAAAGGTCAGGCATGTGAAAATCTAAGTTTATCTTTTTCTGTGGTTGAATTTAGATTGAATCTTAAGCTTCCACTTCTTCCAGTGGTAGACATTAAAACTAGTCAGTTCCAGGTCAGTCAGGTTGCTCCTAGATATACTCAGTCAAGAATTTTGGCCCCACTCATTTTTTACTGTATGTACCTTCCTCCTTTGGGTGGGGTGGGGGAACAAGGGATGCCACAGTAAATGGGAGCAGAGCCAGTCCCATCAGGATCAAAGACAAAGATAGGCCCAGGCCCTGTACCCAAGTAGCTGAACAGTGGGCACACAACTGATGCTGGCCAACAGAATAGTCCTGCCCAGGATGTCAAGTCAGCAGTAAATAGGAAGTGAGAGACCTTGGAGAATTTATTCTGGCAACAGCAGTGGCATCCAAAGTGCTATTCTGGGAGTAGCAGAGGTTCACTGTAGTGATGTCCAGAGTCCATTTCTGACAGGGGCAATGCCAACAGTGGTGTCATCAGCATCTAACCAGACATTTCCTATGCTGTAGTTTTGGCTGAAGGCAATCCCATCCTTTTCCTGAGTACATTGATTCTGGGGACTCTCTGGTATTCTTCCTGTAAATTCCTTTTCTGTTTATGTTAAGCAGAATTGGTTTCTTTGTTTGGAACTAAGAATCCTGACAAGTTCAGTGAAGTATTTCTCCCTAAATCTCCCTGAGAGGCTGGTGGAAAGAGGCGTCTGAGATCTACATAGCATCATCTCATCCAGAGACATTGCCCAAACTTGGTCATGATCTGTTCCACACAGGCATGTGCTGAGATGTACATTGTTCCAGCCAGTCCTTAATCATCATCCACTCTCCATGCTGGCCGCATCTGCAATGACTTCTTCCCATCTGGCCCCTGGTCTAGGGGTCACACCACATCTACTATGGCATATCATCCTCCAGCCTCAGTCTCAGGTGCTGTACAATGCCTATCACATGTAAGAATTTGCTGTCCTTGCACCCCACTAAGTCACATGGGAGGTTCTATGGATTTGCCTCAGGACTGAGGGCCTTGGTACCCCATATAGGTGCTTTTATCTGTCTAACCCATGGTGGCACAAGGAATGCTGGGGGCTTGTCACCTCCCACAGCCCACAACAAGGAGTGGGACATAGGAATCCTCTATATTGGGATCTGCAAATCTGTCTGAGACTTCTATAGGCATCTCCTGGAATTCAGTCCAGGGTAGGGGTGGGGAAGGCTGCAGGGCATATTCTTGAGGAAATTCACCAGAATCTTATATCCTAGTATTCTCCAATTCTCCCTCCGCCTCCCCCAAACCCCCAAGTTTGAAGGATCTTATACTTTTTGGGGAGGAAAGAGAAAAGTGACCAGATATGTCATATATCCTTTCACATATTTTCCATGTTTATATTTTAGACCATGACTTTAACATGTATATATCATTTTTTTATTTTAAAAAACATATGCACAGAACTACTTAAATCAAATCATGTTTTGAAAAACAAATCACATTAAAAGGTAGGTAGGAAAAATAGTAACTTTTGCCTCACCCTTACCATCCCCCCGAGCAATTAATTTTAAATATTTTAGCCATTTCTTCTGTAATAAGATTATGTTGCTGTTTATTGATTATCAATTAGCTTCCTGTTATCAAAAATGTGTATTTAGATCTATTGTATTTCCCTCCTCTCCTACCCACTCTTCCACTAAAAACCTCACTAAAATGCATTAAATATTCAAAGGGATAGCACTGAAAGGACAGTAATTTGATTGTCAAGCAATCAACTAGAAGAATATAGAGAAAACAGTTCTATATTTACATAGCTGAATCAAGAATTACAGTTGACAAAATTTTAGTGCAAATATCAAAAATGACTTTTTAAAGAGAATATAGATAAAACATATGTATTTATAAAACTATACAAACTTAAGAGAGGGAAAGAGGAGATGGGGAAATCAAAACATTTTACATAGAGAAGAATCAAAATACAGACATTCTTGACTTTAACAGAAAAAACAACATAAAAAATACTTTTGGATAACTTAAAGCTAAACCCACCAGCTGAATTAAAACAGAATAAGTACTTCCTAAACAACTAGAGAAGAGAAAAAATGTTTTTAAAAAGCTATATTTTATATAGAAAAGAAGAAATCCCCGAAAATAAGGACAGGTAATTAACATGAATATATAAAGATAACATAAGAAGATTATAGAAAACCAAACACAACACTTTTAACAGTAAATATAAGTGGTTTAAAATTCCTTATTGAAAGTCAAAGACTCAGATTTGGTTAAACACACACACACACACACACACACACACACACACTCACACACAATCCAATCCTATGCTATTTACAAAGTTCTTTAGAGTCAAACCAGCCTACTTTTAAATGCAGGTTCTGCCATAGGCTTGCTTTGTGATACAGGCATGTCTCTGAACATCTGTGTAACTCAGTCTTCTCATCTGTATAATGAAAATGAAATGCCTACTTCATATAGTTATTGAAGGATTAAATTAGGTCAAATAAATCTCAGAGCCTCCTATTGCATAGGTGTCAATGTATTTTCACAAAGTACAGTCCAGGATTCTAAAGCAACTTAATCCTTCTTTGTACCTTTTGAAGAACATAAATGAAAATCAATTTATAACTTTAAGCATGACTCCTTAAAGTTTCTGTTTTCTCACAGTCCATAGCTTGTCTAGCATCCCTATCCAAGTCCCTCACTAGCCTACTCTTTTGCCACACTCTCCCCAATATTGTAGTCTGTTCCAGCTCTTGTTTTCTTATTCCTTCTCCTACTTTCCTCCAGCACCATACAGTCTTGACTCTACCCACTTTCCTGATTCTGGATTTATAAATCCTAAAAACCTGGCCATAAATATAGATTTCTTCTTACAAAGGAGATAGAGTGAGAAGTTGCATGACCAAGAGGCAGAGAAAAAGGAGGAATAAAGCAAAATTAGAATTATGCTTTAATAAGTTTTATCTCCATCACGTATGTAAAGTGCCTTGCACATAATAAACACTTAATAAACACTATTTCCCTTCTCAGTGACTCCCAACATTTCACAAATCCTTAGTCTTTGTTTTCATATATATTTCTTAAATAAAATGCTTGTTTAATCCTTAAATACTAAATTTCTCAACTCTCTCTTTCAAACTCTAGCAAATTAATGGCCTAAAAACAGGCACTGATTCACAGGAAAGGAACTACTGTTTTAAAGCAAACCAATGATTCAGATAAAATTTAAAGCCTATATCATAATATGAATAATCACCTTCTAAAGTCTCCATTCTATGCTTGATTTTTTTTTCATTGCATTTTCTTAAAGCAAGGCACACCTGCACCCTTACCATCCCCAAGGGGCTCAGAGAGAAACTAGACCCCACAAAAGACCCCCTTGGTTGTTCCAACCTTTCTAAAAGTAAGATTTTTTTCTTCTGACATTTTAGAAGTGTTACTAAAACTCACTGGATTCTTGGGATTTGGAGAGGGAAGAAAAGAAACAACTGAAACCTTGATTTTCCTCCCCTGGATATCATGTTTGTTTTGACATGCGGGTGTGGTGAGCTTTTCTGGCAATGACTGAGCAAATTCAGCCCTGGGTGTCTACAGGACACAGCACAGCCATGTCTAGGTTGCTTGGACAAGGAGTATTGCTTTTCTTTCTGCAGGTCATTCACACACAGCTGTTAGACTCAGGTGTCATAGTACCAAGTTGCTTTGCTCTTTCATTAAGATCTTAAGCTACATACTTATGTGTCTGATAATGAAAAGCAGGGAGAAGGACTAGTTAAAAGTTTAATGTAGTGGTGGGATAGGCTTTGGAGGTCATGGGTCCTTTCTGCCTTATTTCAGTAGGATGTCGTCTTAATCATCTTCAAAAGTTTGAGGTTGCATCTCTCTCATATATCATGGCACTTTATGTAGATGCGTGACATTTGTATTTTGTTACAGAATTTCTTCTGTTGAAATGAGTTATAATCTTTATTCTCCTTTAGTCACCATTCTTTCCACCATGGATTTTTCTGGTTCAGTCATATACAATGAACTACTTGGAGTTCATTCATTCATATTATTTCACACCTTCATACCTTTGCATGTATTGCTTCCTCTGCCTAAAATTCCTTTCCTTCAGTTCATTTAGCTATTGCCTACCTGTCCCTCAAAAGTCAACTTAACTGTCATCTCTTCCCAGAAATCTCCCTTGACTCTTGCATTGTGCTCCCATAGCAGGTGTACACAGCACTATCTTCCTTAAAAGAAATATTTGCTGAGCACATACTGAGTGGTTAGGCATGTAAAACTTCTATTTATTCACTTAATCCTCCTGACAATCTTATGTTGTAAGAACTATCACTTTATAGTCATTTTACAGACAAGAAAGAAAAGTGTAGAAACATCAAGGAACTTGTCCCAGGCCGTGTTGCTCATGGGTGGTAAGAGCCAAATTCAAGTCCAGGTCTGTCTGACCAAAGTCTGTCCTCTACAGCACTATATTATTCTTCCTTTTCTAATAATTAAAGTACATTTGCTGATATACTTTCCTGTTTCTTCCATTAGTTTGAGAGTTCCTTGAGGTCAGAGCTAAAATCTTATTTGTATTTGTAACTTCAGTGTGTACCAGAAAATTTCCTGGCATAGATCAAGTGCTCAAGAAAAAAGCTGTTGAATAAATGAGAGTGGAGGTCTCTATTCTGTTACTTTCCATGTTCAGCTTACATCAGAATGTCTCTCTTCTCAGTGAAATTGAAACTCAACTTCACCAGGTCAGACTATACCATATGCTAGTGAGGAAAAGCAGAAGGAATCTGAGGCAACTGGCAGCTCCAAGTGGGGTGAGCAGGAAAAACAATGTGTAAGTGCACAAGGATGCCAAGCTCCAGGGATGGATTAGTTTGTGCAGCTGGGAGTCAGTGGCAGCCAGCCCACCAATCTCACACAGGAAGCAATCATCAATAGAGCAACATAAACGAAGGGCAGGAGAAAGATACCCTACGAAACCAAAAACTATGGGAAACCCAAGTAAGTTCAAATAAAGGACAAAATGGCATAGACAAGATGAAAGGTAGCATCTATTGCAATACTAGTATTCCAGGACTTCAAATGTGCCCCAGCATGAATTTGCAGTAATCCAAATAACTTACAGTTAGGACTTAGTAGGGACTCACAGAGCAACAGAAAAATAGGATTTAGAGAAAGTGTACCAAGGAAAGAAAGGAGCTGCACTCATAGACAAGCTACACAGACATGCACCTAAGCACTTTTGGACCCCAAGCTCACTTGCTTAATGAATGAATAAAGCAATGTATAAAAGCCATCATGTGTCATAATTAAATAGAGAGGGTGATGCATTTGCAGTCCCATTGAAAGTAACAGGCTAAAGACTTGATGAGGAAAATATGACTGTGAGTGAGGGTTAAATATCTGCCAGAAATTTTGAATGTAGAGATAAAAGGTTACATGTTATATGCATAGGTGGAGAAGTCATATGAATATAAAACACAGGGAAGAGGAATTATGTAGTCGGTCAGACTAAAAGATGACAGCAGAAAGTGTTTCATATGGGCAAAAGGGAGAGAATAGATGAATATGTATTTCAGGTTTTTATATGGAGAAGAAAATATAAAATTGTTAGAAATAAACATGATATGCAGCAAGAAACCATGGAGAAAATTAGAAAGCCACTTCTTCTTGGATATCAAAACCTGGAAATCATAATGGCTGTACTACTTTATAGTCCCATCAACAGTGTAAGAGAGTTCCCCTTTCTCCACACACTCACCAGCATTTGTTATCCTTGGTCTTTTTGATCATGGCCAGTCTAACCAGGGTGAGGTGGTATCTCAAGGTGGTTTTGATTTGCATTTCCCTGATGACTAGTGATGTTGAGAAGTTTTTCATGTACCTATTGGCCACTTGTATGTCTTCCCTTGAAAAATGTCTACTCAGCGTCTTTGCCTATTTTTTAATTGGATTATTTGTTTTTTTTACTGTTGTTTGAATTCCTTATAAATTCTTGATATTAATCTTTGTTAGAGGTATAGTTTGAAAATATTTTCTCCCATTCTGTACATTGTTTTTTCACTCTGTTGACTGTTTCCTGTGCTGTGCAGAAGATTTTTAGTTTTATATAATCTCATTTGTTGATTTTTTTCTTTTGTTGCTTGTGCTTTTGGGGTCTTATTCATAAAGTCTTTGCTGAGTCCTACTTCCTGAAGTGTTTCCCCTTTGTTTCCTTTTAGTAGTTTTATGGTTTTAGGTCTTATACTTAAGTCTTTAATCCATTTTGAATTGATTTTGGTATATGGTGAGAAGTACAGGTCTAGTTTTACTCTTCTGCATATGGATGTCCAATTTTTCCAGCACTGTTTATTGAAGAGGGAGTCTTTTCCTTAGTGTATGTTCTTATTGCCTTTGTCAAAGATCAGTTGATTGTAAGTATGTGGGTTGATTTCTGGGTTCTCTATTCTGTTTCATTAGTCTGAAAACAGTATGGAGGTTTCTCAGACAACTACAGATAGAACTACCATACGATCCAGCAATCCCACTTCTGGGTATATACCCAAAGGAATGGAAATCATCATCTTGAAAGGATACCTGCAGTCCCATGTTCACTGTGCCCCTATTTACAATAACCGAAATATGGAACCAACCTAAATGTCCATCAACAGACAACTGGATAAGAAAAATGTGGTATATATACGCAATGGAATACTACTCAGCCATATAAAAGAATGAAATTCTGCCATTTGCAGCAACATGGATGAACCTGGAGAAAATTATATTAAGTGAAATAAGCCAGGCACAGAAAGAGAAATACTGCATGTCCTCACTCATAAGTGGGTGCTATGAAAGAAGGAAGGAAGGAAGGAAGGGAAGGAGGGGAGAAAGAAAGAAAGAAAGAAAGAAAGAAAGAAAGAAAGAAAGAAAGAAAGAAAGAAAGAAAGAAAGAAAGAAAGAAAGGAAGGAAGGAAGGAAGGAAGGAAGGAAGGAAGGAAGGAAGGAAGGAAGGAAGGAAGGAAGGAAGGAAGGAAGGAAGGAAGAGAAGATCACAATAATATGTTGAACTTTCAGAAGAAGAGAACAAATCTATGTTTGCTAGAGGTGGGGGAGTGGGAGAGGGGAATTGGGAAGATTTGGGTAAGGGACACAAAGAATAATTATGATTTGTAGTAATGAATATGCTAATAATATTGATTGGATCATCACATGTGTACACAGGCAATAGTAGTCAATGCTGTACCCCCCAAAATGTATAATTAATTATGCTTCAATAAAAAAAAAAAATTATTTGGTGTAAAAAAAAGAAAAAGAAAAAACGCTGGAGATCAAAATCCTGGATTTTAAAGAACAATTTTAACAGGAGAAAAGGTAAGGCAGCAGGAGAATTTGGGGAGAACTAACAAAGGGGAAAAAAATAAAATAATAAAAACAATAGCCCTCTGTAGAAAATTCAAATTCCAAGTCTACAGAAAGAGCACAGTGACACTAGCCTAAGACAGCAAAGAGTGAAAAAGAAGGGGGCACTTGAAGAGGAGCAGAAAAGATTAAACAAAATATGAATGCCACAAATATGGAGAAAATGCCTTCAAGTTGAAACATGGGATTTAAATAGTGTAACTACACAAAGCCCTAGCAGTAGAGCACTGGGAGAAAAGAAAAGTCAATAATTCAAAGGGAGTAAAAAATGTCAAAAATAAAGATACTGCTTTGGGGGCTGTTCATACAGATCAACATAGGAATACAGATATATGGAGCTTAATACATTTAACAAAAGTTTGAAAATTATGCCACCTCTGATAAACCATATATAACTGTGGCTTTGAATTGTATGAAAAGAGCTAGCATAAAAAATAAAATTGTTCGAAAAGAAATGTGAAAGAGAAAAAATATAGACAGAAATGGTTCTTGTCCTATAGACCAATGATTCTCCATCTTGACTGCAGGTTAGAATCCTATGGGAGCTTCTTTAAACAGGCCAATGTCTAGGCCCTGGCCTCAAATATTCTGAATTAATTTGTTTGACATGGGGTGGGTCCCAGCATCAGTATTTTTTAAAAGAGCCCACCCACCCCCACATGGGAATCCAATGGGCTGCTAGGGCTTAAACCACTGCTACATCCCCACAAGTCACTTGGTGGTAAGAAGAAATTTCACCAACATTAGCTGGGAAACATGCAAAATGACTGTCTGAAATTAGAAATATAGGATCAGTCTGTAAGAAAATCTAATTGAGGAGTGCTTACTTACATAAACCTATTTACCAGGTACAATGCCATATCAAAAAGAGAAGTGAATCTATAGAGGATATATTTATGTATCAATAAAAATAAAGATGGAATTTCAAGTTTAAAAATATCTGAAACAAACTGGCAAATCTGGCAGGGATATATGAGAAATCAGCAAATTTTGTAGAATATGAAGAACTTTAAAATAAAGTGAGAGGAATACACAAACAGAAGGAAGACTATGATCTCCTTACAGAAAGGATCTATGTCTTTGTCTCCCTAGTGTCTAATGCAGGGCCTGCCGTGGAGTTGGAATCCATATGTGTTTGCTGAATCAAGGTAAGCATAAGATGGGACATCAGGAGGGTGGTATAAAAGAGAATGAAAGCAATGAGCTGGGAGTGAGTGCTGAGCTACACCCGCCAGATTGTTGCCGTGTGACCGGACAAATCAATACATCTCCATGGCTCACTGTTTGACTACATGGACTTGAAGCTCATCTCCTCGAAAAGTTTATGACCATATCATAGCCTTAAAACATGAATAAACACTCAAGTGGAAAGAAGTCAAAAGCCTTCAATAGCATCGTGGAATGCACCAAATGCCCCTAATGGAATTCACAGACAAACTGAAGGTGAAGAAATGAAAGCTAAAACATGAAATTAGGAACAAAAGGAGTCTATAGGCTCACTAAAATGTAATCTCCCTGAGGTCAGCAACTTTGTATTTCCTGCTTCCCACCACACCCCTAATACCCAGAACAGTGCCTGGCTCATAATGGGTGCTGACTTGACCCGGAAATGCCAAAATTTTATATAGGTCCAAACCAGGCACTGATCTGGAACGTGCTGTGGAGGAGATAATCAAAAGAAAAGGATGTCCAAAAAGTGCAAAGTCTTCACAATTCATCAACATCACATATCTGTATGACTGACATCTTATAAGGGGATTTCTTTCAACTAGCCTTGGTCACACCATCTGCAGTAAGGACACCAGGAGATGGTTCACATGAAACATTGGCTTGAAGCTAAGTGTGGTGACATGGAACAGACTTTAAAGCAGTTCAATACCTGCCAAGTTACTTTTTTCTCTTCAACCAAATGCATGTGCTTTTCCATGGGAGAGGGCCAAGAGGCCTTGATTATGAATCCGTATTGCTATTGCAGAACCAATCCCTAGGGAACACCTGGACTGTAGTCACAACCTTCCCCATGGCTACAATGGCTCCCAGTTCTAGCTTATTCTTTTTTCCAACAAGCAAATCTAGTCCTCTAATTTATAACTTACAACTTTCCAAAGAGTAGTAATTCTAACAAGGAATCTGCATTTACCCATCTTGAGTTTGAAGACTATGTGGACTTAATTAAGTTGCCCTGTCTCCCTTCATCACCCTTAAATCAAAGGCTTGGATAAAAGAACAGGGCAAACCAAAACAGAGGCCCACGTGCTTGGTCATAGGAGGCTAGCCAATAAGCGAGGCCAAGTTTCCCAAGACTTGACTTGGCATTCCTTTCATCCAGCATCCAACATACTGGTATTGAGCACCTGGATTGGGCACTGTGCCAGGGCTGGGGGTCATGAAGACGAGCAAGTCATGGTCAAGTGGGAGAGACAGGCTGCTCCACACATAAGCAGAAAGGGGAAAGAAAGGAAACTGACATTTGTTAAATAGCTGTAGGCTAGGTTCCGTGCTGTATGTCTTATCTGCTCTCCTTTATGTAATCTTACAGTCTCTCTCACAGATAAGAAAACAGGTTTAGATAGGGTATTTTTTCACCTGAAGTCTAAAATCTGACCTTAGCAGAATAGGATGGGCACCCAGATTTTTCCTCCTTGGAAATCCACTCTTCTGCCCCTCTACCATATTCAAATGCAATTTCTAAAATGTTAAAATAACAGTGGTGATAAACGTTATACTTGTAGTTTGAACAAAGGGCTATGGGAGCACAAAGGGTGCAGTTAAACTGTGACTAGGAGAGGAAGGGGGTCAGGGAAGTCATCACCGAGGATGTGACATTTGAGCTGGGCCATGTTAAACAGCTGGAGTCAGTCCTGCTGGATTACTAATATGTTGATTTTTTGACTACACCTCTTGGGCACTTACCAGAGCCACGAAGTGAAGGAAGCAATAATTCTTCTCTGGCCACCAAAACTGCTGAAATGGACTCACCTGCTATTTCTACACCACTGGTCTCACACAGAGAGCTTCTCAAATACAAGGTTGCAGCGTAGAGGATGTTAGCTTAGGAAGCAGCAGGTGTGTGGAGTGGAGAGGGGTGCAGGCCAGGTATGATGGGAGGAGGGGATGCTGTAGTCCTTCAGAGCCCCTCTTGTTTGCATGCTGGGACTAGAGGTACCCAGATGAAATCGATGGAAGTAAGCAATTCCGGAGAAGATCCACAAAAGCATATGGAGCAATTTCTGTCTGAGGGTTGTTTGAAAAAGAAAGATCTCAAGCATGGCTTTAGAGAAAAAAAAGGCGGGGGGAGAGACTTTCTGTTTACCTATCGATGATAAATCAACAGGGTTGCATGGCAGCCAAATGTGTCTTTGAATGTACTGCTTCATTTTTCCCATTAGTCCAAGGAGAGTCCCAGAAATGGAAAAAAATAGGGCATTAAACTTCAGTAAAGCAAAATTTGGAAAAATGTGTGTGATCCACCAAACAAAAGACACTGGCTTGGGCATTAATGGAAAGTGTCTTAAAGTAAATTGTGGAAAGTTTAGTGACTAGGTAGTCTGAAAATGAGGGTAAATTATGGGATACCTGCATAAAGCACAGAGTCAACAAGTAGGGGGTGTGAGGAAGGGAAAAAAGTAAAAAGTTTCACAGCAATATGACGTTTCTCTGTAGGATACAGTTATAACTGAAGTTGAATGGGTAAAGTGAGGGTGACTGACCTCCTGGCTGCCAGCTTTGCCCCTTATAAACCATACCCCCACTGTGACCAGTGGTCAGTTGCTGATAAACTGCACATTTAATATTTTCCAGTTTAGTGTGTGTGAAATAGTATCTCACACCGGTATTAATTGGCATTTTCTTCATCACTAATAAGATTGAATATCTTTGCACTTGTTTATTGCCATTCATGTTTCCTTTTCTGTGAAATGCCAATTACGACTTTTGCCCATTTTTCCCATTCATTCCTAGGAGTTCTTTATTTATTGTAGGTATTAAATCTTTGCCAATTTTATGTGTTTTGTTGCAAATCTTTTCCTCTACACTGTGACTTCTTTTTCTACCTCTTTATGTGGTATTTTAAGAAACAGAAGTTTTTCATTTTAATGTGGTTAAATTTAGCAATGTTTTCTTTTATGATTTATATTTTTGAGTAATAAAAATCCTACCCTTTCTTGAAGTTATAAAGATGTTACTGGGCTATACTTTCTCCTGAAGGCTTTTAAATTTCATCGCTTCCTAATCCAACTGGAGCTGAATTTTGCATATAAAGTGAGATGGGAATCTAACAATATTTCTGCTATAGATATCCAATTGTCCCAGAATCATCAATCTGCAAAGTCCAGCTCCATCAGATTTTAAGGTTTCAAACAGGCATGAGTCTGCTTCTGTTCTCTCTACTTTGTTCCATTAGTCTAATTCTCCGTGCCTTTGCCAAAAACACACAGTTGTAATTCACTGTAGGTCTGTAATAATTTCTGATATCAGCTGGACTAAGTTCTCCGACCTCGTTTTTCTCCAGGACTGTCTCAGCTACTCAGGGGTCTTGTACTTCTGTTTATATGTTTAGAATCCATTTGTCAAGTTCTGTGAAAAACTCTACTAGATTTTAACTGGAATTGCATAGAATCTGGAGATAAGTTTGAAGAGAGTTGATACTGTTGTATATTGAGTCTTTCTATGAAAAGATAAAGTTTTTTTTTTTTTATCTAGGTCTTATTATATCTTTTATTAGATTGTTATAATATCTTCAATTTATCTAAGTCTTATTAAAATCTTTCAATAGATTGTCATAATTTGCTCTCTGAAGGTTCTGCACATTTTTTATTAGATTTATTCCTGGAACCTTGTTTTTGTGCTTTGAAATAGCAGCTTTCAAATAAACACATTTTATAACTGCTTCTTGCTGATTACAAATGTGCAGTTGACTCCTACATGTTGACCTATATCCAGGTCATTACTAATTCAAAGAAACTGTCAGTTTATTTTCTATTTAAATATTTCTATCATCAGCAACAATGGCAGTTTTGTTTCCAAATTGCATAGCTTTCATTTATTTTTCTTCTACTGCATTGGTTAGGACTGGCAGTAAACTGTTCAATATAAATGGTAACAGAATTATTGTTTTGCTTCTGATTTTAAAGGGAATGTTTTGACATTTCATAATTTAAACGAATATCTTCTTTAGTTGTTTGGTAGATATCACTTATAAGATCAAAGATGTTCTTTTATTATTCCTAGTTTACTAAGATATTTTTAATATGAATGAATTTGTGGTCTTAATTATTGCTTTTATTTTACATCTGTTAAGATGATTGTATGATTTTCCTCTTTAATCTGTTAATATGGTGATTTTCTAATATTGAACAAATTCCATACTAGGAAACCTACCTTAGTAATGATGTTATTTCATTGGGTTTAATTTGCTTATTATTTCCTTTAGAATTTTTGCATCTATATTAGTGAGATTGTCCTGTAATTATCCTTTTTCGTACTGTCATTGCCTGGTTTTGATAATAAGTTTTAATTGAGAAGTGTTTCTTCTTTTTCAATTTGCTGGAAAATTTTGTGGAATTACCTGATATTTAAATATTTTAAAGTATTTGGATGAACTTCCTTGTAAAATCATCTGACCCTAGAATTCTCTTTGTGAGAAGATTTTAAACCACTAATTCAATTTATTTTATGAAAATGGGACTATTCAAGTTTTCTTTTTCCTCTTAAGCTTGATTAGAAAGGTAACATTTTTTCACAAATTTCTCTTATCTTTTAAAATTTCTTCTGCATCTAAAGTTAAGCCCCCCTTTATTATTTCTTTTCTTTCTTTTTTTTCTTTTCTTTTTTTTTTTTTTTTTTTGCCTTCTGTCTCATTTTTTAAAATCAGTCCTACTAGGCATTGAGAAATTTTATTTGTCATTTCATAAAAACCAACTTTGGCTTTGCTGATTCTCTTTGTTTTTTATTTCATTTCTTTCTGTTTTTATCCCTATTTTTTCTTTCTTTCTTTTTTTTTTTTTCTTAACTTTCTTTGGGTTTATTCTATTACTATTTTAAGTTGTAGGATTAATTTAATTAATTTTCTGTCATTTCTTTCTAATATAAATACTTAGGTACTGCTTCATCTGTATTCCACAAATCTGATGTGTAAGATTTTCATTTTCATTCAATTCTAAGTATTTTCCAAATTTCATTTTGATTTTTATTTGACCCATGAGTTTAGTCCTTGATTTTTTAAATTATGGTTGTACTTTACTAATCTTTTTGTAATATATTTTTAAGTTAATTGCATTATGATCAGAAAACACAGTCTGCATGATAATAATTCTTTAATATTTGATAAGATATATTGGCAATTAGTCAGTTTTCATAAAAGTCCTGTGGATGCTTAAAAGAATAATTTTTCTCCAATTGTTTGATACAAGGGTTGATATATAGAGTGCGTTGATTGCGTGGAAAAAATGTTCTTTATTCCAACTTACTACTTTTTCTGTTTGATTTATCAATTGCTGAGAGTTGTTTTAATATCACTTATAATGATGGTGGGTTTTTCATTTTATACTCATAGATTTTTAGTATTTACTTTATATGCTTTGAAGTGGTATTATTATGTGCAAGGATTATTTGTTACTAGTCTGTCTTTTCTCTCTGATAGCTCTTTAAATTTTTTTTTTTTTTTTTTTTTTTTTTGGTAGTCTTTGTTATTCTGCAGCTTCACTACAATCTAATTAGGTCTATATGTCTTTGCATTTATCCTGCTTGGAATTTAGTGTGATCCCTAAATCTTACGATTTCCGTCTTTCATCAGTTTGGAGAAATTTTTCACTAATATCTCTTACAATATCACCTGCTTTTCATTCATTTTAACCTCTCCTTCTGTAATTCTGATTACATGTATGTTGGGCCTTTTCATTTTATGATCCATGATTTGTGATTTCTCTTTCACAGTTAACATATCTTTGACACTGGTGCATTCTGGTTATTTCTTTAAACTCAACTTCTAGTTTAGTTCTTCACTTAAGCTGCGTCTAAACTGCTTTTAAAATTGAGGTTTTCTTTTTTTATTTCGATTATGTTTTTCAGGTCTATAATTTCTTTTTCAAATGTGTCTTATCATCATCAAAAATCTCTGAACCTTACTCATATTTTCCTTATAGCCTTTTACATTTCTTTCAACTTAAAAAAATGTGTTCATTTTCTATTCCATATTTGATCATTTGTATTTGGGTGGATAAGTCTTTGTATGCTTAGTTCAACTATGGGGCATTTCTGCTGATTCTTGTTCTCACACTTGTTTTGTGATGTTTGACTATAAAGTCCATAATCATGTGCAGTTTTATCTGAAGGAATTCTTGGAAGCCTGAAGTTGAAGGTTTTTTCAGTTAGAGAGAATTTACACTTGCTTTTGACAGCCACCTTCAAAACTATTTTTTTCCTAACAACTTTGCTTTTCTCTCCAACTGGAGTTGAAGTTTAAAAAGGCAAGTTTCCCTTACAAAGTTTGGTTCTCTGTTCACTGAAGTTGTGGCCCTTTTGGATGGGTAAGGTCTTTGTTTCATATGGAGGTCTTTGATCTGATTCCCTACATTATATGGACACTAAGATTGGTTCTCTGCCCCCCATGAGGCCATTAAAACCTAATCTCTGGATCTCTGGAAATCCACAGATGCCCTGAAAGCAGTCATAGACTTTTCTCCCAGGATTTATGTTTTTGTTTCATGTTTGGCTGCTGGGGATTTCCTTACACTGTTGCCAGCTCAGCCATGCATTAAAAAGTTTTTCCAAACACTTTATATAGTATCTGGAATTACTTTGTAGTGTATTAAGCTATTTGGGGTATTAAATGTTGTAATACTGCCAACAATAAAAATCTGATTTTTTAAAAATTTTGCATAAATTAGAACAGTTCCTTTTGAAATGATTGAGTTATTTTCTACTAAAATCATTTTTATAAGCATAAAAATTGAATATGTTTCTGTAACAATGGGAAATTACAAAAATTCACAGAACACTATTGAAAATTTTGTCACTTTCCAAGTATATTCATGTGTTAGTATTAGGTTGAACCATGTGAAATAGTCCCTCTATAAGTCAAAATCAACAATTTTATATGGTACAACTAAATATTTTCTTCTAGACTTTTTTCAGTGACTATTTTATATAGTGGGAATAATTTATATATAATTTTATATATTTTTTTCTCTTTGCAGAAATGTTTCTGTACTAAACTCATAAACAATATGCTTATATAATGTTTATTTAAATGAGATTCAGCATATTTTCTTAATTGTTTTTTTATTTCTGGAAATTTAATGTTTTTCCTTTATAACTAATATTATGGTAAACATCTTTGTGCATAGAGCATTTTCTGAATATTGTATTTTTTCTTAGATTGGATAAATAGAAATGGAGTTGCTGATTAAGAGTAGTTAAAGTTTATAAGAATCCTGTTACATATCATCAAATTACACTCTCACTTACAAATTTAAAATGTCAGAAAACAAGTATTTGGGGTCTCTCTCAATTTCCTAATCTGGCATTTCAACACCTTGTTAGAAAAGATGTGATGCTTTAGTTCTAACCTATTGCTTGTAATATATTCTCATTTTTATATTATATGTTCTTGGCTTAAATAGCTCTCAAATACTCACATTTTATGCAATGACTGGAATGATCTCATCCAACTTCCCTTGGAATATTATTGAAATGTCCTATAAATGTCAAATTATATAATCCTATCAAAATTAATTCTTCAAAGAGGTATGCCAGTTCTTATCAAGTACCTAAAATTCAGTTCCAAGCAAGTGTTCAGATTCCATTTAATTTCCATTTGTGGAAGAACCAAGTTCTCTCCCAAGTTCCTCTCTATCTGACAAAAATGCCAAATAACTCCTACATTTTTCTCACTATATTGTTTTAAAAATAAAAATAATAATAATAAAAGCTACCCCTTATTGAATGCCTAGTGTACATCAGGACCTATATCAGGCACTTTATATATCTCTAACTCCTACAATAAACTTGCAAGATATCATCATGACAACTTTACAGCTGAGGAAAATTGATGCTCAGAGAGGTTAACAATTCCCACAGAAATAAATGATGTGATCAAAGCTGAAATGGATTTGGCCTAAGTCAAGTCTGTCTTTACAGAGATATACACATACACAACTAGTCAAAGATATGGCTCAAATAAACAAAAACAAAAAGCAACCCAAAAAACGTCTCTTTAGTCTTGGGGCAACTAAAAGACCCAAAGGTACATGGGCCTTTTGTGTCATGGAGTTTAAAGACTGCCGTAGGGAAACCTAGCTACCAATCTTGTGAAACTTTTGCAGAGAAACAAGCAAACAAAAAAAAGCTGAGAAAATAAATGGATGGCCCAAAGATGATTTTCCTGTTACTCTAGTTTAATCAGCTAATAACACCCAAAAGCAGCACAGCTAAGCCAGTTCTTTCATTGAATGCCATATTCGAGTGATGTTGTTTCACAGCTTTAATAGTCCTGTCAACATTCATCAGGAAATCAGTGCACTCTTCCAGAATCCTGCCATAAAAACACAGTGGCTTTTTAAATTAGTGCTGTGCAACCTTTAGCACACCCCAAATCTGTGTTGAACACATGTGTCTCACTCTCACCTTAAAGTCACCAAGATTCAGATGAGTCCAAGGGAAGCAAAAAAGGTTCAGTGTGGGCCCAGCTGAACAAATGAGTTTTCTTAGGCTTCACAGTAAGCTTTTAATTTTCGATGCCATCGCCTTTAAAAAAATGAATAAATTATGGTAGGAAAAGCTAATTCTCATCAATGTGAAAGTTATAGGTAGACTGTACACTAGACACAAGTTCTGTGAAACGTGGAAAAGTAGATGTAAATTCAAGACTGTAATGACATCAAGTTTGCTATGTAAGTATTTACCTGCACAGAGAACTGTTATGCAGGCAGGAAATTGGGAACCTGACTTAATAGGCTGATTTTATTATTCCATCATGAACAATATTGTTTACCCAAAGTTTTACATTTGCATTGTTTGTGTGGGGGGGGGTGTTTTGGTTGTTATTTATTTATTTATTTATTTATTTATTTATCTATTTATCTATTTATTTATTTATTTATTTATTTATTTATTTATTTATTTATTTATTTTTGGCAGATGGCCAGTAAGGGGATCCAAACCCATGATCTTGGTGTTCTAAGGCTGCACTCTAACCAACTGAGCTAACTGGCCAGTCCCCTATTTGTATTGTTTTAGAGAATATAAGAAGTCTTCCATTATTATCATTTCTAGATGGATCTGTGTATTCACTGAAAATTTGTAGCTGGATGTTTTGACAAAGAGCAGGGAGATTCAATAGTAAAGTATAGACACTTCATGCTTTTCCTGAAAATCTGAGAACTGCGGGCTCCTAGACATCATGCCATTGACCCTGTGATACGATATGGTGGTGGTCACTTCTGGATCTGAAGCTTCTATTGTCTCTGAATTCAATGGAAAAGAGTTTGTTCTCTTCATTTTTGTGATACAATATCCAGGAATTGTAATTTTAACAAAAAATATAATTTTGCATTTAAAAATAATTTTGCTCTTATAATAGCAAGAAGTAGTGAAGTCCATACTTTGAACCTCCACCTACTGCTGATCATTTTTCCACAGCTTTTTTTTTCTCTAAGATCAAACAATGTAAGTTAAATATGACTTGGTCTTTTTAAAAAACTTTACTATAAATCAACTATTTTTAATTTGGTCTCAAATTTAAATTTCTTTCAGATAAACGTATACAGTACCAAGTATATATATATATATATATAGAGAGAGAGAGAGAGAGAGAGAGAGATAGATAGATAGATAGATAAATATATATAAAGTCCTCAACTATTCCACCAGAGTATGTATTCATGCCGATCATGAGACTAAAATTTTTTTCATTAAAAAAAAAATCAAAAACTTTTTGTAAAATGTTGGTTCCCCAAAATTCATGTATGAATTATGACCTCAATTTTGTGATTTTCCTTGGCTAAATTTCTGGAGCAAATTAATAAAATGCAACCTTCCGTAGGAAACACACTTCTGAAAAAACAGCTTCCTCCACTGAAATGGAGTTTGCCAAATGACAAGAGCTGTCTACTGTACAATGTAAAATTTAATGCTTATTTGCCAAAATATTTATTTTTATTGATAATAGGATGTTTTGATCATAGATTCGTTAGATGTGTAGAATAATTTATTTCCTGTTATGTCCCAAATGTTCAAGTACAGATAGATCTGAGTATCTAGAATAGATGGGTTGGAAAGCGAAGAGCAAGTTTGGGGTTATGTTTTCACTCAGGGTAATGTTCTAAGAGTACTCCTACATATTGACAAATTCATTTTGAGGCCAAAGTGGAATAAAACAAGTAAGGAAATTAAACTTGTTAAATTTCTTGTAATTGTTGTAATGGGAAGTGACATCCCATAAACTTGCCTAGGGAGAAAATCCTGCTCTCCTGTAATGAAATGAATATGTGTAGAAAAATGGCATGAAGGCCGAATTAAGGGTTGCTGTACATTTCCTAGAAGAAATACCAGGGCAGCTTCGGTCAGGGCTAACCTCAGAAATGGGCCTGGGAGGTAGACGCTCAATCTGTATGTTCTGAACACGCTGGTAATGCTGTTGCTCCCGAAACACCTCCCAAGCCCTATTACTGATACCTGAAATTCTACCATTAGAAGTTGACTCAGCCTCCTTTCATGTTTTGTCCCATGCTAAATTGTAAATACCAAAGAGAGGAATAACACACAAAGCTTGTCAGTCATTCTGTCTTCATGATGATGAGTTTTTAATAAAATAGGAGGTGAATAAAGTCTGAAATAATCATCTTAGGAATAGGAAGGGGAATGCTGGTAAAAGAGGAAAGCCCTGGAAGAGTCAGGAAGGCATCAAGGAACTCAGAAAGGCACTGGGAGGTAGGGAAGGCAATTGTCACAAAGCCAATGGAAAGCTTTACTGTTTCTACTTAAATGGAATTTTAATGATCCTGGGGCAATAGCTTTATGGGGGAAAATGTGGATGGCTAGGCCCAAACTCTGCTACCAAGAGCTAAGCAAATACATGAAAAAAAAAAACCATGAGTAAGGTCTTCTGAAATAGAAAATTAAGTATAAGTGGCTAAGAAAGCACATCATCTCTTTATGTGAAAATATGATCCCCAAAGAGTCATTGTCTACAGATGTCTCTAGCTGCAGCATTTCTTTTTCTGTTTCTACAGCATGGTTGGAAGGCAGGAAACCCAACAGTAGCCCTTTAAGAGGAGGATATAAGAGAAGAAACATGACTTAAGTATTTCTCAGAGTGTGTTCCATGGAATATGTGAATGGATAGGTGTTGGAATGATGATGGGGGGAGTCCTGTGGATAAATGAGTTTGAGAAAATTTTATACTACAGATCTCTCTTAAAAAGCGAAAACGTGTGTGACAGAGATTGCTGTGTGTTCACTACAATCCATTTCCTGTCCTCTTGGGCATCTATCCATATCACATTTCCCAGCATTCATTGTGGTTAGGTGTGGACACATGATCGAGTCCTGGCCAATGGGATGTGACCTCTGGGTAGAATTCATGTGTGCCACTTTCTGGCTTGACTTGTAACAACTTTCCATGTACCATCTTCCCTGCTCTTTGTCCCTTCCAACTGTGTGCAGTGGAGATAATCATAGGGTGACTTTGGAAGCTACACGTTGAGGATGATGAAATTCCCATGACTGGTGCCTGGCTTTATGAATTACCTCTCAGCCTCCTAAACAAGGACCCTGGCACTGGACCATATAATGAACCAGAAATACATCTTACTGTGTTAAGCCACTGAAATTTCAGTGTTTTTTTTTTATAACAGTATTTATCATAACTAATAAAATGTTTTGTATTTTAAATGTTTGAAAGGCACTGCAGTGAAAAGTCATGATTACCTTCACTTAAATCCAAGTTTTTCTAAACTTCTTTGATCACAAAACTTTTATGATTTGATTTTGTTTTTAACTTAACAACTATTAGCTAGTAGAACTTGTTTTCTAGTTTGGGGGAAATTGTACTAAGTCTTTCTTTTCTTCCCCACTCTTCTGGAAGTTTATTCTAGGTGAGAGAGGGAAGGACTAAGAAACAAGCTATGGCCAGGACTGTAAAGAGGCTACAGCACCAGGGATTTTGATTATAAACTCACCCACAGAGCTAAGTTACAGATAAATACCAGTATTTCAACACAGAATTAAACAGGTGAACTCAAAAATCCAGGCATGTTCTCAGAAGCTCTAAAGTAAAACGAGGAAGAATCAAGAATTGTGCATCATAGCTAAGGATTAGTAAGAAGGGGCCAGTGTGGTGACAAGGTTCTAAAGTTTATTCATTTTTTTTTTCAAGATGGCGGTGGCTGCGGCGGCTGGTGCGGAGTAGCTGAGGTGGAAAAGGCGGCCACTGGGACTCAGGCAGCCGGGTAACTTGTGGACCTTCCTCTCGCCATCTCTTAAGGGAGGACTGCAGCTGCTGGCCGGTCGTGGGGGGTGACCGCCACTTTGCGCCCGGCAGGAGAGGCTGCCTCATTTACAGGCAACAGCTTTGAAGTGTGGAGCAGGAAAAGAACTGTTTCTTAGCTGCAAAAGCGAGTCTCGAAACAGGGAACACGGCGCCAGGGCTGCTGTGGATGCAGCCAGGATCCCGGAGGCCAGGGCCACGCTGAAGGCGGCCAGCTGCCCTATTCATGATTCGAGGTTTCAGGCTGGCATTAAAGAAGATTCCTGGGAGCGCCCGAGCTGCGCCACGACTGAACAGCCTGAGGCGGCAGCGGCCGAGAACTGGGAAAGGCGGCAAACCAGAGACAGAGAGCGAGCACCCGACCTGGCACAGCACTGTGAGTGATCCCTGGCACAGCTCTGTTCGGGGGGTGGATGCCCACGCGGCTCCCGCCTGCACCACCAGGCCACTCACCGCCCGGTGCTGCCTCCATTTTCCCAGGTGCGGGCAGCTCCGCCCTGCTCGGCCATCACTGAGCCCTCCCACTTGCTGGCCTGGCGCCAGGCTTTCCGGAAACTGCGGACCGGCCTTCGCTCCCACTCCCTCGGTGGTTCTCTGGCAGGGCTGGTGGCGGGGGGCGTCCCGGACCAGTCTCGGGAGGGCAAGGAAGTACGGGCGGGCCGACTGTCACTCCACCATACCCTGGACTCCGGCCCCAGGTAAACTCCCTGTTACTGGGAGGCAGATACCATCTCTGCGGCCACCAGTTTGGAAAAAAGCCTAACGAATTTCTGGTTGGGAATAGTGTGGTAGGAGAGTTCCCAGGTCTGCTTGAACCTGCCAGAGACCAGGCTGCAGGTGGGCGCTAGACTCGGTTTATACTGGGGGGATACAAAGGTGAACAAGACCCGAGAAAGATCTACATAGTGCTACAAAGGCACCCAGAGAGACCGGTCGTCTGTGCCCAGCAGAAACCTGGTAGACTTCCTGGGTGAGGCGGTGCCGAGCAGGGTCTTGAAGGCCCAGCTGATAGACGAGGGGTGCAGAAGACACACCCCAGCCCAGCACAGTGCGCACAGAGTGGGGAGATGTGCGGCCAGGGAGGCGGAGACTCGACAAAAACCACACACCCGGTGGGGTCGCTACTGCACGATCTAACAGCCTGGGCCAGAGCACACGGAACAGGGAGAAGTCCTGCAGAGGAAGTGAAAGCTCAACAGAGATCACACACCCTGTGGTACGTGATCCACCAGCCCAGCAGAGTCCAAGCTGACCAGAAAGGTGGCTCCCCGGAGAAGCCCAAGACCCGAGGCAACCACACACACAAGGCACTAGAGGCCAACCGAGCAGTCACGGAGGGAGCCATACGAAATTGGCAACCACAGCAACATCCTAGTTAGTCATTAGTCTCAAACCGGTGGACTGTGAAACCCCCGGCCACAATGAATAAACACCAAAAAAAAGATACCAGAAATACAAAAAATCAAGAAAGTACATCACCAAAAGTTAATAAATCTCAAACTCTAGATCCTATAGAACAAGAAGCCCTTGATAACTGACAAGGAATTTCGAGTGATAATTCTAAGGAAACTGAATGAGATACAAGAAAACTCAGCTAGACATCATGATGAAATGAGGAAAAGTATACAGGATCTGAAAGAGGAAATGTACAAGGAAATCAATGTCCTGAAAAAAAATGTAGCAGAACTTGCTGAACTGAAGAAGTTATTCAACGAAATAAAAAACACAACGGAGAGTTTAACCAGCAGGCTTGTCGAAGTTGAAGAGAGAACCTCTGAACTTGAAGATGGGCTGTTTCAAATAACACAAGCAGACAAAAAGAAAGAAAAAAGAATCAAGGACATTGAAGAAAATCTGAGAGAGATATCAGACAACCATAAGCGATCAAATATCTGAGTCATGGGTATTCCAGAAGGGGAGGAAAATGGAGATTCCATTGAAAACATATTCAACAAAATAGTGGCAGAAAACTTCCCAGGTATAGGAAAAATCACAGATCTTCAGATCCAGGAAGCTCAACGATCTCCAAATGTATTCAACCCAAAAAGACCTTCTCCAAGACATGTCATAGTCAAATTGGCAAAACTCAGAGACAAAGAGAGAATCTTAAAAGCTGCAAGAGAGAAGCGTCAAATCACCTATAAGGGAGCCCCAATCAGGTTAACATCAGACTTTTCATCACAAACCCTAAAAGCTAGAAAGGAATGGGATGATATTTTCAAAATACTAAAAGACAAAGATTGCCAGCCAAGAATACTCTACCCTGCAAGGCTATCCTTCCGAAATGAGGGGCAAATAGTATATTTCTCAGACAAACAAAAACTGCGGGAGTTCACTACCACAAGACCACCCTTACAAGAAATCCTCAAGGGAGTACTGGGTTTGGTTCCTAAAAAATAACTACCACTGCCATAAAAACCCAAGAAAAATCTAAACCCGCTAGTATAATAAAAATGGCATTCATGAAGAGAAAACAAGCTAACAAAAATGCTATCTACAACCTAAGGAACCAACAAATACAGAAACCAATCAGTAAATCAGAAAGCAAGGAACAAAAGACACTTAGGACAACCAAACAACCAATAAAATGCTAGGAATAAATCAACACCTTTCAATAACAACTCTTAATGTAAAAGGCTTAAATTCCCCAATTAAAAGACACAGACTGGCTGACTGGATCAAAAAGCAGGACCCAACTATATGCTGCCTATAAGAGACCCACCTCACCCATAAAGATTCACACAGACTAAGAGTGAAAGGATGGAAAAAGATTTACCATGCAAACAGAAAACAAAAACGAGCTGGAGTAGCTATTCTTATATCTGACAAAATAGACTTTAAACTAAAAACCATAAAAAGAGACAATGAGGGACACTACTTAATGAGAAAAGGACTGATCCACCAAGAAGACATAACAATCATAAATATGTATGCACCCAATGTTGGAGCAGCCAGATTTATAAAACAAACTCTATTAGACCTAAAGAAGGAAATAGACACTAATACCATAATAGCAGGGGACCTGAACACCCCACTGTCAATATTAGACAGATCATCTAGGCAAAGAATCAGTAGAGAAACAAAAGATCTAAACAAGACCCTAGACCAATTGGAATTGGCAGATATCTACAGAACATTCCACCCAACAACCTCAGAATATTCATTTTTCTCATCAGCACATGGATCATTCTCCAGGATAGATCACATATTAGGTCACAAATCAAGTCTCAATAAATTCAAAAAAATTGGAATTATCCCATGTATCTTCTCAGACCACAATGGATTAAAACTAGAAATTAATAACAAACGAAACTCTGGAAACTATACAAACACATGGAAATTAAACAGCATTCTACTTAATGACATATGGGTCCAAGAAGAAATCAAGCAGGAAATCAAAAAATTTATTGAAACTAATGAAAACAATGATACATCATACCAAAACCTGTGGGATACTGCAAAAGCAGTATTGAGGGGAAAATTTATTGCATTAAACGCTCACTTCAGAAGAATAGAAAGATGGCAAGTGAACAAACTAACACTTCACCTTAAAGAACTAGAAAAGCAAGAACAATCCAAACCTAAAGTTAGCAGACGGAAAGAAATCATTAAGATCAGAGCAGAACTGAATGAAATTGAAAACCAAAAAACAATTCAAAAGATCAACGAATCAAAAAGTTGGTTTTTTGAAAAGATAAATAAAATTGACAAACCATTAGCATTGCTAACTAAAAAAAGAAGAGAGAAGACTCAAATAACCAAAATTAGAAATGAAAAAGGCGATATTACAACTGATTCATCTGAAATACAAGGAATCATTCGAGACTACTATAAACAACTATACGCCAACAAATTTGAAAATCTGGAGGAAATGGATAAATTTCTGGACACACACAAGCTCCCAAAACTGAACCGTGAAGATGTAGAAAATTTGAACAGACCAATAACAATAAAGGAGATTGAAGCTGTTATCAGAAGGCTCCCAACAAAGAAAAGCCCAGGACCAGATGGATTCACAGCAGAATTTTACCAAACATTCAAAGAGGAATTGACACCGATTCTTTACAAACTATTCCAAAAGATTGAAACGGACGCAAATCTCCCAAACTCATTCTATGAAGCAAACATCATCCTGATACCAAAACCAGGTAAAGATATAACCAAAAAAGAAAACTACAGGCCAATATCCTTGATGAATATAGATGCAAAAATCCTCACTAAATTACTAGCAAACAGAATACAGCAACACATACGTAAAATTATTCATCACGATCAAGTGGGATTCATCCCAGGGATGCAAGGTTGGTTCAACATATGCAAATCAATAAATGTGATACACCATATTAATAAACTCAAACACAAGGACCATATGATCATCTCTATAGATGCTGAAAAAGCATTTGATAAAGTTCAGCACTCATTCATGACAAAGACCCTCTATAAGTTAGGTATAGAGGGAAAGTATCTCAACATAATTAAAGCCATATATGCCAAACCCACAGCCAATATCATCCTGAATGGGGAAAAGCTGAAAGCTTTTCCTTTAAGAACAGGAACTAGACAAGGATGCCCACTCTCACCACTCCTATTCAACATAGTGTTGGAAGTACTAGCCAGAGCAATCAGAGAAGAGAAGGAAATAAAGGGCATCCAGATTGGAAAAGATGAAGTCAAACTGTCCCTGTTTGCAGATGACATGATCCTATATATCGAACAGCCTAAAACCTCTACAAAAAAACTGCTGGAATTGATAAATGATTTCAGCACAGTAGCAGGATACAAAATCAACACACAAAAATCAGTAGCATTTCTTTTCTCCAATAGTGAACATGCAGAAAGAGAAATCAAGAAAGCCTGCCCATTTACAATAGCCACCAAAAAAATAAAATACTTAGGAATTGAGTTAACCAAGGAGGTGAAAAATCTCTATAATGAGAACTACAAACCACTGCTGAGAGAAATTAGAGAGGATACAAGAAGATGGAAAGATATCCCATGCTCTTGGATTGGAAGAATCAACATAGTGAAAATGTCCATACTACCCAAAGTGATATACAAATTCAATGCAATCCCCATCAAAATTCCAAAGACATTTTTCTCAGAAATGGAAAAAACTCTCCAGACATTTATATGGAACAATAAAAGACCACGCATAGCCAAAGCAATGCTCAGCAAAAAAAATAAAGCTGGAGGCATAACACTACCTGACTTTAAGCTATACTACAAAGCTATAATAACCAAAACAGTATGGTACTGGCATAAAAACAGACACACTGACCAATGGAATAGAATAGAGAATCCAGAAATCAACCCACACACTTACTGTCAGCTGATCTTTGACAAAGGCACCAAGCCTATTCAGTGGCGAAGGGACTGCCTCTTCAGCAAATGGTGCTGGGACAACTGGATATCCATATGCAGGAGAATGAAACTAGATCCATACCTCTCGCCGTATACTAAAATCAACTCAAAATGGATTAAGGATTTAAATATACACCCTGAAACAATAAAACTTCTTAAAGAAAACATAGGAGAAACACTTCAGGAAATAGGACTGGGCACAGACGTCATGAATACGACCCCAAAAGCACGGGCAACCAAAGGAAAAATAAACAAATGGGATTATATCAAACTAAAAAGCTTCTGCACAGCAAAAGAAACAATTAAAAGAGTTAAAAGACAACCAACAGAGTGGGAGAAAATATTTGCAAAATATATATCTGACAAAGGATTAATATCCAGAATATATAAGGAACTCAAACAACTGTACAAGAAGAAAACAAGCAACCCCATTAAAAAATGGGCAAAAGAGCTAAATAGGCATTTCTCTAAGGAAGATATCCAAATGGCTAACAGACATATGAAAAAATGCTCAACATCACTCTGCATCCGGGAAATGCAAATCAAAACCACATTCAGATACCATCTAACCCCAGTTAGGATAGCTAAAATCCAAAAGACTATGAACGATAAATGCTGGCGAGGCTGCGGAGAAAAAGGAACTCTCATACATTGTTGGTGGGACTGCAAAATGGTGCAGCCTCTATGGAAAATGGTATGGAGGTTCCTCAAACAATTGCAGATAGACCTACCATACGACCCAGCTATCCCACTGTTGGGAATATACCCAGAGGAATGGAAATCATCAAGTCGAAGGTATACCTGTTTCCCAATGTTCATCGCAGCCCTCTTTACAATAGCCAAGAGTTGGAACCAGCCCAAATGCCCATCATCGGATGAGTGGATACGGAAAATGTGGTACATCTACACAATGGAATACTACTCAGCTATAAAAACGAATGAAATACTGCCATTTGCAACAACATGGATGGACTTTGAGAGAATTATATTAAGTGAAACAAGTCAGGCACAGAAAGAGAAATACCACATGTTCTCACTTATTGGTGGGAGCTAAAAATTAATATATAAATTCACACACACACACACAGACACACACACACACACACCGGGGTGGGGGGGGAAGGAGATATAAGAACCACAATTATTTGAAGTTGATACGACAAGCAAACAGAAAGGACATTGTTGGGGGGGAGGGGGGGAGGGAGAAGGGAGGGAGGTTTTGGTGATGGGGAGCAATAATCAGCCACAAGGTATATCGACAAAATAAAATTAAAAATAAATAAATAAATATAAATATAAATAAAAAATAAAGTTTATTCATTTTGCATTTTTTTCTATTTTCATATGACACATACAGGAATGGTAATTTCTTTTTTTTTTTTTTTGTCGTTTTTTCGTGACCGGTACTCAGCCAGTGAGTGCACCGGTCAGTCCTATATAGGATCCGAACCCGCGGCGGGAGCGTCGCCACGCTCCCAGCGCAGCACTCTACCAAGTGCGCCACGGGCTCGGCCCTGGAATGGTAATTTCTAATAATGGTCTTGTTCAGCTATTTTAATAAAGATATGTATTTTGATCTTGTATCAACTAGGACTCGTCTTAGTCAGTTTTCTTGTTGCAATAACAAAATACCTGAAACTGGGGAATTTATAAAGAAAAAAGTTTTATTTATCTCCTGGTTTGGGAGGTTAGGAAGTTCAAGACTGGGAGGCAGCTTCTGGCAAGAGCCTCATGCTGCCTCATAAAGTGGTAGAATGCATCGCATGCACGGGTGGTGAGCGGGCGCATGCAAAAGACACAAAACACCTCATTTGATAAAAACTTACCCAACTCCCTGGAGACTACATTAATCCCTTCATGAGGGAGGACCCCTCCTGAAGCAAATGCCTCTTAAAGGTCCCACCACTTCCTGACTCATGTTCCTCTAATTGTAGAAAAAACACCCAAGTAGAAATGAAGATTCACAAACAATACAAATTTAACTTGCAAAGTAGTCTGAAGTCCTAACAGCATGAAGATCAGAGCAGTCACTGCCCGCCTCACTCTCTGAGGTGTCCTTATCATGCCTGAGGACACAGTTATGTGATCTAATCATGCTGCTTCCAGCAGGCCCTGCACACCGTTCTCTATATTACCTGCAAAAACCGCTCCCAAGTGGGAATCACTTCATTCTCAGGTGGAGGGAGAGAGCATAACATGGATTTTTCTTTCATATGGGAAAAAATGAGTTGTCCCACAAGAATATTTTACACTACAGAGTCCCCTCATCTATCCAGTCCAACCCCGTGCACACATCTACCTGTCCCAAGTGGCTGACCTTGAAGGCAACAGTAGATACTTTTCTTCCTCTTCCAATCAGTAAATAAAATGTGATGGTTGGAAATCTTGCCCAAGATCCAGGAGTACATTGCGGCAGACTCTGTTTAACTTCTTTAGCTGATTTGTTAAACTTGGGCCTTAAAGTTCATCTGACACAACTGGGGAGCTCTCCAGGGATGACAGCCCAACCCTGGATAGAAACCCAACCCTGAATTTGCTCTTCCCTTTCAATCAATTCTAGGTTTTTGAAACCACTTTCATAATTAATCTTGAGCTGAATCAAGGTCACTGGGAGCAATATCCTAGAGCCCAGACCTTCTTACCAGCTCTTTTACTCCACTGTAACTTAGAATTTCCTCCAGTTAATGGCTTGATGAACCTGTTGGTAAACAGGAGAAACAACTTAGCGTGCTAACACTGACCACTCTCCTGAATAGCTCCGTATAAATCTAAGTGATTGTCACACTCTCAAATGAGCACCCCCTTAAAAATAAATGATGAGTTAGTGTACACACACACACACACACACACACACACACACGACTCCAACACAGTAGGCTAAACCTTTGGGTTGCTAAACGTGAAGTTTCTCACAGCACCTAAGGTGTTAATCGTGTGGCGTTATTTCATTGCATTTGAGCTAGCTGAAAGTTTTTGGCAAAACAGAACATCCTCCTAGTTCAGATTCAAGTAACAAGGGTTACATAAATGCATATTACACAATTTCAGGCTGTATAACATCAACATATTCAGATATATAAAAATAAGACATGGAAAGAGAAGGTGCTGAGCAGGAGTTCACTGATAATGGCCAGCAGTGTGGGGCTGGTTTTCCTTTGACTCAATATCTCATGAGTGAGTTTGGCAATAGCGGTTTATCATAATCAGTACAGATTAGAAATATTCCAAGATCACCAGATTTTGGTAGATAAGCATCACAAGAGGAGCTCTTGCTCTTCTCAAAAGCTGCCTCTGGTCCATTGGTCCATTGGCAGCCACCAAACACTTGGCTCCTGGAACTTGGGTTCAGAGTTGTACACAAGTCAGGGATTAAGAAGGAGTGATGATATTTACATACTGCTCCTTTACATAATCTGGAAAACTCAGAGTTCAAACTGCCTATTCTGGCAAGAGACTGAAGATCCTTCGACACTAGTGAAAATACTGCACCTAATTAACATTCTTTATTTCTTAATCTTTCTAGTTCAGCTGAGTCTTCTTTTTGGAGTAAACTCTTCTCCTTGATTGTAAGAACCATTGGTGAATCCCCTGTCATGAAGTCACTAGCATTCTTCTATGGGCCGAGATATTACATCACATCACTACCCACACCTGCCCAGCCCAGTTCTACCAACTCTCTTCTGTCGTAGGCATCTCCTGGAGTGGCCAAGGTCTGGAGACATGGATCCAAATTTTAAAATGAACAAATAATGAAGGGACTTTCCTGTATAATAGAAATATTAGACATCTCCCTTTGAGTGGTAGATGGGTGTATAGAATTTTCAAAACTCATAGAAATAAACACTATTATCTATGTTCTCTATGTAAATTATACCTGAACTTTTGAAATGAGAAAAGAGCCCCTGTACCCATTAGGATATCCTCTAAGGCAGGCATGATTTTATTTCCTTCAATGTAATGTCTGTCTACCACAGCAAAGCTGAAGGAAATACAAGTCCACATTTTCACACACTGGGCTCTGTGACTAAGTGTTGGTGATAAAGGTATCTGAAAAGAAACCTTAGTGACCTAGGACCTAACTCCAGAGATAATGCCACCATCATGATAAGAATGTCCAGTGTGCAGGTTTGCAATGTCTCCCTTCCAAAATGCCTGATATCTTGCGATTCATTCCTTAGACACAGCAGCAAAAGTAACTTCTGAAGACTCAGTCTTCCAACACTCAAAAGAGTCATGTAAGGAGAAGCACAAGGAAGGATCTAAGACTAGTGATGCCACCATTTCAAGAACCTGCCATAACCAGTTGGCCTGACTCTCATTCAGATTACCTTGAAGTGATATCAGGCATTTATTGAGCACTTACTATGTGCCAGATGTATTTCTAAACACTTGACTTATATTAAATCACTTAATCCTCAGATCTTCTTTAGCAGTTTTAGAGAAGAGCAACGAACAGGGTGGTATGGAGTGATTGTCTTATCTGCCATGCCAACTTGACCTTCTTTCTTCTTTCCTGCCATTTCTTCATGGAAGTCAAAGAAATGTGGGTAGGTATGATCTCTGAAGGGCAAGGCAGGGAAGGAAATGGGAGAAGAAAAGCAGTCAGGTACACAGCACTGTGCACAGTTAGGAAGAGAAGGAACCCCAGCAATGGCATGCAAAAACTGGAGAAATGAATGCACTCTACTTGGGTGCACTGGGCACATTTCCCATAAGAAAGTAAAAACAATAGTAAAACTGCCTAATAAGTTAATCTGCTTTTTGTTATCACCATATGCTGGCAAATCTAAACAATGTCAATGAGAAGCTACCGTTTCCTAAAAATTCCTTAGTTGGTCTAAGTTCTAAACAATTATTACGGTTTCTGTTGAATTTTAACATTAATATTCAAGCCTCAAATTAGCACTTTTGTATTCATTACTCTTTAATATCGTATTATGGATAAGGTTAATTCAGAAAACTCCTGGTTTTACAGTCAGCCCTCAACACATGCAGACTCAGTTGCACATATTTGTTTTGAGAGTAAGTTGGTGATATTTCAGAATCTTTCAAGCCTGTTTTGAACACAATTCAACTCTCCAACCCCATGGTACTGCACATTCCTGTATTTATGCTGTAAATTCAAAATAAACAACGATAGCACAGTGATTGTAAAGGCAAAGAACAGAACTTGAAATACCTCAATTTGACATTCTGTGTGACTACCTAAAGTTTTTACTTTTTTTGAACTCTGGGAAAAAACAATTCATTCACTTCAGTGTCACCTCCTTGTTGGAAAATGTTGCAGAATGTGAGTATAACAGTGAAAAGATTTTTCCAGGCAAGATGAATCTGTGCCTGCAGTAATGACAAATTTTGAAAAATTAATGTCAACCTTTGAAGTATTATGCAATCTAAAAGAAAATGTGGCACATGAGGATAAGCTCGAATTTTACTCTCTCCTTGAGACAATTTTTTTTTTTTTTTTCTTTTCTGAGTTGTCTTTTTTCTGGTGTGAAACTCTAGATGAGATTAATCAGGCACAAAAATATTTGCAATCAATCAGAATCCACCTTGAACATTGTATAGTGAGACATGAAGCTTTGAAACTGATCCTTTTAAATCAGTTCACACAGATGGTAAAAAAGGCCATTAACCTTGTAACAATAAAATGTAAGGAAATGTATATTTCCTAGGAAAAAGAATTAAATTTTGAAGAATACCAGGAGAAACCACAAAAGATGATATTCTTATGTTGCCAAAAGCAATTAAATGGCATTATCTGAATCCCTCAATTGTTTTCACCAAGTCCTGGACACTTATTCTAAAACCATGGATCAAAAAATATCAATGTTTTCTGTCATTTAGCCATGTTTACAACAATATTTTTGCATAAGAATTAAAACCTTAGAAGTTCTTATCAGACATAAGAGATTTATGATGAATTTTCTAGTGAAAATATTTTCCTAGAAATGTTTCTACCAAGAGACATTTGAAAGCCACTAGAAATGTTTTCGAAGAAAAAAAGACATGAATAGCATCGCAATTTCCAGAATTTTGTGGTTGGGATTTTTATGACTCTCTACCAAACTTATCCTTATGTGTGAGGCTTTTTCTAACAATTTATATATCTATTGTTTCACATGAAAAAAAATTGAAATTAAAAATAATAGAAAGTTTTCTTCCATTAACTATGAGTGGAGACAGATTGATGATTCTGGCTTACTATCTCTTGAATGTGAATGCACAAAGAAGATAAATTTGTCATTGACAAATTTGCAGAAGTTAAGGTTCAAAAAAAGAAACTGTAATATTATTCATTACTATTTCAGACTAATATAGACATAAGGATTTCTCCTTTTTCCCAAAAAATACATTAATACAAGTTAAAAGTTTTAATCCATTACTTTTTTTCTTTTTGTACTGTATATTTTATTTTTTAGTGGTGTGATTAAATACACAAAAATCAATAAAATAAAATTTTTACTGTGTTCATTTGCTGGCCATTATTATTATTTAGCTCATTAATTCATTTAGTACAGAGCAGGATGTTTTTTAAAACAATCCCCTTTGGATATAAAATGTGCTATGTGCATCACTGAAGTCAAGTATAAAAAGAAGTTGGAGAAGTTGAGGTGAGCCATGGATAGCTCTGGGTCTAATCACCCTCTTTTTATTTTTATTATCCAAAGTCTAGGATATTATAACATCTTCCCAACTGTTTTGTTTTTTTTTTTAATTTCTCTTTACTCCTTTTTTACCCTTCACATTGCTGTAGATTCATCATCAAAACTCTCATTGTCAAAGTCAGTGGTAGCTCCAAAATTTCTACCTGGGGAGCTTAGAAGTGGTCATTTGCTTGGAGGGGAAGTCATAGCCCTTGTCTCAAGGCTGAGTTTGCTCAGTGAGGGCAGGGTTTTACTCATATGCTTATTTGGAGACACTGTGGGTGAGGAGGGGCAGATCGAGAAGAGGAGGGATCAATAGCCCCACTCATCTCACAAGCCATGCCTTCCCACTACCACTGAGTAAGGCATGGTGGTGTACTAACTCCACAGGATTGGAGATCAGGGAAACCCAGGCTAAATCCAGTTATGTCCTCTGATCATGTGATCATGGGCAAGTTTTTACTCTCAGTTTCCTCATCTGAAAAATGAGGGAGTGGGCCTAGAGGGTCTCTAAAACCCCTTCCAACCATAACATTCAATGGTTATGACTCATTGGCCATGGCCATTTTAAACTATGGATGTCCCTAGATTTGTGCCAAACTTACATTGCATCAAAGTGAAGAGACAAACAGCCACTGAGCCAGAGACTATGAGTTAATCACCAAGTCACATTTGGATAAATGAGAAAAGTATTGGGTTCCTATTTGAGGGACCAGGTGTTTTACATAGTGTGTGTTGTTCTTCCATAAACGTTGACTTCTTAGATCATGTCTACCCGTGTCACTATCAACTGAGACAAACACTGACATTTTCTCCTTTCTGTGCTACCTGGAATTCCTTTTATCCAGTTGGACAAAAATTGGGTATAAGTAATTTTTTAAACTGCTGCATATCAATCTAGTTTATACAACAAATATTTCCATATGGACAGGAGCCAGTTTTCTTGTATTTAGAGGACAGGCCAGATCTCAGAGTGGTCTTTTAAATCAAAAAACAAATGTGGAGTGAGCTCATTCACTGGAACTTCATTAAGGAGAATTCATTTCACTTCCTTGGCATAAATTAAGCTGCAGTGAGCTAGTGAAAGATTCCACCACCTTTCTCTGCGATGGTAAATTGAGCTCTACGATGGAGGTTAGAGACAGACCCAGGCCCCCTGGAGAATGTGGAGGAAGAGGGACACAGACGGTGGGGGGTGTGTTTCTTGGCTAGAAGCCAGGGAGAAGCAAAGAAGTGGTCACAGGGAGACTGCAGGCTTATAGCCTTCAATGGGAGAAGAACTGGGAGGATCCCTGGACCTTGCCCAGCCTTCAGGGGAAGAGAAGGAAGAGAACTGTCTGCAGGAGGTGGAGTGATGACTCCCATCACTGTCATCTCCTCCGCCTGGAGACCCCCTCCCCAGGGCAAGGAGCAGCCGGCTGAGGGCCCACTGTCCCTGGTGAGTGCAGGCTGGCTTCTTGGTCTCAAGCCAAGAAAGACCCTCAGTTTCAAGCTCTTTTTCTTAGCAAACCCTTTAACTCTGGGTGTCCATGCTTCCTCCTCAGACGTCTGCACCCCTCAGAAACCCCATTCCCTCAGAGCAGCTTTGCTCACAGCCGTGTCTGCTATCAGTCACCACCTGTGCACTGCGAAAGCCTCTCCCCACTGCTCAGCCCAGACCATTCTCCTGCATGCTAGACCCCAAGGCCCAGCTGCTTATTGGACCTCTCCACCTGGACATCTCTTAGACACCCCAAACTCCTATCTGAATTGAAACTTGGTACCTCCATTCTCACACATCCCCCTGTGCCCTCTCAGTAAATGCCACCAACACTCTCCTATGCACCTGCCTCAGTATCCTGAAAGTCAATCTCAATTTTCCTTGCAACCCCCATCCAATTAGTCACAACATCATATGAATTTTGTTTCCTGATAGTGTTAAATCTAGTTTTCCCTCTCCTTTCCCACTGCCACTGACTTAATTCAGTCCCTCACCATTTACTTCCTGGAGTAGCATAAGATCCTACAAACTCCTGATCATTGCCCTGCTGCCAATTTTGTTTCTTTTGATCGATCCTTCATGTGCTTGCAGAATGAACTTTCAAAAATGTAAATATGACCTGTATACTTCCTTGCTTAAAACCCTCTGGTGACACCAAGAACAAAGTAAAAAAGCAAATGATAAAACAGGAGGAAATATATGCAGTACATACAATAAAGAGTTAATATGCCTAATATCTACAGAGTGCCCATAGATTGTTGGGAAGGCAAACAATGCAAAAGAAAAATGGGCAAAGGCTATAAACAGGCAATTTGTCTGTTACGACATGAAATGATCAATAAAGCAACTAAAAAATTCTTGAGCTCTAGTCATCAAGTAAACACAAATCAGAAGAACAATATGATTCTATTTTTTAACTTATTAGGTTGGCAAAAAATGAAAAGACTAGGAACATCTAAGACTAAGAGGGTGCTTGGACACAAGCATTTTTATCTAATGACACAACCTTTACGAAAAGTAGTCTGCCAGTGTCTATTAAAATTAAAAAAGAGATGAACTTTTAAGGCCAGCTATCCCACCTAGGACCCTATCCATCAAAAAGAAAAGCACGAATATGTAAGGATACCAGTATAACAATGTTTATTACAGCATTGTTTGTCACAGCAGAACAATGAGAACAATCAGAATGACCATCGATAGAGACAGAGTTAAAGAAACTATGTCTATATGATGGAACAATGTTATTCAGCAGTTTAAAAGAATAAATCAGGACTTCCAGGAAGATGGTGGATTAAAGGTGCCCAGGGTGTGTTCCTTCCACAGAAGAAAACTGAAATGGGTCCATTGCCACCACCGTTGCAGTCACTGGAGCTATTGTCTAGTCCCAGAACCATCACCCATTGCAGAGCAGCTCCTCACGGGACAGTAGTCCTGCAGGTGGCCCATAACTGCAGCCACAGACTATGCAGATGTGAGGGAGGTGGCTGCAACCACCAACACTGTTGCCACTGCCAGGAGGTAACCCTGCTGCCACCAAGGACACTACACATGGAAGGGAGATGGCTGCAGCTGCTGGCACTGCTGCCACCCCCATGAGGTATCCCTGCTGCTGCAAAGAACACAGCCAATAACAGCACAGATGCCAGGATGCCAGGGGGGCATTCCAGCCACTGACACCACTGCCCCCAGCATGAGGTAACCCAACTGCCACTGCAGACACCATAGCTGTGTGGGCTGCAACTGTGGACAGTGAAGCCAAATGGGCAGCTGCTGCAACTGCCACTGCTACAGTCATCTCCATCACTGGTGCCACCAGGCAGCCACCATCATTGTACAAGCAGCCTGCCACTGCTGCCACATAGGCAACCCACCAAAACCATCTGCACAACCACTGCCACAGCAAGGGTGGCCTGCTCCCACAGCAGCAGCCACAGCAGCCACTGGCACTGTGCAGGCAGACCACCCACCACTCAACTGCATTGACACAGGTCGGACACCAGTGGAGTCCAGAAAAGGAGAATAATAAAAGAAGCAACTGCTATACCAGATGACCAGACACCAACATAGAGATACAAGAAATATAAAAAAAATAATAAAATATGAGTCCACCAAAGTAATACAATGACTCTCAAGTACCAGATTCCATAGAACATGAAACCCTTGAAGTGACTGAAAAGGAATTCCAAGTAAAAATAATCTTAAGGTAACTCAATGAGATACAAGAAGACAAAGATGATGCAATGAAGTGAGCAAAATTATCTAGGACATGAAGAAATTTACAAAGAAATTAATTGTTTAAGAAAGAATGTAGCAGAACTCATGGAACTGAAGGGGGTCATTCAATGAAATAAAAAACACAACTGATAACTTAAGCAGAAGGCTATAGTAAGCAGAAAAAGAATTTCTGATCCTGAAAAGAGTCTTTTTGAAATAACTCAGGCAGACAAAAAAAAAAAAAAAAGAATGTTAAATAATGAAGAAAACCTAAGAGAGATAGCAGACAACCTTAAATGCATAAACATCCAAATCATGGGCATTCCTGAAGGAGAGGAGAAAGGAAAATGCATTAAGAACATGTTGAATGAAACAATAGTGGAAAAACTCAGGTGTAGGGAGAGACATGGACCTTCAGATTCAGGAGGCTCAAAGATCCCCAAACAGATTTAATCCAAAAAGGTCCTCTCAGAGGCACATTACAGTCAAACTGGCAAAACTCAACAATAAAGAGAGAATCCTAAAAACAGCAAGAGAAAAGTGTCAAGTCACATATAAGGGAGTCCCCATCAGATTAACAGCAGACTTCTCAACTGAAATTCTACAGGCCAGAAAAGAATGGGATGATATATCGAAAATACTAAAAGAAAAAAAGCTGCCAGTCAAGAATACTATACCCAACAAGGCTATCCTTCAGAAATGAAGGAGAAATAGTATATTTCCAAGACAAACAAAAACTGCAAGAATTTACCACCACAAAATGAGCCCTGCAGGAAATCTTAAAGGAAGTCCTGCATCTAGAATCCAAAAAGTTATAATCACTACCATGAATACACAAGAATGAATAAACCCCACTGGTAACATAAAAATGCAAACAAGAAAGAAACTATATCTTACCGCCTCCAAAAAAACAACAAACACCAAAGACAAATAATAAAAGGGAAAGAAAGAAACAAAAGGTATTTAAAACAACCAATTGAAAAAGAATAAAATGCCAGAAGTAGGACAATAATTTTCAGTAACAATCATAAATGTAAATGAATTAAATTCCCACTCCAAAGACACAGACTGGATGATTGAATTAAAAAGCTAGTCCCACCTCTGTGCTGTCTGCAAGAGACTCACCTCATCTGTAAAGACAAACACATACTAAAAGTGAAGGGGTGGATGAGATATACTGTACAAACAGAGATAAAAAATGTGCAGGAGTAGCTATTCTTATATCAGATTAAATGACTTCAAATAAAGAACTATAAAAAGAGTCAAAGAAGACCACTCTGTGATGATAAAGGGATCAATCCAGCAAGAAGTCATAACCATAAATACATATGCACCCAACACCAGAACACCCAGATATATAAAACAAATGCTATTAGACTTAAAGAAAGAGAAAGACCCAAATACAATAATAGTTGGGGACCTGAACACCCCTTCCTTAGCCTTGGACAGGTCATCTAGGCAGCAAATGAACAGAGAAACACAGGATTTAAACCACACTATAGACCAATTTGACTTGGCAGATATTTACAGAACATTGCATCCAACAACAACAGAATAAACATTCTTCTCATCTGCATATGGGACATTCTCCAAGATAGACCACATGTTAGGTCACAAATCAAGTCTCAGCAATTTAAAAAAATTGAAATCATTTCAAGTATCTTTTCAGATCGCAATTGACTAAAACTAGAAATCAATCACAAGCAAAACTCTGGAAACTATACAAACACATGGAAATTAAACAAAAGGCTTCTGAACAACATAAGGGTCCAAGAAGAAATTAAACAGGAAATCAAAAAATTTCTCAAAACTGATGAAAATAAATACACATCATACCAAAACCTGTGGGATATTGCAAAAGAAGTACTAAGAGAGAAGTTTATTGCAGTTAAAAACACTTACATCAAAAGAATAGAATGATTTCAAATAAACAACCTAACCCTACAACTCAAAGAACTAGAAAAACAAAAACAATCCAATCCCAAAATTAGTAAATGGAAAGAAATAATTAAGATCAGAGCAGAAATAAATGAAATAGAAATGCAAAAAATGATTTAAAAGGTCAATGAAATAAAAATCTGTTTTTTCAAGAAGGCAAACAAAATAGACAAATCATTAGCTAGGTTAACTATAAAAAGAAGAGAGAAGACCCAAATAACAAAAATCAGAAATGAAAAGAAGACATTACAACTAATACCACAGAAATACAAAGAATCATTGGTGACTGTTATAAACAACTATGCACCAACAAATTTGAAAACCTGGAGGAAATGGATAAATTTCTGGACACATACAAACTACCAAGACTGAACCAAGAAGGCATAGAAAACCTGAACAGACCAATAACAAGCTATGAGACTGACGCAGTAATCAGCAGTCTCCTGACAAAGAAAAACCCAGGACCAGATGTCTTTACTGCTGAATTCTACCAAACCTTTAAAGAGAAATTAATACCAATTCTCTTCAAAGTATTCCAAAAAATTGAAACAGAGGCCATTCCCCCAAACTTATCCTGTGAGGCCAGCATCACCCTGATACTAAAATCAGAGACAGACACAACCACAAAAAAAGAAAACTAACAGCCAATATCTTTGATGAATATAGATGTAAAAATCCTCAATCAAGTATTAGCAAATAGAATACAGTAACACATCAAAAAAATTATACACCATAATCAAGTGGGATTCATCCCAAAGAGCAAGTATGGTTCAACATATAAAAGTCAATAAATGTGATACACCACATCAACAAAATCTTGGACAAAAACCATATGATTATCTCAATAGATGCAGAAAAATCATTTGTCAAAATTCAATACCCCTACATCATAAAGACTCTCACCAAATTAGGGGTAGAAGGAAAGTATCTTGAGACAATAAAAGCCATATATGACAAACCCACTGCCAATATCATCATGAATGGGGAAAAACTGAAAGCTTTTATCTTAAGAATGGGTACAAGACAAGGATGCCCAGTTTCACCACTCTTACTGAACACAGCATTGGAAATACTAGCCAGAGCAATCAGGCAAGAGAAAAAAAGAAAGGACATATAGATTGGAAAAGACAAAGTTAAATTTTCCCTGTTTGCAGATGATGTTATCCTATATATAGAAAAGCCTAAAGACTCTACAGAAAAACTCTTAGAGTTGATAAACAAGAGTTGATAAATGATTTAAGTAAAGTTGCAGGATACAAAATCAACACACAAAAAAATCAATAGTGTTTTTATACTCCAACAACAAATTAGCAGAAAAAGAGACCAAGAAAACTAGTGCATTTACAATGGTCACCAAAAAATAAAATACCTAGGAATAAATTTAATGAAGGAGGTGAAAGATCTCTATGATGGGAACTACAAGTCACTGTTGAAAGAAATTAAAGAAGGCACAAAAAGTTGGAAAGACATTCCATGCTCTTGGATTGGAAGAATTAACATTGTGGAAATGTCCATACTACCCAAAGTCATCTACAGATTCAATGCAATCCTCATCAAAATACCAATGGCATTCTTCACAGAAATAGAAAAAAAAATCCTAAGATTCATATGGAATGAAAAAAGGCCCTGAATAGCCAAAGCAATCCTAAGCCAAAAAAAAGAAAAAGAAAAAAGAAAAAAAAAAATGACAGAGACATAACTCTACCTGACTTCAAATTATACTACAAAGCTATAGTAGCCAAAATGGCAAGGTATTGGCATAAAAACAGACACATGGATTAATGGAACAGAATTGAGAACCCAGAAATCAACCCACAAACTTACAGCCAAATTATCTTTGACAAAGTCACCAAGAACATAAACTGGGGAAAAGACTGCCTCTTCAATAAATGATGCTTTGAAAACTGGGCATCCATATGTAGAAGAGTGAAACTAGACCCAGACCTCTCACCATATACCAAAATCAACTCAAAATGGATTAAAGACTTAAATGTAAGACCTGAAACCATAAAATTACTAAAAGAAAGTGTAGGAGAAACACTTCAGGAAGTAGGAATGGGCAAAGACTTTATGAATATGACCCCAAACTCATAGGCAACAAAAAGAAAAATAAACAAAAGAGACGATATCAAACTATAAAGCTTCTTCAAAGCAAAAAAGAAAAAAATTAGCAGAGCAAAAAGACAACCTACAGAGTGGAAGAAAATATTTGCAAACTATGCATCTGACAAGGGATTAGTATCCAGAATATACAAGGAATTCAAACAACAGTAAAAAAAATAAAATAAAATAACCCAATTAAGAAATGGCCAAAGGAGCTGAATAGACATTTTTCAAAGGAAGATATACAAATGGCCAACAGACACATAAAAAAACGTTCAACATCACTCAACATCAGGGAAATGCAAATCAAAACTACATTGAGATATCTTCTCACCCCAGTTAGACTGACTATTATCAAAAAAAGAGAATAACAAATGCTGGTGAGAGTGTAGAGAAAAGAAAACACCCCTACACTGTTGGTGAGACTGTAAATTGGTGTAGCCATTATGGAAAATGGTATGGAGTTTCCTCAAACAACTACAGATAGAACTGTCATATGATCCAGCAATTCCACTGCTGTGTATACACACTAAGGAGTGGAAATCATCATGTCAAAGGGATACCTGCACCCCCTGTTTATTGCAGCTTTATTTACAATAGCCAAGAGTTGGAACTAACCTAAACGTCCATCATTGGATGACTAGATAAGGAAAATGTAGTATATTTACACAATGGAATACTACTCTGCCATAAGAAAGAATGAAACACTACCATTCACAGCAACATGGATGAACTTAGATAAAATCATGTTAAGTGAAATATGCCAGGCACAGAAAGAGAAATACTGCATGTCCTCACTTGTAAGTGGGAGCTAAAGAATAAACAAATACATTTTAAAAAGAAAGATACAACAAGCACAATAATTTGTTGAACTTTCAAAAGGAGAGAACAGAACTGAGGTACCAGAGGTGGGAAAGGGGAACAGTGAGGGGGTAAGGGAGGGGAGTAAGGGGGGTAAAGGGAAACAAAAAATGATTACATTGTGTAATGTCAGATATTTGATTATCTTCATTTGGGCATCACATATTGCACACAGGTATTGATAGTCAACTCTGTACCCACAGATGTGCACAATCAACTATGTTACAATAAAAAATAAAGAAAAGAAAAGAAAGAATCAGATCTAAAAGTATTATCATGGACAGTTTTCCATAATGCTGTGTTAAGTTTTATAAAAGCAGTCACGCAGTAATGTGTATAGCATAATCCTATATTTGTAAAAATAATAACTTCATTTGTATTTGCATACATTTGTTTTAGAATAAAGATACAAGAGGATATGTACCATGGAGCAGGGATGAAAGGTGGGGGTGAAAGAAGAGATTTTAAAAATATATTCCTCTGACAGTTGAACACCCATTTCTCCTTATCCCAGGACCTTGTTTATTTTCTTCATGGCATGCTGTAATCACAGTTCATAACTAATTTTTAGGTTTATTTCTAGCGTGGGTCTTGAATATGTCTTTCCTATGAGAATGTAAATTCCACGAGGACAGAGACCATATCCATCTCATTCACCACTATGTCTCCAGTACCACACAGGGCCTGGCTCTGAAACATATTTGTTTAATTAATTAATTAATTAATAATTCAATATTCTGTAAATTTTTTTAGAAGTTAGAAGTAAAACTCTTATAATGGTTTGCCAGTTTTGGAATAAAAATGTGGAGCACATTCATTCACAGCCTGGTTCCTGCTTTCCCCTGAGCCCATCTCCAGCACTCTGGACCATGGCTCCCACCCTGCCCCAGGAGTTCTTCTCTCCAGGGCTAAGATTTCTTGAGGCAGGGACTGTGTTTTATTGGATGTTGAGTCTCCATGCATTATCAAGTGCCCAATGTGTTATAGCTCCCCAGGGAATGTTTATTAAAAGATCCATCCCCTCCATTGTGAGAGGGGAAAAATGAATGAAACAGCTCGGACCTGAAGTAGGGGATCCACTTTCAAGAGTGGCAAGAGCTATAGTTGCCTGGCTAGTTACAAGCTCTGGGGCCTCAGGAAAATCGCTTATAAAATGTATAAAACTACAACATTAACCCCTTTACCGGGTTATTAGAAAGACACAATGAAGTAGCAGGTGAGAACGTACAGTGTAAACTTTAAAGAACTATGAAGGTATTCATTGTTATTTTTAGTATCTTTTTACGATAACGATAGACTTAACGTCATATTTGTTTCTCTAAATCAAATTTAACCTGTACCAGATGCCACTGAGTTGTCAAGAAGTTTAATTTAGAATTATTATTGGTGTCCCTTCCCACTGCCCCTCCCCCCAGCATCATTCAAAGATGCTGAGAGACTTTCACCGGTCCTCTCATGTGAAGATGGCCCTCTCATCTTCCATCCATACTGCTCACTGAAAATCTGCTTAAAGTCCAGAGCCAGGAGCCCCGTGAAGACAGGAGGCTCTGCCATTCCATGCCACACTGGGACACGTGCCTCTGCCTTAGCTGGGAGCTCTGGCATCTGTAGGCCAAGCTGACCAGGAGGACCATAGAGCTGTACCTTCTGGGGTTCCCGACCACACTATGAGAAACCAGGATGCTGCTCAGGGCTCAAGAACCACAGGCTTACACCCATTTTCAGCTTTGGAAATATTTCTTCCTTCTCCAAGTTGCTGACTTCTTTCTCTCCCCTCCAAGAATGCTTCCTTCCCTCTTTGAACAAACCTAGCATAATCCTTGCACATAGGGGTCTTCAAGCAGCTTCTGAGGCCCCTGAGACAAAAAAACACAAAGGCCTGGTTACCTTCTTGGAGCCAAGATTTGAACAAAGCATAAATTATCAACACTAGAAATTAGTCAGAAAATTTATTATTAGCTTAGGAATTAGAAAAGTACCCTGTAGAGGGCTCACCTAGTTCAAAGTATGAAGTACTGCCTTCCAACATTCTTGCTACAGTTATCATGGTAGGAAGAAAATCCCACATGCAATTCTGACTAGATAATTCTGTTCTTAAAATAAGATTTAAATCCACTGAAGAAGTCTGCTGTCTTGGGTGTTCCATTTCAAAAGAAGGGATTTTTTACTGCAGAAGGTTCTGGAAGAATGTACTTTTCTTTACCTCTCCCTTATACCCAAGCTTGTTCTTCCAGCTCCTCTGTGGAAGACCCTGTCATAAGGCTCTGCCACCTGTGAGTTGTAGTAGCTTTGTCAGCACTCCAAGAATTCTCAGTCAAGGGCTGGCTGGTGCTCACTTGGGAGAGCATGGTGCTGGTAACACTAAGGTCATGGGTTCAGATCCCCGTTCTGGCCAGCCACCAAAAAAAAAAAAAAAAACCCCAAAGAATTCTTAGTCAAGGTGCTGGAGTCACCACTAGCAGGGTGCCCTATTTAATGAATGAGTTTTCCAGTGACTCACCTGCAAAGGATCTCCTGCAAAGCCTCACCACCTGCTTTGTGCACAGCACAAATGTCCTCACCAGGACATTTCACCACTTCTCTGATAACTGAGGTGATCGCCATTTACCTTGAAATTCAAGATACCTCATTTCATGTCACATATCCCCCATAGATTCAGGGTGGGAATTATAGTGCACAAGTGAGTCTGGATATTACAGAATTGGATCTTAACTGACTCACAGTAAAACCTGGGAGCAGCAGCCCCATCCCCCTGTCCAATGTGCGGTTGCCCCCTCAGCGTCCCAGCCACATGACCTTCAGCCAAACTTCAGATGCCTAATCTGCAGAACAAGAGAGTAATTGTAGTGGATTGACTTATATCCCCCCAAAACTCATTGAAGCTTGAATTGTGTCCCCCAAGTTTTGTGTATTAGAAACTAGGCCTCCACTGTGACTGTTAAGAGGGTGGGAAATCCTATTACAGTAATTGAAAGGTGGGGCCTTGAAGAGGTGATTAGATTGTATGACCATGCCATAGTGAATGGATTAAAAATGATGGTCAGGGGCATGGTTCTTAGGACTTTAAAAGGACAGTGCATAAGGAACTGTCTCTCTCACTCTCTCTGCTCTCTCTGCTTTCACCATCTTGCAATGTGAGACCCCTGGGTCACTGTTGCCACCACCAGATGTGTTCCTTGGGCTTTGGACTTCCCAGCTTCAGAAACTGTAAGCAATAAATTTTGTTTTCTTAGAAATTACTCAGTTCTGTGTATTTTGTTATAAGCAACAGAAACAGACAAATACAGTAATGCTAAACAGCTAGAGCAAAAGACTGCCAAATCAACTACATTATTAAGCACATGTAATAAAGCTTTCACAGATACAATCTCATGAGATTCTTTCCAGCTCTAAAATCTAATGTATTATTTGTTTGGAGATTTGAAGGGCTTGGGGTTTGTTCATTGGTTTGTTTGTTTTGAGTCTTAGTTTGCTCTTAGGTGAACCAAAAATAAAAATCCCTGCTTGTATCACAAGATTATTATAAGAAGATTAAATGAACTATGTAAACATATTTTGAAAATTATTAAATTTTGTCTGAATGTGAGATATCATTTTTAATGACTAGAGATCCTCTTTAAGGATTGGTAAGCAAATAAAAGAGAATAAAATTAACCTTGATTATTTTCATATAGCTGTACTTGTCTGTTTGCCTTATTTACATAATTATTTCTTGTCAAAAGACTGTTATCCTGAATTATCAAACAAAACAGCTAAGTAACTTTAGACAGTTCCATTACCATACAATCTTAGTTAAATCAGGAGATGGAAGAAATATGCTTAATTATTCCATTCTTTCCCAGGACTATAGGATGGTCTAATTCCAAGATTTTCATCGTGGTAAGGAAATACCTATAATCTATATCTTCTTACATCAGTGTGTACACTCTATCATAATTACTTCCTCTAGTCTGAAGTTTGGGTGAAAACTCAGGTGACATTCAAACCTGGAATATATTAAATATCTTTGGGTTTGATTGAGTCGGATTTGTAAACAAATGACTTTCCTAAAAACATGAAGTCATATAAAATCTTTCACTATTAATGCCTTGTTCTCTTCTGACACCATAAATAAACCTCATTTCCCCTCAAGGATTAGTGAGAAAAGCACATTTTGAAAAATCTCTCTCTCTGCAAAGATATTAAGTAATTGCTACCCGCTGCCTTGTACTTGCTTCCCTTTAGCTCCTAATGAAGAAAGTAAACAATGTTTCAAGTCAAGCGTCTCTTGGAGCTCTGCGTTTGAAGCAGACTTCTACTATCTTGGCATTTCTACAAGGTCTGTTACATGATTTACAGTCAAACTGGCTGCGGTGAGCAGCCTAATCTCTACCAATGCCACGTAAAATCAGCTTTGCAACATTTTAACATTGTCTGCTATTGCTTCTGACCCACTCTCAGGTTTCCTTTCTAGCTTCCTGTCATTTTCATTTGGCTACTCTTAGAGCATCCATTACTCTAGCCTGATCATTCTAATTCCTTTCTTTTATTTATTTATTTTTTTCTTCTCTTTCAATGCATATGTATGAGTCTCTGCTGTGGGCAGCACTCCGTACCAGTTTCTGTGGAAAGAAGGACCAGGACAGATCTGCCCCCAAGTGGCTTACAGAAGCACAGGGCGGAGTCCACAGAGATCTCTCCTACAAGGCTGAAAGCAGCAGAGATACCAACAGTGAAACAGTATGAGTATCTGCAGCGTGAAAAACTTCGTGGAACAGGTAACCCTTAGACTGAACAGTGAAAGATCAATAGGATTCGGGCCTATGGGAATGAAGGAGGGAATATCAGACAAAGGAAATGGTGTAGGACAAGGCACTGAGGTGAGAAAACTCCCCAGCACGTACACAGCCTGGAGTAGTTCAAGTTGGCCAGATCGTGAGGCACTTGGAGGGAAGTCACGTAGAGTAAGATTGGAAAGGTGGTTTACTGCTTCATGGGTGTTTGTGGTTAGTGCTGTGATCGTGCTGTGTTACTAATCAACATAGAAACCAGTTTTCTCCCGTGTTAAATACTGGATTAAGCCTCTAGGCTAGGTGGAAGGAAGAAGGGAATGGGGTGGGGAGCACAAAGAATAAACAAGGCACGGTCCCTGCCCTCAAGGAATGTAATGAAGGAGAGAGGCGTGCAGAGATCTTCAGAGCATAAGGTGTTCCCGTTAGTATGGTCCCATTCTCCACTACAGATTTCTAAACTATTCTGAGAACACAATGTCTGCAAATTCTAAAACCCACTCAATTTTCTAGAGACTATCTGTCCCTAGAAGAACGTCATTTTGACATTTCTTTGCATTTTGTTAGCAAGTATCCATTCTCTTTTTCTTTCTCTTTCCTTTTCTCTTTCCTTCCTTTCTGTCTGCTGGGAAAATATAAGGAAAATGGTCAGGGCCCCTCCGATGTTCAGAGTCTTGCCAAGCATCTGAGGCGGTTATGCGCATGCGCTAGAGTGTTCCTTGTTATTGTCTAATGTGATTGCGCATGTGCATCTGGGTGGGGGGTTTTTTGTTTTTTGGTTTTTTGTTTTTGGATTATGGACTTGAGTAAAAGGACTAAAGGCACAGATGCGCGAAGCTTCTAGAGGACGCTCTGGGAAGCCTTATTAAGTCGACTGCTCCTAGTTCTAAAATAAAGCCTATTGTTTCTTCACCCAGAGCTCCAAGGACCTTTTCCTATTACCTAGCTCGTAGACCTGAGTGTGAAGGGTTCGTGACCCAGCCTGGACAATGGGCTGGAGGGGTTTGTGAGACCTAGCCCTAGCTCTACACTCTTCCATGCCTGTGGTTGCCAGACAGATACTAGTAGGTATAAAACAATTAAAAATAGTGGAAGCTCTGGTGAACTGAAGACCCTGTCTAAAGGCTTAATAAAGTTAAATTTTCCTTTTGAGATAACAGTAGATTCATATGCACTTGGAAGAAATGATACAAAAATACTGTATACCCTTTACCCAGTTTCCCACAAAGATAGCATTGTGCAAAACAGTATCACAACCAGGATGTTGACTTTGATAAAGAGACACAGAACATTTCCAGAACTACATGCAAGTATCTTTCATGTCACCATTTTGTAATTACACCTACTTCCCTGCTCCCACTCCCTTCTTAATCCGTGGCAATGCCTACCTAAATTGTTCTCCATTTCTATAATTTTATAATTTCACAAACGTTATAGAAATAGAATCACAGTATGTAAGCTTTTAAGGCTACTTTTTTTCACTGAGCATTCTCCGAGATGCATTCAGGTTGTTGCATTTATCAATATTTTGTTCCTTTTTATTGTTGAGGAGTATTCCATAATATGCATGTATCACTATTTGTTTAACCATTCACCCATTTAAAAACACCTTATTTTTTTCAAAATTTTGCCTATTATGAATAAAGCCACTATGAACATTTGTATACAGGTTTTTGTATGAACATAAGTTTTTACTTCTCTGGGACAAATGCTAGGAATGCAATTACTGTGTCATATGTTAGTTGCATGTTAAGATTTTTAAGAAACTGCGATACTGTTTTCCAGAGTAGCTGTAACAATGCATGAGTGATCCAATTTCTCTGTATTGTCAGCATTTAATGTTGTCATTTTTTATTTTAGTTATTCTGATAGGTGTGTGGTAATATTTCATTGTAGCTGTAATTTGTATTTCCATAATGGCTAATGATGTTAAGCATCTTTCCATGTGCTTATTTGTCATCTCTGTATCCTTTTTGGAGAAATGTCTCTTTATGTATTACATTCATTTTCTCATTGAATTATTTAATTTTTTGTTTTATTTTTACTGTTGACTTTTGAGATTTCTTCACATATTCTAGATACTAGTTGTCAGAAATATGGTTTGCAAATATTTTCAGCCAGATTTTGGCTTGTCTTTTCATCTTCTTAACAGAGTTTTTCACAGAGCATAAATTTTTAATTTTGATGAAGTCCAGTTTATCAAATTTATCTTTTATAAATCACGCTTTGCCTTTGTTGTCAAAAACTTTTTAACTAGTTCTAGTTCCTGGAGGTTTTCTTCCATATTTTTTCTAAAAGTTCTATAGTCTTGTATTTTACCTTTAAGTCCATTTTGAGTTAATTTTTGTATAACGTGGAAGACTTAGGTTGAGGTCTATTTATTTATTTATTTATTTTTGCCTCTGGATGTTTACTTGCTCCTGTACCATTTGTTAAAAAGGCTATTTTCCCCCATTGAATTGCTTTTGCACCTTTGCCAGCAATTAGTTAGGAATATTTATGTGGGTCTATTTCTGGGTTTCCCAATCTATTTTTCCAATCTATTTTAGTGATCTATGATCAATCACCTCTGCTAATACCACACTGTCTTGATTACTATATACAATAAATCTTGAAATTGGGTGTACTGATTATTCTCACTGCATTCTTCTTTTCAAAATTGCTTTTAGCTATTCTAGTCCCTTTGCATTTGACATAAATTTGAGAATAATCTCTTCTACATCTACAAAAAAAATTTTTTTGATGGGATTTTGAGTTGCATTAAACCTGTATGTCAATTTGAAGAGAACTGAGATCTTTACTATGTTTGGTCTTCTAATCCATGAACAAGGATGTCTTTTTGTTTATTTAGATCTTATTTGATTTCTTTCATTAGAGATTTGTACTTTGCAATCTGTAAGTCCTGTTCATGTTTTTCTAAAATTTGCACCGAAGTATTGTTTTTCACAATTATAAAAGGTACTTTAAATTTCAGTGTCCAGATGTTAATTGCTACTATATTACAGTGTAATTGCTTTTCATATGTTTATTTTGTATCCAATGACCTTACTAAACTTAGTTGTAGGAATTTTTTGGTAGGTTCCTTTGTATTTTACATGAATTATCATCTGCAAATAGGGAAGGTTTTATTTCTTCTTTTGAATTTCTGTGCCTTTTATTTCCTTTTCTTACCTTATTGCACTGGCCATAACTTCCAGTACTCTGTTGAATAAGAATGGACATCCTTGCCTTGTTCCTGATACGAGAGAGAAAGTATTCAGTATTTCACTGTTAAGTATAATGTCAGCTGTAGGATTTCATAGATGCTCTTTCTCAAGTTGAGGAAGTCTCCCTTTATCCCTACTTTTCTGAAAATTTTTATTGTAAATTGGTATTTTTATTTTTTTGCATTGTGCATGCCAAGCAAAATCCATATACAGGATATTTTCAGCTTTCAGGCCAGCAGCTTAAAACCCCTGCAATGGGTTTTCCTGAATTTTGATTTTTCCAATGATTTCAAAGCAAGAAGGATAGATGGAGTGAACAAGCTATAACTGCAGAGGAAGCCAAGAATATTCATTATCCTTCCTAAATCAGTGTTTGGTTTTGTCCTCTGTTGTTATTGGGAGTTCCACCCAGTTGAGAGTTTATGTTAAAACAGCAGCATCTCCCCTTCTAAGAAAATTATCTCTGGTTAATCCCATGATTTAATTAATCCCATGCCATCTGCCTTTCATCCCAGAAACACCATTTTCTTCATATAAATAGTATCATGAGAGAGAACACAGGTTTTTATTCTTCTCCCACTCACTACCTTCTCCACCTTCCTTGGCCTTCTGTTGTCAAAAGACTTAGTCCTTAGCAAAGATTTCAGTAAGGCACTTGATCACCACTCCTCACGAGAGCCCCAAGTTGAAATGCCTGAATTCAAATTAAAGAAATTAAGTATAACAAATTTTAGCCAAGAATAGACTAAACCGAGAAAGACTGAAATATAATACAAACTACTTAGGAAAGAAACACAGAGAGCTAAAAGAAGATTGCTTATGGAATGGATTGTTCTTTTGGAGTGTTTTCTGAATGAAACCACCTTAAAATAAAGCCATTGGAAATACCAGAAAACTGTGTCAGAATTGAAATTCTATGAAAACCAAAAACAGGTCAATTCTTAACTTATCTGTTCAGTTAAATATTTATGTTTCATTTTAAGCTTTAGTTAAAGCTCCATGGAATATACCTAAAGAATTATACAAGGCAGGGATGCCCATCTCAATAACAACACATTTTAGGGAACTTGCCATCAATTTTGAGAATTTTTCTCTTCAAGACTCCCTTCAAGGGCACAGATTTGCTCTTCAGTTTAGTTTTGTATAAGGAATTCATAAGATAGTGAGTCGATTGCCTCTCAGTGCTGGGGTTAGCCATCACTTAAATGAGTCCTAGTACCCAGCCACACAGCATTTTATCTTCCTCATTACACCATGTAATTATAATAAACTGTTTCTGAACTGAATTTTGACCTCTGTATTCTGAGGTAAGCAATCTTTGTCAATTTATCGTAACTTCTTTCAAAAAAAAAAAATTCTATCCTAAGTGGTGTAGACTGAGTAATTCATCTGATCTCATAGGGCCCTGGGCCTTTCCAGTGCCATGTCCATTTCAGTTCGATTAACTCCGAATGAAGGAGAAAGTTCTGCTTTGGATACTTGGCAATGTAACCATTAAACATAAGACTAGTCTTTAAATAATACAAGTTTAAGAAAACAAGAGGTGACTGGAACTCTGTTGTAATGAAATTACCCGTGCATGGCAGTTTCAGGAAGGGGTTTTTTCTTCTAGGAGCATCGAGACAGCCTCTACCCAGTGAAAGTAATTGAGTGAATGATTTCACTTGTTTCTTCTTTAGACTGAATTAGGTCGTTGCCATCTGTGGAGTGTGCTTAAATACCATGGGGAAAGAGGCTGTTTTCTCATGTCATTGCTGTGTTGTCACTTGCCACCTTTGAGCAAAATCAAGATGTAGCAGAAGTTGGGCCAGGTTTTCCACAGCTGAAGTAAAGTAGGGAATTGGGGCAATCGTTCAGTTAAATTGAGCACATTTTTAAAAAGCAACACTTGCCTTCAAATTACTTAAATCCTTCAGGGAACATTTCTAATTGCTCTGGCCTCACACTTTATTTCACCTATTTATGTCTGGCCACCAAGCCTTTTGCTGGGGCCACAACCAAACATAAAATGGGCAAGGAGTTTTCAAGGGGACACATTCTCTTCAGATATTGTAAGGGTAGTCAGGAGTAAGAATGAAGGACATGTCTTGAAGGACACTGGGTAAAACCTACTAAGGCAGGTTTGAGCTTAGTTGAAAGAGAAGCTCCAAATTTTCCAATGATAGAATGGGCTTCATTGGGAAGTATGGAGTTGCCTATAGCTGGCAGTATTCAAGAAAAATTGATCAGTGTTTCTCAAACTGGTCACAACTCATTAAAGCGTTATGAAATAAATGTAGTGAGTTCTAATCAGTATTTTTAAAAATCAGAATGAAATGGGATGGAACAGAAGAGAAGAGAATAAAAAACATCAGAGGGTACTGCAATAAAAAGCAGTATTGTTTGTGAAACTTTAATTATGTGTATGTGTGTGTGTATGTGTGTGTATATATACTAGGTCACAATATAAATGTTTTTTAGTGTGAGCTACAGTCTAAAAAGTTTTTTTAAAAACCGGATTATACATCTGGTTGAAGGGATGTTAGATGGGACTGATTGAACTACATGACTATTAAGACCCAGCTCAAAAAGGAAAACACAATCATGATGTTAAAAGGGTCACAATTCCCACAAGCTAAAAAGAAATCAGTTCTCCAAAAATATCCAACTATTCTTAATCCTGAACTTGGAAAAAAATCTCTCATGGGTCCTAAGAGGGAAAACACTGTGTAAAGTATTTTTTAAAACACCTTCTTACAATACACACAATGACAAGTTTCATAGGGATGCATCAATGATATCCCAAAATATGAGCTCATAGCATCACACGAAAGCAAAGGTCAGACATCAAGGCTATAGAAAGCCAAGACTGATGTTGTCCAGTACAAGTCTTTCAAATGATATGGTTTATCAAAGGGCAGATATAAGCTTGAAGGTGCTCATATCCTACATAGTTAAGTGCATATCATCAGTGGCAAACATGTAAAATGACCAGCCGATCATGCTAATAGACAAATAATGGATGTTTCCCTGCCTGTCCTAGAAAAGTCTAAATGCGTTTTAGTTTAGATCTTTGAAAATTTATCAAATTATATTATCAGTTCTTTGAGGAAGGTTTTTCTGTCTCCCTCTCTCACCACCACCAGATTCAAAGTGAGTTCTTCAAGGAAACAATAGAGACATGACATTTTACTTTATCAAGCCAGCACGATACATATAATGCAGTAGGTGCTCAATAAGTGCTTAATGAATAAATTAAAGAGCTTACAATAACATCAAAGAGAACCCAACCATCTGGGGTAGGAAGAAGAAGTGTAACAAAGAGAAAAAGTGAAAAGGATTAAGTTCAGAAAGGTCTGGGTTCAGTAAAACAAAGGATTTCTCTGGCAATTCAAGGAAGAAAAGCTCAACATAGACCTAGAAAGAATAAAAGCATTTTGTTTCCAGATCCTCTTCCCTGAAATCCCAGTAGAGACATGAACTCCCCAGCACCTCCTAATCTAGATTCTGCATCACTCTATGTATTTGTAAACATGTTTATATACTGGAGAAGTTTCTGTTGCTCTCAAACAACTAATATCAAAACAAATTTCTATACAGAGAAGCCAGGAGGGGTTTAGGGAGGATAAGGAGAGAAAGGACATGGGTAGAAAGGGACTTTATCTACTGTGGAAGGTTGAGAGTGCAAAGCCTCAAGATGGTGGCAGGGAAGGCTGTACACCTCAGCAGGAGGTTTTGTAAGCCAGCCAGCTCTCTGGGTCCCTTTAAGGCACTGAAGTCAACTATGTTCCAATGAGAGTCGTGTCTAGTCATTAGAAAAAGCATTCAGAGCCAGACTTTTGACTTTTTCATTCTTGGCTGTGCCACACTATCTCACTGCAGCCTTGGCAGAGCTTCTCTCTCAGCATCTCGAGGCCTCTCTTGACACATCTGTGAAATGTATGTGAGTGCCGAAGTACATGAAGGGTGGGTGACATCAAACTACAGGCAGGAACTGTGGTACCAGTGAAAAGTGGTCAAGGTATTAATGAGCATCATATTCCAATTAAGAACCCAGGCCCCATCTCATCAAGGGGTGAGTGTTTGAAAACCACAAAAGAGGCCATTATTGAAAAATAGGAGAGCACTGTACAAACCCATACAGTGGAGCTCCAGGCAAGGTGTGAAACTAGGTTATCATAAAAGTGCAAAACCTATGCAAGACATATAAAGATATTTAAGATTCCTGGATGTCCACCTGTAGCTGTTGTGTTTCTTTCTTTTGGATTCATTGAGAATTTTTAAATTTTACAGTTGGAAACACCATTAGAGATCATGAAGTCCAGTCTTTTTGCCAAAATAGGAATCTTCCCCCAAAACTGCCATGCAGGGAGTCATTCAACTTCTGCGTGAATATTCCCAGTGACAGAGAGCTTACTACCTCTCAAGGAAACCCTATCACTTGTGAATAATCTAGCAATTAGAACATGGTTCCTTATACTAAGTATTCTGCAGTTCTACCTCTTCTCTTTATGCAGTACAATCAGATAATAAAGGAAAAAAGGAAATTGTTCAGTAAGAATAGGATGGCCAACTGTTCCAGTTTGCCTAGGACAGGGGTTTCCTGGGATACAGTTCTTCACAGTACTAAAACCAGGAGGGTTGGCCACCTTAGTTAAGAAAAAATACAGATGGAGTAACCAGAAGGTACAAAAGGATATTTGCTCTCCCATCAGACAACTATCTTCCTGGGCAGCATGTCCTGTTGGAAAATACTGTCTCTTGGATCGAAAGGTTGGAGGAAATTGTGGTGCTGTCTCTTAACACGATTGGCTCTTCCAGGATTACATTTCGTAAGACAATTATTTTATATGACTTACTTAGGAATTGATTGCTTTAGTGTTCTGGGAGAAATACAAAAAAGATTTCCTGAGTTAACCAGTGATGATAACATGGGACTACCATGCCCTACAGACCAAGATGTGTCCCTCACAGAAAATGCTTGTAACCCAGATTAGCAGTAAAATAGTCAGTCTGGGGAAAGTAAAGAAATTTAATCTTCAAAAAGTATTCAATATTTCTACAACAAAGAACAGACATAGCATGCATTAAAGTGCCCTGTGCTATCTGAGGGAGTTGTAACTCTATTAGATTTGTTCGGTGAGATTTTTTTAAATTGACATGTTAAATTGTATGTGTTTATCATGTACAACATGATGTTTTGAAGCATATATGAATTGGGGAATGACTAAATCTAGCTAATTAACATATACACCTTCCATAGTTATTATTTTTGTGGTGAGAACACTTTACATCCAGTCTATTAGCATTTTTTAGGAATATAACACATCGCTATTAACTATGGTCACCATCTGTACAACAGCTCTCTTGAACTTATTCCTCCTATCTGAAATTTTGTATCTTTTGACCAACATCTGCCCATTCCAACCCACCCCCAACCACTCCAGCCCCTGGTAACCATCATTCTACTCTACTTCTGTGAGTTCCCCTTTTTTAGATTCCACATATGAATGACATCATCCAGTATTTGTCTTTCTGTGCCTGGCTGATTTCACTTAACATAATGTCCTCCAGGTTCATCCACGTTGGCAAATGACATTATTCAGTGAGATTTGGTTCATGAGGGTCAAGGATCCCCATGAATGGATCCTGAGAATTACAAAGGCAAGCTAGTGGAACCCAGCCTAGGAAGCTGGTCTTATAGGGAATGGTTTTTGAGAATGGAGAAGTTCTTTAAGAATGTTTCTATAGGGAATGAAAGCAATACTGAAAATGAAAGGAAGAATATAGAAAAACAGGGGAGTTCATGTATAGGGACCTTCAGCTCTGCAAGTATAGAAATCATAAAACCATATGTATGAGCTACTTAGCAATTCATTAAATAGTTACAGAGTCAAGATTCCTGAGGCAAATAATATCCATTTTTCTCTGAAGGCAGGAGGAATCTCAGTTCCTGATTTCTTGTCTGAAATGCTAATGGGAGAGGACAGTGGGGAGAAAAGATAAAAGTGCATATGGATTCATCCACAAAGACACCCTGATGCTTTCTCTAACCTGTGAGCAGCTTCACTCTGTAGAAAGCAAGCACGTCCTCTAAGCCATCAGGGTGCAGCTTCTCCCTTGATAACTCATTTTCCTACAGGGTAAGAATAAGAAGGCCACTCAGTATGGACTTCTTTTAACCCCAAATTTTATCTGCAAATACAAATTGGCCATCCAGCAGCAACTGGCTTACATGGACAGCATTTGGAATAATGATGAAGTTCAAAAGGTTAATCAGGTTATTAACATTTTAAAAGAAGGGCAATTTTCTTTCCCAGATGGCTTAACAGGTGACTCCTATAAATTACACAGTACATTACAGAGGGGATCCGCTAGCCCGGTTATAGTAGAGTCTGTCAGCATTTCCATTAGAAAGCCCTATTTTCAGAGTTTATAACTCAGCCATAAAACTCTGCTCCAAGCTGGGCCTTGGCTTTCTAGTCAAATTTTCAATTCAGCAGCAGAAGAAAGAAAAAAACCTTTTTTCTTCTTTCTCCTCTTCCTCTTCTTTGTCTTTGTCCCCTGGTGAAAATGCTTTTAAAAAAAAAATTGCTCTAGTTTAACGAAGTTAAAGGAGGACTTCCATACAGGGAAATCTTTCAGCCACTTTATGTTCAAGCACATTTTTTAGTGCTCAGGTATTGAGATTTTTTGGGTTTTTTTTTTTTTTTTTCAGTAACTATTAGGAATCAAGATGTTTCTAATGAGGCCTGTGTTATAGTCCTTCAAATCATAATGAAGATGTGTGAACATTTGAAGGAGGGGGCAAGTTTCAGGAGAGAGGATTTTTATCAGAGAAGTGTTTCACCTTGTTTCTTAAATTCCAAATGTCTATATTTAATCTCATCCCCTAAAGGGAGAAGCAATGGCAAATATCCCGTTATTTTATGAATGTGTGCATGGGGCCTTGGAGAACACAGCATCAGCACAGTAACTTCCAGATGGTTTGTGTGTGTGTGTGTGTGTGTGTGTGTGTGTGTGTGTGTGTTTACAGGCCACCAGGGTGGAGAGAGACACACAAAATATGAAGTGACAAGAAAGGTGCACAAGTGACGAGCAGAGGTCTGCTGTTCCAAGTCTGGTCGGTCACAGCCTGGGGAGTTTTTATGACCTATTCAAGGCTGTGGTGTAGACTAAACAAAGTTTTCTCTACTTTCACCATGACACCTTTACAGACCAGGCCATAGGGTGGGGAAGATGATGCAAACAGCCAACTCTGCTCAAACCAGAGCCTGTTGCTTCACTGAGAAAACTCTGCCACCGACCATGGAGCTTAACCCCCAGGCTCCCTCCAAAACCCCATCTCAGACAGAAAGCTAACTCACATGGAGATTCTCTCTGCAATGCAGGGAAAGGAGAGTTCTGGGAATGGTGTTAAAACACTCTCCCAGGGGACAAGCAAGGACAGTGCACGTGGTACTTGGACAATTTTGCCCCCAAGACCCAGGCCAAGGAAGGTGCATGTGAAAATGCTTCAGAGAGTCAATGGTCTTTCTCAAGACATAAGCCTTTATCTTTTTTTTTTAAAGTTTATTTATTAATATTATTACTTTTTTACATTCTAAGATGTTGTTGGGGAGCAGTTGGGGGGGAGGAGGAGGGAGGAAGGGGAAAAGAAATAGAGTGGGGGAAGGAGGAAGGAGGGGTAGCATTGTTGAGGCCTGTGGCACCCCCCTCATTCTTGCAGGGGAGACCAGGGGGCTCAGTGGTCATCACTGGCCTGGTTGCAGGGGTAGCCTTTATCTTGACCCCCACACAGCAGCTCCTAAAGTTAGGCATCACCTGCCACCTGGAGAGGAGATGTTCTAAGGACAAAGGGTAACTAATCTCTCTCTCTACCCAAGGAGAGACATACCAACCCCCTCCTCCATCAAAACAGAAGACTGAAGCTCTTGGATTGTTCAGGGGATAGCATTTTGGCTTGAGAAATGTTCTGATGGAAGGTGCTAAGATTTATCTACTGAGCTCACTCCAGGCACATCTGTTGAAGAACCTCACTCACAAATCCCATTCTCCCAGCTGATTGCCTTCTCATATGTTTTTCATAGTTTTTTGTTAATATCCTTGCTCATTAGCAAAGGTATTTGGCTTGGAGGAAAACTGTGCCCTTTACAGCTCATCTTTTCCTCCTCTTGAGTCCTGTAGTCATGTCATAATATTTGAATTTGTGATATACATCATCATCATTTCCATAGCAATAGAAACAGCGGCCGTTGTGAAAACAGGATTTGCGATTCAATGAAAGAAAAAAACTGGAAAGAACTTAAGAGAACAGCTGGTCCTGCCTCCTGCCATAGACAGGTACACAGCTAAGCAGGCCAAGGACTGTTTTCAATCAGCATACTCCACTCGCATGAATAACACGCCTCTCCTTGCTGTTCTGTAACTAAATGTATGACTGTCTCACTCCTGTACTAACTACCCAATGTCTGAGAATAGTGGATACTTACAAGAGTTTGTGGAATGATGGAGATGTGGTGCATTGAGCCTGTAATCAGCTGTACAGCCAAGACTGGTTCTTCATGTGTCTAAGTATTTTCTGTTATAATTTAAAACTATTGAAACTCTTTCTCTACATGAAAGGATATCCATAAAATAATATTCATTCTAATGCCTAAGACAAGTTATTGATTTACCATCTAACCCTTTTATTGTCCTGCTTAAAAGTCTACAAATTCATCTTTATAACAATCACTTTTTGCTAGAACACCCCTGATGAACTGTAGGGGAAAAATAACCCCGGTAAGTTTTTAGTTGTAATTCACCCGTGTTACAAAAGACAGATCAACAAGTGAATCACAAATTTATTAACATGTATATTTCATATATACACGGGAGACACCTAGAGAATGAGTAGCTCTCAAACAGGTGGCTTTGAATTCCAGCTTATACAGCATCTTTGACAAAGAACAGTACATTTTAGAGAAGTGACAAGACAAAGGAAAAGGACTTTTAGTCTCTACAGGTAGCAACTTGGGGAAAGGCAAATAACTAGCAGATAAAGGGGAGTTAGTAAAGCTGTCTTCACTGGTTAACCTTTGCCCTCTCTGGTAGAAATGGGGGAAGGATGCCTTTCTTCCTTTTTATTTATTCATTTATTTAAATTTCTTTTTTTTTTTTTCAAAACCCCTTAAGATTAAAGGGGATTTTCTTTGAATAGTCTTTATTTTCCCAGTGCCTGGAAACACGGTAATCCCTTAAAATCTTTAAAAATAAATACACATGCACATGATTAAAAAAGGAAAATACAGAAAGTGTATAAAAGAAGAAAAGTCTCCATCTGCATTAATTGTTTTCAACTGCAAGTAATGGAAATGTGACACCTGACAAAAACTGGCATAAATGATAGAAAAATATATTCATTCATTTATCAAAGAGATAGAAGATAGGGTTCAGAGTTAGCTGATTTAGCAGCTTAACGGTACCATCAAGGACCCAGATTCTTTGTTTTTCTACTCTGCTCTCTAGTACATGGGCTCAGCCTAAGGCTGATTTCTTTCATAGTTGAAAAATGGAAACAGTTGGGCTTCATGCTTCCTTATATATATCCAATAGGAGAGAGAAAAGCTGACTTCCTGTGAATATCTCCTAAGAGTGAGAAAGCCAATAAATTTCATTTTTTTAAAGAATTATAAATGTTTTAATCTTCATCTTCAAAACTTGAAACATTATCATCTTTTAAAACTTTTATTTTAATTTTACATATTTATGGGGTATAACATATTTTTATAAATGTATACATTGCGTACTGATCAGATCAGGATAATAGCATATTAATCTTAAACATTTATCATTTTTAGTTTTATTTTATTTTCAATTTTCAAATAATAATTGTATGGGATACCAGCAGATAGAGGGAGGGTAGAGAGTTTTCCTGTATCTTATTCTTCTTAATTGCCTTTAGCTCAACAATTTTTCATATTTGGGGACAGCATATTCTGATCTCCCACATGCTTTATTTCTCTTTTTCATTTTAACTGTAACTCAAAGTACTCAACAAGGATTCTGAATACTTCTATTCTAGTCCTGCTATCACTGGCTGAGGGACCCTTGCCATGACAAAGAACTACTCTAAGCCTCAGTTTTCTTATCTGTCTAATTCCTGTACATCACAAGGGCCATTGTGGGGAGAGAATAAAATACTGTGTGCAAAAGCCTCTGAAATTCTTAATCATGTACAAGTGGCAAGTATGAATGTTATTAAAATTATTCAGATAAGTGTGTACCTGGTACTGAACACAACACATTGCTTGCTAACTCAGACATAGGTGGTCATGACCATTTTCGTTCACAGCTTTACATTTGTTAAAGAAAACCAGAGCTAAACAGTAGGTAAAATAGGGAAAACAGATTTTATTCAGGAACTATTGCAATCAGGGGGAAAAGACCTCACCATAGAACTGGGCTCAATTTTGAATACAACAAGGACAAGTGGAGATTTATAGCCAAGGAACAGGTTGGAGGTTGGGGTAGGGGGGTGTTGGTGGGTGGAAAATTATTAAGAGAAGACATCAAGGGTAGGGGGAATTCTGGCTAACATGACCTAACAGGATTCATGCTGAAGGCAAACCAAGATAATCAGATATGGAGGGTGGGGGATGAAGAATTTGACCAGGTATCAAGAGTGATCAGATGTCAGGGGTAGGGAGATTCTCAATAAACTGACAGGATTCTTGCTAAAACTGGGCTATGCAGGCCCAGCAAGAATGTGAGCCAAGGTCAAGGACTAGTCCAGAAGAGAGCCTGGAGGACATTTTAAGCATGGTAAGCAAGAAGAATTTTAAAGGAATCCCACTTTCCTCCTCTTTGTAAATGGAACATGTAAATATGTAGGTTCTAATTCACAGACTGAGAAGTTGGTACTTCAAACTCAACTATTCTTAAAGCAGAAGCCACCTGGAGTACACTTTTTATCTCTAAAGATAATAAGTTGTTTTCCTGTGATTAACTTCTTTCTTTTGCTTTCTTGCTATTTTACAGTCTATTATTATTTCCTGCAACGTCACCTACAAACCAAAATTTTTATTGGCTGACCCAAATATTTCATTGAAGAATTCCATGGTAACCTTGGGGTCTTCCATTTCTAAATGGAATAGATTTTCCTTCAGACCCGGGTCCATAGATATTCCCCAGTATGTGTCCGAGAGACCTGGAATTGGCCATTTATCAGCCTGATAGATGCAAGCACATTGGCACACCTGTCAGCACTACCAGTTTCAAACTTTTTAAACTGAGAACCCTGTGAAGCTTTTTCCATTCTCTTTCTGTGCCACTCTACCACTCCCAAGAAAGAGGCATCCATTTTTCTTCTCTTCCTGTTGTGTGTGGGTCATATCATGAGCAATCCATTTTCTCAGTCCTCTTTTACCTTATATATCCCCACTCATCACGTGCCTCCTCTAATCGTATCTCCTTCCTGCCTTAGCTTTCCTGACATTTCCCTTCACACGTGGACAAGTCCTGGCCTCGTTTTCACTCCACGTTTGCTTCGCATGTTTTTCTGGAGATCTGGTGTTCTGCATTTTGCTGCACCTTGGTCCTCTCCTTCACAAAGTTTGTTTGGATCAAGAACAGTGGTAATAGCTATGAGGCCCATCGTGGGCTGGAGGTTTGATGTACTTTGTTTTTAATCCTGACAACAATTTTATTGGGCGGGGTAAGTCTTATTTTCTCCATTTTACAAAGAAAGAAACTGGAAGCCCAGAGTCTGTAAATGAATTGATCAAGGTAACACCTACAGCTGGACAGATTAAGATACTTCCTGATTTCAACTTCTGTGTTTTTCCCTACTAAGCAAATTATATTTGCTGTCCCACACTTCTTTTTATGTCCCCATTTCCATTCTTCTTGTCATGTTTCTCTTCTCTCAATTTATTATCACTTCTAAATTAGTCATGCAAGTGTTCCACCCACTAACCTCCCCCTTGCTCTGTGTTCTTTCCACCCTTGCCTTTCACTGCACCCCTCTCCAGTCCCTTTTCTCTATTTCCTCCCATAGGGTTAGTATAGTCCCAGTGATGTACTCTTTCTTGAGGAACAGCTGGACAGAGAAAATAAAATCTGGGACATGTGGAGAGCAGATCCAGATTTGAGAGGCTTGAAGCTTATCAATTTTGAGATGTATCTTTCAGAGAAATAATACAAAATTACCAATATAAAATTAGGCAGAAATAGAAGTATTAAAAATCTAACAAAAACCACAAACATCACAAAATCCAGAAAATCAACATAATATTTCTATTAAGTGTATAACTGACATCTGCCTAAAACTTTATACCCCATATTTTGTGGCTATTGTTCTGATTGACTGTATGACAAGAATATTGTAATATCATTTACTATGGAGAAATTTTCTTTAAAATGATTTGTTTTTTCTCTAGCATAAGTTTTTTTTTTAATTTTCCACTTGAAAGAATTGATTATACATATTTATGGGGCACAGAGTTGACTCTCAGTATTTGTATACAATATGTGTGATCAAATCAGTACTATTACCATGTTCAACATTATAAGTCATAATCATTCTTTGTGTACATTACCCAGTTCTCCCTAACCCCCTCCACCACCCCTTTTCCCACTTCTAATGACCATAGATTCTCTCCTTCTGAAAATTCAATGTATTATTGTGGTTCTTTCCTTCCTTCCTTCCTTCCTTCCTTCCTTCCTTCCCTCCTTCCTTCCTTCCTTCCTTCCTTCCTTCCTTCCTTCCTTTTCTCTCTCTCTCTCTCTCTCTTCCCATTTATGAATACAGGCAGTATTTCTCTTTCTGTGGCTGGATTATTTCACTTAAGGTAATTTTCTCCAAGCTCATTCACGTTGCTGTGAATGGTAAATTTCATTCTTTTTTATGGCTGAGTAGTATTCCATTGAGAATATATAACATATTTTCCTTATCCAGTCATATAATAATGGACATTTAGGTGGGCTCTAACTCTGGGCTATTGTAAATAGAGCTGCAATGAACATGGGAGTGCAGGTATCCCTTCAACATGATGATTTCCATTCCTTCAGGTGTATAACTAGAAGTAAGATTACTGAATCATATGGTAATTCTATCTGTAGTTGCCTAAGAAACCTCCATATTGTTTTCCATAATGGCTGTACTAATTTACAGTCCTACCAACAGTGTACAAGGGTTCCCTTTTCTCTGTATCCTCAACAGCATTTTTCTCTGTCTTTTTTGATAACAGCCAATCTAACTGGGATGAGATGATATCTCAATGTGGTTTTGATTTGCATTTCCCTGATGATTAGTGGCACTGAACATTTTTTCATGTACCTTTTGGCCATCTGTATGTCTTCTTTTGAGAAACGTCTATTCAGCTCCTTTGCCCATTTTTTAATCGGGTTATTTGTTTTCTTTCTGTTGTTACTGTTCTTCAGTTGTTTGAGTTCCTTGAATATTATGGATATTAATCCCTTGTTGGATGTATAATTTGCAAATATTTTCTACCATTCTGTAGATTATCTTTTCACTCTGTTGATTGTTTCCATTGCAGTTAAGAAGGTTTTTAGTTTTATATAATGCCATTTTTTATTTTTTCCTTTGTTGCTTGTGCTTTGGGGGTTTTATTCATAAAGTCTTTGCCCAATCAGTCCTAAATCCTGAAGTGTTTCCTCTGTGTTTTCTTCTAGGAGTTTTATAGTTTCAGGTACAGAAGGAAAGTATCTCAATACAATAAAAGCCATATATGACAAACTCACCACCAACATCATCCTGAATGAGGAAAAGCTGAAAGTTTTTCCTTTAAGAACAGGAACAAGACAAGGATGCCTACTCTCACCACTACTATTCAACATAGTATTAGAAGTATTAGACAGAGCAATCAGGAAAGAGAAAGAAATAAAGAGAATCCAAACTGGGAAAAATGAAGTCAAGTTGTCACTGTTCACAGATGACATGACCGTATACATAGAAAAAACCAAAACCTCTACTAAAAAAACTCCTCCTAGAGCTCATAAACAAATTCAGTAAGGTTACTATATACAAAGTCAATAAAAAAAATCAGTAGTGTATTTATACAATGAACAAGCAGAAACACAAATTAAGAAAGCAAGCCCATTTACAATAGCTACCAAAAGAATAAAATACCTAGGAATAAATTTAACCAATGAGATGAACAATCTCTACAATGAGAACTACAAAATATTGCTGAAAGAAATTAAAGAGGAAACAAAAAAAGGGAAAGACATTCCATGTTCATGGTGGAAGAATTAATGCTGTGAAAATGTCCATACTACCCAAAGTGATCTACAGATTCAATGCAATCTCCATCAAAGTGCCAATGACATTCTTCACAGAAATAGAAAAAACAATCCTAATATTCATATGGAACAACAAAATATCCCAAATAACCAAGGCACTCCTGAGCAAAAAAAATAAAACTGGAGACATTACACTACTTGACTTCAAATTATACCACAAAGCTATAGTAACCAAAACAGCATGGTACTGGCATAAAAACAGACACATAAATCAATGGAACAGAATAGAAAACCCAGAAATCAATGCATGTACTTATAGCCAACTGAACTTCAACAAAGGCACCAAGAACATACAAGGGGGAAAGGACAGCCTTTTCAGTAAATGGTGCTGGGAAAACTGGATAGTCATGCATAGAAGAATGAAACTAGACCCATACATCTTGCCCTATACCAAAATCAACTCAAATTGGATTAAAGACTCAAGTATAAGATCTAGCATAAGTTTAGAAGTTTATTTCATCTTTATCACTATTAATGGTAATGTCATGCTAAGATGCTATTCAATACATTAGGATGCATAAAATATACAATGTCACTTAGATGTATTGTCTATTTATAGTACAACTACAGCTTATGACCTCCAATTATAAAAATTCTGACAAGTTATTTTTCATGACTTTCCCATAAATAAAAAGGCTATATGATGAACTTACAAATGCATGTACTGCATTAAGGAAAGTCATTTCTGGAGAACTCCCATCTATCTTAAGCATTGAGAACTAAATCTATTGCTTACAATTTTGCAGATTTAAGGTTTGGAAGAATTTTCCACAGACTAGCTTCTGGCTCCCTACATTTTAAATTTTGTTCCCCTTCCACACCACATGCTTCTCATGCTTCTCATGACTTCCCATCTTGCAACTTCGTTGTTGAAACACTGAAGGAGTCACTTCAGTGAGCAGTAGGTGTATCCCTATGTTATTTCTACATGGGACAGCTAGAAAGACTGTTCATAGAATAGACTACAAACTATAAATATGTCTCACAAAACCCAAACTAAGTGATCCCTAACTCAACTTTTATTTAGTTGGATCCCCAAAATATCCACAGCGCCTCATTGCCATATGAAATGGGAAGAACATAAGGGGAAAATCAGAATGAAAAGAAACAGTAGCCTTAACTAATTGCAGTTAAAATACCTTATGAATGCAAATTTTACAAATCTATAACTATATAAATGCCCTTATGGGATTCTTCCCAGAGCCTTATAAGGGATCTACACAAGCAAGAGGGGCTCTGAAATATAAGTTTTATTGCCTCCTGGGTAAATCTGTCTCTGGTAGTTAGTCATGAAACCAGCTTCCCTAAACAATATTCTAGGCACGGTAGAATGAAAGGTACCTCAAACAAAAAACAACAAAAGGAGAGTTATGTAGCAAAATTAAATGTTTTAATCAGATTAAATCCTATAGGTGAAGTCACTAAAGCCAATGGATTCTAGATTCCTTGATTGTAGGCATTTTTTTTGTTGTTTTTCATCCTCATTTAAAAACCCGCATGTAATTGCTCAGCACGAGTTTTGTAACTGAGTTAGTAAATTAATACACAAATGAATGAATGCTATTAAAAACCAGCATTTGTTGCAGTTTCCCGAGAGATCTAAATAGGAAGCCCATGTATTAGCAAAATGTACACTCAGCTTGTAGTGACTGTGAGTCAGCAGAGCGTCCTGCTTAACCATGTGTTTTTCTAATGGTCCAAATGTGACAAAAAATTTCATGAATTGACTCCCAAGGAGTCAGATAATGATCTTGTGCTCTAAAAACGAAGATGATATAGACATATCACCACAGCCTATGAACATTTGCAATAAGACCAATCTTTCAAAGCTTTTCATATTAAATAATATATTCCTTTTACATTTCCAATGTTAGGAATGAAACTTTGACTTTAAGCTCTCCCCACCCCGCCCCACCCCTCAAAAAAAGAAAAAGAAAATATATATAAACAGCATGTGTAAATATAGCCTTGATAAGTAAAATAGAGCATGAAGTAGGAAGGATAGAGAGCTGTATTCATGATCCTTGAAATTGCAATGCCTGCCCCACACCTGTCAACGAAGTTGTAATTCAGATGAGGATGTTTTCAAACAGAGATTGTTGTCTGACGGTAAACAACAGTCTCTTTCCAAATAAAAATGTTTTTAAACACTCCTGGATGTGAATCCAATATGGAAATGGATTTGAAATAAACATTAAACATTTTGCCATCTGTTGCCCTGCTGAGTCACTGAAGAATATCCTCCCCAAATGTTCATATTTTCAGACTAATTGGTCCATGACTGCCAGGCATGAAGAAGAAAGAAAATCTGAAACTCAATGATTCCACTAAGTTGTAAAAGATGCACTACAGAGACACGGCTATTTGAAGATGAAGTTGTGGATTAACACTGGAGTCAAACCAGGGAAAACATTCCTAGGTTGTCAGAACATTTTATCCAGCAGTTAATCATAATCAGCACATTCCAATAATTTTGGTTAATTTAATGCTTAACTTTTTTATCTCAAAGTTTCTATGAAAATATATTTACTATACATTTTTAATCTTAGGAGGACATTGTTTTCTAATGAGCTTTAGAAATTGGAGGAAGAATTTGGAGCAAGGGAAGGAAAAGATTAAGGGGATAGAACAAGAGACAACTGAAGTAAATGATAAGTGAGATTTCCAAAACAGCAGCAAAAACAGAGAGAGGAGAATGCTTGAAAATAATCAAAAAGCTCTAGTACTGTTCCTCACATATCAGTCACGCCTCTGCTCTGAGGAGTGTGGTACAAGCCAAGGAGGTTAGGTCCAGTCTTCTCAAGACTAAAAGAAACAACACAGTGTTGGTCTCCTCTTACCCACCCTTACCTTTGGCTACTTCCAGGGTCACTCTCTGGCACTAACTCTCCCATGTTTAAAGGCAGCCTGAGTCCTGAGACCCCAGTCCCAATCACAGGATCACCTTCATGTTACGTTCACAGCCTTAATATCATCCTAGGTCAAGTGCACATTAGCCTCAGAGTGTAGGAGATGATGCAAATGGGAAACAGAGACAGACGCAAGGGAATAATTGCAGGAATGTCCATTAAAATGGCCAAGAAAATTCTTTGGCTGATAAAAAATGTTAGCAATACTAATCAAGATCCCAGAAAAAAATGCTTTAGAAATCAACAAGCTAACTAAAAAAAATAAAGAAAAAGAAAAAAAAATTATATGAAAAAGCAAAGAACATAGTACAGCTGAAATAATATTGAAAAACAAAGTTGGCAGAGTCATAGAACCTAATTTCAAGATTTACTATAAAGTTACAGTCGCCAAGACATTATGGTGTTGGTTAAAAGATAAACACATAGATAAATCGAACAAAATAGAGTCTAAGCATAGAACTACACATATATGGCCAATTGGTTTTTTACAGTGTCGAGACATTTCAGTGGATAAAGAAGTCTCCTCAACAAATAGTGCTGGAACAACTTGATACCCATATGCAAAATAAATAAACTTCAACCCATACTTGCTCAATTTACAAAAATTAACTTTAAAAAATTCATAAACCTAAGTATAAAACATAAAACTATAAAACTTCCAGAAGATAACATAGAAAAAATGTTATTTATGACCTTGACTTTGGCAAGGATTTCTTACATAGGACACAGAAAACACGAAACCATTTAAAAAAAAAACTGATAAATTGGCTTCAAAATTAAAAACATCTTCTCTTTGAAAGATAAAGAAATAAAAAAAGACACAAACTGGGAGAAAATATTTGCAAAACATATATCTAATGAAGGACTGATAACAAGAATATATAAGACTTCTCAAACTTAAAAATAAAACAAACAACCTGATTTTAAAAAAGAAAAAGAAAAAAAATTGGAAAAATATTTGAACAAGACACTTTACCAAAGAATACACATGAAGTAAATAAGTACACGAAAAAAAAAAAAAATGCTCAGTATTATTAATCAATGGGAAAATGCATATTTAATGACACACCATTGCGTACCTATTAGAATGGCTTAAAAAAATTTTTTTGAAAAAGGCAGTTACCAATACTCTAGTGAAGACATGGAACAAAAAAAAAAAAAAAAAAAAAGTTACGGTAGCCAGACTCACAAAGCTGTTATATAAATAACTTTATTTATATGACACTCTGGAAAAGGCAGAAATCATATCAGTTTTTCCAGGGGCTGAGGTAGGGATAAAGGATTATCTACAAAGGGACTTAAAAGAAACTTTTGTAGTGATGGAAATGTTCTGTATCCTGATTGTGGTGGCAATTGCATGACTGCATAAACTTCTCAAAATTCATATAACTGTACACGTAAAAAGGAGAACTTTACTATTTGTAAATGATATCTCACTAAACAACAACAAAAGCATTTCAATAAATCCAAAATTAATTGCACATAAATAATCTCATGAAATATGATTTTATTGACATTTACTCAAGTTGAATCAGGGCAGAATTCAGTGTCTTATTTGAATTATTGAAATTTCTTTTGTGATAGATTTTCAGATGAATAGAATATATTTTTCTAAAATATTTACCACAAATAAAAGTTGTTCAAAGGTGAAGCATTATTAATATTACTGTTATTGATTAGTATCTATGGTAATTGCCTGTGACATGATTTAACATTCACTTGTTCAAACACTCAAGCATCATTTCTTAAATATTAGTAGACTAGAGGCCTACAAAGGACTCAATTTTCCCCAGTCCTAGGCTTCAGTTTTCTCCAATTAACCTTTGTAATCAGATGAGACCAAATATTGGAAAAAGAATTTCAATCTCAGTTTCAGCTGGTCCATAATGGTAGAGTTGTTTAATGTTACAAAATAATATCACGCAGCATGGCAACACTAGAAAGTCTGCCATTACTACACTTAGAATGAGTGCAGTTTACTGAAGATAGTTTAAATGGTCCAGACATTATAACTCTCAGGTTACTCAAAAGAAAACTGCTAATAGGTAATGTAAGATCTAAGAACATTATTTATTTTAATAGTGAATGGAAGTAAGTTACGTACATGGAATTTTTAGTAATACCTCTCTGCTGGAGGATACTTCAGACAGGTAGCCAGAGGCCCTAGGTTCTACTAGAGCCAATGCTTTACATTTTCCCTACTTCTCATCACCACATTTGAAATAATTAAACAACCCACCAATTTCAACAGGGTCTTTCTAGGAATATTAATTCATCAATGTTTCTAGAGTTGCCGGAAGACAAGGAATTTAGACAGGGCTGGCTTTACGGGCATACCACCTCTGCAGTCCCACGGGTCCCCATACTCAGAAGGACCTACATTTGGTTTAATGGTCTCCTGCTGCCATCTTGAAATTCTTAATTTTTGAACAAGGGCCCCACATTTTCATTTTTCATTGGGCCCCACGCATTATGTAACTGATCCTAATTCCATAAACACCAGAATTGATGCAAGGATTCTGAGTTACTTTTTATACATAGTCACTTAGTTCAGGTGTTTGACTAAAGTCTAACCAAATTTATCTTAAACACTTGGTTAAGAAACAACAGCTGGAAAACTGGCAAGTTGGGCTTATAGAATTTCTGGGAACTTCTGGCAAGACAGACATGCTGTGAGGGCAATTCATTTGAGAATTTGGAACTTTCACTTCCTATTCCACATGAAATAGGGTATAAAGAAAACTAGAAAGACTTTCTTTTCATATGATCACCTGTCATTGTATGGAAGCACATATTTAGACTTGGTTTTGTCTGAATTTTCATTTTAGTCTTTGGTCGGTTTTTGCAATTAAAGGTTTTTTATATTTATTCATTCATTCATTCATTCAATGAATATTTAATTATTTACTATGTGCCAGGCATTGTGCTTAGCACTAGATATATAATAGAAAAAAAAAATTAAACAAATAACAAAAAAACACAAGAAACACAGTTTTCTTCCCTCATAAAACTTAAAAGTCACTAAAATAGTCACTCCTGATCTTCCCATTTATAGTCTTATAATTTTGTTACATTTTCCCCCAAGGCATTGATTTTTAATGTATGAACCTGGAAGAACAATATGCTTACATACTAGTTTTTTCAATAGCGAAATAGGATGTGATTGCATTTTTTTAAATGTCAGGTTTTATTATGTAATAATGAGAAAAAGTTGGCTTAAAAAAAAATGTCCTGGGCCATGTGAAAGGTATCCAGTAAATAATTAGCATTGCTCCTAACCTAAACCATGTCACCATTCCTCCCATCATATTAAATGGCATGTGCTATCATAGTCAGTCTAAGAGCTGGCATCCAGCCCAGTCAGCCCCTGCAGCCAGCAGGGCCCAGGGCAGCAGTGTCTTTTATAAGTAGGCTAAAAGCATTTGGCTTACATCTCAAATGTTGAGTCTTTCTGCAAGATGGCAAATACATAACCCAAGTGCTTTGGTGCAGAGCTGATTTTAAAAGCATTAGAGCAACTGAACCTTCTCTTAATCATGGTCCAAACGAAAACCAGTTGGTCTCCTGCAGTCTTTCTTCATCCTCAGCAGTGTAACTTGGGCTCTCTGGTTCTGGGAAAGCGTCTCTCTCATGCATTAGCCATAACACAAAGCCACAGATGCCTAGTACCTGTTTCCATATCAGCCCCTGGGCTGAGGAAGTGACAACTGGTTGGAATTAAGTTGAACCTGGAAACATCCTGGGGTTGCTTTTTATTTGAGGTTAAAAAATCAACAAGTGCCATTTTTCTGGGCTTGGCAAAGGAAAACAGTGTAAAGGTATCAAATGGCACTTATATACTTGGACGTGAATGAAGCGGTCATATCCCCTGATGGCTCGGCAGGGATGAATTTAGTTCTTGCAAAGCATATGGAGGTTTTTATTCCTCCCCTCAGTGAAAATGTGTTATTTTATGTGTTCAGACTATCACCTCCTCTCTTGCTTTTTTAGGGAACATCTATTTCTGGTGGGAGCTGCCAATTTACTGTCCCAGAATCCCATCCCACAGTTGTACACATGACCAGTAGGAGCCATCAGAATCTTCCCTTTCTCACAACATCAGGAGGGAAGGGAAGAGCTTTCTTTTCTCTCTGGTCACTAGACTGTTCAGAACATAAGATTTTGGATTCCACTCCTGGAGTGTCAATTGAGCCATCAGCTGGAGAGGATAGGGCCAGAAAGCCGAGAGAAGCGGACGTGAGAAATAATGAGGCAGGCCTGACGTGCCAGTTTCTGGACCTGATCACTCAGTGGCCAGCTCCTCTGCTCGTCCCATGGTTTTAGTACATAAGCTAAAGCGTCTCTTTTCTGTTTTGCTTTGTTTACACTAGTTCAAATTTTTGACATTTTCAAAGAAAAGAGCCCTGACCAATTCACTCCCTACTCTGAAGGCTACATGCCTGGAACCTGTAGGACATCAAGCAAATTCAAGAAGTATCCAAGAGGATGAGAGGGAGCCAGATCCTCAGACTCAAGGAAGCTGCCTCCAGCCAATAAGCTTCCTTAAGACCTATCAAATTTATGGTACCAAATTTCTGGGAGCAATTAATTAGAACCTAATATTCTTTTCTGTGCAGAGTGGATATGTTGGCTACAGTCCACGTGCTAGTAGTTGGGCCGAAGAGGATGAGGGGTGGGGACAGAGAAGGCACTGCATACCTAAGGGGTCTGCTCCAAGCTGCAACTCTGCTTATCATACAGCTAACAAAATGGAGAGATGCCTCTGTCCCTGAGCTCTCATGTATATCACTAGTCGGTACCCTCAACCAAATGAACAACTTCAACAGATCAGTAACGTCTACTGAAAGGTAGTAACCAGATTAAATGAATGTCATTCTTCATTACCACGGAAGAGAAGACAGTTCCCCAAGGGCACTTCAATATGTATAATAATTTCATAGGCATGTTAATTCAACAAAACAAGATGAATGAGATGAAAAAGGAAACTGCAAAACTAAGAAAACAAACTGAAGACTAATTCAGCTGAAAAGCAAATTACTGACCAAATAAATAAATAAGAAGAAAATACATATAAACGACAAAGATATCCCAGAAAAAGGACAAGTTTTTGATCTGCCTTAGGTGTAGAATCAAACACATGGAAAATAAAATCAATTAAAGACTACTAGAAGAAAAAATTCTTCCCCCAAGTGAAAAAAAGTCTGAATCTGCTGATTTAAAAATATATACCATATTGCAGACATACCTAGTTTGTCCACCAAATATCCATTTCCCTTCCCCTTCCTAACAGCAACAGGTTATCATTTTGACTTTACTCCTCTTCTAAATTACTCCAATGCTTTGGGGACACTGATCCCATGCCCAGCACCAAGGGTAGGCTCTGATTGGTTTAAGCTGATGAGAAATCTATCAGACTAATTATTCCTCTTTTGTGTCTAACTAAGATATTGTCTTTGTCATGGGTGCTCTGCAGTTCCACTACAATGTGTCTATGTATTGATTTATTTTTATTTTTACTTCACCAGGATTCAGCATATGTAGTTGTGTGCTGGAGTCGGCTCATACCAGCTCACAAAGGCCAATTACGGACATCTCTTCCCAACTCAGTTTTCAGTGAGTCACGCTGGTAACCTGAAATCAGCCATGATGACAGTACTTATACCACATAAATCAGCAAACTCTATAAATCAGGGCTAATTTTTTTTTTTTTTAAATCTTGAAGAGCTGGTTGTTAAACATTTACCAGCATACCACTGAGGCCATAGTTCTTTAAATTAAAAGCTGACATTTTTTATAAGTTTTGGAAAATTCTAAGCCATTATCTGTTCAAGAATTGCCCCTTTTCTGTGCTCTCTTCTTTTTCTATCTTTCTTGTCTCTTAAAACTCTTTTTTATTTTTTCCATCTCTTTATCTCTCTGTGCTGCATTCTAGGCAATTTTGTCAGTTCTTTCTTCCAATTCACTAATTCTTTCTTCAGCTGTATATACTTAACTCATCCATGGAGAAATCAATGGAATGCCTATATTTCTAGAAGCTCCATTTGTTCTTTAAATTTATCTCTTCAGTGTGATGTTCTCCCTTAAGGATTTCCATTTCTTCCTTTATCACTTAAACCATTTGAAGCATGGTTATTTGAGAGTCTTTTTCAGATTGCTCTATTACTTCAAGTTTGTGGGAATACTAATCTTCTTATTTATAGTGTCTGCTGACTCTCCCTCATGATAGATTATTTTCTCATGGAATTTATAATTTTAATTTTTCCCTTCTTTCCCCCCTCTATCCCCAGAATACCTGCACACCTTGAAATGTAAAAGTATTGCTACAGAATCATTTTACTTTTGCTTTGGTCTAGAATTAGTTTTGATGTTTTTTCCTCAACTTGGACATTCCAGCATTAAATTTGTGATGTAAATTCCAACTTCACATCCATTTTTAGTGGCCAGGAGGTTTAATTTATCTCATATTTCCCATTCAGAGTTCTAAAAAGTAACAAGTTTTCTAGTCACACTATCTGAACGAGTGAGCATGTTTTTACTAATCTCCTTTTACTAAAAGGGAGCAGCTTTTCCTTTCCCGGATCCCAGCTTTAAGTAGACATCTCTGTTCCACCTCCCTGCCTCAGTCAGGCTCAGTGCCATATTTCTCATGCTCACATGGGCATTAAAACCTCAGCTTCTGATCTTCTTATCCAGATTAATATCTTTTAAAACCACCACAGCCCCTACTCACAAGTTTACCACTCAAACCTAAAGCTGCCTTTATTTCTGGCATGCCATGATGCCATAAGTAATCTTTTTTCAAATTAATTAATGTATTTAAATTTTATTTTTATAAGTTGCATCTGGTATGTCTATGGTTTTATAACTGGGAGATTGAAGGGTAAATAGAGTTTATGTTAATACAGCTGACCTTGTTGCTAGAACTGGAACGCAATCCTTTTTTATTTAAAAACAAACAAACAAACAAACAAACAAAAAAACAACCTGTGTTTTAATCTGTTTGTATGTATTCATAGAGAGAAGTCTAGAACCATGTTCAGATGGTAATAACTGTATTACTAGAGTTTGTATTAATGGTGTGTTTGTTTTTGTTTTTTTTTAACTTTCTTTGCATTTGTGTAAATTGTCTGAATATTTTTATAATTAGCTTATCTCATTTTTAACTGGTAAAAAAAGTAGTTATAGGATAAACATTAGTGTGTTCCCGTGTTTGTTGGAAAAGACCAATCTCCTTAGCATACTAACCAAGGACTTTCACGATTTGACCTCACCCTGCCTGTCTAGACCCATTTCTCACTTGTCTCCCCATACTCCTTGCCCTCTGGCTCATGGGACAACCCAACATTTCCCACACATGCCTCTTATTGTAACATTCTTGTGACTTTATTGAGACTTCTTCCTTAGTAGAAATCTTTTCAGCATGTCCTCACCTCCTTAGCAGGTCCCGGTATTACTCAACCTTTAAAACCATTTCTTTCTTAAAACCTCTTCATAAACCTTTGCTTCCTCTTTTAGTCTTTCCCAGTTCTAATATGTGTCACTTGCCATATTAAATCACATTTACTTATCTGTCCATTTTTCCTTCAGGGAAGGGCAAGGACTATGTCTACTATTTGTTATGCCTTATTTATTCAATAAATGAATTCATAAATAAATTAATTAAATAAATGTTCACAACTTGTTGAGTTAAAAGCAGTCTTCTCAAGGATTTTATGCATAAAACTATGTGTGGGATGCAGGTTCATTTGGGTTTCCAGACCATTTTTTGTGTCTTCATCTGGGCAGTAGTGAATTGGGACATCCTGGCAGCCCTGGATGACTGTAGGGAATTCCATAGGGAAGGAGTGGGCAATGGCATTCTGTAGAGCCTCACACATGAGTTGTCTTTAGCTGTCATAGCACTTTCACAAACAACATAACATTTGCTCTGTTGAGGCAAATAGTTGTGTACCGAGGATGTCAATGAGAAAACTAATGTTTAGAGCATTGATGATTTGTCCAAAGACTCAGGGAAACAACTTTGACCTAGGTCTTCTGTTGCCCAGTCCAGCAATCTGTGCTCTTGTCTCTTTTACCATCAGCCTCCACAACTCTGCGGTTGTACTTCTCCCCATTAAGATAGCAGTTATAACACAAGCTATGACATTGTGATGGTAAGAGAGCCGGGCTCAGATCTACGCTGTAGCACCAGCTTTCCTCTGACTTGATGGGTGCCTTCATGTTACCCCTTTGGGCTCTAGCTTTTCCATGTGCAGCCTCAGTTTCTCAATCTCCAAAATGAAGAGGTAGTAAACTTGAAGGTCCTTACTCTCAATTGTTTCACGAGGTTGAGTCTCTGTGAGAATTTGCTGAAGGAACCATGCCTAATTCAAGTTCTCAACTTCTTTCTAGCTACCTCATCTAGACTTCTTCTGACCAAGGCTCAGTGTCAGTGCCTGGAATCTTGTCATTATAGGAATCTGAACATTTTGACCAAGCAACATTTATACTCCACCCTTTTTACCATGATTCTTTCTTGACCTTAGACTGCCCATTCTCTTTAGAGGCCAAAGGGAACAGTTATATAACTGAGAACAGTTAGACTTAACCAAAAATTATAACAGCAATTTAAAACAGACCACAAAAAAGAAAGCTGAAGTCACCAAACATGGTGTGCAAACCTAACACAGACATGTCCCACCTGCTTTCTATTTCCTCTGCCTCCTCTCAAACCCACAGTTCTTTAGTTAAAGCTTTATGATTTCATGACTCAGCGTATCTGCAACAAAAGCAAAAAGATCCACTCCAATTGTCCACCTGAAAAATGGGTGTTTTCATCGAATGTTTTATCATGTGTTTCTTGTTTCATTTTCATCATGCTTTAACACCCTGTAGATTATTGTAAAAAATAGAGTGAGCTTTTTTTCTTAAGGAATCACCCTACAGTTAATTTTACATAATAGTTGAAAAGCTATGCCCTGAATGAGATAGAGGAACTAATACATATTACTTAACATTCTTTGCAATGCTTCCATCCATATATAGTAAATGTGTTAAATCGAAATGCTACTAAAACTTAAAAGACATAACAGGGATGCACAATGTATGTGCGTTTATTTGTGATCTTCTTTCAGGATGAGCTGGAGTTGACTGGCTTCAACAGTGCATAATTGTTTTATAATTTTATTTTATATGGAAAAATAGTAGAGCACTTTCTTCAAATAAAGAAAACAAACATGTACCTACTATCAGAGCACTCAGTGAGAGCAGAGCTAAGCACTGCCATAGAGAAAGTTCGTACAGCTGACAAATAAAAAACTCTCCAGGACTGACTAGTTGAAGTTGACCTATAAATATGGCACAGAGCCGAAGAAGGAAAGTTGAGTAAAACTGCTCAGTTTGTTTTACTTTTCTGGAGAAATGACCATTTGTTTCCAAATAGTCCCAAAGCTCATGTCTTTAATGGCCATTACTCCACTGTACTGGCATGCTGCTGAGGGCTTTGCTTATTCCCTAATTATCAAAAAGGGGCTGCTGGAATTTATTAAGAAATTATAAGTAATAGCCCCGGTACCTTTAAAACCAAGTTGGACAATATTCTTAATTCTTGCATCAATGGTAGACTCTCTCGGTTTGCTCTGAAACAGACTAGAATTTGCTGATACTGGAACCACCTAAGTCAAAGATGAGGCAGCCAGTTATTTTCTAGCAATTGTTGTTCCCATGGCTTATTTTTAAAGTCCTTAAAATGGGTACAAAAGAACAAATCAAACCATTTCAATTAAAAAATATAATCTATAAGTTATGCACAGCTATTTAATTAACTGATAAGGTGGAAGTACAATCCATTCAAGATGTAATAGAAAAATTACATCTTCTACTTTGGATTATTATGGGAAGTGAAATGTGTAAAAAGTAAGTTAAAGAAGTCACACTTAAGATTCAGAGATTCTTAATTTTTTTCACTATTAATTTATTTACTAATCCAAGTCACATCCTATGGCAGCAAGTGTTGTCACAACAAATATTTTGCTGTGGTAAAAATATTTCTCAGCATTATCTGAAGTCCAACAAAGTTAAATGTCAAATCCCAATACAATTTTAATTCAAATGGCTTCTAAAATTGCTTATAAGGGACTTTGACATCACTGTGTCCCATTTTCCTTCCTTAAAAGTTGATTTTTTCTTATATAGTTTTGTCTACCATCTATTGATCTTTAGTATGTCTCAGACACTACACTAACCACTTTACATACATCATCTCACTTAATTATCACAAGAATCCTTTGAAGAGAGCCTACTATTATCCCTGAGTATACAAGGATATGTACAGATGGCACTAAAACTTGGGGAAATGAAGATTTTGCCCTCAGTCCCTCAGCTGGTAAGTGACGGAGCCCACATTTGATCTCAGAGGGTCTGACCCCAAAGCCCACACTCTTCACAAACATAATACCCACTCCTCCCCCCACCCCCCATCCCCCTACACACACTGTTGTTCTCTATCCTAGAATCCTGGAGCAGTTATGATTTTAATGCTATCTAAGATTATAACTCATAATCTACCTTCATGGTAAGCCTTCTTCCCTATACCATAATCAGCCTCAATACACAAATGGGAAGCCTTGCAAACACTTGAATATATACACACACACATATATACTATACATACTCTATATCTATACATCTATATCATCTATTATCCGAATATATATATATATATATATATATATATACACACACATAGAGAAAAAAACAGGGATGGACAGAGACAGAGACAAAGAAAGACTGGAGATCTCAATGTTCATCACAGCACTCTTTACAATAGCTAAGAGTTGGAACCAGCCCAAATGTCCATCATCAGATGAGTGGATATGGAAAATGTGGTACATCTACACAATGGAATTCTACTCTGCTATAAAAAAGAATGAAATACTGCATTTGCAACAACATGGGTGGACCTAGAGAGAATTGTATTAAGTGAAACAAGTCAGGCACAGAAAGAGAAATATCACATGTTCTCACTTATTTGTGGGAGCTAAAAATAAATAAATACACAAAAAACCAGGGTGGGGGGGAGTAAAGAAGAAACAACAATTACAGTTCCTTGAAATTGATACAACAAGCAAACAGAAAGGAGATTGTTGGGAGGGAGGTTTTGGTAATGGTCCACAATAATCAACCACATTGCATATTGACAAAATAAAATAAAATTTAAATAAAAAAATAAAAATAAATAAATAAATAAGAAAGATTGGAGATCTTAAGCTAATCTGACAAAATGATATTAAACAGAGATAAATGCAAGTTCCTACATCTATGTCAGGCATTCTGCTAGATCTTATGTCCCCAGTGCCTAGCACAGTGCCTTGTATATAGTAAATGCTTAATAAATGCTTGTGGAATGACCAAGGGAGAGAGTGAATGAGTAAGTGGCACTAATGGGTAGGGGAGACAGGGCTTCACACATATGAAAAAGACTCAGTGGTCCTCACGGAGATGTGGCCACCAACAGTTGTGGTGCAGTATAGTCTGGGTTACAGATGCCTCCATCTGAAGCGTGAAGGTGACAGTCCTGACCTCCTTTGCTGCCCAGTGCTATAGGTGCCTGGAGGGGAGCAGCACAGGAGAGAATGTGGGTGATGATTAGAGAACTGGGGAAGCCTCATCATGAGAAAAAAGACTCAGGTAAATCTAAGTTTTCACACCATGCAGGGTTGTCTGGGGAAAGGCGGGTTTTGTGTGATCTGAAAACAACCAGTGGAAGCCAAAGAGAGGCATATTTGGGCTCAAAGTTAGGAAGAGCAGCCACTCTCCCTCTCTCCCAGCAGTTGTGCCCTTCTTCGTCCTCACCACCTTCCAAGCTAATACATCTTTCAAGATCCAGAATAAGTTTAATTCCTCTGTGAAGCCTCTTCCCCTTGCAGAACTGCCCGTCAGTGGCTTCTCTCTTCTAGGAACTTCCACACTACGTCACAGTCTCCTCCAAATGACAGCACTGTTGTCATTCTACCCTTGTTCACCCAGTGCTCTGGTAAGTGACAGGAATACAAAGATGAATAAGACTAGCTTATCATCCTTGAAGCACTTGTCATACTCAGAAGAGACAGAGAAGCAAAACAAGATGGTGGCATACTCGGTGCAACTCAGTTATGCAGAGTATTGCTGGTTCATGAAAGATAGACATCCAAATAAATCTGATGAATCAGAGAAAACTTCCCAGAGAAGTGGGATTTACTTGCACTTTCCTGAGCTGTATCTGAAGAAAGTTTGGAAACTAACTGGGTGAAAAAGTGGGAAAGAATGTTCTAAGCATAGGGAGCAGCCTATGAATCCAAGGGAATATGTTTGGGTAGCTAGAGGACACCAATGCCAATTAGGAAATTCCTAAAGCAAGAATCTCATTTCCATGATATTCACACCTCTCAGTGCACACTTCCCAACACAAAATGGATTGTCAATACTAATTACTTATTAGGCTAGAATAAATATTATAAGCAAGGAGGTACCGTGATGTTCTCTTATCCTCATACTCAGATTAACAATGGCACAGCTGGAATTGTCAGCTGGTGATCATATGAGGGCCACCATTTATAAAAACCTGGGCAGTTCATGTGGCATAATGGAAAGAACACAGACTCTGGAGACAGACCAGCCTGGGTTTGAAGCCTATCCCTGCAGTCACAGATACAACACTCTTTTGGGCTTCAATTTTCTCATCTTGAGACAGAGCTATTAGTACCTCCCTCACAGGTCTCTTGTATAGCTTAAATGAGTTAATGTAAGTAAAGCCCAAGAACATTGCCTGTTAATATTAACTGTCACATAAACTATAGATCTGATGAAGAATCAGAGGAGAGTCTCTGAATCAAAAATTAAGAAGCTGGAGAAGGATTTTGTTAGCATTACCATGGGCCAACCTGATATACATTTTGCACCTAATAAAAAAAGGGGACATACGGGATTACTGAATCTTGTTAGCACATGAAGCCCAGACTAGAGTTGCCTGGCTCAGTTGCCTGTGCAAATTTGTCATTCTCAACCACTCCTATTAGCTGCTGACCTGCTCCTCTTGGCTGGGTGTCTTTACCATAAACTGTGTTGAGAAGCCTAACTGTTCAAAGGAGCAGCCATCATTTATTCCATAATCCAACAAGTTAGAAAGCCATCTTGACTAAAACTGGCTATTTCCCTAAAAATATGAAAGAAGGTAGAATGCCAGGAAATGCAGAATCTAACTAAACACGTACACATGGTAAGAGTATTTAAATGTGGGAAAGGACTAATAACAAAAGGAAAAGTCTACCAGTGATTTCGTATGATGCAGAATGATGATGGTCAGTTGGGGATCAGTGGGTTTGCTTAAGCCGGGAGCATTATGTTTAGAAACCTGCCGATGGCATGCATATTTTTCAGTCCGTGATGTCCATCAAGGTTGGGTCTGTCTTAAATTAGCCAGGCACGGTAAGCATTTGGAGGAACTTCCCATGTGCAATACTAAAACAAGACCTCTCATTCAACACTTCTCATGAGAGGCCCTGCATTTAACAAAGTAAAAATGGAACTTATCTTTAGTTGCAGAGGGACAAACACTACATGATTCCACTTATTTGAGGTCTCTAAAATATACTCAGACTCACAGAAGCAGAGAATAGGATGGTGGCAGCCAACGGCTGTGAGGAGGGAGACATGGAGAATTGTTTTTCAGTGGGTATAGAGGTTCTGTTATGCAAGATAAGTCAGTTCTAAAGATCTGCTTTGCAACATAGTCCCTATAGTTAACATCATGGTACAGTGCACTTTAAAAACTGTTAAGAAGATAGATCTCATGCTAGGCATTCTTACCAAAGAAGAGGAAGAAGGAAAAAAAAAAAAAAACACAAAAGAACACAAAATTTTGGAGGTGATGTGTATGTTTAGTACTTTCATTGTCGTGATGGTATCACTATTTGGTACGAATATATCCAAATTCATCAAGATGTATATATTAAAAGTATACAACTTTTTGTATGTCAATCATACCTCAATTAAGCTATAAAAATGAAGCTTATCATTGTGATAGGTGACTCATACCCTTCCAGTGTTATCCCTGCTCGAACCTTAGTTCCAAATAATTCTATCCATTACTTGTATTACCTGTGTGTTTGTCCATCTTGCTATTCCTCCAGATAATCAACAGATTCCCATCCTCTGCTTCAGTCTTTGTCCAAGTTATACTGTATTCACTAAGCCAAATTGCTTTATTCATCTACCAAGCTACTACCATTCCTCAACCTAACACAGACCGAGACTCCTGCATCATGGAAGCTTCCCACATCTAAACCATCCTGTCACCCACCAGGACAATCCCAGCCCCGCTATTACTCCCCCATGCTCTGGTGGTGAAGTCATCTGGTTACATTTCAGTGATGATATGTGTCTGTTTGTCTCCTCTAATGGCTTGTAAGGCCTTGGGGGTCGAGCTCATGTCTAATCTTTGCTGCATACATCTGTACACGACCGAATACATCATTACTGTACATTACTTTAATCCAATGGGGACTCAATAAAAACTTGTTGACTGACTGATTTAGCATGGGGATGATTATTACGTAAGCCACTTTGGTAAATAAATTTCAAATAATGACCAGCTCACACAAATGTTTTACTAGCTCACCCTCCCCATGGAATTAATGTAAAGAATGAAAATCAGCAGTCATTTCTACTTGCCCAACACTAAATGTTAACTCACCCCAAGAGAGTAGCTATTTTCAAGCCTAATTTCAAGTCAAAATGTCTAAAATGGTTGTCATTCTTGGTGACATGCTGTGAAGATTCGAGAACTAAGTTAGCAAATTCAGTTACTTCCACAGGTTATTAACCGCAATCCTGAAGATCATTATTTCCAGCACATTACTGATAATGATAATTCTGGCAGTTCATTTTAACTCACGTTTATTCAAGGAAAGACCACTTACTCTCAAGGACATTCTAACAACAGCAATTTAACAGGAATTGCATTTTTTATAATTTTATGCTTTATTGAAATAAAATTGATTAGAAACCTTCATTTGATCTATATCGTTCTGTAATTGTTCAGTTAATAAAATATTTAGGAATGTAGCCATGAAAATAATCACCTGTCTACATACGAGAGTACTTCAAAAAGTTCATGGAAAGATTCATATTATCTTCAATTCTATTTTTCCATGAACTTTTGAAGTACCTTCGTATATACCTGAGAAGAAAGAAAGAAAGAAAGAAATTTGAAAAATAAATATAACATGTATTGTTTCTCTTCTGTTTTTATTATCCCTTCATAGACACTTGTTTTGGGGAAAAGGGGGCAGGGAATTTTACACGTACTCTCTACCCAAGTTATTGTAGCCTTCTGATGTGAGATGGGACAGAGAGAGAGTGACCCAGCTCATAGTTCAAGGGCAACAACTAGCAGATGAGTATGGAGCCATTCCAGTTTTACGGTAGACACAATTTTCTTAACTAGACCAATTATTCTGAACAAATATTTTCAAGATTATTTTAGTTCTTATCTGTGTACGGTGTAAACAGGTTTAAATATTTAAATTCTCAGTCTGGATTATAAATTTTAAATATGAATTTAAAAGGAAGTGTCTTAAGAAGTACTGGAATACTTGAAAATTCATATAAAAGTGCTATACAGCTAATTATATACAGTGTATTTCAGAATGTTCATGAGAAAATGGATTAGCCTATCCTCTGCCATGTTGTGAAAAGATAGCCTGCTTTTGGTGCTCTGATATCTTTTCAGCAAATAAGAGGTTCAACTGCAGAAAACACATGCAACATTTTAGATCCCAGAAGATTTCTTCAAGTCAGGCACAGCCTGATTCACTGTGACAGCTTCTCTGAAGTTGTATCCTTTAAGAAGCAATTATTGTCATCTGAGGCCCTTCTGGGTGAAAAGGCAAAACAGAAACAATGGAGCGAGACCGTACCATTGACAGCAGAAGAAGTGCGACAGGTCTCAAGAGCAATGCAGTGAATACTTTGAAGTGTATCTGACTTTTAAGTTGATCTCTTTATTTTCTCCACTTTCTTGGGTAAATAGCAAATACAACAAACTATCTTCAAAATTTGAGACACAATATGAAATAAACTTCATATTCAATATGTCGGCCTTCCAAGCTGTCTTTATACATATGAATGGAAATTATTAGACTTTGGATGAAAAAACTCTGACAGAACAAAAAAGGACCATGATCTAATATCAGAATAAAGTTAACAAATGTCATTGAGTGAGATGATTGGTGATGAGTGAAGGTCATGCCTAGTTTACTTTTCACAGTTGACAGATCAAAGTTGCTCCTTCATTTGGGATAAAGATTGAATGTGGTTACTTTGGCTTTGGAAAATCCTTTCACATAATATGAAGTCTCTCTGGGGTCTGCCGTTTCTAAGGCACATGAGTTGTCAGGACAAGTGTCAGGCAGCCAAAGCAGAGTGGGAATAAAATTAAAGGTTACATCTCAGTTTAAATGACTTTTTCAAATACAGGATTAAATAATGAGGAAAACGCAGTCATAACAGAGCTTCCATGATTATGTCACAGTAGACTCATGAATAGTACATCGTATAGTACAGGGATACATAGAAAGATAAATGGATATGATGTCATAGAATGATGGACTCATGAAATTGGAAGGCACTAAAGGATCATCGTGCCCAACTGTCTATCTGATTCATGAATAAACCTCTTCCCTGACAGACGGTCATCCATCCATAGTTGGAAGGCACCATTGATGGTGGCTTCTCTGGCCTTGCTGTAGCTGTGCCATAACTCTATCAGAAAGCCCTTTCTCTCTGTGACCAAAAGTCTAGCATCATCCGTTCTTCCCTATTGCCACCCACTAAGACCAAACAGAACAAACTAAATCTTTCCACCATCTAAGATTCCTCAACTATTTAGAGATGGCTACCTCACGTTTACCATCACCACCACACCTCCAGGTCTCCCCTCAAATATTCTTCGTGGGTATGGCATTCAGTCTTCTCACTATTCTGGTGGGGCTCTGTAGTCACAACCCCCCAATTACCTATGTCCCTCTAAAAATACAGACCTAATAGAGAACTCCAGGTATAACCTTCCCGGGGCAGAGACAGTGCTGACTATCACCTCTCTTGTTCCACGTGCTATTCCTCCCTTAATCAGTTAAGAGCTCATCAGCACTTTCAGTAGCTACTACCATTTGAGCAACATTTCTCCAACCTAGAATAACTGATGTTTACTAAGTAAGTACTTCAGACTTTATAAATTGCCTTCATCTCTTTATCTCTCTCATTTGACTTTGACAACAACTTATAATAAAGGTATTATTTTCATTGTTTTCATATAAAGAAACTAAGACTTTCAGAGGTTAGGTAAATTTTCCTAGACCACATAAATAAGATGCAAAGCCAGGAGCCAAACCCAGGTCCTCTAACCATAAGTCATATACTTTTGTGACTATATCATTCTGCTTTAGGCTCTTTGATTTTGTTCTGCCAGTTTAGGAACTACATCCTGGGACAAAATGAGGACAGCATGACATGCTAAGTCATGTCACCTCGTTTTCAAAATGGTCACAGTCATCCTCTTAATTATCCACTCCAGATCCTTGCCTATATTTGACTCAGTTGTCTGTTGTTTGTTGCCTAATTCTTTAATTTAAAATTCAAGATTACATTTTCAATATTCCAGCCTTCTGACACCTTCCCTGGGCTTCAAAATTGTCTAGAGTTTACCAGCTCTTACTCACGTTCCTTTAGAATTCGGATCATCTGATGTACTTGCTATTACTAAAGGCTTTAAAACATCCGCAAATGTAATCATTTGCTTTATGCCTCCATCCAAAACATTGAATTTTTTTTTTTTTTTAACTGAAAAGACTGGGCTGAGACCAGAGTCTGAGGGCACTTAGAGACCTCTGTGACTTTCCTCCAGCTCAGTAGAAGGTCATGCCTCCCCAGGAGGCATATCAGAATTCCCATGGTGGGGAACTGGAGAATGTGTAGGGTTGAAAACGCATATTCAATATCATAATATAACTTTATATCAAAAAAAATAATTAGTTTCCCATTACAAACTGTAGGAACTTCAGGAGTTTTCAAGTTTATTTTTTAGGGCCAAGGATTTTGAATGTTTAAGACATATCACCTGAGTTACTAATATTCCGTAAATCAGGATCCTTGAATACAACTGTGCAGTTAGCTACAAGTCCAGTTTTGGTTTACTTTTCCACCCAGTGTATGTTTTTTGGCTTTTGGGGTTTTTTTTTTTTTTTTTTTTTTCCTTGTCAATGGGATTTTGCCACATGCTTTGCTAAAGTCCAGATACTTCATGTCTATTGCCTTTCTCTGATCTCCTGCTTCCCCTTGAAACACTTTCTTCATTTGGTGTCCAGGAAGCCAGACCCACTTAGGTTTTCCCTCTTATGTTGATGGCTACTTACTTCTTCTCCAGTTTCTCTTCATTTCCTTGACATCTGAACTTTGATGTATCTGAGAACTCAGTTCTTAGACTCTTCGTTTTTCTAGCCACATCTCCTCCTCCATGTCTGCATCCAGACTCGTGACTTCTGGAGCTTCTGTGTGCTGATGCCTGAGCCCAGCTCGCCCCCTGACCACCACGCCTCAACAACTGCCTGTCTGGCAAGTCCATTTGAACTTAACATGTCAAATGCTGAGCTCCTGACAACTGCTGCACCCCCACCAGAAACTAGCTTCTCCTGCAGCCTTCCTGCTCAAGAAGTAAAAACTCTGTTCTTCCATCCCTTCAGGCTAGAAACCATGGTGTTATATTGACTCTTCCCTTTACCTCATATTCCACACCCCATCTGTCAGCAAATCCTGCAGCTCTAACATCAAATATATTCAGAATCTGATTGCTTTTCAGCATTTCCTCCGCCACAATCCAGGTACCTGCCAGTAGTATCTTTCACCCACACCCAGCCTTGCCCCCTCTGTCTACACCCAACCCTCAGTCAGAGTGACCCTGAAAGCATAACTAAGGTCTCACTGACTGACTCCTCATTACTCATTACTCAAAAACCACCTCACTCTCAGTTAAAACCAAAATTCTACAATGTTCTAGAAGACCCAACATAGCCTGGCCCTCAGGTACACTTTTTACTTCACCGCCTACTCTTTTCAACTTTGCTCATTCCACTCCAGCCACCAGAAGCCTGCTGTGTCTCAGGTATTCCCACCTCGGAGCCTCTCACTTGCTAGCCCCTCAGCTTGGGACACTCTTCTCCTGGAAGGACGGTGACACACTCACCTCCCGTGGGAGCGCCCTCATTTCTTTTTAGTCTTTCCCTCACAGGCACCCTCCCAGTGAGACCTTGCTTGGCCACGCTATCTAAAATTGCAACTGCTTGCATGAACACAACACAAATCCCTCTACCCTGCTTAAGTTTTAGAATTTATAAATAGGTAGCATACTATATTTTACATGTTTATCCTGTCAGTTGTCCAAAACAATCACTGAAATGTAAGTTCCATGAGGGCAGGGATTCTTACTCTTTTGTTCACTGCTGTATCCCTAGAACCTATAACAGCACCTGGCACACAAAAGATGCTAAGAACACTTTTATCATTTGGTTTTGTTGAATGAATGAATGAATGAATAATCTTTCAACCTATCCTCTGTCAAAGAAAGAAATTGGATTAGTGGTGGTGACTTGGGTAAGTCATGGGAAGTCCCAGTGACCGAAGCTTCACCATTTTCCAAATCACTTCTCTGATAATCTGTTCTAGAATACTGCCTGGAACTTCAAACCATGGTTCTCATCTGGGGGTGCCTGACCAGTGCTCTCATGCACCCTATACTTCCCTTCTTGAACTTCTTAGCGTTGCTTTCTCTCTGATCTGCACCCCCCACTGACTGCACACTCCCAGAAGATGAGGACAGTGTCGTTTGCTTCACTGGTGCAGCCCCAGCCCTCAGCTCAGTGCCTGGGACCCAGCAAATTCTCCATAAATACTTGTTGTACATTGTGGCATCTATGAACCTACTTTCATGCCCTATTTTTAAAGATCAGAATTCTGCTTGCTCATCTCTGATCCGCAAATAGCTCTAACCGTTGTCCAGCAACTTCATTCTCTAGTTTTACAGAATCTGAAAGATACTGGCCAGAACTTTTCAGCCAGCTTAGAACACATAGGTCCTGCCTTCTTCTACTTCGGCTTTAGTTTCCTCAATATTTTTCCTACCTGAAGATCATTGTACTAGACAGAAAAGACAAAAGCAAAATACCCATAAAGCTGTCCTCTGTTTCTCGTTCACATGTCCACAGTATGCCGTGCACTCCAAGCCGCTGGCCTGGCCTGACTGGTGCTTCCCTCTCTCCCAACCCTTTTTTAACTTCTTTTTTGTGGTTTCTAGAATGTTCTAAAAGCCTCAGTTTATAGTTTTTGTTTTTTTGTTTTCTGGGTTTTTGTTTTTGTTTTTAAATTAGGTCACTAATTTGGTCTATTTGTAGTACTTTTCTTCCTCTGAGGATAAATGCAGCTGCATAGTAAAAATTACATTTATGAGGGCTACCTGGCTCTAAGCCATATTCTACACTTCTTTAGTTTACACAGTGCTTAGGCTCCTCAAATGTGGCAAGTAATTAAAAGATTTTTACATCAAAACGAATATTCTTAACAAAAATAAATAAAAACAAGATATATCATAAACAAAAACTTCCCAAAAAGTTTGAAAAAGATGTCAGTCAGGGTTAGTTGGCATTTTGCTTTTGGGGTTTTGAGTTCTAGGTTTTTGTTTTGCCATTATATTAACATAAAGAAAAAATAAAGTTTATTTAAAAGTGGATATATAAAAGAATTATTAATGAAAATGGTTAAAGTCACTGAGAACAACCAATTATTATATCTGTACATTATTTCTTTTGAGGGTACAGCTAGATCTGTATTGTGATGTTTCAAATTCAGAACATGCAAAATGATGTAGGTTAGTAATACTAATTCTTTTAAATATATGTTTAATCATTTAAATAGAATGTTTTTTGAGACTGGCAAATTTATTCAAGATACATTTGCTACCACGCACAGATAAAAGTTATACATGATTTGGATTTGGACCTGTCCACATACAAGCGCATGGCAGATAGGAAGCTACTGTCCACATACAAGTGAATGGCAGATCATCAATGAATCACTCCTACCGAGGGCACAATCACCCTCCTGGAGGTCAGGCAGTGCTGGCCATTCTAGCGATCTCTCATTTCAGCAGTCTTCAAGCTGTCTTTCTCACATATCCCTAAAAAAACTCAGAAAAATTATGTAACCCCTTACACATTTTAAGTTGAAATCTAAAATTTTCATCATACATTTGAAAGTATATTTTTAATAGTAGGTAGAAAATCTTAAAGATGTTATAAGCTGAAATATGATGATTGACTGTTATCCGAGTGAATAGTTCATTCTACAATGTAATAAAATAGGCTTTTGCTACCTTACACAATAACATACCAAATACAAAAGAAATCATATATAACTTTTATCTATGCGTATTAGCATATGTATCTTGAAAACTTTTGTAGTCCCAAAAAACCTTCTATTTAAAAGATTAAACACATTTGAAAGAGTCAGTATTATTAACCAATACCATTTTGGAAGCTCTGAATTCAGAGCATCCTAATACAGATGGAGCTCTACCCTAAACAGAAAATACTGTGTGGACAGAACAGGGCAAAATAGAAAGCCTCTCCTATTTGAGATACTTTGATTAATCATTAAAGGCAGCATCTCCACCACATTATTTCTAATTATTACTTCGTTAGGTCACAGAGATTTTACACTCTGGGACAATGCACCAGTGTAAGATTCTACTGAGGGGTAAATGTGAATGCAGGTGAGTTCTCAGAGAATGTTAAAAAATAAATATAGTTGGAAAAAAGGTAAGGATAGGAAATTGATTTTCTTAAAATCACCTGCACATATTATACCCCTTGGAGAGTCAACATACAACCCCAAGGATATACACACACTTGAAGGCTGCTGTCCTGGGTTAGTTCTCAAAATGAAGAGTGCCCGGGGCCCACAGCTACTGGTCCTACCACCTCAGAGACGGCCTTCCCAGTCTGAAAGATGACCAGAGTGCAGGCCTATGGACACAGCCTCTCTCATGTAAAATGTTGTATTTTAAGTCTCCCTTTAAAAGGAAACCACTGAAGAGAAGACCAGTTTTAAGGGCTAGAGCCAAGAGAGTTGGGTTGTCCCAAATCATTTGCTTGAGAGAAATTTAGCGACCTGGTGACCTGAATGTTTCAGATTTCAAATACTATGACCCATTGTTCCCATAAGAAATCTTACACTTTTCATAAAGGTAATCCAACTTTTGACTGAGTAACCACCTGTTCTCATAGGACAACCTAGAGTTTTTTCACTTTGAAATGGCAGAGCCACCAAAAAACAACAGCTTCAGAGTTTTTTCTAAAGTAAAGCATACACTTATTATCCGATCAAGCAATTCTACTCTTACTTACCCAAAGATATTTTTTTAAATTTGTACACAAATGTTTATAGAAGCTTTATTCATAACAGCCAAAATGCAGAAACAATGCAAATGTCCATCAACAGGCAAGTGGATAAACAGTTTGTGGTATGTCGACAGCAGAGTACTATTCAGCAATAAAAAGGAATAAACTATTGATACATGCACCCAAATAGATGAATCTCCAAAATATTAAGCTGACCAAAAGAAGCCAGACCCAAAAAGAGTAAATACTGAATAATTTCATTTCTCTTCTAGAAAAGACTACTTTAGTCTATGATAATAGAAAGCAGGTCAGTTGCCTGGGGCCTGGAGTGGGAGGGCATGAGGAAGACTTGGGGAATGAGAGAAATGTTCTGTATCTTAATTGTGAGTGATCATATTTGTCAAAATAGTATGCATGTGTAAAATTCTATCTGTAAGTAAATTGCATCACAAAAAGGGTGATTTTTTAAAATCCATATGCCTTTATCCAAGATGCCAAAATTCAAAAGCTCTGAAATTCAAAAGTTTTTGTAAGTGCAACACCTGTCCAAGCCTAATGTGAAATTATTTATAGTCTACCTTTATCCTATTAACTGATAATATCCATTCCTTAAACTGCAAATTATTACAGAACATTTCCTCAGACCTTACTGGGGGTATACATATTATACAGTAATAGATGTATAACTACATCTATTACTGAATTACCTTTCCAAAATGGGAAATATTCTGAATTCCAAAACAGGCCTCACCTCAGGGTTTTGGACAAAAAATAGTGGATTGCTTTCCTTGTCATATGAAAAAGAAAGGAAAAAGAGGGAGAAAGAGAGAGAGAGAGAGAAAGAAAGAAAAAGAAAAGAAGGAAGGAAGGAAGGAAAGAAGGAGAAAGAGAGGAAGGGAAGGAAAGCGAAGGAAAGGAAGAGGGTTTTCCTGGTCCTCCTGTTGCCAGTACAAACCGTTCATAACCAATCTGCTTGCCAAGTGTTTCCCTCCTGGCCATTGTGCAGGAATGGCACCTGCTCTGGTCTCTGGTGACAGCCATTAGATGGGTTCTCCCAGCCCTCTCCTCTCTGCTTGAATAACTACAATTTTATCTAATTGGTCAGACTTCTTTAAAAGATTCTGAGCGCTTCCTTTTTAGAATTGGGTTCCAAGAGCAGGCATTACTGGGCCCCTTTATCATTCCCATCTCAGAATTTCAAGAACCTGGGGGAGAAAAGGGGAAAAACAGACGAAAGAAAAACTATTTTGAGGATTTGCCAAATAGTGAGTTTTTTCACACCCCCTCTTCCCCCAGCTGTTCTACAGAGGATTGGTTCAAACCTAAAACCTTCAAAACTCTCTCAGTATCTATTTTCCCTCTTTCCCCAACAACACCCCCGCCCCCCACCCCCACCCCCACCACAGAGAAGTGGAGAAAAGATCCGTATTTCCTTGCAGGGCCTTGGAATTAATTTAAAGCAAATAGTTCCTCTAAAATGTTTCAGTCCACAAAATGAGATTGTTTTTCAAGCTTTATTTTACTTATTCTATTTCCAACATGGTCTAGTTGCAGCCCCGTATGTAAACTATTGTGAGCATATTAAATTAGAAACACATTTTGTATTGTTATCTTTACCTCTCCAACTTTTAGTCTTCGCTAAAATATCTTGTGACCTCTGTGGTACTGCAACCCTGTCACATGAATTTTATGTCCCTTCTTTCTTAATCAGCTATGGTTACAGAGCAGCAATTACGTGCGGAATAGGGAAAACTCAGTACTTTCTCTAAGAAAGGGTTAAATAGTCGAATATTGGATCAGATTCCCTAACACATTTGGACTAATTGGATTTGAGGCTAAAAATAAATTACCCAATAGGTTAAAATGAGGTAATGTTGAAAGAACTGCTTGAAGAACTACAAAAAATGCCAGAGCTTTACCACGAATAGGTAAGAGCATTTTGCAAAGGGAAAAGAAAATAGGTGTGTTTCTCAGCTTGTTGAGGACACTTCAGGATGTTGTGATTTAGGACAACAATATTGGCCTTCAGTGCTTACACTATGGGGCAAGCAATTTCACAAAACAGAAACGTGTTCCTACTCTTGAGGAATTTGCCATCCTCTTTAGCATTCTGCTCTAAATCTAGAGTTGTCTTTTCTCCTATGAAATGGCCTCAGCAAATAAAAGAAGTGTGTTTTGGGGTAGGGAGAGGATGGGTTTTGTGGTCAACTCAGTTTGGAGGAAAGATGCATGTTTTTTCTCCCTCTTGGAGATTCACTGTAACTATTAGCCTATGAAAGGCTCTGAAAAGTCCTGCAATAAAGAAACCTATTAACATCTATTTAAAGTGAAATTCTTTGTACATCTTTGTGCCGACTTATTCTGAGATTTCTCCAATTTATATTTATATTTAAATTTACTGTACTAGGGTTTCTTGGAACAACATTTGGGAAACATTGTTCTAGAACTACTGTTTTCCCATGTTGTGGTGGCACTATGCAACAGCTGGAGAGTAAATCTTCCAGATTTGGTCCTCAAGTTTAAAGTCATAGGAGAGGGCACATGATTTGCTCTTCTAGTCCCTGTGGTTTTTTTGGTAGGGGGACTCTTCTTTAAAAGAAGACCATCTTTCTCCCTAGCACTCCTGAAGAATGTTTGGTGGTGACTGATCTTAGCTACATCTGAGCACAAGCAGCAATGTTGGTCGGTGATACATCTCTTCTCACACTGGACTCGCCATGCCTGGAGTGGCTACAGAATACAGGAGAGGGGTTATGTGGTTGGGGCTGGTGCAAAACCTCCCGGCTTCAGAACTGCCCTGCAGCTCATTGCTCATCATCTGTTCACACAAGTCTACCTTATCGGGCTGCTGTGAGAATAATGTAGCACGCTTAGAAAGGTATTGGCACATAATATTTTCAATAATTAAAAAAATCAACTAAGAATTACCACCACAACTTGGCAAGCAACAGAGCGCTGCATGGGCCCTGAGATAGGAGCCAAGGGTCAGCCCTCCCCCCTGCCCGCTGCCCCCCTTCCCTGCAATGACATCTTAGAAAGTTCTTATTAGCCACGTGCACTTCTTTGTGGTATGTGGCTTATCTGCTCATGTCCAACAAATTTCTGCTTAGACTTTTCTAACTCATTTTTAAGAGTTCCCTTTGCATTAAGGATGTAAATCTTTGAGTGTTAAATTTGTTTCTTATCAATTGACTTTAAATTTAATTTGTGATGTTTTCCTTCATTTCTATGTTGATAAAATAATTTTCTATCTGAATATTAAATTTAAAAAATTCACAGTATAGCTGTTTATCAAGTAAGATTATGATACACAATGTGTTTTACACAGTGAACCAGTGCTGCTCTTCAACCTGGGCCAACTTCCTACTTATAAAACAGAAAATTATCTAGCGTTATTGATTTGGAGAGCCTATTTGTTCTGAGATTTCTCCAAATTGCCACTATTTGTGAAAGATGAGTCATGTAGTAACTGTCTCGAACAAAGAGGAAGAGAAAGCTTCGATAGCCATCTTTTCCCTTCTGTTTACCAAATAGACTTGCACTGGCAGAAACAGTCTGAAATACTGCAAATTATACAATAATTGCATTAAAAGGATTTGTCATTATATCATAGTATTACGCATTAATTTGATTCAACAACTGCTTGTAAACTAATATATCTCTCGCCTTTATTTATCAAATGAAGAATCCTTAAAGGTTTTGATTAGATGTAAGCAAATGAGAAAGATAAGGAACTCTTGCATGGAAATGCTGAAATTAAGCAACTATTCTGTTGCTCCTCAGGTCATGTTTTTAAGTAAAAAGATTTTTATACTAATTAGCCTATTAAAATATGAATAGAGAAATTGTTCTTTTCAAATATTTGATTGGAAAATGAGCGCTTACATTTAACAGAATTCATAATGTATAATAATAGATTGTGAGAAGCTAAATTATATATCATTTTAACTATGGAGACAACATCCAGACCTATCAAAATGCTGAGAAATTTTTATATGGCCTTGTATGAGAGGAGCATGAATATTAATAAACACATATTTTCCACTTTAAAAAAAAAGGATCACTGACCCATATGTTTAGAGTTCTTGGTTTCTGGGTAGTATAGCCAGAAGGGCCAGTGTCACAGAGGCAAATGGAGCAATGCTTTAGTAACAGCAGGGCAAACATAAGATACCCGCAGTGCTGGGTGCTCTGGCACTCAGGGCTGGAAAATAAGCCTCAGTTTGAATGCCTATGAAGGCCTCTTTCTCCCATTCTCATAGATCTAAAATAACTTGGCCTATAGAGCAAATCAGTGGGTCTTGCCTGTTGAGGCACAGACCCGGAGACGGCAGGGAGCCGGGGGTATTTAGCCGGACCTAACCAGAGGCCAAGTCTTATTCAAGCTTACTTACCCATGGAGGAAATAAAGCAAGAGAACTACCTTGTAAATAGGAAAGAGATACCACACGGATGCAAAAAAATGTAGACTAAGCACGTGCCTGTCCGCAGGGCTCTAGCCTAGAATTCATACGGTGGATTATCTACCATACAGAAAAAGTGGTGTCTTGCATGCTAAATTTGTGAGCAGTTAATCTTCAATCTAACTAATCCATTAAAATAATATAACAATAAAGACATTTATCAAGTAAAAATATAGGAAGAAACAATTTCATGGATTACTTTTGAAAGACAGAAATGTGCCCAAATCCTCATTTATCCATTTAGCTATGCCAGTCCTCATCACTGTCCTGGCAGTGTACAGAAATCCCAGGTTGGGGGGAGGGGGTGAAGCATTCCCAGATAGTAAATGTCACTGGGTCCCCTGCTAAAGTCACTGCTGTTTTATAGCTTTGCTTCCAACAGGATGACAGCCAGCTCAGTCTCTTACTCCTGCCCTGGTTGCTGTCTTCTTACATCTTTTGAGGCACTGCCTTCAGCTTTGATCCCTACAGCTTGCAGGAAGGACATGGGGGGGGGGGCAGGGCAAACCATGGAGCAGAATTATAAAAAGCTATGGCATGTTGGCAAGAGAGTGTTGCCCAAGTTGCTGATAAAATTACCACCATCCCTCTTTTCCTCCCCATCCATAGTTGATTTTCAAATTGTTTCATGCCCATTTATCTGCGCATTAAAAACGTCTTCCCAGAGGCAGTGGTGGATTCTCAAGAATATTCCCTGTAATGAATCCTCTCCAATAATGTGACAAGGTGGGGTTCTCAATGCAATAACCTTAATCATTCTTTTCTTATTCATTCTATCAGTTGCCTGAATGAATCCCAGAACACAGAAAATCCATGCCTTCATTTCTAAGAGTCATCATGGGGTCCCTCCACAAATTTTCTGTCCCCAGAGTATAAATACTCAAGTCCCTGATGTGGCAATAAGAGCCAATGGTTCAGAGTCAAGTCCATGGCCCTCAGACCCCCACCAAGTACAAGGGGTCTGCTGACCAGTATCTAGGGTAGCTCAGTCCTGTCTTGAGTTACTGACCATGGCCTTGGGTTGCTTGTGACTAAGAAATCTGGTCTTGGCAAGTTGTGTCTGAATATTACAAACTGTATATGATTCTCGAGTCAAGAAATGCCTGTGGGTGTCCAAATAAGTCATCTAATGGATAGTCAGAGTAAAGGATCCCAGACAAGCTGGCTCTTGCCCTTTCAGACAAAGTTCTTTCATTTCCTGCATCCTCAGTGAAGTGATGTTTGTCCAAACAGGCCTAAAAATCTCAGGTTAAGGGCCATTTGATTTTTTCAACACAACTCACAGGAATTGTGTTGTATTGGCACCCCCTCACTGAGTAAAATGCAGCTCAGGACTACCAGGCAGCTGATTCTTGAGGTCTACTCAGGGCCGAGAGGAGTCCTGCGCAAGCTTAGGATGCTCTTCCTGAAGACCAGAGTGGAGGGCAGTGAGGGCGGGGAAGGGGGACCTCCCAGCACTGCAGTCACAACAGATGCTGGAGCAAAGCCCTTCTCCACTCACCAGGTTCTCACATCCTGCGAAGTCTGGGTCATGTGCTGCAACTCTCAGCTCACAAACAGAGGTCTAAGCAGGCCCCAGGAGTGCTAAATATAACCAGTTCTGGCATGTACCACCTGCTGGACCAGATCCAGTCAACTCCTCTCAAGCGATGCTAAGGTGCTTTACCTCAGCACTCCTAAATGATTTCAAGGTCATCTGCCCTTCTTTCAGAATGTACACTTAGAGATTCTATAGTGATACCTCACCCTTCACTGTGAAGTAGCTGGAGGTGCTCTCACTAAACAAAGGAAAAAACAAAATTAATATCTGAAAGGATTCCCCTCCCCATTTTAGTGTAATACCCCACTATAAAAAGCTTTGAGCCCTTCCTCTTGCTAATTGCATGGCCAAGTAATTTTGACAGAGTAGACCAGCCATATGCATCTCAGTTCATCTTTCTGACAAACATAATTGCCTTCTTGATGACAGGTATGATGTCCTACTCATAGATGTATCTCCAGCCCCCAGCACAGTGACTAGCACATATTAGGGCTATACATACATTTTGTGGGTGAATGAACAAGATGCTAGTTCTTTTGATTTTACATTTTTTATTCAGCTTCTCTTTAAGACTGGGCACAAACAACTTTGCCTAAACTTTTATATTTCTCTTGCCAGGGTTCAGACAGATCCTCTGAATGTCTAATTTTGGATTGACAGTCTTCTGAATTCTATTCAATTAATTTAGCTTGTAAGTTACTGACCTTCCTTTTCCTTAGCCACCACCTCCAATTAATCAATCTGTTCTATAGAATTGATCTCTGCAATGTCTCAAGTCTATCTACTTCTTTCCTTTTGCTGTGCCACCACCATAGTCCAAACCACCTTCATTTCCTTCCCAGACTCTTGCAACAACCTCCTAACCAGTCTCCCTGACTCCAGCATTACAATCTTGTTCAAATGCAAATCTGGCCATGTCAATCCTATGCTTCAAATCCCCAAAAAGTGATACCCAATGAAGGTCTGGGTACATGAGGACCTGAGTGAAGTACCCATCACAGCAGCCCCGAAATGAACTACTTGCTTCTCCAGCATCTCAGCACTCCAAGATGAACTATTTGCTGAGGACTGTGCATAAGTCCTTAGGCTCCACAAAGTCCCTTTACATAGAGCTGCTGTGGAATTCCCTCCCCTTTGGGCTGGACAGTTAACAGCAGAGCAGAGTTGGTAGCCAGGACCTGTAGATGCACAGGTAGAAGAGTTTGTCAATCAGGGATTTGTGGATCCCAAATATGCCCTCAAAGTTGATGTCAACAGGTGAGTAAACCCTCCCTTCTCCTAAGCTGAATGAGTAAAGGGAGACCATAGGAGTTTCTTCCAGGTATCTCAACCAAATGCTGACATCCTGCCTTTACACTATAAGCCCACAGGACCATAAACCCATTTTGCTTTTTACCTCCTGTAGGAATCCCACCATTAAGAGCACTTTAACAACCAGACCTGTGTCCTAAGGAGTAGACAGGGAAAACTAGCAGCACATTTAAGGGGCCTCAGCAAACAGAGAGAAGACCATGTAGAATCATCAAAATGAGTTTTCATGAAGCAGAACTGCTAGAGGAAATAGAAACTTGAATAGAAAATACAGTTACTAAGGAGTTCTAAAAGCAGTTATAAAAGACTTTACCTGCATAAAAATATAATTTCTCTGTGGAAAATTCATTAAAGTAAAGGAGAAGATGGTCATTGTTAAGAGTCTAATTAGTGCTCTGAAAGAACAAATGCAAGAAACACTTTAAAGTACTGAGAAAAAAAATTTGCTTAAATTTAAAGTATCCATAAAAAAAAAAGCAGTTGAGAGAACAGTAGGAGAGTGAATATAAAAACAATAGGTGTTCCTAAAAGAGAAAAAGGAATGATGGAGAAAAGGCAGTCATTCAATAAAAAGCAGAGAAAAATTTCCCTGAATTGATTGAAAGGGTTAGTATAAAGTTCCAGCTGGACTGACAAGAAGAACCACACACAGGCAAGTTGAAATTCTTGAACTTTATCACAAGCATGCAGATAGTAAAAACCAACCTACTTGGTATCATGGGGGAAAATGACTTCTCACTCACAACCCAGGAAGCTAAGAGTCAGGGGAAAGGATTTACAGACAACAGAATGGAAGGACTGTGAACTAAGAATTGTATACCCAGCCAAGATACAATTCCTGTGTCAGATGAATGAAAAATACTACAACACAGGCAAGGACCAAAAACTGTATTACTCAAGTGCCCAAACTGAGGAAAATGCTTGAGAAAAAAATTAACACTTCAATTAACCATAACAGAGGTTTCAAGATGGGAGAACATTAAAAAAAAAAAAAAAAAAAAAAAAAGATTACTGAGCAGTGATCCCTCATATGTGTGCACACTTAAATATTAATGAAAATACATAGTCAATTTGTATAGTATATAGTGTATGATTTGTGATAAATAAAGACTGTCTAAATAGAGGGATGTATTGTAGGAAAAAGCACTAACTATCTTGACAAAACATACGAGTTGAAGGTGAAGGGTGGAGAGAGAAAGAAGACGAAAGTGCTCTCAAGAGGGTAGAGAAAGGAAAGAAGGTAAGAGGAATTTAAACGTTCTACAAGGAGGAAAATTGAATGAATACTAGCTGTGACAGCCATGGAGATGCCCCATCTTTCTTTGGGAGAATACAACCATGAGGAATGTAATTTATTTGCTGACAGCCTCCAGAGGCTAGGAAAAAAGTGATTTCTTTCAATGCTTATGATATGACTAAATATGTAAAACAGAATTAGGACAATTTAGAAAGAGAATGAATGAATACAAGCTAAATATACAAAAATCAATGGCTTTACTCTATTCTAGAATGAGCCCCTAAGAATAAAGTGAGGAAAATATTTCATTTTAAGAGAAACAAAAATTACAAAATACTTAGGAATAAATTTAACAAGAAATGCATAAGAACTATATGAAGAAAACAAGAAAAACTGTTAAAAAAACAATGATAACCACTCTGTTTGATGGAAAGATTATATCAATTCTTCCAAAATGAATATGTAGGTTATATGGAACAGAGTACTCTTATACATTGCCAGTGAAAAGAGGAGGTTTCCTAGCATTTGTGGAAACCATTCATTTAATGTACATAAAATTAACAGTATCTTTTGAGTCAGTAATTCCAATCCTAGGAAATAAATATATATGCACCAATATATATGTACAAGGATACTTAGTGCAGCATTCTTAGGAACTATAAAAAGCTCTATAAACAAAATGAATGTTCATAAATGGGAAACTGGCTAAATCCATTGTGATACATCTACACCATAAAATAGTATATGGCTACCTAAGACAGTGAAAAAAAGCTATGCCAAGTCACTTGGAGGGGTTTCCACACAATATTGTTGAGTAATAAAAGCAAAATACAGGAAACTGTGTATAATATGATGCCATCTTGGTAAAAAGAAAAAAAAAATCAAAAACTACACCACTCAAAAAACATCTGTGTGTGCGTGTGTGTATAAAGTATATATGTATCTCTGACTCTGAAACGCATATTTTTTTCACATTGTAACTTCTCTGATATCAGGATGCATCCTTCAGTCACCATCTGCCATGCAGCAGTCATTATGGCATTGTCCTTGCCCACACACGTGCATCAAAGCACATGCACCTACCTGCAGTGGGTGTCACAGGCTTGAAGGCAAAAGACAAGCATTGTCTGTTGCAGGCAATACTGTGTCATTCACGCTCTGGTTGCACAGAGGATGGTGGGGTGTGAAAAGCACAGACCCCAATGCCCACGAATTAAAAAGGGATTTGGAAGAGTTAAATTCTGAATATAAAGAAGTTTTAGGACTATCTTACACAACTGATTTCACTTACAGTTTTCTTTTCATGTGTGCACAGGAGTAATCTCTAAATAGGTCTAAAAGGACTAATTCAATAAGTTTAAAGTAAAAATGACAAGGGTTAAGAAAGCATATACAATGGTGTAATTGGCAGCATTTTTTTTTCTACATAGAACATAAGATAATTGTCAGTCTTTCACCAATGGCATCTTAGATTAAGTGAAATATCAAGTATAGACATAAGTACATTAAAATCTGTACAGGATTATATGATTAAGGAGGAAATTATGGAAGAATATGATCTAAGATACTAACATGGGTGTTTTATTTAGGGCTGACATAACAAAGTAACACAGACTGGGTGGCTTAAACAACAGAAATTTATTTTCTCACAGTTGTGGAGGCTGGAAGTTCAAAATCAAGGTGTCAGCAGGTTTGGTTTCTCCTGAGGCTTCTCTCCTTGGCTGGCAGAAGGCTGCCTTCTTGCTGTGCCCTCCTATGGCTTTTACTCTTTGCACAAATATCCCTGGTGCCCCTCCCCCTTTCTATAAGGACACCAATCATACTGGATTAGGGCCTCGCTCTTGTGACCTAATTTAACCTTAATTACCTCTATCTTCAAATACAGTCATAGCCTAAGGTAGATCTTCTGGTTAGGGCTTTAACATATGAATTGAGGCGGAGGTGGGGGGGACACAAATCAGTCCATAACAATGGGAGAGTGAGGAAGGGATACCAAACAATAAGATAAAAAGAAAAAATAAAGACCACACACACACAAAAAGGACATGCATGTATAGATATTTATATAAAATCATGTATGTGTACATACATGTATAAGGATTATATACAAAAATAACTGTTCTTAAAACACATACTTAATGGTTTCTCATTGTTTTTAGGATCAAGTCCAAACTGTAACATGTTTCATGGTCCTTCTAGACTCTCTGCACCAGAAGTCCCAGACTTCCTTTGCTTCCTCAGAAACTCCTGCCTTTATACACTGTCCCCCTCTCCCCAGAACACTCTCCTTCAAACTGCCCATTTATGCTTCTTTCAGTCTTCAAAGCTCAACTTAGATTTTACTTCCTTAGAAAAGACTTTCTCCACCCCAGACCAGATTTCTCACAGGGGTCCAAACTTCCAGAATCATCTGACTCTTGTTTAAAATGCAAATACCTTGTTTTTACTCCAAAGCTGCTACATCTGACTACTATGGTGGGGGATACGGGGCGGGGGGGGAGGTGAGAACTCTTCTGCACCCTAAAGTGTGTGAATCTGTGCCACAGACCAGTTAAATCCCCTTGCTATACTCTTCCATATCACTTTGAACTTTCTTCTTTAAGATCTATCACAAAGTGTTTTTGTTTATCTAATGCAAGCGTTGACAAACATTTTCTGTATGGGGCCAGATAGAAAATATTTTAAGCTTTGCATGCCAAGAGGCGAAATTAAGGATATTATGTAGGTACCTATAAACCAAGATAGAAAACAAATTTCTACAAACTTTTTGCTAACAAAATTCAGAATACAATGGAATACAATTTTTTTGTAATCCAAGTTTACTAAGGAGAAAAATGGAATGGTGGGTCAGGGGAGGAGGATAACATTTCACTTAATTAAAGTCAAAGTCATCGTTTCCTGACATTTTAGTAGCAACATAACCTCATCCTTCTACGAAGTTTTCACTTGCTTCTCTGTAACATTGTACATGGCATTACTTGAGTAGTCAGAAGTCAACATGATTTTGAAGAAAAAGGTGATACACAGTACGTTTGTGGATCATTATGCACATGCACACACACAAACTGCCAGTGATGAACAAAAACTACAATAAATCAAGTGAAATCAGCCTCTAGAATCCCACTGCTACTTCACTTGTATGCTCTCTCCGCTCTGGCAGTCAGTTGACTTCCCTTTTACTGGGTAAAACAAAGGCAACTGCCTGTAGTCCATATACACTGAAGCCAGCTTTCTAGGTGGGAACAAGCAGAACTTGAAGCCAAATACAAAAAATGACTGATTACATGTCAAAAGGAAAATGAAAAAGTTATTTTAGGTCCTGATACTTCAAGGTAAGGAATAATGTCTTGGCAATCCCAAACTTTACAAGATTTACTTTTGTTGTGGCAAAGTCAAAAGTGAGTGAAAAGAAAACATGAGTTTGTAGAATAGGGAAAACTTTTGTAGCTATGTGATTCAATATCCAGAAGCTTCACCAAAAAAAAAAAAAGGTCAAAACATAAAAGTAAAATAATTTGCACAGCACATTAAAAAAAAAGACAAACTACTGCAATATGCAACTAAAACTAATGAAAAACAAAATACATATAAAAATAACAAATATATAAAAATATATAAAGTATATATATATATGTATATATATATATACATATATATATATAAATGTCCAATCTTTCATAATAAGAGAAATGCAAATTAAAACTACAGTGAGATACAATTTCTCACCTATCATATCGGCAAAAATCTAAAACTTTGACATCATACTCTGCTGGCAAGACTGGAGAATAGACACTCTCATAATGTGATGATGGGAACGCAAAATAGTACAACCCCTATGAAGGGGAATTTGGCAGTTTCTAGCAAAATTTCGTATGTATTTATCTTTTGACCCAGCCATCCCACTTCTAGGAATTTCTTCCACAGAAAAACTGGCAAAGATACAAAAAGGCACATGCACAAGACTATTCATTTCAGCACTATTTGAAATAGCAAAAAGCTGGAAACAAACCAAAGGTTCATCAATAGAGGGCTGGTGGAATTTATTATAGTGTATCCACCCAAAGGGGTACAATGAAGCTGTAAAAAGAAATGAAAAATCTTTCTATATATGCACAGATTCCCAAACTTCTTCACTTCATAATACCCTTAGTTCCTCAGTAATTTTTTCATGTTGTCCATAGGCCAAAAAAAATGCCTAACAGTTCTACTTATTAATGAAATTAGTTAAACAATTCCATTTATTAATGTATGAATTAGTTTGGTCCCAGAGTAGTTTAGAGGGGACAGGATAGAAGTCAAACTTCTTTAAATATTCCTTGTTTGTAAATATGTCTTTTGAACTACAAACATATTTTATATAAATAGAAAACAAAAATAAACTTTTGAAAGCAATTCTTAAAAAGAATTGCTAACTGCATATCTAGTTGGTGGCAGTAACCACATAGAGAGGAACTGTTCCAAATTTCTTTAAATTAAAACAGTTCAGCTATACATCCCTGGTAGGATATGCCTTGACAACAAAAAGAACTGCAGGCAGCAAAAACTTAAACTGATTTAGATAATCACAACATTTGCGTTGCTATTGATTTTATTTTGAGACCATTGTCTATTGTTGTGGGACAAAGCAATTGTACATGAACATAGATATATAATTGAGAACCATAATTGTCATCACGGAAGGAAAGATATACAGATATAAGGAAAATGATGTTAAATGAAATTTCGTTAGCCCTGAATTTGAATTGGAAGTATCAGCACGAACTCATGATGTATTTTATCTTAAGAAAAAAACCTATCTCATAGCTTTGTCTGCTGAAAAGGCCAAGAAACGTCATAAATAAGCATCTATGACACATGGATTGGGTTCTAAATGTCACTTTCCACTAACAGGCCCCAGGAATACTTGGAGAAATGGATGACTCCAGTTCTGGAGTAGGAATTATGAAAGATGAGCCTGAAATATCTTAACATGCCAGAAAGCAAAAGGCGCTGTCAAAGACTGCTAGGATCATGTCAAATGAACTTGGAAATATGTACAAGGGCTCCTACAAGCCAAAGATGGGACAATTTGAACATTAATAAAAATAATGGATTGAAATACATCAGGTATATTTAAATACAGGAGGTCTTAATGATATTTTTAAAAGATCACTATTGGAGATGATAGAGAATGGACTCATTATTTTGAAAACTGATAATAAAGGAGAAGACACAAATATACACCCAGTCTTCCCTATTACATGAACTGTGCCTCCAGAAAATCGAATAGGTGATGAGGGGAGTTTATTTTTCTAGAAGTATTACAGCTGATAAATTACGAAGGAATAGAATAGAATTGAAATATTTTGCAATCCTTAATGCAGAGCTTCTCAAACTTTAAAGAGGTATGTTAATCACCTAAGGATCTTGTTTTAAAAAACAGGGTTTTCCTCCATAGAAATGCGATGGGGCCTGAGATTCTGCTTTTCTAACAAGCTCCGCAGTGATGTCTTTCTATAGAAAAGAGGCCATAATGAATGAATAGACTTAGGCAATGGCCATCGGTGGCCACTAGCACCACAAAGAGAAACAGCCAGGTGCTTCCTGATTGAATTCTAACCCTACTTATAAAGCGCCAAAAGAAAAAAGAAAAAGAAACCAAAGCCAAATCTGATCAAACCTCTAAATCTACCAGTTTATAGGAAATACAGTGCCAGAGATTACAGGTAAATAAACCCAGTCTCATCAACAAATAAATTCCTATTTTAAAAAAAGAGGATGCGGGCTGGTAGAGGAAGTGTGAAACTCCTAGATTAAAAGAAACTTAAAATCATATCAACCAACTGCAATACATAAGCCTCATTTACATCCTGAACCAAAGAAACAAACTATTCCAAAAAAATGTATGGAACAATTGGGGAAATTAGTACATGTTTTAGTCCGTTTCTTTTGCTTTTAACAAAATACCATGGAACTGGGTGATTTATAAAGAAAATGAAATTTATTTGCTTTCAGTTTCAGAGGCTATAAAAAGTCCAGGGAACACATCTGGTGAAGGCTTTCTTTGGTGGTGGACATCTGTGATGGCAGGTATCACGTTGCAAAAATGGCCAAGCAGAGAGAGCAAGAGAGAGACTCTCCTCTCCCTTCTTTTAAAGCCCTCAGAACCAAACCCCTGACCACCATTTTTAATCCATTCACTACAGCGTGGTCCTACAACCTAATCACCTCTTCAAGGCTTCACCTTTCAATTACCACAATAGAATTTCCCACCCTCTTAACAGTCTTGGTGGGGGCCAAGTTTCTAATACATAAAACTTGGGGGACACAATTCAAGCTTCAATGAGTTTTGGGGGAACATAATTCAATCCACTACATTCCACCCCAGCCCCCAAAACTCATGTCTTTTCACATACAAATACATTCATTTCATCCCCAAAGTCTTAATTTGTTTCAACTCAAAAGTCCAAAGTTCAAAGTCCCATCTGTGAAATCAATACAAGTTATCTATTTCCAAGATACTATGGTGGGACAAGCACAGGGTACATACTCCCATTCCAAAAGGGAGAAATGGGCCAAAAGAAAGAACAGGTCCTAAACAAGTCCAAAACCCAGTAGGGCAGGCACTAAATCTGAAAGCTGGCGAATCATGTACCTTGACTCCATGTTCAGTGTCCTCTGCATGCTGGTGTTGGGGTTGAGTCCCCAAGTCCTTGGGCAGCTCCCCTCCTATGGCTTTCCTGGTCACAGACCACATCTCACCTCTCCCAGGCTGGTGTTCCACTCTGGTAGCTCCATTGGTCTGGGGTCTCCATGGAGGTCCTGCTCTCACAGCTCCACTAGGCATGGCACTATTGGGGTTTCTCTGCTGCAACTCCAACCCAGTGTTTCCACTTAGCATTGCTGTAGTTAAGGCTGTCTGTGGTGACTCTGCCCCTGCAACATATCTCTTTCTGGGCCCCCAGACTTTTCCATACATCCTTTGAAATCTGGGTGGAGCCTCCCAAGCCCTCACAGCTGTGACATTCTCCAAGCCTGCAGACCTAATACCATGTGGATGCCGCCAAGGCTTCGGGCTTGTATTTTCCAAAGCTGTGGGTCTAGCCACACTTGGGACCAATTTAGCCACAGCTGGAACAGCCAAAGCAGCCAGGGTGCTGCTGCTGGAAGTAGCTTCCCAAAGTGGCCCTGGGCAGCAAGCATACCTCAGGCCTGTTCCCTCAAATCATTCTGTCTCCATAGGCCTCTGGGCCTAAAATGGAAGGATTGGCCCCAGAGGCTTCTGCAATACCTTCAGGGCCTTTTCCCCCTTCTCTTGATAATCCCTTTCTTTTGTACAAATCTTCTTAGCACCACTGCATTTTTCTTCTGAAAATGCTCTCTGCTTCTCTACCACATGGCCAGGCTGCAAATTTTCCAAATCTTTATGCTCTGCTCCCCTTTTAAATTTTGACTTTATGTCATGCCTTTGCCACCCTAACTCAGCGTAGGCTGTTGCAAGTAGCCATGTAGCTTCCTTAATGCTTTGCTACTTAGAAATTTCTTCCACCAAATACTCTGGTTCACAGCTCCTAAATTCCAGCTTCCACAAAGTCCTATGGCAAAGGGTGATCTTTGTCACAGTTTCCAATAAACATCTTATTTCTACCGGAGACCTGCTTAGAATAGTCTTTACAGTCCATATTTCCATAAGCATTCTGGTCGCCACCATTTAACCAGTCTCTAAAACTTTCCCTGGTTTTCTTGTCTTCTTCTGAATCCTCCAAACTCTTCCAGCCTTTGTCCAACACCCAGTTCCAAAAGCACTTCCACATTTTCAAGTATTTGTTATCAGCAACTCTCTACTTCTCTGTTACCAATTTTCTGTTTTAGTCTGTTTCTGTTGCTTATAACAAAATACACAGAACTGAATAATTTATAAAGACAATGAAATTTATTTCCTTACACTTTCAGAGGCTAGGAAGTCCAAAATCCAAGGAACATATCTGGTGAAGGTTTTCTTTGGTGGTGACTTCTGTGATGGAAGGGTATTACACTGTGAAAATGGAGGGACAGAAAGAGCAAGAGAGAGACTCTCCTCTCCCTTCTTTTCAAGCCCTCAGAACCATGCCCCTGACCACCTTTTTTAATCCATTCACTATGACATGGTCCTACAATCAAATCACCTCTTCAAGGCTCCACCTATCAATTACCATAATAGGATTTCCCACCCTCTTAACAGTCTTGGTGGGGGCCAAGTTTCTAATACACAAAATGTGGGGAACACAAGTCAAGCTTCAATGGGCCGGCCCATGGCTCACTCGGGATGGTGTGGTGCTGACAAGTCAAGCTTCAATGGATTTTGAGGGAATATAATTCAACCTACTATGGTGCACTAACTGGATATTTTAACAATATTAAAAAATAATTATTATTTTAGGTCTGATCATTTTATCATACTTTTAAAAAATGAGTATCTTTTATTATGGATGGACTTATATGATGTCTATATTTGCTTCAAAATCTTCTAGGGAGCAGTGGATAAGGAGTGGGCAGAGGTATAGATAAAACAAGATGAGCCATAAATTAGAATTGTGGAAGCTGGTCAGAGAGGAAGGGGAGGACCAGAAGAGAATGGTGCTAAAGAAGGAAAGGGAGGAGATGGTATCGCAGAGAGTATGATAGTTAATTTTAGGTCTTAACTTGGCTGGATTAGGGGATACCCAGATGGCTAGTAAAGCATTATTTATGGGTATGTCTGTGAAGGAGTTTCTGGAAGAGACTGGCATTTGAATCAGTAGGCTGAGCAGGGAAGATCCACCTTCACCCAGTATGGGTCGGCACCATCCAATCAGCTGAAGGCCTGGAAAGAAAAAAAGGTGGAGGAAAGGAGAATTGGCTCCCTCTTCTGGAGCTGGGACACCCATCTTCTCCTGCCCTTGGACATCAGAACACCACGATCTTTGGCCTTTGGACTCCGGGATTTGCACCAGTGGCCCCCCAGTTTCTCAGGCCTTCAGCCTCAGACAGAGAGTTACACCATTGGCTTTCCTGGTTCTCGGGCCTTCAAACTTGGACTGAGCCATGCTACCAGCTTCCCTGGTTCTCCAGCTTGCAGACAGCCTACCTTGAGACTTCTTAGCCTCCATAATCACATGAGATATTTCCCCTAATAGAGAACCTCTGTTGTATCTAAATCTGTCTATCTATCCATCCATCTATCTTTCTGTATCCTGTTGTTTCTGTTTCTAGGGAGAATTTGCCCAACACAAAGAGAGAGATGAACAGTTTCTAGTGACCAGAGAGAGCATGTAAAATAGAGACTGAAAAGGGTCCCCTGGAATTAGCAAATAGTGAATTTAGTCGGGGTAAATTTCATGCAGAGTTGATGGCAGAAGAAAATAATGAATCATAGCACCCATCAAGGAGGAAATGGCCAGAAGATACACAGATGATATCAACATGGACAGAGGAGGGTGTGGAATAGCCAGAAAGCACAATCCTAAATGGAGGAAAGGACTTTACTAGAAGGTAGGAAGCAGTGGTTTAGAAGCACAGGTCTACAGTCTCTGATCCAAAACCCTTGGGGCCAGATGAGTTTCTGGAGTGAGAATTTTTCATATGTTAGAAAGCGAATAATGGAACACATACGTTAATATGTAACACCCAGGAAGCACTCCATAACCAAACACACTAATATTTCTACAGAGAAATTTGTGAATATTAACAGCAAGTAGAATAGCTTCATATCCATTCAGGTCTGTTTTTGTTACCCAATGAGATATGAAGAGTTTTCAGCTCTCAATGCATTTCCTGATTTCACAATTGCAGGTAAGGAACTGTGGGCTTGTCACAGAGAAACGCTAAAAGCAGATCTACAACAGGTTTCTGCTGAGCAGATGGGAAAGGGACAGTCACTGAGAGGATTAAGATCAAGGACCAAGCATTCAAGAAGACAAAACAGAACTTGTTGGGAAAGTGACAGAAGAATAAGGGTGAGGGAGGACAACCCTGGGGCAGTGTGAGGAGAAAAGGCCTCCGAGCAGAGGCTTTGCATCCAGGGCAAGAGCCATGAGGCCAAGATGCAGGGGCATGGTTGAATTGACTGTCTGGCTTGAGTAGGTTGAGTCCCAAGAAGTATCAGAAGGGGAAGGAGATTAAAAGACTGCTTCCCAAATGGAAAACTGCTGAGCGGCTCTCCTGGAGTGTTTTGAAGAGAAGTCTTACCAAAGTGGCTAAGAAGTGGGGAAGACTTTCCCAATGCACACTCTCTGTGGAAACACAGCTTCTGGGATGATTGGAGGCACAAGGCTTCAGTGCAGAACTCTGCCTGCTCAGAGAAGTAAGCACTGTGTCTCACACATGCAATGTCCAGGGCTGTGGACCCTGAAATTTAGGAGATTGCAGTCTCAGAGCTCTGCTATGCCTTTCCTGGGGACCTGTGAAGGATTTCTGGGTTTCCTGCCTTCCTCCCTAATGAAGGCTATTCCTGAGAAACAACAGTCATGCTCTTAATGTCCTTAGAATATCACAGATAAAGGAACGTCTTAAAGTAAACATGTAATTTTACATGCCTGTGGGATGCCTTTTTTGTACCATGCATTCTAGGTTTAACAGTAGGTGTAGGCTTGCTTTAATAATATTTAATACCTCCCATCGGACTTAAAGACTCTTCAGCCTCAGCCAAAGTTTTTTCTTCAAGACTCATGTGCAATGAACTCCAGCGACAGTAAGTTCCTGGCAATGGAGGGAAGGACAGAGGGGAGCGGAGGATCACAGAAACCAGAGGTTTCCTGTGAGTGTTTGAAGGCAGAACCAGACCCCAAGTACTGTCATTCCTGCACCATGCACTTCAGCAGCGCAGGCAGAGATTACCAAAACATCACATTAAACCACTCAGCTCCCTTTCAAAAAAGTCACGGATGGAGGGAGGGAAACACCGGGCTACAGCACAGCGCTGTCAGGATGCCGCTGGCTGTGGTCCCCTGGGAAGGCGGTGGATTTAGGAACACCTGAGAGCAGGCGTGTGAGCTGGTGTTTAAGCAGTTCCAACATATCATCAAGGGCTTCAATCGAGTTAATGAGAACCAGAGCTCCAGACCAAAACGCTTATTTTTGAAAATACCTATTTTTCAAAGATTTTGCAATTTAAATTAAACCAGATGAGTAATTGTATCCTAGCTTCATAATACATTCTGGAAAAGAAAATTCTTGTCCCCTAACTTGGGAAAGAACATCATGATTTTGCAAAACGAAAGCAGTTAACGGGAAGGTGCATACAGTCCTGGGCTGCCCAATCTCCAGGGACCACAGGTGTCCTTGGCCAAGCAAAGAGGCAAATGCCCCTGAGAAGTTTCCAGACCACTACTTCTCCTCCCCCAGAAAGCCAAATTCATCTTGCAGGCTGACCTGCCTTTATCTTGCTTTTATAAAAGGTGAGAACTGATCATAAGCTAGTATATTTAAGGCATTTGAAATTCATGGAGTGAAAGGAATTATGCAAAGGCTAGGCATTGTTTGATGACCTTCAAATGGGATGAATTTGTTTGGTTGGGGTAGAAAGGTATTTGTTCTTTATCTCTCTCTCTCTTTTTTTTTCTTCATTTAGTTTTGTTTTGTTTGCTTTGTCCAAGGATTTAGCTAACCTTTCTGGGGTTTTGTTGTTGTTGTTTAGTGTTTTGTTTGGTTTGGTTTGGTTTGGTTTGGTTTGGTTTCTGGGAGTTATGTATTGCTCTAAACAGCTATCTCCAGAAAAACTGCATAGGACTGAACTGATGATAAGCCTTCAGACTACAGATTCTCACAGACCTGATTCTATGTTCTTTCCTTCTTTAACTTGGTGGCATTGTACCCAGAACTATTTAGTTCTAGAATAAATACTTTCTTGTCTTTGGAATCAATTAAGGAGCCTTCAATAAAACTTGCTTTTTCTGAAAAAGGCATTCATCCTCCCTGAAACTGTTAAATAAGGTCAAGATAAATGGGAGGATTCAGAGAGAGCTCACGGGAGACAGAGGAGAAGAGGGTTTAAAGGAGTCAAGCAGAGAGCTGTGGGGTCAGATCCTCCTGCAGTGGATCATGTGTGTGGCCGTCCACCAGCCCTGTGAGTAGAAGTTAACATGTGCAGAGCTTTACCATGTACCAAGCCCTCTCCTCAGGCCTCACTTCATCTAATTTTCACACAGAAAACCTATTTTCATGATAAGGAAACTGAAACACCAAGAGGTTGATTTGACTTGACCAATGACTCCATTTGCACTGTGAAAATTATTACAAACTAGGTCACAAGAATTTAGCATTAATCAAATAACTGGACTTGATTGATTTGCATCCAGCTGTTGTATAATGGAAAGAGAAGGGCATCTGTTTCTAAAATCTGACATCTCCTCGTACTACTGGTAATGACCTTGGGCTAGCCATTTAGTCTGTTTTAGTTTCCTCATGGGAAAAATGAAATTAATAATTATACCTATAACAGAATTAATAATTACACCTGTCTCTTAGCCTTCTTGCCAAGGTGGTATGAGAAAATTAATTGTGGAAGCATCATTCACACAGAATCTCAGTAAATGTTGACTGGTTAAGTAAGTTACTCAAAAGGAAACACAGCATAACGTAAAAAGGACTGGCTTCAGGCTCATTCTACCAGGTTCAAACCCCAGCTCTGCAATGGAGCAGCATGACCCATGGCAAGTTACTTTAGTTCTCAGTAAAATGGAGGTAATAATGGGGTTTTTGTGATAATTCATTGCAAGGTCTTAGAACAGTACCTGGCATATTGTAAGTATTATATGAATGTTTGTTACCAGAATTATTATTAATATGAATGAAAGTAAGAGATTCCTTCAGCTTCCTAAGTAGTTTGATTATCACATAATTGGAGAAAGGGGAAAAACACAGGACTGCTACAGAAAAAAAAAATAGAATTTTAATCTATAGATTTTACTAAATGGCCCAAGCTAAAAACTTAATATTTGAAGACATAAATATGTAGTTATGACTCAGTGAGTGACAGTAGTGAATTATTTATGAAACAGATCAAAGACATTGATTTGATTTTTCTATATTTATTGTGTTCCAGGCACTATGCTTGGACTGAGAATGCAAACATGATGAGGCAGATTCCTGACCTTGAGAAGTCTACAGTCTGGGAGAAACAGGTATGAAGACAAGTAACTCTAAAAGGGATACAAAAAGCTACATCAAGGTTAAGAAAAGTACTCAGGAAACATGACATCAAATGGTTTTTATATCACTTGGTAATACAACCATGCCCACAAGTTATCAACTTCTCACTATAAAACACAAAGCAAGACTACCCAAGATCATTACTGGTGAGTGAGACAACAAATTCTGTGTAACTTATTTCCCAAATATCAAATAGCCAAACAAATTTTATGCCAATTTGGTGGGGGGTGGGTCCTAACTAATTTTAAAGTCTGCATTAAATAAATGAATGTCCCCTACATACACACATAAGGCATTGATTGACCAGGGGTCCAGGAATTTCAAGCTGTGATGACAAAGACATGAACTTGGGGTAGGCAAAGAAAAAGGAGAGAACCCCAGTGCAGGAAATAGACATTCTTTCAGGGTTAGCAGGAAGAAAGTGAGGGTTACAGCAGCCAAACTGGAAATTAGGGATTCTGGAAAAATTATGGTAGTGATGATAACCAAATGTCCAAGAAACTAAGTGATACCTCTAACAGCAAATATTTTAAACCATCAATCCCAGAAGTATATAAATATGTGCCAAACCACATATTCCAATATGAGGTTTGCAAAAGATAGGCATCAGAGTTACATATGGCACTACAGCATAGAAAATCGTGCCCAGGAGGAGGTAGAAATCACTGATGAACTGGACTTGTATTTGCAGTAAAGTAGCCATGGAGTGCTGGTTTCAGTTCAAGATTAGAAAAGGCAACACCCAGCAGAGGTATCAACAGATGATCCTTGCAAGTTGATGAGAACCAGCCAGGGAAAGCCAGAGCCCAAACGGTCTCCATCTTCAGGCAACAGAGCATCTGGTACAGGACAGTTTAGGATATTTCTTTTGAGCAGTTTGCTTGACAGTAACCTCTATGTTTATTGGCCATGCTGCATATTGGGAGGAATTTCCTAGAAGAATGGCCCCAAACCTGTAAAAATGAGGTCAAAATGACCAACCAGAACAACTGCAAGGGCTACTCCATTTGAGAGAGAAATTGGGACTGGCCAGGACAGCATGGGCAGGATCAGCAGGGAAGGGGCAACTACAAGGTCTAAGTCTCCTGAGCCATTCCTCCAGGTCTTCCAGAGGTCCCCTTGTCCTTTGCTTAGCCTTTAGGGTTTTCTGCCCTCAAGAGTCACCTGGCGCACACCTTTCCCCCACCAGAGTAAAGGTGGGAACAATGTCATTTTCCTTTATAGTTCCCAGATTGTTTGGCATAGAAAGAAGGGTAGAGTGGTAGAGAGAAAAGAAGGGTGTGAAATTGAGCCTGGCACTGAGGCCTCCTTTGTAGGGAGGTAAGGTAGCACAGTGGTTGAAACCACAGTCCATGGAGCCAGGTTGCTCAGGTTCAAATCCTGCCTCTTCTTATAACTGTGTGAACTTGGGCAAGTTGTTAGGCACTTTGCACCTCAGTTTTTACATCTGCCGGTTGAGAGTAATAATAATGCCTACACCGGTACTCTGGGAATTAAAGGGATATAAGCACCTGCAGTAGTGCGCATCTATGGGAGATCTTATTATTAGGATCCATAGCTTCTGTCTAAGCTTCAGTTTTCTCATTTGAAAAATGAGGGCATAAGATCCAATTTCACAGGATTGGATACGAGTATTAAATTAGGGAATAGAAGTCAAAAATCTGTTGAATGGAAAACACAATCCAAACATTTGCATTTGCTGTTATCATTGCACATAGTAGGCACTGGAACCAATGACTGCTAAAGTATGGAAACAAAACAGCCAAAGAGATTTGGGGCCAGCTCTCCTCTTGACACACCATCCTAAGATCTTGCACAGGAAAGTTATTTGCAAACGTGAAGGCCAGATGAGTGTTCCTCATTAGCTATGCATGGGCTCTGGAGACCAGCACTGCCATGTGGTAAGATCAAGTGAAGTGACAGACTCTGCCAAGTGCAGTTCTCTCCCAGTGGCCACCTGTGCTGCACTGTGCCCCAGCCCCCATCTTGGCCACCTCCCCAAAGGTACCGCCCTCCGTCCAGCAATCCTCCAGTCTTCGCCCATTCCCAGTTGGCATGGAAGTACAGAGCTCGACACACTGCATACTCCATCCCCTGCACTCGCCCCTGTGGAGTGGTTCTGCTTGACTGCTCCACACAGCATCTCCAGGAAGATCAAAAAGGAATGTGCTGAACTTGCCAGTGTTGGGGCAAAACCAAAGCCAGCCTGTCATGTCATCCAAAGGAGGTCAGTGCTCCCATCATCACCACCACACAGATGCAAAGCAGGCCCCAGGAAGAGCCTGCATCTTCCCAGAGCCAGGGAGGTGGCCAGAAAACCACAAGGCGATGTAGGTCCTCCTGCAAAAGCTGGGCCACCAACACTCAAGCCCTGGAAAACTCTTCCCAAGTAGACACTTGGCAAATGAGAAAGAAGAGAGGGAACTGGCAGAAAAATAGCATATGCCCTGAAGCCGCATGTTGCCACCTAACACCTAAAACTGATGTGTTTAAATTCAAATCTTAGAGATTAGTGATGAGCTAAAATAATAATAATAATAAATGGGAAAGCATTCCTTCTTCAGGTTTGGAGTGCCTACAGAATTTTTGTGAAGAGATTTTGACTAAGACACTTGGCCTCTTTGAGCTTCCTCATCAGCATGATGGAGATTAAAATACGGACTCTACATGGATTTCATAAACGTAATGTATAAAAGGAGGCTCATTACCTGATTATTGATTATTGATAAGACAAGAAGTTTCACCCAGTTCTCAATAGATCTTGATTCCTTTTCCTTATATGTGAGGCTCCTTCACCCAGTTACCTCCTAGACTCCAAGCAGCCCAAGGCCATTTATCCATCACTGTGCTCATGACACAGCCAAAGCCAACATTCCCCAGACCCTTTCTGCTGGTGCCTCAATCAGTTTAACCAAATGCTACAGATGCCCTTGGAAATTGATAAAGCTGTGGTGATGAATGTGCTGTTCAAGGCGCAATGGTCTCAGTTGTTTGAAAACATTGATTCACCCTGTTCCCGACATGGAGTGCTTTAGCCCTTTTTATATTTCACAAGTAGGATTAAGGCCCTTAACTCAAATTCATGGTCATTCAGTCATTCATTCACTCACTCACTCAACAAATACTTACTGAGTGCCTACTATGTGATAGGCACTATGTCAGGAACTGGACACAGTAGTGACAAAAGCCAGAGACAATTTTTGTTCTTGTAGTCCAGTACATGCATTCTCAATTGGGGCAATATCACCCCCAAGAGGGAAACACTTGTTCTTGGGTGACAAAAAACCTTATTCTTTTTTATGAATAAAACATAGATGTGCATACAGCATGTACATAAACACATACACACACACGTGCATGCACAGACTTTTATTAGTTTCCTATTCCTACTGAAACAGGTTACCACCAATTTAGTGGCTTAAAATAACACAAATTTATTATCACTCAGTTTTGGGAGTGAGAAGTCTAAAATGGGCATCTCAAGGCTGAAATCAAGGTGCTTTTGTGGCAGTGCTGCATCCCTTTTGCAGACTCTAGTGGGGAATCTGTTTTCTTGCCTTTTCCGGCTTCTAGAGGCCACCCACATGCCTTGTCTTATGGCCTCTCCTCCAACTTCAAAGCCAACTATGGCCAGTCCAGTTCTTTCCTACACTGCTTCTCTCTGACTCTGACTCCCCTGCCTCCCTCTTCCACATGTAAGGACACTTGTGATCACCTTGGCCCACCTGCATAATACAGGTCATCTGATTAGTGATCTTCATTCCATCTGCAGCTATAATTGCCCCTTGCCATGTAATATAACATATTCACAGATGCTGGGGTTTGGAGTAGGGATATCTTGGGTGGGGTGGAGGGACATTATTCTACCCCACAACACTATATCTGTGGTAGCAAAATTTCATGGGGAAAGGATTAGTAAAGCATATCTAAAAAAGGCTCTTTGGCCTCAGAGGGATGTGAGGGGTAGGGCAGGGATGGAGGGCAATCACAAAACAAAGGTTGAGAACCATTGATCTCATAGGAAAGTAACATGATTAAATGTGTACACCTTGGGGTCACCCTGCCTGGCTCAAAACCCTCTCTGTGTGGTTATGAGCAAGTCACTTAAGCCTTCAGGGAGGGTAGTAATAGTACATACTTCCTCAGTTTTTGTAAGGACCAAATATGTTCATATATTGACAGAACTTAGAAATTACCAGGTATGCAGTAAGTGCTCAACACGTTTCCATGTTGTTAGTGCAGACCACAAGATTATTCAAATAATCACATAAATAAATGTGTCAGTTCAAGTGATGATGAATGCTAAAAAGGAGAAGAATGTTCTTGTGTGTTGGGAGAGTGTAGAACAAGGGGACTTCCTGGGGGTCAGGGGAGTAGGGAGGCGTTTTCTAAAACAGTGATCTCTGAACTGATTTAAAGGATGGGTGGGCATCCATCAGGTAACAAGCATGGGAGGAGAGGTCTGGAGAGCTTCCCAAGCAGAGAGAACAGCATGAGGGAGTCCTTGGGGCAGGAGGGACATGGCACAAAGTCATGTAACTGACTGGCCAGTGGGGCTGCCCTACAGAGAGCAGGAGGGTAGATGCCAGACCAGGCTGGAGATCTGGGTGGGGCCAGGTCATAAGGGCTTGGGCAATGTGAGGGATTTTCACCTTTATTCTAAGAGGAACTGGAAGTCACTGATGGATTTGAAGCAGATGGAGTGGTTTGAGTGAAATGGTCTGGACTGAATGGAGAGGGGCAATGACGGATGCAGAGAAACCAATCAGGGGTGATGGGGATGGTAATCAGGATGGGGAGGAGATGAAGAGAAAAAAACGAAATCCAAAAGTTCCTTAAAAGGTAAAGGACTTGTTGAGCACAGCAGAAAGGACTGAATTACAGACGCACACACCTTGCTCCCAATGCACTGTGTGCATGTCCACATGTGTCCATCAGTGCCCAGAGCTACCCCCTCCAAGCTTGTGGGTGTCCAGTCCAGAGAGAAGGCCTGCAGAAACATCTGGTCAGCCCTGCCCAGATGTGCGGTGACTTCTATAACACTCTGCACACTATTCCATATCCCGGGTATTAAATAAACTTTAAATTGGATCCAGCTTTAACAAAAAGTGATGCTGGCAACAGGTCTTCTTTTAAGGTCTCTGTTTACTATAGAGTGTTTTAAGCATGACGTTTTAATTTCAAATTTTTTTAAATATGTATTTTGTGAGAAATAAACAGAGATGACTTAACTGGAAATTGAACTGTGGTCTCCTGGCCCTTGGCCCACATTTCTACCCAGGGACCAACTGTCTTCTAAAGTATAAATCTATCTATCCAAGAGGCTGTATAACCAATGTGAGCTGTATTTATGTTCCTCTTAAAAATACATGCACTTCTTGGCCGAAGGGTGCATGGGCCAAAGCACTGATTTGTTAGACCTTCTGCTACAGGGAAAACTAATTTGACTCCTGGTATAATTACTCAAGACCAAATTGTAGCTGCATGTGTTTTCCCAAAAGTTCTCTGCATTTGCCTACTCCATGCCCAGGGTCTTCATGCTTCTCCTTGACCTGGCAGGGGCACAGTTTACAAATCAACAGCTCTAGGGTTCCTTAAACCATTCACCATGGCAGTGGTTGGGAAAGGAATCCACTGGGAATGATGAAGACTGGTGGAAGCTAAACCATGGGGAGAAATAAATAAATAGGATCAGGGTGGAAGTGGAGGAAGGGGGAAAAAGAGAAAAGGAAGGATGTACCTGTTTCTCTTATTTTAGAAACACTGGAGACAAGAGACTTGGGTTTTATTTCATTCACCTCTGCCATTGATTCCTGTGTAATCTTCTGCAATTCAGTTCCATTCAGTTCAACAGAACAGTTGGTAAAGGAATGAATGAATTCACTGAGCATGTTCTATAAGCCAAGCATTGTGCTAGGCACTGGGAGTCCAAAGATGTCTATGGCACAGTAACTATCCCTGGGAAGTTTACAAATGACAGGCATACACAAATACCTAAACAGGAAGTGATACGACATAAATATGCCCAAAGTGCTAAGGAAAAGACAAAACCCATCCCGAGGTGTGAAGAAGACTTCCTTGAGGCAAAGACACCTGTGCTTATATTAGAACATGAGCAAGAAATAACTACGTAAATAAAGGTAGGACAAAGTACTGAGTTAAGCCATGAAAGGGCATCGGGTAGCTCACAGAATTGTCACAAAGTCTGAGGAGTTATAATGGGCACTTATTACTCTTTGGGCTGCTCAGCATCTGAACTTTCTTCCTTTTGGGAGGAAATTTCCCTCCTTAGTGGGATCCCCACCATAAAAGGTGAACATTTCTGATACTTTCTTTTCTCCCTCCTGGGCAGTTACGGAGTAGGCAGGTGACTTAGGCCTGGACGATCAGATAGATAGACATGCCAAAAACATTAAATCAGGAGCTAGTGACACAAAGAAATCCAGACCACAAACAATCACTTCTGGCACTTTAAGCAGACATACCAAAATCTAGTTGCAAAGACCGTGGTGCCAAAGGAGCCTGAGCAGCCCCCAGCACCCAGAGCCAGGGTGTGGGCAGTGCAGGCTACAGTGTCAGGGCTATAGCAGTGTGACCTCAATAGATATATGCTGGAGAATGCCTGGAGCTGTAGTTTCAGCTGGGTAGCCTCTCCCCTGGTTCTTCAGCCTTCGTGGCAATTCTGTACGGTGCCCAATGTCCTTTTAATACATTTCTTTTTGGCCTAAGTCAACCAGGGTTGGTTTAATTTGCTTGCAACCAAAACATCTGCCTGATATAGGAATAACAGGAGCACAACCTCACAGGTGAGTAGCAATGTGGCAGTGTGGATATATGGTGGGAGCACTGCAGGGGGTTCAATATTAAGAGAGAATAAAGGACAAGTGGAGAAGTATGAACCACAAGGCTACAGAGACAGATAGAGGTCATGTCACAGAGCAGCTGGTGCACAGGGCTAAGAAACTTGGAACTCATCCTAAAGGTGATGGGTACCCACTGAAGGCAGTACATACAGAAGTGGCATTGGCCACATGCATATTTTAGATTGATTGATCTATTTCCAGTGGGTAGAGCCGGTATAAAGGGGATATGGCTAGATAAAGAGACTAGACAAGAGGCTGTTATGATAGGGTCCAGGGAAAGGTAATAAGGCTGATCTAGGGCAGTGGTTGCTGGGGGAAACACGTGGTGACATCCCTGAGAAATATTTAGGCAACAAAGCAGGTGATACCTACATTCACTCTGAATTGGGAGAAGTCCCTTCATCATTCTGGGCTCAATCTCTTGATCTTTAAATTAGGAGTGAAGTTCAGGTATCCTACAAGGCACTCAATGGTCGATGATTCTGATTACAAGAGGTGCTGACATACAAGCCTGAAGACAATGGAAACTGTCACTGGGAAAGGAAAGAAACTTCTTTATGAGGACAGATCAAAACAGGTGAGCCACTTCCAGTGAGAAAGATGAAGACCAGGGAGGGTTAACGCTGAAGTCCGTAGAGCTATAAAAGGCCCAGTATATGGTAAAGATGGACTTTACTGAGAACTGTATTTCTATGACTAAAATCTGGAAAGGGCGGACGTTATTATATAAAAGGAAGCATTGCTGTATATACCATGTGCACTGCCAGGGAGTACCAGCATTTGAAAATGCGATGTACTGTAAAACACAATCTCCTTTATAACTGATTTTTTTTAATCATTCACCCGGATGTTTTCCCATTATATAGACATAAATTCATGAGCAGACTTGATTTCTTGAACAGTCACAGTAAACTGTTTCTTTAACAAGTATTTATTAGCAGCACTACACTCTTCTAAAAAACTAAATATCTGAAGGGTTGGGTACCAAAACATTAAAGGATAGGATTACCCTTTTAAGTAGTTAAAAAGTAGTAGTATGTAGTTAAAATTCAACATGAAGGGTGATCGAGACTAGAAGCATGAAAAATGGACATTTTCACAAAATCTCAGCATGCCAGGGGTAAATGCCATGCTTCTGGCCCAAGTGGAATTTGCCTTTGCAATGCAGGAGTTCTTTCTCAACTACTAAAAGGAAATTTTTTGTGTTTTGGTGATTATAGTTTTGTTTGAAACATTTGTGACAAAGAGGTCCTTTGAAACTATTTCTTTGAAGACGCCAAAATGAAAATATGCCTTGTGTTATTTTTCACAATTAATGGGCTTTTCTACATCTCCCACAGTGTAATCAAAGGAAATAAGATGACACGTCTGACATCTGTCTCTGCTGCTATAAACTCAATCACCTGTCCAAGTAGGGCTACTAAGTTTCTGAGGAAGGTCTGGGGTCCAACTTCAGCTTCTCTGATTGAGCTTCTCTTCACAAGGAGCCTAACTCAGCTCCTCAGCTGTTGTGGGGTCAGCATGACCACCCCATCCCAGACCCTTCTGACCTCAAGTACCCACCCCCAACCCCAGGCAGAAAATGACATTTGGAGGACTTGCTCCTAAAAGTTCCTTTGTTGTCATAATTATTTGACTCACAAAAAGTATAAATAAACATAAAATTTACAATGGAAAATAGTACAAAGTTCCTTCAAATAATTACAGATAGAACTGCCATACGATCCAGCAATTCCGCTGCTGGGAATATACCCAAAGGAATGGAAATCATCATGTCGAAGGGATACCTGCACTCCCATGTTCATTGCAGCTCTATTTACAATAGCCAAGTTATGGAACCAACCTAAATGTCCATCAACAGATGACTGGATAAGGAAAATGTGGTATATATACACAATGGAATACTACTCAGCCATAAAAAAGAATGAAATTCTGCCATTTTAGCAACATAGATGAACTTAGAGAAAATTGTGTTAAGTGAAATAAACCAGGCACAGGAAGAGAAATACCAGATGTCCTCACTTATAAGTGGAAGCTAAAAAAATAAACAAATGAAAAAGGAAGGAAGGAAGAAACATACAGCAATCATAATAATATGTTTAACTTTCAACGGAGAGAACAGAACTGAGGCCACCAGAGGTGGGAAAGGGAGAAGGGGAAGGGAGTCAGCAAAAATTGGTAAAGGGGCACAAAAAATGATTACATTGTGTAATGTTGAATATACTAATTATCCTGATTTGAGCATCACATATTGCACACAGGTATTGATATTCATTGCTGTACCCCACAGATATGTACAATCAATTACATTTCCAAAAATAAAATAGTAATAATAAAAATAAAACAAAATTTATAATCTGTGTCCATTCTGGTTTACTTCTCCTGTCTTTCAAACTGAGAAATATTTGGCAAGTTTCTGATAAGCAGTGTATGAAATTAAACCCCCTCCATATCCTGAACACACACACACACACACACACACACACACACACATTCACCCTTCACATTAGGTCACAAGAGAAAAATCAAGTTATGTCTTGAAGTGGCAGAAAAGAGCATTAGCCTCTTTTATTCAGCTTGAGGTACCCTTTGGAGGATTTTCTGATTTTTGCCTCTTGAGCCCTTTTTAAAAGTCAACTTGATTTTGTGAAGAACAGGTTTGTTTATTAAAATCCATTCTTAAAGCAACTATGTACTCTTTTCCAAGCAGAACTGAATTTTTAATAGCTAAAAACATCACCACCACCCTCCCTTCCCAACAACAAAAAGGTGTTTATTTTTAAAATCTGCTTTCCTGAAACTTCCAGGTTTGCTTCTCTGCGCCGTGGTAATTTCTAAGGTACAGTGGACAGTGGGAGAGGTGCAACCCACCCTGGCCGGAGCAGTTCACTTTTTCTCACATTCTAAAAGTTTCCCTGAAACCTGAACTTCAGTAAAGTTTGCTGGGCAGACAAATGCTAATAACTTCAGACACTTTTGTTTGAGAAACGAGCTGGCCAGGGCTGCAGGTGGGCCAGGTCAGTACCCCACAGAGATTCTGTCTCCTGGACCAGCCCTCGGAGCTGTGGGGCAAATCCTGAGGAAGGTCTTCAGCAAAACTACTGGAAGGCAGTTTCTTGCTCTTAACCAGCTCACCTTTGCCACAAATAATCAATTATTCAGAGAAAGAGAAAGCTGCCTTAAAACAGACTTTTAATATCTGTTTACTTAGTATAATTTCTTGCCCCATCATTCTTTTTTTTTTTATTATTAAGAAATATGTCCTCACTGGCTGACAAGGACAAATTTACTCCACTCCCCATTGTAATCCACCTTGCCATCCAGTTCCCCAGCCCCCTGCAGCCCCCAAATTGGATTCCATGATAAATAAATACTGCTGCTGCCACCTTTGACTTTATCTCAAACCAGAAAATGAACACGATTTCAAAAACCTGTTTTCTAAACTTGCAGTGACTGAGACAGGAAGGGGTGGGGAGAGGATGGGCAGTCTGTTTGTACACCCACTGGCACTGTCTCTTCCTCACCAGCGAAGCTTTCCATGGAAATTCTGGCTACATCGGCCTTGGCTAAGCTTGGGACTATTTTTGGAAGCCTAAAAACCTCAGGGGAGTAATTTTTACTTTTATTCATGTACAGGGTCCTTACTTTTATTTATTAAAGAAACAAAAACATGTCTCCTGCTTAACTTCCACCAGCTTTGATGTCAAGTGAAACAAAATTTGTTGGCTGGTCCAATCGGCAATGGGCCAGGGTGGAGGGGGAGCCCCTTCCATAGTGGGTCTGAAGTGTATGTGACCTGGGTATTAACTCCCCTCTCAGAAGGGGAGGAGTCATAGGCTTTGGAGACTCTTGCCCCAAAGGAACAACTCTGGGAGAGTGTTTGAGTCTGGCTAGGAGAGAAAAAGTATCTGGGCGAAATTCCAGCAAATTTGAAGTGTTACTTTTTAAAAGCACATCAGGTGAGAAAGAAAAGAGATGGAAGGCTCAGGACTACCCCGCTCTACACTAAAACCATAACACTGACATCCCAGCACTTAAAAAAAATCAGCAGAGAGGATCATGGAGTGAAGATCCCTCCACAGATTTGACTTCACCCCCCCAGAGTCTAAGTGTTCATTTTAACAAGCTGTGAAAGGCTGGCAGCCAGCTCCTCAGCCTCCACGAGACAAATCGATTCAAGGTTTTCTCCCTGAGCCTGCAGCCAGCATGCCTGCAACAATAGCAGCTGGGGAGGTGCTGTTGTTTTATCTCAGCGGAGATTTGAAACTCCCTCACCCAGGACCAGTGGCCCACCAGACGTCTACAGATACGGAAAAGAAACAGCAAGAAATGTGAGCAAAGTGGTAATTAAAAAGTCCACATCAAACCCTAAAAGAAGCCGCTGTGAGCATGCCCAGGAAGTTGGCTTGGCAGGGCGTCCCCAGGCCAAACGTCAAGGCTGGCCCTCTAGTACCTCACCTCTCTCTTCTCTTTCTTCTGTACACCCCCCAGGTATGATTCAAGCTAAGATTCACATTGCATCCCAGCATGTTGGACAATAGCTGCAATTATCTATGCCACTTCAGGCAAATCACTTTGGCTTCCCTGAATACGTGTGTTGCAGAGACTGCTAGCTGCTCGACATAACTCTGCTTCACTTATTCCTGGGCACATAGCTAGAGTATACATCCTGTGTCCCTTGTAGTTAGGCATGGCCATGTGGCTGTCATTCCTGGACAAGAGAATATGAACAGAAGTGACACGCACCATTTTCAGGCCAAGAAGTCACCATGTCACTTTTTCCTCTTCCCACCAGCTACTTGTGGATAATGGGTGCCCACATATTGAAGATGGCAAAGCCAGAAAATATATCCCAGAATCAACCTGTGAAAGAAAGCTGCCCTCTAGCTCAAAGTATCGTCCCTGGACTGTTTTATGAGCAAGGAATAAACGTCAATTGGGTTAAGCTACCAAAGTTTTGGGGACCTGTTTGTTAGTGAAGACTACCCTACCCTACTCTGACTAATACAGGGTGATAATGACACCTGCCCTGCCTACCTCAAAAGATGGTGGGAAGAATCAAAGAAGGTATTTTATGTGAAAACACTTTGAAAATATACCACATCCTTCCAGTGTACAGCAGAAATAACACCATCTGTAGAAGGGGAAGAACTGATAAATTCACAGTATTTATTGAGTCCAGGCATCATGCTATTTAAATACTTCAGAAGGATTATTTAATTTAACTGACATAACAACATTGTCACAAAACAGACACTATTGATATCCCCATTTCCCAGATGAGGAAGCCAGAGCTTACAAAGGTGAACAATTAGCCTGTCGTTGCACAGCTAGCCCAGAGCCCAAAACAGAAAGTCTGGCACCAGAAACAATATTCTTAACCATGAATCTAGAAAGAAAAGGCAGCTTCGAATAAATGAATAATTGGGACTTTAAATAAGTGAAATTTTAAAAGCATTTTGCTTCAAAAAAGTAAAAAATAAAAAGGCCATCTTGGCCTACTATTTGTCCTCAGGCTGCCCCAGTTTTTCCACTTTATTTTCCTCTTATACAGCTCCCACCCATGGCAGCTGGTGTACTTTCAGCAACATCTCTAGTCAAACAAATTAGACCACCAACCACCTAGATTCCTACCATAAGCTTGCAGGCAGGATTTGACATTTACTAGGTGCATTTTTAAATCTCACTCCAGTACATTTTTTATTCCCTTTAGAACCTCTTTTGTCCTCTTAAATGTATTTAATATAAGCTAAGAGACAAAGAAATGCTTTTTAATGAGTGAAAAAGGGCAAGGGTACCTTCCAGGTATTAACTCATTTAAGAAATCTTAAAGCAGTTTTACCTCATGCTGCCACCATTAGATAGAATCCTAAAGTACAATTACTGAGGCCTAGTAACGAGACCACCAAAGGTAAGCAGGCCATTATAAAAATTTAAGAGCTATTGAGCGCTGTAAGTTTTTACACTCGGTCAGCTCAGAGTTACTTAGCACGTGTTTTTTCCATCCTTGCAATGCATGGGGAAAACTCACAGTGTCCAACATCTCTCAAAACCACATTTCCACCTGTGTGGGGCAGTGGAATTAATAAGCATATAGAATAAGCTCACAAATTTGGATCCCACTCATCTGGAATTCATGATATTTCAGTTACGCATATGTGGTCCTGGCCAGACAAAAAGGCTGGCGGGGGTGGAGGTCATCGCACAAAGCCAGAGCAAAATAAGGGCTGGCAGGGTCAAGGAGGGGAGAACTGGGCTGCAGAGCTCAGAGACTGTTGTACATCCATGTTTTAATGATCAAATAAGAATCGTATATATAAAGTCACTAATTGTGTGCTATGATTGGGTTTACCCTTTGGTATTCATTAGGATTTGGGAAGTAAATTTGAGCACTTAAATGAAATTACAGGAGGAATGTTTAACCTCCTTGTTGATTAAGGCAAGTAAAGCATTTTCTTGCATTTTTTCAGAAACACAATCACAAAAGCTATTGACACACCTGTCTATTCACTGAAGGACGTAAATAACCAAGCCTTAGAGTCTTTCTGACATAAAAATAATAAAATACTGGTCTCTATAAAACACAAACACTGTATGATCTCACTCATAAGTAGAATCTGAAATAGTCTAATTCATAGAAGCAGAGAGTAGAATGATAATTTCCAGGGATGGGGGCAGGGAAAAATCAGAAGTTGAAGGTTAAAGAGTACACAGTCAATTATACAAGATAAATAAGTTCTGGAGAGCTACTCTACAGCCTAATGCCTATAACTAACAATACTGTAGTGTGTACTTAAAATTCACCGAGAGAATAAACCTTATATTACGTGCTGTTACCACAAAAATAAATAAACAGATAATGATAATAACAAAGGAGGTGGAAAAAAACTTTGGGAGGTGTTGAGTATGTTTATGGCCTTGATGGTGGTGAAGGTTTCACAGATGTATAATTATTCCAAACTCATCAGATTGTATGCATTAAACATGTACAACTTTTTACATGTCAGTCATGCCTCAATGAAGTGTTTTAAAAAATAAAAATAAAATGCCAGTCTTTAAGACAGTGTTCAAATTTGAGACTTCCAATGGTTCTAATAACCTCGTACCATCCTTACCCATTCACACATACAAATACCCTGTGGCTGAGTCGGTGAGCTTTGGTTCCACTGCAGATGCAGAGGAGGTGGTACAAGCTCAAACCCATCTGTGGACCTACCAGGTATGGCTATCCTTGCTGTGCTTGATTCTGTTTTTAAAAAAAAAAAATCCTTTGAGCAATAAACAATATCAAATGAGACTTCTAAACCACACTAGATTAACGATTCTGGCGCCTGGTCTCCTCCATTTTTCCAGATACCTGCTCCCTCCAGCCTCTTCAGACGTCCTCTAAAATAATGAGCATAAGATGATCTTGTTACGTTTGCAGTCAGCTCCATTTTGATGCTGTTAGAAAAGATAAAAAGCGTAAATAGCCCTACAGAGACAAATAACTATGTGACCTGGGTCCTCTGTGAAGACATCAAAATACATCATTCTCTCCTAAGGAAAATAAAACACCAATATTGTGACAAATACCTACTTCTTATAATAAGGCTATACATCAGGCAGAACAAAAGTTAAACAAAATCTAAACTTTATTTAACTGTTTATTGATCCTCCTTTTTTCCTTATCCCAGAAAGGTCATTATCATAAGCTTCCAGGGCTGTTCTGGGACATTTGCTTGTTTCTATATCCCATCTCTTCCAGCCATTTTCCAGCTACTGGTCAGAAAGAAAATGTAAATAACCTAAACTGAATTCCTAAGGAGAAATATCTCCTTTTATTTGGATTATTCTCTTTACTAAAATTCAGAAAATACAAACAAATTATAAGGAAAAGAATAAAAATCACCTATAATGTTACAGCCCAGAGATGGCATTTCAGTATATATCCTTTTAGACCTTTTCTACACATATATATATATAATTTTTAAATTTTTGCCAAAATTATATGAATCTATCCATACTGCTTTATAGTCAGTCTTATATTTTTCCCACTTAAAAAACATGGTGGGGGAGGGGGAATGGGAAGGTATTAGTCAAAGGGTACAATATTTTCATTATACAAAATAAAAAAATCCTAGAGATAATACTGTATTGTATAATATGAAATATACTAAGATGGTAGATCTTAAGTGCTCTTTTCACACACAAATAATAATAATATTAATAGGGTGGGAAGAAACTTTTGGAGGTGATGGATAGTTTTATGGCATAGATTGTGGCAATGGTTTCACAGGGTTATATTTATCTCCAAACTCACCAATTTGTATGCATTAATTATGTACATATTTTGTACATCAAAAAAAAAATTAAACAAATAGCATATGATGATTACATTTCCTGATCAATAAATAAAGATCACCTTTATATACTTACCTGGCAGGGGAGATACCATGATCACGAAAGATCACCTTTATGATGGTAAATGGCTACACCATATATTTATTTAACCAATCCTCAGCTTACTTACATTTAGATATTTCCCAGTTTTTCTCAATTATAAATAATACTGTGATAAATATTCTTGTGTATACAAGAGTAAAATTTCTTTATTAAGAAATATATATTTTCTAGGGATTTCAATATTTATTGTCAAACTATACTCCAGATTGTTCTAGATACCTGAGTTGACTATCACAATGCAGAGTAAGCAAATGCCCATCCCTCACCTCTCCTTGACCACTCTTAGCGTTAACAGACTTTATACTCCTTGGCATTCCGATTGCTGTTTAGTAAGGCAAGACAAGCATTCCTGGCCCACATTTCTTCCTTCATGGTTTCCCTACCTACCTCACACATTGTCTCTAATGATATGCTCCTTTTTTTCAGCATAATTTTCTTAACCTTAGCCTGAGAGCCTGAGACCATCAACTGCTCTGCATTGACTCAAAAGTTGTTCTTGCCTTCTCCTACAGATCTGCTAACCTCAAACTATACATGTGTGCTGTCGTCATGCCCGAATCAGTGCCCCTCCTTCCTGGCAAATGGCTGTTCTATTTTATCTTTGTTTTGTTTTGTTTAGTTTAACTTTTTAAAATTTATTCTTTAATTGAAACATAATTGATTATATGTATTTATGGGGCACAAAGTTGATTATCAGTATTTGTATACAATGTGTAATGATCAAATCAATATGATTAGAATGTTCATCGTTACAAATTGTGATTATTCTTTGTGTCCCTTACCCAATTTCTCCCCAACCCCTCCTCCCCTTTTCCCACCTCTAGTAACCATAGGTCTATTGCCTCCTTCTGAAAGTTCAATGTATTATTGTGGCCTTTCTTTCTTTCTTTCTTTCTTTCTTTCTTTCTTTCTTTCTTTCTATCTTTCTTTCTTTCTTTCTTTCTCTTTCTTTCTTAGCTTCCACTCATGAGTGAGGACATGTGGTATTTCTCTTTCTGTTCCTGCCTTATTTCACTTATAATTTCCTCCAAGCTCAGGCATGTTGCTGCTAAAGGCAGAATTTCATTCTTTTTTATGGTTGAAAAGTATTCCATTGTGTATATATACCACATTTTCCTTATCCAGTCATCTGTTGATGCACATTTAGGTTGGTTCCATATCTTGGCTATTACTGTAAATAGAGCTGCAATGAACATGCAAGTGGACATCTTAAGTAGCCATGCTGTGTTTCCCTCTATCTTGATTAAAGCAGGGGAGGAGACCAGAGTTATAGGTGATATTATAGAAAGTTATAGGTGATGTAGCCAGGGGCCCAGCTAGAGCTATTTTTCTTCTAAGACTCAGATATGAGCATTGGGCTGAAATTTAAATATACAAAGACTTAATTAAATATACAAAGACTTACCTTGGAGCCTCTAGGACCTATCCCACCTCCAGCAATTGGTTGCCCCGGGTAGAATTACCACGGGATGCAAAGAGAAGAACTTTTTAATGCTCAGTTTCTAGATGTCTACACAAATGTTTAAAATTCGTAACAGAAACAGAATTGTGAAAAGACAAAAAGTTTTGTGCTGTAGAAAACAGTCATTTTGAGAGGAATAAAAAGAATTTTGAGAATCAAAAGCTAACCTCTAAAGGAAGCAAGGCTTACTGTTTATGCCCATAACCCTGTTATTTTGATCTGCGAGAGATGTGGTACCTCCCTCTCAAGGGCGATGGCATTGGGTAGTGGGATTGAGTTGGTAATTTGGGGGGAGGGTAATTTAATTATCACAATGCCAATAGCATCTTATTTCAGAAACTGCTCAAATGAATGGATTGTAAGAAAGAAACAGACAAAGAGCCAGAGAGTATGATAGAGGCCAGAGGAGAGCTGCCCAGCCCAGGCAGGGGGAAGTTAGACCTGGACAGAGCTCTGGGAATCCACATTGAGAAAGCCGGACCTGGAGGAGCCACACAGAAAGAAGTTGGGTCGGCTCTGAGAGACTGCCCAGGCTCTTGCCCAACATGTATGATCGTTCACCAGTACCTAGAATCCATGTGTGACCATCAGCCACCATTCCCAGGAGCTCCTTCACTGCTTGCACTGAGCGGCCTTCTGAGCTTTCCTGTTTCCACCTGTTAGCACCTCCATCAACAGCTGCACTCCACCCAAGTATCAGCCTTGCCGTCCAAACTGTCCCACATGGACAAGGCCTATTCAATAGCTCATCAGTTCTATAAACCTCCTAAAACCAAGGCTGAGAATCCTGACATTGAGTGAGGCAAGGGCTAGTGTGGAAGGGCGAGGCTCAAGCACTGATCTTGAGGGGCAGTGAAGGAGAGGCCCAGAGACTCCCTCCCCTGTTGCACTGCCGATTGTCACCTCCAGGTGGGACAGCTGTGAAATCCGGCCCCATTATGCCTGTCTGGCAGAAGAGCAGGACAGACCTGCCAAGAGTCTACTTGCTGAGAGTGAAAGGAATCTTACCACCTAAAAACAAAAGAGGCAGACACACAAAGTCGGCTAGATATCACACCTGTAAATTCACGAGGGCGAGGACTCCATGTATCTGACCCCATGGATGCCACCTACAAGGTTCAGTAAATGGTTTCTGGAATGAGTAAATGGATGGTTAGGGTACAGCACAATGTCTCTTACTTGGATTTATCTGAATTACAAGGAGGTTGAGAAATGTTAATCACGAACATATAGCTGTGTTTATTCTGAATTCTCAGTAGAAAATTAAAAGACAAAGCAGAACTGTTTTAGTAACCTTAAAGCAAAGACTCACAGAGAAGACACGGCCAAGCTCTCCACTCCTGCCCTGGCATATGAAGGGCTCCGGGGAGTACAGAGCAGCTTGGGGGCTCTGGGCTAACAGCAGCACACAGGCAGTGGTGGCCCCACCAGTGGTGACTGTGCCTGCACTTACCTCAGGAAGCCACCTAATGGGCCCCTCACAGGGAGGGGGCTTGGAGATGTTTCATGGAAAAGATGAGTTCTTGAAATGGCCCTTTTTCATTTTAGTTTATTTCATTTAATTTCTCAGGTATTTACTGTACCTATAGTTATCTGCAAGTGGCTGTGTACCACCCTCAGAAAATGGGAGATTCTAGATGATCATTGAGAAGTAGATGGGGATCCAATTGGTGAGAATGGAGCACACAGAGATGCAAAGGGCAAAGAAAGAATAACTTATCTCACTGAGAAAGAAGACAATAGTGAGCAGACAAGGAGGTCCAGAGTTGGTGCTGTGGGCCTGATAACTCCCAGTTTTGAGATAGATTGGTAAAGACAATGAACAGGAAATAGGGAAGTGATACACCCGCTCTCCCGGCAGCTTTCAGGCTGAGAGCAGCCAGCTAGACATTACTTAGAATTTCCATACAATGGTACTTCTCTTAGAACAATTGGGCAGCAGGTAGAACTCACCTGTCTTGGATGACAAGTTTCCAGTACTGTTTCCTTAAAGCATATCTATTCCACACCACTGTACCTTTTTATTTTTATTTTTATTTTATTGAAACATGGTTGATTGTACATATCTGTGGGGCATAGAGTTGAATATCAATACCTGTGTACAGCACATTTTAAAATAGCAATCTTGGGTGAGGCTTTAGAACATAAAATCTTTAAGTGGTTTCATGACAGTTGCAAAAACTGGAGTGACTCAATGAATGTATTCTTCAGAGGATCCTGGGCAGGTGGAATTGCAGATTACTATTTACAAGACCAAAAGTTAATTCCCCTCATGTTTCTCACAAATTTGCCAGTTCCATATGCCCATGGAGAAAATGTGAATGCTGGATTCACAACTGAATGAACTAACCACTTTTAAGTCAATGATAATCTTTGTTTTAATTCCAGCCCCAAATTTTAGAAGGTGACAAGGTCTGACACCTTTTCCCATCCAGAGGCAGGTAACATGGAAATAATACCTAGTTTCCCTTTCTCCTCTTAGTACATTTCCAAAACTATGCCCCAAACTCTTTAGCTAACACAACTCTTGAATTCATGTTTAGAGTGTTTCCCAAAATCAACACTGACATCTTTCATCAAAGTCTTAATTCAAGGCTAACTGGTATTTTAAGGCAACAGAACCAGCTGTGCACACAACACGCTTGCCTGACACAGCTCTGCAAGATCCAGGCTTCCTAATATAATCACTAAAGCATGAATGAGCCCATCAGCTCCCTGGAATCTCTGCACAGATAAAGGCAGGCAGGCAGCATTACCCCTGTGAGTTTTGCATTCCACATTGAGTCCAGCTGCCTTGACCCTCTGGGAATTTCTTTCTCTGTAATTCCAAGTATTTCAACCAAGCAGCTTAGTCTCCAGAATCTGACAGTTCAATTAATATTGTCATACCTAGATAAATGGGACTATAAAACATCCATGTGTCATTACAATATGCTCTATTTTTAGGAGTCACCAAAACCGGAATGGGGTCTTACAGGTCACTGCAGCCTTTGGATTTATAAACTCCTGGTCAGAGGAAGGTCCCTCCTGCTCTCAGGTACTCTCCCTTCATGGTGGTTAATTCTAGCAGACAATCAATTATCTGTGTCATGGTCAAAAAGTCCATTTATACACCACCCCCTAGAACTTAGTCCCTGATAATATAACTTACTGGTGGTGGAGGCTTTTGAAATACTTTAGAGCAACAGACTAATTCTTCCAACAAAGAGCTTTTTTCCTTGAGAGCTTGGGAAATGAGGGCAGACAGATGGCCTTTTGCTTCTGCCACCATTGACTGCCTTCTTGTGTAAGAAGAGGTTATTTTTTCATCAGCACTAAACTGATTAAATTATGAACATTTGGAGAGGATTCTGACATAGGATTGCTTTATTCCAGAGATGCTGTACAACTTGCAGAAACTGACTCTTCTGAGAAGCAGAAAATCTGAACTGTGCAGGAAATACAAAAGAGCTTCTGGCCTTTGGATGTACCAAGCAGATTTTACCTGAGAGAACTGCAAAAACTGAGATGAATGATTTTTCAAATAAAGTAAAATAACCTCATATATTTACTGCATTATTAGTCTGAAAAGACTGGAGAAATGAAATTGACTGCTTTATAACTAGAAGTCTTCTATTTTAAATTGGTCATGTGCTTCTGCTGCTGTCATGATCCTTTAAAAGTTTAAGATATGCTTTTAATTGAACTCTACCTACTTTGCTTCAGCTTATTTCTCAAAAGCTTTCAAGAAGTTGCTTGTTTTAATCCTATGTCGTACAGTGGTTTAGAAGTTACCAGATTCACCTAAGATTTGGTTTTTGGCTCTAAGAACTAAAAATGAGCAATAAAAGTTGTCTAAAGGGACATATTCTGTGATATTTAATGGAGTTCAATGTACTTCTGTGAAAGTATGGCAGGATGGGATTATCTTTCCCTTTCCACCCTCTTTTTGGAACTGGGAGCAAAACCATCTCTTTTCAGGGAAACTAGTCATAAAGCATAATAGAAGAAGGTCCTTTAAATGACAGGAAAAGAGACTGAGACACAACGAAATAACACAGAATTATGGTCTAAGAATATTCAGACACAGCCACTTTTCTTCATGACTTCCTCTGAAACACCTACATCACCACCACCTTCACCAGCACCACCAGCACCTTGCTCCATGGAGAGAAACAAGCAAATGCTGGGAGGAGCAAAAGAGGAAACCTGGGCAAATGTAGAGACCATTATGAGAGAGAGCAGGAAAAGAGGGGACAACCAGAGAAGAGAGACTTCCTAGCCCATCTGAGGGTATTCCGTATGAACTGGGATATTCTTGAAGGGAACAGAACTGATTTTTATCATTTCCTGAACCCCAAGTGTCCTAGATCCTCCAATAGTGAGGTTTTTGTAGGGGAGTGTATATTCCTGCCTTCCAGAAGTCAAGGACGTGACTAAGAGGTTTCATGTGGCTAAAAGGTATAAAGAAGTCTCGACACTAAAGGATATCCAGGGTTCACAGATTTTTACATTAAAAAATAAGAATAAGTTTCTCAGTCAAGATAGCTCCATAATTTCATCATTTGGCTTCTACTTTCTTCCAAATAATAGATAAAATAGAAAGAGAGAAAAAAAAAAAACCATAAGACATATCTAGGCTCAAAATAACTACAAAAATCTAAAGCCAGAGTTAACGGTGTGGGTCTGTTAGGTTCTGGAGCTGCCAGAAGCAAGGCAGAATACTATGAACTAAAGGTCTTTCTTTTATGGCTAGGCATTGAGCCAAGTCCCCTGCTTGAAGACACAGAGCTGGGGTTTTCTTGATTATGGAGGGAGCTAGAAAATAAAACATTATTGACCTAATAAGGAGGACTGTAGCTTCACGAGACATTGTAAGCCAAGGGAGATGGGAGCAAAGAAACAAAGCTTAGTGACAAGGAACTAAGTTACCAACAAATTTTAATTTTAAGATCCAGCAGCTCAGAAATACAGGCAAAAATGGAACAAGACAAAAAGAACTGGATACAAAGGAAGAGAAAAAACAAAACAACAAAAGTTCCACTTAAAATAAACCTGCAAATCAAAATTCTAAAGCACAGAAATCTAATACCAAGACAGTTAGCCAACAAACTTGAACATAAATTCACTCTAGATGAAAGAAACTGTATAGAAGAATTTTTAAAAAAAATAACAATAAGCTGTTTGTTAGAATGCTCACAGAGATCAATGAAAGAAGGATGCCATTAAAATGAACAAATATTTATAAAACAAAACACAAAAATGAGAAAAGGACAGGTATACTTGATTTTAAAAGCTTATTTAAAATGTTGGAAATAAAATATATAGTCACTGAAATTTTGAAAAGATTCAAAAGATGTAACGAAGTATAAACTAGAAACAAAGACATAATTAGTGAAATGAAAAATAAAGCAGACTGAACACTATGAGGGAAAATAGTGGACTAGAGGGGCCCAGGGCATGTTCCTCCCACAGAGAAGGACTGCAGCAACTAAAAGACAGCTAGATATCGACAGGAGTATTGGGGCGAGAGTGTGGGAGTTCAACAGGAGCCTGGTGAGATCTCCCTGAAGTACAAGAAAAACAGGATTATAGCATAGAGAGGAGAGAGAAGCACACAGCCTCAGCTGCCATGTCTCCAACACCAGGATTGGTGCAGGAAGAGTTTTCCCTTAAGGCAAAAAGGTGGGTGGAGGACCCACACTAATCCCCACCCTCATCACAAAGTCCCATAGATCCTTTGGCAAGACAAGCCCAGAGCCAAATGTGGGCAATACCCCATAAAACTGACACCCTAGAACACAGCACAAACAGTGCACTCCCCAACACCCACACTCTGGACCCAAGCCAATGCAGGACAGTGACATCTTGAAGCTCGAGCTGCTTCAGGAACATGCTCTGCCCTGGGGCCTGTAACCACAGTGCTTTCCCAGCATTGAGGCTTTGCCTTCCACCCAGCCCACTCATAGAAGAGGCTGCAACACCCTGATCCTGGCAACTGGAAGCCTGAACTCACAGTGGATGTGACTCTGTTTTGCCATCTGGTAAGTCAACCCTAGTCCTGCTGAGCTGGTGTACCCCCACATCTTATCTAGAAATCAGATACGTAAACCCTCCCCAGGTGGACCACACCCCATTCATACCCTTATCCCCAGCCCCACCAGTTGACTGACTGGTCTACCCCTGAGCCACCAAGCTAGAGGGAGAGCTCGAAGATCTCTGCCCTAATGAATACACCCTCAGGCCAGTAGAAATAAGGTGCACCCACACCTTCCAGAGAAGTGGCCAGGTGGTTCCAACTTGAACAGTCCCACCTAGCAACCTTGTCCACAGCCGCACAAGGATCAGGTGCACCAAGCAACCCCATCCACTGACCCACAAGCAGCCAGATCAGGACACACTGAGCAGCCCCACCTAACACCACACAAATGATTGAAACAGGCACACAGACATGGGCCAACCAAGAAGCCCCACGTACCACTCCAGAAGTGGCTGGACTGGGTGCACAAATGTGAGCCTGCTAAGAAGCCCCCCCACAGTGCCCCCCAAGTAAGCCTACCAAAACACCCTACAATTGTCAGTATAAAATACATCTACAGGAGGAAGTCTCTCTACTCAAAAGCCACTCAAGAGAAAGAGGAGAAGCAACTATTCTACCAGATAACCAAACATCAATGTAGGGACACTAGAAATATGGAAAAATAAATAAATAAATAAACAAGAAAATATGACACTACCAAAGGAATAAAATAATCCTCAAGTACCAGAACCCAAACGGCAGGAAACTTTCAAAATGCCTGAAAAGGAATTCCAAACAACAATCTTAAGGAAACTCAATGAGATACAAGAAGACTCAGATAAGTCCAGGAAAAGGGAAGGAAAGGAAAGGGATAAAGTACACTGATTGACCCTATTATGATACTGCTTTTACTCCAGGCTTCTCAGAATAATCTGGGAGATTAGGATGAGATGAGGGGGAGCCTGACCTTTAGTACACTCAATGACTTGGCTCTTTATACTCAGGATCTAATCACCAGCCCCTGCAAACACAGGGAAAGGAAGAGGAAGCCCAACACAACGGCCAGGACACAAGATGGGTCCTTTGCTATGTACCTCCTATGGCAGAATTTTCTAATCTCAGTATAACCTGCAGGTTGGGTGCAAGTGTGGGTATGGAGAGGAGGCATGCCAGTCACTCTATAGGTAAATGGAGTCAGGGATGATGACTTCCAAGTGGTTCAGAACAAAAGTGGTGGTAACAAGGAGAGGACTGGAGAAGGCAGACAAGAAGTCACGCTAAGACCTTCCCTTGGGCCTCTCTGTTTCCGGAAGCAGGTGAATTATCAACTAAGATTGTGAGCTTTAATCCAAAACTCTTGGAATGAAAGTTTGTTAGATGTGTTCCACTGGAACAGCTAAACTCACAGGCTAGATCAGGAAGAGAATTCTGAGTCTTTCCCTACAAACTTCTAAAGTGTCCAGGCTTCCCATAATAGGCTCACCTGAAAAATATGAGAGGTCTAGTGGAAGAAGCTTAGAATTTGGGTTTACAAGCCTTGGGTTTGAGTCCCACTTCTGGCACTTATTTGCTATGTGATCCTGAGCAAGTCACTCTACCTGTCTAAGTCCATTTCCTCACCTATAAAATTGATGATAGTTTATAAGATATATGGCTGTCAATATTAAATGACAACAAATATGAAAGTTCCTGACACGTAGTATGTGTCTAATTTAAGTTTGTTCAGTAGGTTAGTCCATGGTACTTACAAAGCACTTACTACATACCAGACATTGTTCCAGATACAAAGAATACAGGGGTGAACAAGGCAGAGTTGGTGCCCCAGAACTAATTTTCCGGTGAAATAAGACATATAATAAACACATTAACATGGAGCTTTTCCAGTGCAGGTAAGTGCTCTAGAGCAAAGACTAGAGAGTGACCAGGGGCACAATGCTAGCTCACATGATCAAAGGGAAGGCCTCCATGAAGAGGGGACATTTGATAAAAGACATGAGTAATGACAAGGAAGCCATCAAAGGTAGAAGTAGCTCAAGCAGAAGGACAAGCAAGTGCAAGTATCCTGAGACAGGTATAGTCTTGGCATGTTAGGAGCTAAAAATAAGTAAATGAGGCATCAGAGAGGAAGATGAGGTCAGGGTAGGCAGGGGCCAGATCACACTTGCTGGCCTTAAATGCTGTCTTGAAGAGTTTGGGTTTTATTCTATGTGACAGACACAGTATGAACAGGGACTAAAGACTCATGGTCAGATGGATTTTTTAATTTGCGAACAAATGAATGAATGGATCCAAGACCACATTATTATATCTATGTCACCTGGGAATCCTCATGGCCATGGTACTTCTCCACAGTCCTGGAGATGTGAGGCAGAGTGTGACCAGACAGAACCAGCAGCAAGGCCACCTGGACACTAATGTCTCAGCCCTACGTGGGAGAACAGAAAGTCAGACAGCCTTCAGTGGGAGAGCACACATTTTATCTAACTCGGTTTGCTGTTTTCTTATACCCTCCGAAATGCCCAGTGCTGAAAGCAACGGTGTGAAAATCAATTGATTGCAAAACATCCTTCCTACTGTATCCCTGTGAACACCAGAGTTTGAATATTTAAAATCGCAGATATGGCCATTAACTTTAATTCTGATCTCTGTAACAAGCCAACTCTGGAATGGCCTCCTTTTCAGAAGGTCTATGACTAATGTTTTCATTTCGTGGAATCATAGAAATTAGAGATGGAAAAGACTTAAGTCATCTTGTATTTGTCCCCTGCCAGAGACACTGTTCCCCAAGGTATGGGTATAGTGCTACGACTATACCCAGGCATGTTGGCAATGCTTCAAGCAATGAGGCTAGGCTCCCCTACTATGGGCAACGACTCTACATTCTGAAAGTTCTTCCACTCAGAAACTTTTTTCCCCCTGAAATTCAACCACACCAGTTCTTTTGTATTTTATTCTTTTTTCATCTTATTTTGCAGTTACAACATTCTTACTATTCCCCCATAGAATGGATGGGTCTATTTGTCTTAAAGAGTCACAGACCTAAAATGCTTAGTGAAGATTAAGTTTTGGTCTAACCCCAGAGGCATTTCTAACATTTGCCCAGTGCCAATGGTGAAAATAAACAGAAGCAAGAGGAATAAATAGTGAATTACAGGAATTCCCAGCACATGTAGAAATTCATATGATTCAGAGGATATGCATTTTGTGATACAAGTGAGAATTTCCATCAGATTATCAAAGAGTGAACCCAAAATGTTTAAGAACAACTGTCCAGGAGTAAGGTCACAGGGGAACAATGGAAAGCTCTTGGGTTGGGAGTAGATCAAGTATAAGTTCTTGAATCTGCTGCCAACTATGTGGTTTGAACAAGTCTCGTAACTTCTCCAGGCTTCAGTTTCTGTCTCTGTCACACACATCACAAACACAAAAAGAACAGGAAGGAAAAGATCAAGAGGGAGAAAGGAGAGGCTGAATTAGGTTGTTTCTAAGGTCCCCATGAATTCATAGAATCCTATTTCGTGATGAATATCACCAATCCTGATAATCTATTCCTGAAAGCCTCACTGTGGGCAGACAGCACTAATTCGCTCCAGTTCCTGCCTGTCTTCCACATACTGAGGATCTTTGACAAAGTCTGCTGAGCAGCATCAGCAGGTTACAGTAGAGTCAGGCATGAGCACCTGCCCCAGCCACATCCCGCCCCACCCCACCCCAAGCTTGGGAACTAAGTCCCCTGAGCCGCTACTCGGTCATACTCTCGTTGGTCTTCTAAATTACTCCAGAATGGGGTCCCCAGAGCTTTACCTTGCTTTGGAAAAGGCCACTCAATTTGTCTTCCATTTCTTTATTTATTCCACAATTATTTATTGAGCAGCTACTACACAGCAGGCACTAAGCTAAATCCTATGACGCTCTTGTAAACCAAACCAGTCCCCATCCTCAAGAGGCTAAGGATCCTAACAGCACAAACAAGCCCCTCTTTGTAGAGCTGTGCTGAGGTAGCCACGGGCTTGGTTTAAATGAGAGGAAAGAGGAGGGGTTGGAGCTGGAGTTTAAATAAGAAAGGACAGTAGCATCCGAGAGTATTTGACACCCACCTGTCTAAGGAAGGACAACATTCACCCTCCCAGAAATGAGAATGAAAACCCAGCCCTAGTCGCACTACATCCACAAGCCTGGTCGGAAAAGAGGCCAAGATTTTGTGTTTTTCATTTGAGTTTTTCCTCCACAGAAAAGAAAGTGACTGCCATACTAGATTAGCACATGAATATTGCTCTCCCAAGGAGCAGGATTCCATCCAACACTGAGCCCGTTGACTTCATTAGACCATACCCAGTAACACTAATCCTGATGTTATGTTTCCTCAAGGGAAGAGCAGACAGTGTCTGCCTCTTTCCCCCACTGGCTCATATTTCTTGCTTGTGTTCTTTTCCTTTCAAGTTTGCATCTTGTTCTAGTGGAAAAGCATTTCTCTTACTTAAGACTAAGACTAAGATCTGCCAAATATAAAGCATTCTCTCCTGACAATACCAAAATGTACAGAAGTCAATGCTTAAATTGTTTACCATTTTGTTCTGGTGGTGATACTTGCCTGGACCGAAATCGTAAGCCTACAAAATAAAAGAAGTTTCGCAGCAGTGAATAAAGCTGTCATTGCACAGACAGTACCAGCAATCCAGGACTGAGACTCAGCACTACCCTCTACCCCAGGACATCAGGAAGATACTCCCCTCCTGCCAGAGACTCAGGGTAAAAGACCCCAGCTCACCTAGGGGAAACATGCCTGGCCCACACCGCCACAGCCACCCACCCCCTCCCAACATCCAGAGCTGGACAGCAGTGGGGACGCCAGAATGAAAGAGATATCATGATAAAGTCAAAAAGATAGAGAAAATTGTACTCTTTCACCATATATGCATTAAATAAATGTATGGATTAATCATTTGAGGTGAAGAGGGAGACCCTCAGGGGCTCACTCACATAACAAAGATGCTCGCTCAATCCCCTCATAGAAATGGAGAGTGTCCTATTGGCTAAAGGGTCCTTTGTTTCTCTGTTCCATTTGGAATCAGATGCTGTGGCAGGGCTGAACCACATTATATAAAAAGCCAGAGTCTGAAGTTCCCAAAGTAAAGGGGAGGTGGGATGTGGAGGAGACCCAAGGTTGAGGGTCCTGAAGAGAAGGAGCAGAGGAGGGAAAAACAGAGGAGTAGGCTAAGAAGAGGATCAGGGAGAAAAGAAATGCCAATTGAGTGATTTTAAGTTGTTTCGAGATGTGCCATGTATATGCCCCAGAGTTTCTTCTGTGAAATTACATTAAGGCACTGATATTTTTGTGCAAGTGGAGTATTTTGGGTTCAGAGTGAAATCAGAGTGGGTAGTTCAGACACAAGAGCTGGAGGATGGAAGTTCACATGGTTCACCGACCCCATCCTACTCCCACTCCCCCATGTGAGGTGTGCTGTAGGGCAGGGGAGGGCGAGGAAAGAGGACCTGTGTGGGGGCTCTCTCTGGAATTCAGTTCTGCTAAAGGTCTGTCACCATGGCCTTCCTGCTGGAGGTAGTGATCAAGTTTCCCTTCCTCCCAGGAATAGCCAGTCAAACCACATGGCCACGGCTCATGGAGTCAGCAGTCACGTTTACCTCCTGAAGGGGAGAAGACGCTCCTTATGGTCACCAAGGCCACCTTCATGGATGTGCAACCTGTGCGACTACACAAGGCCCACACCTGCCTTAATGCTCTGCTGCTGCCATCTTGAAATTCTTAATAAGTTTTGAACAAGGACCCCTGATTTTTCATTTTGCACTGGGTCCTGGAAACCATGCAGCCAGTCCTGGTTATAACTACCACTCTGCCAGCAAAGCACTGAACAAGAAACCAACTTGGACCATATAGATGAGAGAGCTGCAAGGTCAACAGTTAGGGGTAAGAGCATCTGATACTGTAAGAGGAACCCTGGACTTGGAATTGAGATCCGGGGTCAAGGCCTGGCGTTGCTGCTGTCAGCTGAGTTTTCTTGGTAACTGTCATAATATCCCTGAGCCTCAGTGACTTATTCACTGGTTCATTCAATTATTCTTCAAACCTTTAATACCTGCTTAGCCACAAGAGAGGTGCTGGAGATGCAAGCATAATTGTCACACGGTTTCTTCCCTCATGTGGGAAAAGCAATCATATGAAAAATTATGATAGAACATGATGTGTATTTTGTGGGAGAAATAAAAAAATCCTGTAAAAGCACAAAGAAGGGACACCTGACACTGGGGAGGAGAGGCATTTGGAGGGGCAAATGAGGGAGGGAAATGGGCTTGGAGGAAGAGTTAGGAAGGTTTCCCCAAAAGGGGGATTCGGCCAGCTGCTGAGTATGTCTGTTCCAACTATGGATTCCAGAACTGGGGAAATAACCAAAGCATGGGTTCAGGGACCCACCGGGCCCACTGTGAGATGGACCTGAACTAAGACCTCATTGGTCATCTGATCTCTATAAGCCCCTACTCTGACTGGTGGACCACAGTGACACTCTAGATCCCCTAGAATTAGTGTCAGTTCAGAGCTAGCATCCAGTAGTCCTGAAAGTTCTGATTATTTCCTTTTTCCCAATGCACAGTCATGCTGGTAAAATGTCATAGATCTTTTAGGAAAGTAAAGAGAAACTGCACTGCTGTAAAATGGTTCTATTCCTACTTGGTCTGCCTGCACATCAGAGCTGTCATGAGGATCAAAGCAGAGCCCCTTTGGTACTTTTAATACTGAGTCATCAGTCAACTCAAAAGAAAAATGTCATGATAAGAAAGGATGTTTGTTACAACCCGGCACTCTTTCATGGACATAGAACCATGGTCATCTTCCTGTTTTCTTTTTCACCTCCACTGTGATCATAATTTAAATCTCTCATAATAAGACCATTGGACTAGATGTCAGGTTATCTCCAGCTCTCAATTTCTACGACCTAGGATAAAACCCAGCTTACAACTTTCTTCATTCAAAGTGTCATGGCCTGAGAGACATGAAAACACGGGACCGTCTCTCTTTTAACTTACGGTCTTATTTTGGAAGCAATGATGGCATGCAAACCAATACAGAGATCTGTACGGGGCACCATTTCACTTAGCACTACATTGTGTAGTGCATACTGAAGCATGAGCAGCTTCCAGACTCAGCCTAGTAGCCGGTGTTCTAGCAAAGGCAAGCAGCTTCCCACGGGAAGTGTGACTTGGCCTCCTCTGGCCACCACGGAGGGCACGCTTAGTCATCAGGATCCTGTTTGGTGTTTCCCACTTCCTCAGTTCATGCCTCACACTGCTTCTCAGAGCTGATACACTCACCATTCCAGTGTTATAATTACACATCTGTGGATTAATCATCACAACATCCCCAGTCAGCAATTGTTGAAATGTGGGAGTTTGGTTTTTATAATTTGGGTATAGTTCAGGAATTTTCCAGAACAACCAGATCTCTAGAGCAGATGGGCAATTTCTCTGATAGGACAGTATCTCATATCTTTGGCAAAAGAGCATATTGTTTACACTGACATGGGTTTGTGGTGTCAGGAATCCAGGGAGGGCTGAGATACTAACGGGACAGATTGTCTAGCATCTGGGGGAAAAGGACCCTCAACAGTCAAGAAGCTGCAGTCATGAACTTTTCACACCATTAGACACTCTCAGTTTGTACTGATGAGATGATATGTGACACGTGACATAACTGAGGGGGGCCCGTCAACTCCATGGCAGGTCTCTGGCTGGTCTGACCTGACTGAAGACGATTATTGTTAGCAGGCCCTTCCTAGTAGAAATGGCACATAAACCTGTTCCTACTTTTGTGTGGATATCTTGAGAAGATTTCACCTTTGACCTCTCAACAACTGAACATTTTGCCCTAATTTGGCCCTAACTACCCCATTTCATTCTCAGAGTCACAAGATTAAGGAGGTTGGTTCCCAGACATCACGAGTATGGCAGAGACATTTACTGCTCACTGAGAGCTCATGAGCTCAGCCCCCTTTCCCACCCGGCTGGGTTGTGAGTGGGCCGTGTGGCTGGTTCTGACCAATAGGCCATGAGTGAAAGTGATTCACGGCACTTTTGGACTGAAATTTGGAAGTCTTCTATTCCCAAAGCATTGCTCACTGTCAGCAGCTTCCATCTCTGAGTTAAGGCCTGGAAGAAGATGCCCTAGGGAACCACCAGGCTTTTCTTGAACAAGAAATAAGCCTTTATATGTTAAGTCACTGAGATTTTGGAGTGTGTTTATCACTGCAGCAGAGCCTAGCCTGACTCATGTGACTGGGCAGCCAGAAGCATCTGCTGCTCGGTGGGACTCTAAGCTGCGAATAGAACACAATAGCCCTACTCTTGGAGAAGGTCACTCTGACATTTTCTCAAGATTATCTGCATCAGAAACTACCAGAAACAGTGGCCATATAAGAGGCAATAAAAGTAGCGAGGAGAAGCACCAAATGACATAAGGACGGGAGATGCTGGTAAGCAATGTAAGTTTGTCCCGTCATGTGGATATACAGGTCATCCCAAAGATGCACAGCTGAGACAGATGTTACCATGACAGGCTCAGAGGAGGGTGGGGTGGAGGCCACACAGCGCAGCATGCAACCTTTGCTTCTCAGCGAACCCCAAACTTTTATGTCAGGCGAACAACAGGGGAAATTGGAAAGCTGGAAACCTGGGCAGCCATGGACAGAGTTGGGAAGTCTTTTTTCAGAGTCTGGTATCTGCCCTGCAGGTGACGCAACCAAAACTTCTTGCAGTATCTGTTCTAGGTGTTCATTCTACTGAATGAACAGTAACTTACCCCTTTCAGTACCTTGAGCCCCATCCCTCAGCCACCCAGTGTCCAGTTCTTCTGATGTCCCCAAACTCTGAAGCCACCCCAGCAGCACCCCACCCTCAACCCCTTCTTTCTCACCTACCCTGTCCTGTTAGTCCGAGTCCAATCCTCCCAGACCCCTCCTGGGTCTGGGCAAGCCAGTCGTCAGCTTATATGAGCCACGGCTAGGCTGGCTACGTTGGGATTAAGACATTATTCTCCTAGATAATCACATTGTAAGAGGCACCATTGCTGCCTTTATTGAAAGGTGCGACTGTCTGAGTTTCATCCCTTGGTGCAAATCTAGACAAGAAATGTTTGAAGAGAAGAGGTCTTCCAAGGCTTTTCAAATCACTTTGTGGATATAGACACTGTCTCCTCCACTCCCCTGTGCCATAGGACCAGGCATAATGGCCACAGAGCCACCTTCCCCTTCCTGTCAAAGCCATAATCCCCTCCAACCTGTCCTATTGCTTGCACATCCACTTGCAGTGACACATCTACCTCACTCTCACTGTGACCTTGGAGGCAGAGAAAGAAGCAAGAGACACCCGGGTTTTCTGCCACTGAAACTGGAAAACAGTCCTAGAGAAAAAAGATGTCAAGGTCCAGCGGGACATATTTTTCCATCAAAATATTGAAAAATGAGGAGAGGTTTCACATGATGCTCATGTCATGGTATGTGTTTGTTGTTTTTAGAGCAGCAGTCCACATATCTGAAGCAATATATGCATATATGATGTAGGTGTTGCAATGGCAAATGCCATGCATTTTTTTGGTTGCATGGAAGGATAAATAAGAGTGTAAATATTGCATTTTCCATTGCCATGGTGATGCAACAATTTGGACCCTCATCATTTTGCAAAGTTTTTTAATATTATTATTTGGGTTCATTTCCTCCTGTGAATATTTCTATCAGAAAGTCTCCAGACCCTGCTGCTGCTAAAATTAGCTTACCCAACCAGCATACTAGATTTGTCTTTTCAGATGGGATATTGCTGATCCCCGAGGGAGAAAATTCATTCTCTGAGGCTTTTTTAAATTCCCAGATGTAAAATGTATATTTTCAATATTAAAAGTGTTAATATTAAAAGCATGTCTTAAAGTCACAATTCTTTAGTCTATTTGGCCAGAAAGAATGGTATATCTTTTTAAAGTCTTTAATTGAGCAAATGAATGGGTCTAATACTATTTGAACTATTACTGAACAAAGTGTTTTAATTCCTAACCTTGATATGTCAGTATAGAAAATCAGAACCTTAACCTTTGCATAGTCTTGCCATCTCCATCACAATCATTGATTTAGATGTTTCTAGCTAGAACTTGTGGTTTAGCCGCTACTAAACTTATGTCTACGATGAACAAAACTCTAGATTTGGATACTGCTGTGGATTGAATGTCCCCCCCCCCAAACTCACTGAAGCTTAAATTGTGTCCCCCAAAGTTCCAGATATTGGAAACTTGGCCCCACTGTGACAGTGTTGAGAGGGTGGGAAATTCTATTATGATAATTGAAAGGCAGAGCCTTAAAGAGGTGATTAAGTGAACGGATTAATGGTAGTCATGGGAATGGTTCTGAGGTCTTTAAAAGGACAGGAAGCCACAGAGTCAGCTTCCTGGGTCCTGAGACAGGGGCCGTAGGCCTCAGCCCCATCCCCCACCCCGTAACAGTGTACTTAGAATGTACTTATTAGCCAGGTGTGTTTCTAGGGGGTATGTGACTTATCTGCTCATGTCCTTCATCAAATTTCTGCTTAGATTTTTCTAATTCATTTTTAAAAGTTCTTTTTGCATTAAAGATGTAAATCTTTGAGTGTTAAATTTGTTCCTTATCAATTGACTTCAAATTTCATTTGTGATGTTTTTCTTCATTTCTATGTTGAGAAAATAATTTTCTACCTAAACATTTTTTTAAAAAGGACAACACATGAGAGTCTCTCTTTCTCTCTCTGCTCTGCCATCTTCTGCCATGTGAGACCCCTGAACTGCTATAAAGCCACCACCAAAAAAGGCCTTTGCCAGATGTGTGTCCTGGACTTTGGACTTTCCAGCCTCCAAAACTGTAAGCAGTAAATTTTGTTTTCTTACAAAGTACCCAGTTCCAGGTATTTTGTTATAAGCAACAGAAACGACAAATCAGAGACTTAAACTACTTAAGCTAAGACACGTTGGTTTGCTCCTTACCAACTCAATATACTGAACAACCACTAAAACATTTAATGAGCACCTACTGTGTCCCAGCCTTTGTAGAAGGTACTGGGAGTTCAAAAATGAGTAAGACTAAGTCCCTGCTCCTAAGGAGCTCATCTTATTGATAAAACACCAACGTATTTCTTTAGATTTTTGTGTTCGGCTGAAGTTGGATTAAATTGCCTCTCAGGTTTCTTCTAACCCTAAAATTCTGAGATGCTAAACATATTTAATTCTACAATAAGGTTTAAGACTAAATTAGCACAAATATCAAAAATTTACAGAGTGTGTTTTCTCAAATTATTTTACATAAAGTCAATTCTCATTTATACCAGTGGCAGTCAAAATTCATTAGAAACATTTCTAAGCTCCTTTGTAGCCATAGTGTCAAAAGTTGCTACTAGTAATAAGGCAAATTTATTTGACTTTACTTTGCTCATTAAAGGAGGGGGTTAGACTATGGAGGCACAGTCCAATTACACTATCTTCTCTCCTGCCCCCAACCAGCCTCTGCTAAAAAAATGCCGAGAGGACAAAACCCCCCAAGGGACTGGGCAGCCCAGGGGAAGGCGGTATATCCTCCCTAGTCTAGCCATTCAGACTTGGCCCTGCGAAGTCATCTTGGACCCTTTCTTCTCCTTTGGTCTCAACATCCATACACAAAGTGCTATATGATTGCATTATGTGTGTGTGCACGTGCATGCATGCGCATGCACACATGGGTGGGGGGAAGCCTTGAAATGTACACACTACCATTCAGATATTAAGAAAATGTCCTTTTATTTTGCTATAACAACTGTTATTCTTAAGTCCGCATGTCTGCTGATGGCAGAAAAACAAAAGAAAATATTTAAAGCAGCCAATTAAAAAACATTCAGTTTAAATTCTGGACCAGGACCATTTGTTCCCTCTCAAGAGGTCTTTCTCCCCCTCCTCATTCCCAAGCAGGACCCTGCATACTGGCACCTCTCCCTGCAGCGGAGGGGGCCCAGGCTGTGCCGGAGGCCACTGAGCCATGGTCAGCTGGGTCGTCTGCCTATGTCCGCTCTGGTCTGTCACTTTGCTGATTGACAGTTGACAGGTCATTCTGGTCATGAGGTGGAATAAGATCACATGCATCTGACCTCTTCTCTTTCCTGGACCTCCAAAGTCCTCACTCATCCCAAATGGGGCTTTTCCCTTCCAGCCTACCAGAAACTTCCTTCATGCCAGTTGCCTCCTCCATTCCCTGCTCTGCAGAGTTTGGTAAAAATCTCTACAATCTGAGATGGCCATTCTTGGACAGTAATAAGCACTGAGAAGCTTTTGATATTTATGAAACATTTTCTTTCTCATAAAAAGCCTGGCTTGACTTTGCTTGGATTCAAACAAGTCTGATTTGAAACTCAAATTTAATCAACAACCACTTCATTTTAGGCTTTCCTTTAGGCAGTGGGTGTCATTAATCCACTGGGTAAGAGAGCTGTGGGTCATCTTGGGTCTAGAGACATTTAAATATGCATTGCTTTCTCATCAACTTCAGCATGTTCTCATGGACGCTCTGCCCGGGTCACCCACTTCGGGGGCTTCACCACTGCCCAGTCTTTCTGTTCTCCTCACTGCACATCACCCAGGCCCCGTACGGACTGATGTGCTTAGGGCACTGTCAAAGCAGGGCGAAAACATGAGAGAGATTTAGATTTAATTAATTCAACTAGAATTTTGCTATCAGGAAAGGAAAAATGAGCTATTTTAATTACAACTGACATGTGAGTTTGGAGTTTTACGATTTTTTTAAGCCACATATGGGTGGGAGGGGAGTCCATAACTTTTTTAGTGCTAGGGTGTTTAAACTTGACCCCTGACCCATCTAACCCCTAGAATGCACATAAATGTTCCACACCTTTAGTTCTGTTGTCTCCAAGGAGAAGGTGGACACTTTTTATCAGGGCCTGGCATGGAACTGGGAGGGAAGAAAGGGAGAAAACCCAGAACAAGGCCACTTGCTGGAGGGGGCAGACGTGGATGGGACAGAGCCTGCAGCAGGCTCTCAGGGAAGTCGAGAGCCGCAGGCAGAACTCAACACCCACCCAAAGGAAAAGGGAGAGACAGGCCTGGCCTCATCCAGCAGTGACCGTCAGAGGGTGGGGTCAGAAGCTCTACGTGAAGCAGTAAGGGTGGGTGTCCCCACAGGCTGGGAAAGTACAAGGCTGGAGAAGCCAGCAACAGGCAAACACGAACAAAGCAGGCAAGCTGGCCAAATGCTGGCCACAGAGGGCCAAGACTCACCACTAAAATCTAAGCAGCCCTGGGCTGGCCTCAGATGGGCTGAGGCACAGGATGCGTTACCATGACACGCTCTCTGCCACAGAAAGGCAAGATGCCAGCCGCGAGGTGGGCAGTGAGCTCGGGAAGAAGACGGAGACCCAGGGATGCAAGCTTGCGTGTGAGGTCGGGACAGTGACTGGCAGACCACCCACCTGCAGAGGGCGAGACGGTAGGGGCTGTTGGGAGCCCTACATTGTAGGGAGTGGGGCTGCAGAGATAGAGAGAGGAAGGATGTGTTGGTTTTATTCCTGCAGGTGCCACCTTAGTTTCTCTTCTGGAACAGCCCTTCTCCCACAGTAGGTCACAGACCTGGTGCTCAGTGTGTGCTGGAGGAGCCATGAACAGCTGGGCTTCCCAACTCCAGGTGATTCTCTTGTCGAGACACACCGCTTATCACCTACACGGGCATCTTCCTGCAATGTCACTTTCAATCTGTGACTTCCCAGCTCCAGAGCCTGTCATGCCTCCAGCAGAGGCTGGAAATGGGAAGCCTCTGAGCTGAATCCAGCCCACAGATGGCTTTTGTTTGGCTCGCACTGTGCCTTTCAAAAATTTGATTTAGATACAAAATTTTTAAATAGAGATTTCATGCACACACATACACACACACACACACACACACACACACACACACGAATCCAGATTTCTGGCTTCTCTTAAAAACTGAGAGTCTGGCAACTCTGAGCCCATGTTCCCACCTGGCAATAATCAGCAGAGGCTGAGCAGTGCTGCCCTGTCCCTGGCAGCTGTTCTCTGCAGTCTACCACGTCCCCGCCACCACCTCTGCATCTTTCTTAGTCTTTCACCCACTATGCTTCCTGCCTGCCCCCTGCAGTTGTTAGAATTTGTTGGCCCTTGACCTAGGATGAATTCTGAATAGCATTCAAGGCTCTCCCCCGCTGGGCTGTGTGTAACACTACTGCTCAATATCTGATCCCTCCTTTCAAAAACTTTTCTACCTGACAGCCCTTAAAAATATCTTTCTTCCCACCATCCTGCACCAAACATCACTGACTGCTCGCCATGTGCTAGAGATAAAGAGTGATCAAGGCCTGCACAGGACCTGCCCTCAGGAAGCTGATATTCTGGTGGGAATGGTGGTATTTAACCAGAAGGTGCAGCAGAGAGGGACTATTGCATACCAAGGGCACTGACCCGTCTAGATGTTTTCTGGAGGGAGTCCCTTCTAACACGAGTTAGGCATGGTAAGTGAGAAGAGAGTGCTCCAGGCAAGGGCACAGGCTGGCAGTGTGCAAAGAACTGGGAGGAGTTGGGTTTGGACACACGGGCAGTGAGAGTGGTGTGTGGGGCCCAAGGAACGTCAGAGCTGAAGCTGGAGAAGAGGCAGGCACTTCACGCAGGCTTTATCCCAAGGACACGTGAAAGCCTTTGAAAGGTTTTAAGAAACGGTGTGGCATGCTCAGCCTCATGGTTTAGACAGAGCAATGTGACTTCTTATGGAGAACAGATTGGAACAGACATGAGGAAGACAGAGATATGTTAATAGGACCATGACAGGAGGCCAGACACACAAGGTCATGTATTGTATGATTCCATTTATATGAAATATCTGGAATAGGTAAGTCCACAGAGACAGAAAGCAGATCAATGGTAGCCAGGGCTGGGGGAAAGGGGGAGTGGGGAGAGACTGCTTGACTTAGTCACTGGGGGCTGCTATGACAGAATACCTTGACTGGGTGGCTTAAACAACAGACCTTTATTTCTTATGGTTCTGGAGGCTGGGAAGTTCAAGATCAGGGCACCAGCATGGTGGGGTTTTTGGTGAGGGCCCTCTTCCTGGCTGTGTCCTCACATGGCCTTTCTTTGGTGTGTGCATGCAGAGAGAGAGCTCATGTCCCTTCTTTGTCTTAAAAAGACACTAATCCGATGATGGGGGCCCCACCTCACGGCATCATTGAAACCTAATCACCTCCCAAAGGCCTCACCTCTAACTACCATCACACTGGGGCTTCAGGCTTCAATGTATGAATTTGCAGGGGACACATTCAGTCCATATCACTGCTTAATGAGTTCGGGTTTTCTTTCAGGGCAGTGAAAATGTTTTGGAAGTAGGGGTAATGGTGGCACAGTACTGTGAATGTAGTAAATGCCACTAAATTGTTTGCTTCAATATGATTCATTTTATGTTATGTGAATTTATCTCAATTAAAAAAAAAAAAAAAAACTGTTATGGAGCCTGGGCAGGAAACACCTGGAAGAAGAGATGTCACAAGACATGAGCTCCAGCTCCATGCTTCGCCCACACCATTCCCTTCACCCTCTCCAGAGGAGAGGCCTTTCCCTACCTGCCTCCACTCATTCACCCTCCAGCCCCATTCACTGAGGCCAACCCAGCCAGAGCCCATGGCTTCCTTCAGCATCATGGCTCAAGCCTCTCATCACACTCTGCCTCTTTTTTTATCATTTCGTCATGTCTGTATTCCCAATTGCTGCAATTGTATAATAATTGCCTTAATAATAACACCATTTAGTGAATACAAGATGCAAAAGGTAAATGCTAAGATCACTATGTGGCTTTTCAGCAAGTAAGTCGGGAAAAAGATGCGGGTTTTATGCCACCTAAATATGAGTCTGTGTTACATATATAACTGGGTAGCTTGTGTTATGTGTCACATAACCACATTTTGGTCAACGACAGACCACATATATGATGGGGGTAGCTATACCATGTAGCCTAAGTGTGTAGCAGGCTACACCATCTAGGTTTGTGTGATCACACTCTATGAAGTTCCCACAATGACAAAATCATCTAATGACACATTTCTCAGAACATATCCCCACCATTAAGAGACCTATGATTGTGTGTGTGTATATGTATGCATATATATGTATATGATTTCCATTATGATCCAAGAATTTTTTGAACCTGGTAGAAAATGTCATAGAAATATTTTAAAGTGATACACAATTTTTACATCTGGTCAAGAGGCACTCACAGAGGCAGACATGATTATAGTGTCTTTTTCAGCTGGTTCTGTGAGTGTAAATTTCCCTGCTTCCTAGTGACGGAAGTTCACCCCATAAGGAGCCAATCCCCCACATTTCCAAATTGTGTCACCTAGATCCTTTTCAGCTACTCAGGAAACTGAGTCCATCCCCATGCGTGGCACTTCATCCAAATCCAGAAGTGAAGGGGCACATGGGTACTGAGCTCTCAGCTTGGACTCCAGCCACTCAGGGTGCTCGGCAAGAGCTCCTGCAACAGCCACACAGCCCAGGAGGAGAGCAGCCCCTTCAGAAAGGGGGAAGGAAGCGGGCGATAATGAGGAGGTGTCACACCCTGTGGCCAGTACAGTGACTCAAATTAAACGATATGTTCTGGACAGTTCTGCAATATACCTGGCATTGATTTACGTATTCAACATACAGTTACTGAAAGTGCATCACCAACTAGGCACCGTGGTGGGAAAATAGCCAGTAATAACAAAGATGCAGTCTGACTCATGATGCTTCAAGTCTAATCAAGCTTTAAGCCACCAAGTTTATGGTCATTGGTTATGGTAGCCCCAAGAAACGAATACTCTTAACGTGTCTTACTTTCAGTTTTCTCACCCCTAAAATGTGGATGATAGCACATACCTCACTGGGTTGTTGAAATGACATAATGCATAGAAAGCCCTTAGCACAGCACTTGGAACCCAGGAAGTGCTCAATAAGGGTTAACGATAAACAATATTATTACTAGCAGTAGTAATGTTGTAATGTAGTAGTCCCAGTAGTATGACAGAAAACAAGCCTAATCCGGATTTGGGAAGGGGCCTCATAGAGAAACTGGCATCCAGCTGAGGCCAAATGAAAATGGGAGAGGCTTTGGAGGGTGGGATGGGAAGAGAGATGTGGGGTGGAGTTTCAGATGAAACAGCATGTACATGGGCCAAGTGGTGAGAGAGACCATGGAACATGGGAAATTAAAAGCCGTTTTAGCAGATGTTGGGTGGCATATTGTCACAGCTTTATTTCTCTACCATGCTGATGGCACATCATTTCAAGTTACTGTGAGGACAACAGGGAAATTTGATTTGGTGTTAATTTTATATTTATTCTCAACTTCTGATGTTCTATCACATGTTCACAAACATGTCTTCTCCATGTATATCTCGGGTAGGAGGGACGAGGGTTTTCAGAAAACACAACTAACAATTTCACTTTCATTTTTATACTATAAATCTCAATCTCGGTACTATACTAATTCTCTTTTTTTCCTAGCCCTTTGATTAGGCACATATTTTTCTGGCACATATCCATCAAATAAGTATTTTCATTTTGCTGGGGATGTAGGGGTCCTCCACATGCCATGTCCACGGTGACTTCCAGATGATGCGACTGTTGGTGACCCATTTGTTCTCAAATCCATTCCCCACCCCTCCCTCCTCTGCTCTCAACATTCTTTAGCCCTCCTTGCCATCTGGCTTCCTGGTAGGTTCAGCCAGTGGAAGGTGTCTCTTTAAACCTAAATTTCCTAGGGATAATACAATAATCTTGCAGAGCTACTGTAAATACTAAATGGAAAAATACGTATATTAAGTGCCCACAGCAAAAGCTATTGCTTTTCACTCATCATATGCTTTCTCTTCTACTGTAATACCATTTATAGCTGGACAGATGGCCATCCAGAGTAAAACCTACCTGTCCAACCTCCCTTGCAGCTACATGTGGACATATGCATAAGTTCTAGGATGTGAGGGGGAAAACGTGTGCAATTTCCAGGCTTATCCTCTTTTCCCCTTTTTTCCTTGCTCTGGCACTTGATGTGGTGGTATGCCACCTAGGAACATGTGGGCAAGGACAAAGTCCTAGAGACAGTACAGCAGCAAGATTGAAGAAACCTGGGACTTTGAATGACTGCAAAGGAAAGCTAACAAGCCAGCCAGATTTCTACACAGAGAGAAATTAATGTCTGTGCTGTTTAAGCCACTGCTACTTTGAGACTCAGTTACACAACTAAACCTATACCTCAACTAATGTAGCACCCAACAAAGTGTCTGGTACACAGTTGGCACTTAATAAAGGATAAGATTGTCAGTTTGCATTGCAACAAAGATCTGCAGAGACCAACTTAGCTGTCTTGGAAGCTGGAAAAAAACTCTCTTACGAAAGTAACGAAAAGTTGCTGCTTTTTGGATGCAACCCAGACTTTGCCTTTGAAGCAGCCTGTCCCTTTGTTCTCAGAAGTAACTTGGTTGAGCCCTTTTAATTATGCAGTAAGGAAGTTATCTTAGAATTAGCTGGGGAACTTTTGAGAGAAACTAATTTCCTGCTATTAGGCCAATGGGTACTCTAGCAAATTAATTAGGATAGTAAAAGAAAGTGCACTCTTATTTGCAGGACACAGACTAATAAGGCTGGGGATTTACTGGTTACACAAGTTACTTCTAGTCTTTCATCATGGCCAGCCCTAGACAGAGTAGATCAGGAAACATCTTAAGCAGTAGTTGGATGAAATACCTCTAAGAAATTCCATTTCATGGCCCTCTAATATAAAATCCAAATGTCTTGTACAAAGTACCCTGCCTTCTCAAAGTCAGCCTCTCAGCATCTCTTCTCCCCCTGTCTCTCCGTGGTATCAGCTTAATGACAAAAAGCATCCTGTCATTTTTTGCCCTCTTTGCTGAGAGACTTACAAAATACCCTTGGCCAACTCAATTGTGTTGTCTTTTGTTCTTCCGAGATCTCCTTTTCCTTTTCTCAATAACCCATATTTACACACACTCTCCAACTTCCTCTTCTTATCTTACACCCGAAGCTCTTTCCTGATTGAGCTCTTAACACACACTCATCTGTTCCTAGTCACTATCAATAATGGTCACTGCAGCTCACAATTATGGTCTCTCTTTCAATAGTCACTATTTTATATTGTCCCAGCACCGTCGTTAAACACAATCAGAGATTGAATCACTAAGCGGCACTGGAAATCTGATAACCCTGTTTAATTTTTTATTCGCAGAGAAATTGACCCACATTGGGGATCTCCCCCAGGGCAGGCCTTCTGCTGAATAGCTTCATAGCATAGAAAAGGGCAGCCAGGTCCTTGCTTGTGTTTTCTCCTGATTTTCAGTGTTGATTGCTAGAAGCAGCAATATTAGAATAAAAGGAGTTTCCATGTTTACCCAAAAGCCCCATTTGTAGGACAGGTGGGGAAGATCCATTTTAATCCTTCTCCTTTCCTACTCTTCACTTTCTTCTCCTTTTCCCATTCACCATGGCCACAGCCTCCACCACGGTCTTCATCATTATTTTCAAGTAATGAAAGCTCAGAAGCTGCAGGCCCTAGCCTTTGAGCTGTCCGCGGGCACCAGCCCTGCAGGGTCTCAGGGAGGCAGTGGAATTGGGGTTGGAGTGGAGGGGGATTAGGAGAATTGCTGACAATGGGATTCAAATGGCCCTGAGGCTCTTCAGCCCACTCTGTCCATCAGCCCTTTTTCTTCAGCCACAGGAAAGCTTCTCCCTGCCTTAGGCATGGAAGCTGCTTTTCTGTAGTTCCTTTTCCCTTCCAGCACTTTCTTTGCTGGCAATTCTGTTTTAAGAAAACATGGAGGCTGGAGGGAAAGAGGCTGCACAGAGGGCTCTATTCAGGCTGAGCCTCCTAGGACAAATCTCTGTGGAGGAACAGCGCAGGGTAGGAGGTATGGGGAGTGTAAAAAGCCACAGGGCTTCTCATCACTATCTTTGGGTAAAAGACAAAACTCATGAGTCTGCCCCACCCCGGAGGACACTCTTCCTGATGTCTTCTCCCCTCAAGTTTCCTGATTGCTCTCTCTTAAAGCAGAGAATCCTCATCACTATCACCTGTCATCCCCCCGACTGTCAGACTTGCTGGCACAGCAAGGAAAAGTAGAGGGAGAGGGGTCCCCCAGAGGGCTGACCCTTTAGAGTTCCGGGGCTTTGCTCCAAGCACTAACACTTTGCAAGGACACTTTCCATTCTGGCTTATTTGTGTTTGGAAAATGTGGCTGCCACAATCCACCACCCCCGCAAAAGAAAACACCTATAAAAGGAGAAACTGGTCCTACAGAGGACAGTGGAGGTGAGATTCAACTTGCACAGGGCACTAATGGAAGAATCACAATCAGCAGGAAGCAGACCAGAAATAAAAACGTATTTCCACCTCCCCACTCACCCAAGTTAAACTTGAAAGGAGATGGAAGTGGCCACAGCTGGGCTGGCACAGCTCTGCCCCGGCAGTGCCCTTGGCATTGGCACCTGCCTGGTTGGCTCTGAGTCTCGGGCTTGGCTGGTCAGGAGGTGCCCCTGCACCGCCATAAAACAACACATTCAAGAATGTTTTCAGTTACCCTTATGTGTACTTTGAACCCAACTCCTCCACTGGGAAAAAAAAAGATAAAATTAGAGTATCAGATGGGGCCTTTGAGATTACTAAGCTTAACAATTTTTCTGTGCTTCAGTTTCTGTATATGAGATGGGGGAATAGAGATAAGTGACTTTATAAGGTCCAACAGCAAAAAAAAAAAAAAAAAAAAGCGGCAACATGGGCACAAGCCTCTCTTACGCCTCCTCAATTCTCTTTTTACCCTCTATGAGGCTGCTTAGCATTAAGGCAATTCAGGTACACCACGACCCAGGAGCGGTAGATTCATCAAAACAAGCCGAAGTATTTTGCAGCTCCTCCCAATAATCCCATTGAGAAGAAGAGTCTATTTCTCCACCCCTGAATCTGCACTTGGCCATGTCACTTGCTTTTGCCAACAGGATGTCAGCAAACATGACACAAGCAGAGGCCTGAAGCATGCTTGTGCTCTGGCACTTGCCCTCTGTGGCTGCATTTGGAACCCTGAGATTCTGGTGTGAACACACTCAAGCTGGCCTGCTGGAGAGGCCACGTGGAGATGCTGATGCACCCAGCCATGAGGCCGTCCCAGCCCATACAGCCTCAGCCCACTGACTTGCAGGTTCATGAGTGAGCCCAGGAGAGATCAGAAAAACTGCACAGCTGATTGTCACCCCACAGAATTATGAACTAACTCATTAATTTGTTTTATTTTAAGCCATTACATTTGGGGGTGTTTGTTGAGCAGCAAAGGCTAACAGATACACTGCAATGTGGCAGAAAAGGCTCACCTTTCCACCTAAAATGTATGCATGTGCAAGCTGTGCTTTGGAATGCTCACCATAGAGTTCTTTCTACAACAAGCCACTTACAATGTGTCATGGTCTTAGGTTGAAATTCTTCACTGAACACTTAGATAATTATTAAATTATATTGGTATATTAGTTAGAGTAAACTAAATGTTATCATGAATGATCGAAATGTAAAGGCTCAACCCTAATAAATTTTTCATTTACATAAAAAGCCAGGATAGTTCCAGATTTGAGGGAGAGAGGTCTGCTCCATGTAGACCCAAGCTGATGGCAGCTCTGTCATCTCTAACAGGATGTTTCCAAGGTCATCCTGGGCATTGATATTCCAGTTGAGGAGATTAGAGAAAGGGAATAGAGGAGCAGATATGGAAGGTTTATGGTCAGACAAAAGAGACATACATCATATTCACTGAAACTCCATTGGCTAGAATCCAGTCTGTGGGCACATTAACTGTGAGTGAGCCTGGGACATGGAGGAGAGAACAGCCCTTCATAGGCAGCAGCCGTCTCTGCCATGCCTGGGTGGCATTTAGGGTTTAGAAATTATGACTTTAGAGTTAGAGCTCCAAGATGGAACCCGGGATTCAGGGTTGATGGAGTTTGCAAGAGAGAAAAGATAGAAAATTGGATAGATTTGTCATGGTTGGAGGAATCACCGTATCTTACACTTTGATTTTCCTGGGTGGAGGAAGGGCCACATATAGGTGGTGAGAATCTGAGATTGCAGAAGAAACCTACCCCAGGAAGTCTCTGCTCTGGGGAAGGAAAAGAGAAGGAGACAGCGATGGAAAGTCCCACTCCACACATTGACTGGCTCAAGCGGGAGGATAGGAGCAGCCTCCGAGCATCTGCTGATCAGTCTGTAGAAAAGGCCAGTAAGGGCCAGGCTGCCTGTCATCAAGGTTTCCATTCCAGCTGGGATTCCGACCCCGAACAGAGGCAGGAAAGCCCTCTGACGGATGTGAGTAGGTAAGATCCGAACTGCATTCCTCTTTCCTTATTTACTAAATTCAGGATGACTGGAAAGAGGCAATGGGCCCTTAACAGGGGCATCATACCCAGAATCTCCCCCAGCAGAGAGAGCATTTTCTAATATTGAGGGCCACAGGAAAGTAATCAGTTCAGGTAAGTTATATTAAAAAAAAAAAAAAAAACAACCCTTATAATATGGGGAGTTTCAAGAGAGATAATTATATAATGCCTACTTATTTGATATTTAGATTAAGAGCAAAAAATACAAATAGTTTATAATAAATATAATTAGTAAAATATCTACTGCAGTTTGATTTTAATGCTAAATAACACAGAGAGACAGAACAGATGTTTAAATAGAAAGACAGAAAATAAAAAGACAAGACAAAAACAGGGACAAAGAGGAAAAAAGAAGAGAAATAGAATAAGAAAGACCCAAAAATATACTAAGAAAGAGCAAGAGAAGCCACAGACACACAAACACACTCACACGCATACACCAGCTTTCAAGAGTGGGGTAACATGTACCCCCAAAATACATATAATCAATTAAGCTTTAATCAAAAATAAATTTTAAAGATGAATAAAAACTGCAACACACACACACACAAAAGAACAGAGTAACATATTTATTTTGTGACCTTATAAGATATCACCACCAAAGACAGTTAAATATCTGTTGTATTTTCCCACCTATAGGCATAAAAGAAATTGCCTCTTTACATCAGCCAAATAACATTGATGAAATGAAATCATGGGAGTGAAAATCCTACACTAAAGTTCTGTATTCTTTTTCTAGGGAGCACTGGTAATTACCACAGCATGAAGGATTAATGTAGAAATCACCAAACATCCTGCAAATGAAATAGAAAGGAAATATAAACATAGCTCAACTCAAAGAACAAGAAGAAATCTTGAATTCAAAATAAACAGCTAATTTTTCCTTTCTCCAGAATCTTTCCAGTCAACTCAAAAGTGTACCTTTTCTTTCCTATTTCTTGACAAGGCAGACTAGCACTTCATTTGGGAGGGCTTTGTTTGGTCTTGGGGTTTTTTGTGGTTTTTTTTTTTTTTTTTTTTTTTTGACAAACATTTCTTGAGTAACTTCTACATGGTAAACACTGTGTTAGGCACTAGAACTACAGAAACACTGAAATAGGTGTTGGGAAAATAGAATAGTTTGGTCAGGCTCCATTGCCTTAGGGATGATTGGGGGTGGTGCAGTGCATTCTTTGTAAATTGTGTGGGTGTGGGTGGAGTTAGTGTGCATGCCGAGAGCGAGCACAGCAGGTTGCTCTCCAACCTACGGTTCCAAGGACCTTTTTTGCCAGTTACCTAGCATGTGAAGGGTTTGTGACCCAGTCTGTAAATGGGCTTGAGGGGTCTATGAGCTCCAGACCCAGCCCCAGCTTGACAATTGGCCCAGTCGGCAGAATTATGGGCAGATAAAAGAGCTCAACAATAAGTTACCTTCTACAAGGAACTTGTATTCCAGTGGGACAGACAGACACAGAAACAAATAAAATTACAATATAAATGCCAAAGAGAAGTATGCACAGACACTATGCTCTCAATCCCTCAGAGAAAACAGAAGCCACCAGAGCCCAGCAAGAGTGCCACCATGCCCAGCTGTTCCCATAATACTTCCTTCCATCTGCCCTGCCTGCCTGTCGTGTGGCCCCAGGATGTGTGGTTCCCACCATGTTTGTGACAGCTATCTCCTGCTGTGTATCAAATCACCACTTTCCCCAAACTTAGTGACTTAAAACCACCACCACTGATTTGCTCACAATTCTGTTACCTGGGCTGGGCTCAGCTGGATAACTTGTCTCTGCTCCGTGGGTTCTCTCATTGGTGCATTTGCTGTCCCCTGGCAGAGGGAATGGGGCTGGAGAATCCAAAATGGCTCCACCTGTGTGTCTTGCACCTTGGCAGTGACGGCTGGAACAGCTGAGGCTCTCTCACGGCTCATGGTCATTCATCCTCCAGGGCTTCTCTCTCAAGGAGACTAGCCTGGCGTCTTTTACATGGCAGAGCAGTGAGAAAGTGAAAGCAGACACTGCCATGAACCTGTACAACGTTAAGCAAATAAAAAGGCCAGCCCAGGTTCAATCGTGGAGATGTGATTTATCGGGGTCCATTTGTAACAATCTAACAAAATGTTTTTGTGACCAAAAGTTGTCATTACATCATAGAGAACAAAATGCTCTAACCCCGACCCCTAAAGTGTCAAAGCAGTCTCTTCAACTACCTAACTTCTTTGGTAAATATCCATCCCCTTTGATTTCTCACACTTGAGTAAGACAAGGTCTATAATAATGCAATATTTCAGAAATGCTTAAAAACTCTACTGAACAGACCTTCTGCATAAGAACATTGCTGGTGAAAGTTTAAAATAGAACATGGTTGATCCAAATTTTGAAGATTCTGGTTCTAAGACTCTATCAGATACCACTTAAGGAGTCCCAACGCCCTCTCTGGAGGCTCCACTCCCCAACAATTCATTTTGTAGACAGTGAAAGGTGGGATGTTCATCTCTCAGGGTCTCCTGATGGCTCTTTTTACCTGAAGTGGTTGCTCACAAACCACCAGTCTTCCTGCGGGGGCAAGAGGCATCAGGACCTTTTAGATAACCAGAGAAACTTATTAGAAAAGCAGATTCCTGCCCCAACCCACCCCATTCTGATTCACTATGTTTACAGTGAGGCCTAGGTACTTGAATATTTAACAAGTACACCCACACACACTAGGTAATTCTGGTACACATGTTTTGCAGACTGACCTTTGAAAATATTTTATTACAACAATAGAGTTTCTACATTGGCCTTTAGGAGGGAATTTTCCAGTTTACCCTGTCCTAAAACATTTTTCCTCAAGATTTAGCAAAACACATGCTTTCTGGTCTGGCTTATTCTGATAGTATAAAGATTCACATCAAACTGCCTAACTTCTTTGATGCATTGTGGACAACATGGGTTGAGAATACGTCTAGAAAGATTTATAGAGCCAGTGTGTGTGGATTACCAGTTATCCCTCAACTCTAATTCACAGCCATTCACAATAGGATCTATCTCCCTGAGGCAGATACTGAAACTGAAGCCATAGTTCAGCCAACTGAAATCACTCCTTAGGCAAAGCTGTCATTATCTTAACTTTTCCCTTCGAGAAAAGTGTCCTTCATACGTAAAATGCATCAGAAAAGTCCAAGCATCTCTGTAGTGAGTGCCATACATCTCGGTAGCTAAAGGTGATGCCCAGTCAGGTAGCAAACTCAACCCTAACATTTGTTTGTGTGGTCCTCAGCACTCAAGGCAGCATCCCCATCACAGAAACCTGGCACCCGTTAGCCACTGAGGTGGACCACCAGGCTCCACAAGGTGAAGGCTTTACTCTGCTCTGTAAGCTCTTGTAAATATCCCTGAGGAAGAAATGGGAATTCCATCATCTGTTGAAAAATTATTCCAAAATGCAGTGGACTTCATTTTATAAAATGTAAAAAATAAGTAAATTTAAGGAAAAAAATAGATGAAAATCCTTATTTATTCTTAAGAAAAAAAGTTTATTTTTCTCTGTTTTCTTGACTAATATCAGGAACTCACTGGTCACAAAAGCTGAAATAGATACTTTCCTTCTCTTGAGATCCTCAAGAGAAAAGTTAAAGAGGCAATAAAGCCAACTTGGAAAGTGTATGAATGAGGTGCCATGCAACCCTGGGGCAGAGTGACAAATCACATGTGCTCCCTTTCAACCCTGTCATTCTAGGATTTTCCTGGGTGTTCCAAAAAAGCCGGAAGGGCTAAAGCTTGAAATCACATATTCCTAGAAAAGAGCAGCTTAAAAGTTTCTTCTTATTCCCTGGCTATTCTGAAAGCAGCAATGGTAAAATGGCCACTTATTTATTCATCTGATAAGCATTTTTGAGCACCATACTGACAACAGGGTGATTAACAAGAGTCTAACAAAAGGCCTATTGGTTTCTGAAGCATCCAGCTAGAATTATTGCAGTCTTGAAAATCTGTGTTGCTTTCTCTCGTGGTAAGTGTTCTGGTTATCTATTATTGAATAACAAATCACCCCAAAATGTAGTGGCTTAAAACAAAAATAGTCATTTATTTTGCTCATGAATCTGCATTTGGGGTAGAGCTTGGTGGAGATAGCTCCTCTCTGTTCCATGTGGCATCAGCTTGGGAGGCTCACCTAGGGCTGGAGGATCCACTTCCAAGACAATATACTCGCATGTCTGGCAAGGTGGTGCTGCCTGTTAGCTGGGAGCTCAACCAGGCTGTGATCCAGGAGCTTGGTTCTTCTCCATGGGGACCTCTCCATGGGATACTTGGACTTCTTTACAACATAGTGGCTAGATTCCAAGAGCGAGTATTCCAAGAGGTCTGCGAGAAAGTTGAACAATTTCCTATTACCAAGCCTCAGAAGTTCCAAAACTTTACTTCCACTACATTCTATTAGTCATGCAATCAACAAAGACCAGTCCAACTCAAGTGATGGGCAATCAGACTCCACCTCTCAAAGGTGGTAGCAGCAAAAGATTGGCACCCCACTTTATTCTACAATAGCAAGATTAAGTGCCATAAATTCTTGATCACAATTTTTACCCCATGTTTCTAATAACATGTTTTTTCCCATGCTTCTTTTATATGTACCTGAAGAAAGAACCCCTGAAGATTTCCTCTGAGGTCAAGTGTCCAGGAGGGCACTGTGGAATTGGCCTGGTAGTCTGATGGGTGCTAGAAACTCTAACAGGAAGTACAGCACAACCTCAATTTGAAATTAAAATTTTTCTCACGTATTAGTGTACACTTTTTTTTTAGTAAGTATGGTATACACTATTGTCTGATTATCCCAAATCCATTTCCCTTCCTTCTCCTGACAGAGACCCAGTTTTGTTTAAAATCACCTTCCTTACAAAGCCATGTGCTTCAGAAGAAGTGGGTGCAGCCCCAGCCCCAGGAGGTGAATTAGAATTGGCTTAACTCAGTTATGGTGATTTCATCACCCTTCCTAGTGAATGAACAGACTTGTGACACACTCCTGGCCAAAGAGATGTAAGATCTCTTGGAACGCTTCAGGGAAGCATTTCTCACTAATAGAAGACACACAGGAAAAAACATTTCCCCTTTTTTGTCTGGATGAGATGCCAGGAACTGCCACAATTATCCTGCAGCATGAGAAGAACAAGCCTGAGAATGGACCATCTCATGTCTTTCCATCATCTTTCTGAATATCTCCTCACTGTGTTGCATTTTACATATAAAAGGTATAGACATTTGAACTGATTGGTCTTTGACCCTCAAGACAATCATAGAATCTCGGGGTGTAAGAAGGTATGTTAAATACCATCTACAATAATCAATTTCTGCAAAATTATCCAAACTATAGACATCCGTGAAAGTTAAAAACGCATCATATACATAGGTCCTCATTATTCATACAGCCCATATTTGTGAATTTGTTTACTTACTAAAATTTATTCATAACCCCAAAATCAACATTTACCCCAATTTCATGGTCATTTGTGAACATGTGTATGTACAGAGTGGGTACTCAGTGCATGCACTCAGAAAAATTTGAGTGGCCTGACATGTGTGATCACAACTGAAGTCGAAAAAGACCTCAACAAGAGGCTCTGCACTTTTGCACTCTTGTTTCAGCTCTCATACAGCAAATAAGTGTTCTTTTCATGGTGTATTTAGTGCCACTGTTTTGCTTTTTTGTTGTTGTTGTTGTTGTTTTTGCTTTTGTTGGTGACTTTGCTGTTTAAAAAAATAGCCCCCAAGCATAGTGCTGAAGAAGTGCCGTGTAATGTTCTTAATTCCCAGAATGCTGTACTGTACCTTATGGAGAAAATACATGCTTTAAAGAAGCTTTCAGGCATGAGTTATAATGCTGTCATCCATACGTTTGATGTTGATGAGTCAACGATATATATTAAATAAGGTGTCCTTAAATGGAAACACACACAAAACAAGGTTATGTATTCATCACTGACGAAAAGGTTGTGACTGAAGGCTCACCAGAACCTAATCCTGTGTTTCCCCTAAGAGCAATGGTTGAGTATTCACTAATTCAGTGTGCACATACCTGTATAGAATATAACTACTGTGAATAATGAAAATTAACTATATTTTTATTTCCTATTGCTTCTTTCTCTCACAAAAAGTGTAGCATTCAGAGGAAAAACTGTAGAAAACAAATACCATCAATCTCAGTGAATCCCTCCGAGATACGACCTCACAGTTATAAATCTAGCCTGCCTGAAGCCCCCCTACTGGCCTGCATCATGGCCGGATGACCCAACATAGTTGACCTCCACATTCCAAGAACTATTAGCAAGCCACATTATGGTAGAAAGAAAGACACACTTTGCAGTCAAATACATTAGAAGAAAGTTTTCCCAAAAGTAGAATATTCCCACAAAACATGTATTTTCAACTGTGACCTGGTTGCTCTCCCAGGTTTCCTCACCCAAGGTGATGAAACACACCTTTGTAAAGTGTTATTTAGATATAAAGTCTCCACTAGATCCACAACAGACAAAGATGCTCTTCCCGAACACAAGCATTTGAGCCCAGACTCTAAGTCTACTCTTCCTAGTCTGTGAGGCCAGTTTCCTTCTGAGTCAGAGGTCCAGCATGCTCTCCACAAAGAACCTGGCTTTGATCCCCAATCCTTAGAGTTTCGTCTTGTGCTCCATGTGGTGAGATCTTGCTGTTGGCCACCGCTGATGTCAAGACCACTGAAGCCTCCAGCAACTAAGCTAACAGGCACTTCCACCACTGCCAGAATCCTGCCAATGCAGAAGGCCTCTGAGCTGAACTCTTCCATCCCATTGAAGGCCATGACCATGGAGGAGTTGTGGCTCTCTCCATTGCACAAGCACAAGCGGATTTAGACTCTCTTTAGGGCTAGTTCTTATACACTGGCCCACACTTGGCCGGGAGGTAGCCCAGTGTTTCTGGCAGAAGTTTCCTTCTCTGAAAAGCCAGACTTCTCAGTAATTTGCTCCCACTTAACATCTCTTTCCTTACTCTTCAAGTTGGCCTCAACCTCCACTATGCCACTTAAAACTTACAAAAGTGCTCGACAGCTTGCTAAATCGGGTGGGCATCTTTCAGCCTTAGCATTTAGGCCCTCTTAGCAGCATTCGACACTGCTGATAACTCCCTCCTCCTCAAAGCACTCTCTTCTCTTTGCTTCTGAATTTCTCCTCTCTTTCTCTGTCCCACTCAGTCTCAGGCACTTTGGCTCACTCATCTTCAGTCCACTCCTGGATTCCTCAAGACCTGGAGGTAGGCCCTTTTTCTCTCTCACTCTATATACACTCCAAAACAGACTCAGCCCCACACATGGCTTCACTTAGCATTTATGAACAAGCCCCAAGTTTATATGAGCAGCACAGACTTCTTTGAGCTTTGGACTTTTATATAAATAATAATAATGACTAACATTTATGTAAAACTCTATGCTAGACACCAATCTAAGTTCTTTACATGTGCTAAACTCATTTGGACATCACAGGAACCTTATAAGGTAGATACTGTTGTTATCATCCCCATTTTGCAGACAAAGAAACTAAGGTGCACAGAAAGGTTAAGTAACTTTCCCAAAGTTATACTGTGGCTGGTCACATGGGCTCCAGAGACCACACTTTTAACCACTGCACAATACTGCCTTTCAGACTATTCGTATGTCTTATAAAAAGTAAAAACTAAACTTATAACGTTTCTCCCTGAATCTGGTCTTCCTTCAGTATTCCCTACTTTGGAGAATGTTACCACCTCCTGACAGTCATTCTGTCACTCTCTTACCTGTATGTCCAAACCACCACCAAATCCTATCCAACACACCTCCAACATAGTTCTCGAGTCTGACTTCCCACCTCTGCACTGCTGCTGCCTTAAGCCAAGCAACAGCAGCCTCTTGCCTGGGCTTTTTCAAGAGCTTCCTAATTGTTCTTCTGTGTGCACTGCCACCCAGGCCCACCTCCAGGTTGTCTCCCACTGCCAAGTGAGTTTTGAAAACTCAGATCTGATCATGTCACATTCTACTCAAAGTTTCCTGTTGCCCTTAGAAGAAAGTCCAAAATCTTTCCAGGCCTGCAGATCTCATGCCTTCTGTCCAGCCCCCACCTCCTTATTCTCTCCAAGACCTTCATTCACTTCCTCGCACACGTGTCTTGCTCCTTCCCATAGGCAGTTCCTTCGGCCTGCATCCTCACCTTTCCTCCTCCAGGTCCCCTCTCCCAAACCTTCCTCCATGTAATTAAATTGTGCTCACACTTCAGAACATCTTCTGGAGTTCAACTCACTTTTCCAGCTCTTCATGTTCCCAAACACTCTTCCGAGCTCGTGGGGATTCTCCTCTGCAGCTCTTTGCACAATTGTCACTAAATAACTTGATTTCATCAGAAGCTGTTTAATATCTGTCTCCCTCATTAGAATATAAGATCCATGACAGCAGAGGCACTTTCTTTCCTGTTTGCTGCCAAATCCCCAGAACCCATCAGTGTGCTCTGAAGTGTTTTTTTCAATGAATGGGTGATAATTTGGAGCCACAGTGTGAGCAGTTTGAATGCCAGAATGAGAAGCTGGCATCTGTTCAGCAGGCAATGAGGAGCCATGGCAGGGCTTTAAGCAGGAAGTGGTGAAAGTAGAGCGCCACCTTAGAAAAATTCGTTTGACAGCACTGTGGAGAACAGACTGCATTAGATAGATGAGCAGCTGGTCCAGTCATGCGTGGATCAGAGCCTGGACTGGCAGAGTGGTGTTGGAAATGAATGAGGCGGCAGAGTCAAGAGACACTGCGAAAGAAAAATCTGCAGGGTGTGGTAACTCAAGTTATTGACCAGTTGGAAACTGGTCAGCTTTAGTCCACTAGTTAGCAGAGGGTGACTCTGTACATATTAGATGCCTATGATTTAGTCATGTGCAAACAGAAGAGTGAAATATAAGACTGATAGGAAGAATAGATTGTAGGAGGGTACTCAAATTCCCCCTTCCACCCTGAGAAAATGCAAATCAATAAGATAATTACATTTCCAATAAGTAAACATGCAGATAAATTAAGACAAGTGCAGATAAGTAAAACAATTACATTTAAACAGACTATACTCACTCTTCTCCATCTAGTATCAAAAAAACTCATCTGTTGCTACATAAGAACAGTTCAACCTGCTTTTAGCAAAAAAAAGCCTTTCTGCTTTGGGCATGCTCTGTTCTGATCAACAAACAACCATGTTTTACATCTGAAACTGAAGCTTTATAAACATGATAACATATTTTAAAACATCTACCTCTTCTCATCGAACAGATCTTTATAAAATAGAAGAAAAGCATTCCCAGTGTTCTCTGATAATAGACTGAGACAGGCATTGTCAGATAATCTGGCTGTGGTTACAAATACATAACAATATTTAAACTCACTAATTTGAGTTCTGTACCTTAAAGGCCATTATTTACTTTTAACATTAAAGAGCTTTCCATCATGCACACATAATAAAGGAATGGAAAGTCTGAATTGCCCCACAAATGAGATGCCTCTGCACCTCTTAGGCTTTGAGAGTTTCTCCCCGCAAAGAGAGACTTGGAAAATTAAAATTTTAACTTTCAGGAGTGGCTCAGCTGTAAGTGAGATATACATAAGTATATAAAATGTCAGACTGCATTTCTCAATCCTGGCCTTATGTACTGAACATCTAGTTCATGAGAATAAAATGGCACTCAACACCACATTCTGCAAAAGTATTTTGGGTGCATCACATAACTTCTCAGCCAACAAAAGCTTGTCTGAATCAAAATGCATTGGAAATTTCTTGAAGATGTAACACTGCAAACCTGCGAGTAAACTCTCAGCTCCTCCCCATTTCTCAGTGAGGCTGCAAATGGATTGAAAAGACAAATCAGAACTGCAGGCTAAAATGTGCCCCCATTAACCAATTATAGAGCATTTACTTACCCCAGCCTCCATGTGGTGACCGGCTTTCCATGTTTGTGTTACTGTCTCTCTTATCTTACAAATCATGATTTATCTGTACAAACTTTTAATAAGGTCAGTAGCTATATCAACAAAAGAATGGTATCTGGTCTTGAAATGAATGGGGAAAATGCTAAGCAAAGTGCAGTTAAATGACAAAGCAAGAATCCACTCAAATCAAGAGGAAATGGGTTGAATGAAAACAAATGACTTGAATTTTTAAAAATAAACCATTTCTAAATTATACAAATGTAATTTCCCACTTTTGTTTGTTTTGGTCATATCATTTTTCTGTTTACATAAATGCCAACCAGGGCTTGAGAACTGATTTCATTGTAAGAAGGAGCAACAGAGGAATGCTGAGTTTCTGGGTACCTGCCATGACAGAAATTGCTCCCATCGATGCTCACTGGATTCAACTTGTGCAACTACCAGAGATGACTATCTTACATGACTTCTCATCTTGATATAGCACTAATTTCATCCTCACAACAAGCCTGTGCGATCAGTACTACTGTGCGTACTTTACAGACAAGGAAACAGACTCAGAAAGATTAGGCAATCAGCCAGCAGCGGTGTGAAATGTCACATAAACTCAGGTCATTTGATTCATGTCCATTCCCCACACATAGTGCTATGTGATAAGCACAGACCAAAATGTCTGAAATTCCTGATTCATGCCCAGGGCTAACCCTACGCTCTTCCCACCCGATGTGAGTCTGACAGCCGTAGTCCTCTTCCAACCCAATGAGTAGAATCAAACCTGAAATAAACAGCTCTACCCACTAACCTCTAAAGAAGACTCAAAAGGAAACATCTAGCTTCCCTTCAATCAACCCTGTTGAGCACTGACCACATGCACAAAGTATTTTAATACTTTTAATACAAAAAAGTATCATTTACCCCTCTTTCCCCAACTGTCATGGGTGACCACCTTCACAACTAGCTGTGGCCAGAGCTAAGGGATGCAGTGGGTCTAGGTCTCCCAAGCTGCCTCACCTGGGTGGGTGACCACTCCCACAACCCCATGATTTGGCAGCACCAAATTGGACCCATAAAAATCTTATATCCAGACTTGCTCTGCCACAACAGACAGCCTCCTCCCTCAATCATCAAAGGACTGGAACAAATATCATCTACTGTTTATTCATTTACTTCATTCATTCTTCAAATATCAAGTATGGAGTACCAACTAAGTGCAGGCACTGTGCTGGGTATCAAGGAATAAGAGTTTAGAGGTTAGCAAACAAATGCTTTGAAGTGCATTAAGGGCTACAGTGGTAAAGAATAGGGTCTAATGGAAGGAGGGCCCAACACAGATTTAGGAGAAGATTTCCTGAAGGAACGTATTTCTAAGCAAAACTATTAAGGACAAGTGAGAATGAGTCACAGGAAGATCTTGCTAAGTGCTGGGCAATTTCTCTCTCTTCTCTTTTAGCCTTTTAATGACCCTCTACAGTTGTACCTCCATCTGACATGTGGAGAAACTGAGGCTCTAAGGGATCTCGTGATTGTTAAGGGCCAGCTAGATCAGAATTCAAATCCAGCTCTGCAAACCCAAAGCCCATATTTCACTGCTCTTTCACTTCTCTGCAAGCCAAATACCTTCTTCTCACAAGTTCTATAGGAGCCCATCAATATGCATCAGTGTCAGTCCAAGATGTTCCCTGGGCTGTGCTTTGTTTTCTTCAAGACGTGCAGGAAAAGATCATGGTGCTAGCTGCTGTTTGGGCTGCCATCAAAGGCACCACAACAGTGCTATTGGGACAGGTTCTGTTCAGAATGTGCCCTTCCTGGACCACAGAGGAGCTCTGGGTTCTGTGGTGGGCTGAGTTCACGATGTCAGAGATTAATCCAGCTGTGAGCATCTCCATGACTTTGTCTGTCAAAGCCATGCATCCTTCTATACCAAAATTAATATTATACAGCTTGATCAGCTATTGTCTTTTTCAAACTTGATACCCGGAGACACTGGGAAGTTTTCATAAATCCCTTCTACTGTCAACAGGAGAAGATTTGAATCCACCGGAGGGGATTAACAGGACCATGGGGACTATATGGGTAAAATCATAGTACAGGTTCCTACATCAACTACTTTGACTTTGTGGGTAATGCAAGTTCTGATGCATTTGTCCAAAGAACAGTCTCATCGCCTGCCAGCTTCACCTTCACCAGAAGATCTAACTTTCATGAGTGAGAATCTGGCAAGACTCCAGAGTTCTCATTCTGAAAATCAGCTCTCATTAGTAAAATGCAGGTAGTGTAGGCAATCTGCTAGAGCTGGAATCTGCCTCTCTAAGCAGCTCCTATAAATCCTAGAAGCCACTTGCTTTCTCTTGCTGCTTTTTCTTAATTGCAGATTGTCCCAAATGCATCAGTTAATTGGGGCTTCTGATGAGTTATGTTCCAGGTAATTGAGGCACCTTTGAGCACAGGTTAATTTTATATTCATTAAGATCTTCTAGGTGCTGGGCATCATTTATACTCAGCAGAGAACCTCCTCTTCAAGGGTCATTATTCACAATCACAGACAGATACTGTCATTCCTCTGACAAGCCTTGCTCTGACCCAGGCATGGGCCTCCCATGCCGTGGGAGAGAATCCTCCCTTGCGAAGTTGTCTTCTCCATCAGAGAGGTAACACTGTTCTCTGGCCCTCCCTCTGCTTCTCCCTGTGCCATTCTCTCGGGCTCTCATGTCACAGTCCTCCATAACCTCATGTTGCTTCTGGCTGCTTGAAACCTCCTCATCAGCGCATTCATCATGGGGAGAAGAGGTCTCCAGAAAGAGGCGCCTCCCCCACCCCATTCCCCATTCGTTTCCCTCAGAGAGATCACGTCAGACAGAAAACAGTTTGAATCTGACATTAATAATGATTAAGATAACAATAACTAATATGAGTAAAATTAATGTCACTGAAGCATCAGCAGACTTAGCCCTTCCTGGAGACATTTTCATTTTGGGGAAGATTTTATCACCATGAAGGTATTGCTAATTGAGCAAGGACAGTCTGTCATCACTCCTCCTTTATGCCAAAACTCTGAAAGAACTTTGATCGATAATATACCCCGACACTTCCAGTCCACTGCTGGCCTTTGCCTTAACACAAACAGTAACATCTACTGGACTCAATTTTTTCCCACGCTTAGTTAAGAATTAATGGTGTGTCATCCTGAAACACAAAGAGGAGCGATGAGAATTTTGTCTCTCTACATCATTCATTTATTCAACATTTATTAAACATCTGCCATGCCAGGCATGAAGGTCTAAGAAAGCCTCCATGAAACTCATGTCTTTATATTCTAGATAAGGAAATAGACATATATACAAATAAGGATGGTACAGCATGGAAGATGTTAGCCTTATTAGCCTTATCACACACAGGTCCTTTGGGAGAAGATTTACAGAAGACTGATATTCTCCCAATGACCAGGGAAGGTATTTCAGGCAGAGGGAAGAATATGTGCAGAGGCCTGGAGTTGTGCGAGCACACGGCCAGGAATTCTGAACAAGTGAAGGGCACCTAGCCTTTAACCATGGCCATGCTCCTGTTTTTCCTGCAGTCGGAAAAGAAGCTGTATGAACACAGCCAAATGGTTGACCCTGAAATGGTAGGTAAAAAATTAAATCAATTGCCCAGACAACTCACAGAGCTGAGAGATTGAAGGAGGTACCATAGTATAGTAATGTGCAAAAATACCAGCCTGGGTAGGCATCTTGCCTCTGTCAATATTAGCTATGTGATTTGGGACAAATACTTATACTCTCAGAACTCCAGTTTCCTCATCTGTAAAAGTGTGGAAAAAAACAAGCAAACATAAATCTCATAAAGTTGTCTTATATGTGCAATTATAAAGGTAGTGCATGTGAAACACCTAGCACAAGGGGAGATAATCTCCCTAATTTCTGATTCCTCTCCAGTCACACTCTCTATATGGAGAACCTAAGCAGGAATGACTATTTCTAATGGCAGCAGAATGGAGCAACCCCCAGCAGTCAGGTCTGCAGTCTCAGGGAAGCAGAGGAGAAGTGGACACAAGCATATGTCTTATCTGATTTGACTCTGTGTCTAGAATAGGCCCACATGTGCCCCCAAAAGATTCAAAGGCCACATCAATTAATTTGCAATGGCCCTAAACCTGGGCTCTGGCTCCATATTCACCCTTTTGCTGGTTCTCTAAATTTTTTCCTTTAGCAATTCTTTGAGCCCTTATTTGCTAACATTCTGGTTCTCCAATAACACCTTGAGAAACAGCCAGCTAAGGGAAAAATCCAAGGATATATCATAGACAGCCAGGAGAAGCATTTGGAAAGTTAAGCAGTGGAGTGAGAGGAGCACCATGGAAGGAAAGGGGTAGACACAAGATGGGCTTTGCCAACATCACGTCCTTGTTCATCAGGCCTGACTGGTGTGCTAGTGTCCCCTAGGCATGAAGAATAGCATTGTCTGGCAAAGTTGCAGAACTGGCAAAGAACTTTCAAAATTATCAGGTCTATCCTCTGCCCCCAGACCTAAGACCACCTAAGAACTATAGCAAAGATAGAAACATCTGCCTAATTATTGACAAGACCTTTATTTCTCATGAGCCACCTAGTGGGTTTTTTTTTTTTATTTCTCTGTACTGCCTCCCTGAACTCAGGAAACACTTGGGGGTTGACCTCAAACAATCTCTGAGTGACAAGCAGAGAAAACAAAGCAGAAAAGAGGAGGAGAAAAATACGTCTAATTAATTAGTATAATTGCCCATATGGAGTTAAGCTAGACAAGGGTGATATCAAAGGACAGCTGGAGGTGGGAATATCTGCATGCACTAGGGGCTGAGTTTGGGGCCTAGGAAGGCCTTGCAGCTATTTAACCCACTTCTGTTTAGTCCTTGGGCTTTGCTAATGTTAATCCAAGTTTAACTCCCATCCACTAGACTGCTCTCACAGGAGAAAAAAGCAGCAACCTTCATTCATTCATTCATTCATCCTTCATTGGGTGCCTACTGTGTACTAAGGGAACATCCAGGACTCTGTCATGTTGAACTCCTCAGGAAGTCGAACGGACATAGGAGGATTACTGCCCCTAGTAAGAGCAGCCCTGGTAATCTAAAGCACCCCTCCAAGGTGACCATGAGCACAAATGAAGGCAAAACATGTGCTCTACTTGCCTCTTTTACTGGCTTCCACCAACACAAGGCTGGGCACCTTGGAAGTGGTTGATAAATTCACACTATTTGACCCATAGTCTAGAAGACAAATTCCCTGACCTCAGGATAGTATTTAATCCACAAAAAGACAGCTTCTTCAGAAAGACCTATTTTATAGAATATATTTTTGAAAGACTGCCTGTATGCTCAGAATAAGTAAATTGACATGATAAAGGCCACGTTCAGGGTGTTCCTAAAGCACGGGCACATGTGGTACAGGACATGAACGGGCTCCAAGCTCGCGATTGCTTTTGTTTCAACCTTGGCAGCCCTGCAGTTTGGCTCCCACATTCAAAGGGATGATGTATTTCCCCATATTTATTATTTGCACTGGACTACTGAGGAAAAAAGCAGAGCAGCAGGCGATGTGTCTCAGTGTTCCTGCCAGGAATAACAGAGAGGCCTTGCACCAGCGCCTCATTAGCTTATGGAAAACAGTTCCCTAAGGAAACTGCAGGGTGTAAATAAATTTAAAACATTTCAGCCTTTAGAGGCCTGCAGATGCCAAATTTGTAAAACAGTGGTGGCTCAAGAACGCTGTAACATTCTGTTGTACGTCTCATAAATTTAGCATAAGTTCTATAGTCTGTTTATAAGCAAAATAATGTGATATTGCGGACATACTTTTTCCATGTAATATGCATTATTTTGTTATTTATAAAAAGCAAAAATTATTTGGTAGGGTAAATTCAATATAAAAGAACAGGATAGTTCTGGAGATATTCATGTATGTACCTTCCTCACTTATTTGAGGAAATATCCTCTGTAGACATTATACTGTGCCCTGGTATATTTGCAAAACTTGGTGTAGCTCCATACGTTATCCATGCTCCAAACATGGTGCTAGAGAGTTATGCATACATGAGAGAAATGGGTGAAGTTTAAATCTAAACCTCTGACTGAATATTTCTCTGTTGACTGTTAACAAGTTATGCAAAAAGAGTGGTGTCATAGACTTGAAAGTCACAGACAGCATGTAGTCTAGTCCCCTCATTTTACAGAAGAGAACACTGAGATGCAGAGAAGAAAAGCAGTTTACCAAAGTCACACCACAGGTTAGTGGCAGAGCTGAGAGGGGGGCGTAGGGTTCTTTGTCCATGGTTAATAAGACTAGCAGGATGTGGGCTGCACAGCACTTAGTGCCCAACTGGCACACCGTGAGCTCTCAACCAACGCTGGCTGTGATTGTCACTGTTATCATTATCATTATTTCTGCTACCCAGAGGTGCTGAGAAATACTACTTATTTTCATCTCTTTGCCAACAGTGATGACTTCTCTAAGAAGCTCAAACTGAGATTAGTTTCATATCCGTTATCTGCATATTTTAAGGTGGTATTTTAACCAGTTTCATCAGTTCAATAGGTGATCCTCCCCAACGTTAATTCCTGGATCCAAGAAATCCCACACACTTTTAGTTTCCTTAATAATAATATATTGCTTTCCACTAAATCATGATTTATTCATTGAACACCAACAGACTGTAAGCATTATAAGAGCAAGAACCACATCTGTTTTGTTAACTACATCATTGTAAGCCCCAAATCCTAGTATGCAGTAGGTGCTCAATAAATATTTGATAGGCGTGGTGCTATATCATGAGGACACAAAGACAAGGCATCTTCCTTCTTTTGAAGAGCTTCACAGTCTGGTGAAGCTAACTCTTCTTAAACCTATTTTAATTTTTTAGTCCACATCATCCCTATAAATTAAGTTTCTATATTTACCTCCTCAGAATGTAATCCATATTCCTCATAATCCAAAAATAGTCTTCAACCAAGATTTCATAAAAGACATGCCTTAAATAATAGCCTTAACAATAACAGCACCACAAATATATTGGAAAAAGGGATCTTAAGTGACAAATGGATATTTGAGCTATATAGTAAAAGAAAACTATATATAATTTCACACACACACACACACACACACACAAAAAAAAAAAAAAAAAAAAAAAAACCCGGGGGAGGGAAGAAGATATAACAACTGCAATTACTTGAAGTTGATACAACAAGCAAACAGAGGGGACATTGGTGGGGGGAGGGGGGAGGGAGGAGGGAGGGAGGTTTTGGTGATGGGGAGCAATAATCAGCCACAATGTATATCGACAAAATAAAATTAAAAATAAATAAATAAATAGATAATTTAAAAGGCTATATGATTTTTTTAAAGAAGCAAGAGGAAATTAACCTAATTTAATTCAAATCAGGTAAAATGAACTTCTCTAAAGAATTAAGTCTGTGAAGCTCTTTGGGCTATACCAAAGGTATATAGCACATGATTCAGCAGAACAAGCACAAGTTTACAAATCAGAACATACAAGCTAATGCCAGTAAGTAATATCTGCCACAGGCTACGGCTGGCCCCAAGAGGGAGTAGCTGAGCAGCCTAGATATGTACAACCAGGGTCCCAATTCATAGGGGAACTTTCCAGGGGATTCCAGCAGTGCTTCTCAAACATTAATGTGGATCAGAATCCCCTGAGGGCTTGTTGAAACACAAATAAGCGGCCTTCAGAGTTTCTGGAAAAGAGCCCAACAGTTTACATCTGTAACAAGCTTCCAGGTGATGCTGATATTGCTGGCCCAGAAACCCCTAGGTTAGAGAAGGCACAGTACACACGTGTCCCAAGAAGTCTGAACAGCAAGGAATCAATGTCAATGACCTATAGGGTATGTCCTATTTTTACCATTTTTAAAAATTCCTTGAGCCAGTCACCGATCATGTGTGCTACACATCTGAGTGACTCTCAAGCCAAAGTAGAAGATGAAAGAATTAAGAAGCCATCCCATTAACGGAACAGAATGTAGGAAATAGCCTGAGCTGGAAGCCAAAAGAAAAAGATAAAAGAATGTTCCTGCGATAGAGAAGAATCAGAACCAAGTCAAGGGCTGGCTGGAAGAACATGACAGGGAAAAGTGGATGAGAAAAAATCATACCACAGGAGCCGTGCCAGAGAACTGAGGCTCTTCCAGACGTGAACCAGGCCTTGTGAGTACCATTTACTGAGCTTTTACTGTTATTGCAGGATCTATCCTAGGAGCTACACATCTCTCTGAAACCTCACAACATCCTCTGAGATAGTTATTATCTCTCCTTTACAGATATGGAAACAAAGGCTCAAAGAGCTTATGTAACACCACCAAGGTAGCAAGTGAGTGGTGGATTCAGGATTCCAACTCGTGTCTGTCTGGCTCCTGGCTTCACCCTATCACCCAGTCAGCCTTGCCTTCCCAGCCTCCTCTCCAAGGACAAAAGCTAAAGGGGAAGGCATTGAGAATGCCACAAGTAGTAGCATCTAGCTGTAAAGAAATGGGGCATGTAGTATAGTGGCTCAGTCTTCGGCTTTGGAGCTGGATAGACCTGCGTTCAGATCTGTGCATCTCCACTTAGGAGCTATGTGGTCTCAGGCAAATCACTTAACCTGACCTAATTTCCTTATCTGTATAATGGGGATATTAACATCTACCTTCCATCTTCCAATGCTATTACAAAGAATATAGATCATTTTTACATTAGAACTTCAGACACCTAGTACATTTCCTGGCAAACAGATATTCAAAACTGAAGGTAGCTGTGGTGATAATGATGAAGAAAAGACTGAGATCCTAGCAGCTGAGGAGCTAGACAGAGAACATTTAACAGTCCTAAATAAGTTTCAAGTCTCCAGGTTCCGATCAAACCTACAAGTAATACGATAGAATCTGCCACTGTTGCTTACCAACGTGGAATATGGAAAGCAGAGAGGTATCTGAAGACTGAAATGAGCAACTTCTGATCCTATTTTCAAAAACAGAATAAAATATATATCCCAGAAATTCCAGAATTTCAAGCTTATGGTTGAATCTGTATGTATGCAGTAGCTGAGCATCACACTGGAGCATTCTTTAATAATTTAGAGAGAAAATAAACAAGGTTGCTCCCTAAGGTTTATCCAACAAAATCATCATATAATGCTGCAGTTGAGACCAGAAATATTCAAAGTCACCTTGAAGAGACAGTGGCTCAAAGACTCCAAAAGACTTCACTGGAACGTAGTGTCACCTAATATTTACAAAACTAAAGGAAGAGCAATAAAAGGGGGGTTGATACAAAATAAGACATGGAACAAAGAAAGACATCAGATTGGCAACATTTGGCAGTAAGTCTTCTTTACCAAAAAGAGTTTATGCTGGTCTGAGTACCTGGTACTGAACCAAACACTCCTTGAAGACAGGAACTGTTCTTATTCACCCTTGCATCTCCAGGAACTAGCACAGTGCCTGGCACAGAGTAGCAGTTCAATTCATGAAAGGCCACTGCAACGCATTCTGGGAAGCCAGGACTGTGATCATAGCCTTCACAAAGGATGTGCTGTTCCCCCTACTCTGCTCTTACATGTTGTTCAAAAATGTTCCTGGTTCTCTATGACCCATAGTGTGAAGTTCCAAGTCATTCTTAGCCTGATATTCCATTCCCATTCTATTTGCCTTTCCAGTGTGGTTTCTCATTCCTTCTCCTAAATGAGCTCTCTACTCCTGCCAAGCTGATCTACCCATGCCCCTACCCCTAAGTAGCCGTTTATTCTCCTGCCTCTGTGTATTTCCCTGCACTATCTGTCTAAATCATAAATGGTCTCTCTACCTTTGTGCATCTTCTGAGATCCTATCTCTAGAAACCTCCCCTGACCATCTCAGGAGAGCTTTCTCTCTCCCACTTTCAAATTCTTTGAGTCTTTATTTCTCTACCACACATACAGCATCCACCAAATACCATCTTGTGGTTACATTTGTGTTTTTACCACAAATAACCGTGTCCTACTTCCCCAGATGAATTACAAACATCATGTCTATTCAGTTGCATTCTGTCTTGAGCTTTACACAGTTAGCACTTAATAACTCTTGCTGCTGCTGTTAATGACAAAAGACAAATACTTTGGTAAGTATGAGGCATTGGGCCCACCCAGCCCACCCACGCTTTATGTCATCATCTCATCCACTGTAGGTAAACAATGGCCCTTCCACCAGCGGATTCCCCTGGTTCCTCCCTGTGCCCTAACTAACTGGGGACAAAAGGAAACATGTGTTAATTGCCTCATCCTGGGTGGAAGTCTCCAGACATCTGAGACAGGCTGTCACACTCCCAGCAGCCATCTCTCTAGACCTTCTTTTGGCTGTCATCCAACTATAGGATCTTCTCAAAAAGCACTTACCATCCCTGGACCTCTGGCCCTCCCACCTCAGGTTGTCATTAAGATAAATGAGATAATAGGTCTGAAAATGCTCTGAAAAGTTTAAAGTTCTATGCCAAAGAGAAGAAGTGTTTTAAGAAACCCAGTGTAGGTTTGATCAGAACCCGGAGACTTGAAACTTATTTAGGACTGTTAAATGTTCTCTGTCTAGCTCCTCAGCTGCTAGGATCTCAGTCTTTTCTTCATCATTATCACCACAGCTACCTTCAGTTTTGAATATCTGTTTGCCAGGAAATGTACTAGGTGTCTGAAGTTCTAATGTAAAAATGATCTATATTCTTTGTAATAACATTGGAAGATGGAAGGTAGATGTTAATATCCCCATTATACAGATAAGGAAATTAGGTCAGGTTAAGTGATTTGCCTGAGACCACATAGCTCCTAAGTGGAGATGTACAGATCTGAATGCAGGTCTATCCAGCTCCAAAGCCGAAGACTGAGCCACTATACTACATGCCCCATTTCTTTACAGCTAGATGCTACTTCTTGTGGTATTCTCAATGCCTTCCCCTGTCCCGCGCTACCGTCTCGCCAGCAAGAACGACGCAGCACACAAAGGATCCTTCTGCAGATCAGCTTTAATGCATCTTGAGAGGGAGAGCATAAGCTTGCCAAAAATGGAGACCCCGAGCGAGGGAACCCGCGCCCTTTATATAGAGACTGCTCCTCGCCTAGGACGTGCTCCTACCTTATTGGTGGCTGCCTAATCGGCCCAGGCGTGTTACCGAGCAGCCCTGCCCTCCACCGGAAATCAGCGCCATCTTGTAATGGCGATTTCGGGCAGCTCCTCACATTCCCCTTTAGCTTTCGTCCTTGGAGAGGAGGCTGGGAAGGCAAGGCTGACTGGGTGATAGGGTGAAGCCAGGAGCCAGACAGACACGAGGTTAGCTCTTTTAGGTCTCTAGGAGATCACTCAGTTCGGTACCTTGCCACCCTAACCACTTGAAAGAACTGACCCCCTTTCTGAGAGCCTAGTTTTGCTTTGATTTTTAATCAGAGAAAGTCTAAAGCATTAGAGAGAACTGGCTGAGAGAGGAATCCTTAGGCAGGAAGGTATTTTAAGAGTACACTGTGTTGCATTCATTTTCTTCTGTGGCCAAATTCTGCATTTAAACATGCTGAAAGGTATTTCTTTTCTTTCAAATGCTTCATAGAATAGCTCTGAGAAAACAACAGAGAAAGCTTAAACATGCAAGGCAGCTGAAAGCAGGATTGGGAAACTACAATCCCTCCAGATTCTCCAATTTCATGGGCCAGGGTTAGGTATGACAGCTTCACAATATCCCCCAATTGGCTGAGAGGAGTCAAAGAAAAACCACGATCCTAGAACCCCTAGTAGGTCTTTCTTCTACTAAGAGGTTGCTTTGAATTGAGCAGGCCCCCAAAGAAATGTTCTTTCTCCTCTACCAGATATCCTAATTAGGCTGCTTATGAGTAGGCACTGACATGCTCAGCTAAGTCACCCTGAAACATTTATTGAGTGCTTATGGTATGCCCAGCAGGGCCATAAGGCTGGCCAACCTTTAAATCTCCCATACATGACTGAAAGGACCCGATGCTTGACATGACACAGAAAATTCTTTGGCCAAAACGTTAGTGCCTTTCCCAGTACAATTCCCCTTGAAAGAGGCTCTTTGTTAATCTTCATCAGTTCCCACCATTGGCTGCTGATTACATCAGGCCTTTCTTGAGAGAATATATTGACAGGTGAACAGATGATAAAAGCACACGGAAAGTGGACAAGAAGGTAGAGGGAAAAGTAGTAAGACCTTTCCCTGACCCATCAACACCTAACGGGGAGCCAGGCTGCTATAACAAAATACCATAGACATGTCTGCAGGCAGTGATGTCCAGATCACCAGGATGGCTCCAAAGGCTCAGGGTAGGTTTTATTTAGTGTTGCCTGATGAGCCCCTGTGTGCAAAGCACAGGATTGAGCCCTATGGGCTGTGGATAAAAGAGTGTGTTGGAGTTCTCAAAGGAGCTTACCATTTAGGGTAATAGGCCTACAACATACATATCAGACAAGGGAGCAAATGTTGGGGGTGCTGCAGATGAGGGTAAGTGCTGAGTGGGAATCTCGAGGTTCTGAGCCCAAGTCCCAGGGAAGAACTGCTTTTCAAAGGCAAGACTGTACACGTACTGAAATATAACTCCATACCCCATTCATATATAATCAATACATTTCAATTAAAAAATTAAATTAAATTAAAAAATCCATTTTGGTTCTGAAGCAGCATTAAGTTGCACTTTTTTTTGGTTAAAAAGAAAAAAGAAAAAAGGGCTGGCTGGTTAGCTCAGTTGATTAGAGCACAGTGTTATAACACCAAGATCAAGGTTTCAGATCCCCCTACCGACCAGCTGTCAAAAAATTTTAAAAAGGCAGCCACCTACAAACCAAGAGAAGAGGTCTCAGAATTAACTTTACCTTGTTGGCACCTTAACTTCCCAGCCTCCAGAACAAGGAGAAATAAACTGCCGTTGTTTAAGCCACCCAGTCTACACATTTTGTTATGGCAGCTCGAGCTATGACAACATGATTTTCCCATTTCTCGCATAAAAATGCTGTAAGGTAGGTACTATCATCTCCATGTAATAGATTGGAAAACTGAGGCCTACAGAGGTCACTTAATCTGTCCATGATGACAGAGGCAGTAAATGCAGATTCAGGTTCAAGTCTGCCTTCAACACAACCACGAGGCAAGACTGCCACCTCGAAGTGCCTCGCGATAGAAATAATAAGAATCGTTGCTGCAATAATAATAGCTAACACCTATGGACTACTTACCGTGTTAAGGGATCGTGTTAAACTTCACATTTAAATTCACTTCATCCTCACAACAACCCTTTCAAGCAGGTGCTATTATTTTCCCCATTTTAATAGCACCTGTTAAAGAAGCCGAGGACTTCATGCTCCTCTCATTTCTGACTCCTGTCAGTATTCAACTTTATCCCATGATTCTCCCTTAACCACCTTCAGCGAATACTTATGGAGGGTCATGTGCCATCTTATTGTGTCTTGTGTGTCTTTCTAAGTGGCCTTAAATTCTTTCTGGAATGAGGCAGGGTGCGCCCTGACTTTTCTTCTTCTAATTCACAAAATAACAGGATGTCAGAGTCCCACTGGGCTCACAAGGACGGTGTCTGGAAAAGAGCCAGACAAGGCGCTTTCTGCTGGTAGTTTCTTATTCTGTCAATTCACATGAAGCCCGCGGTCTGGTACTGAGAGAAGCAAATCATATGCAGGCACACGCCAAGGAACAGGTCCAACCTCGCCTCTCTGGCAGAGCCGTGCAGGCCTGAGCAGGCTGCCAGCACCACGCTTCTCAGGTTGCAGCGAACGTGGAGATGTGAGCCAGCAGCCACCATCCATCTTCCCGGCCTCTTCCAGGATGTTAACAGAAGGTGCCAGGATCTTTTCCATGAGGAGTCACAATCGCAGCTCCTGCCTTCAAGCCCTAGCTCTCCCCAAAGCTCCTAGAATTGACCACATATCCCCTAGACACCCGGGCTTCCTGGGGTCAACTTCATCCTTTTGCAAGACTTCAGGGTAGAGTCTGACATCACAGCATGTTCAGAATGTGAAGTAATCAGTGAGCCATGGGCCAAGAAAATGTCTTTTTCCACGCTGGACCCCCAGAGCAGCCTGAGGAAGGGCTATGCACCCTCAGAGAGGGCCCATGAAGATGACAGCAGTGTACCCAGGCACCTCACTGAATTCTATCCAGGAACCTAACAGGATAAGACAGCTCCTCAGGAACATCAACTCCACATACATGTGCTGTGGTGCCTGGAAGAGGAGGGGGGACATGGATTTTTACAAAAGGGGACACTTCGTGTTTCTGTGCTTGTTATACACCAACTTTACCCATGTTGGTTTTCTTTCTGTGTGCAAAACTAAAATAATAGTATTGGTGTCACCTTCTGACTAGTTATTTCTAAGGAAATGTGTGTTTCCTCCACAGTCCTTAAAGCATCCCAATCCCAGAAGGTCAGCCCTATCCATACCAAGGGCAGTCAGCACTCATCTGGTTTGAAAGGTGAGGTCCCAAAAGGCCCATCTGACCCAAATCTCTACTTCACCAGCCTACAAATCCTCCTGCAGGAATGACCACCATAAGTCACTCTTTCAGGCAGGAAAGGCAACCAGAACAAACTTAGGAGCCAGAATTGGTCACCACTATCAAAATGGATCTCAATTATTTTTCCTTGGAAATAGTTGGAAATATATATACCTCAATTATTTTTCCCTGGAAATAACTGGAAACATCTATATCAAGGGTCTGAAATTCACACACTGCCATTCCAATGTGCAAAATGGCTGCTGCTTTTATCTTCCTATATTTGAACAGAGCTTGCTCAAAAGCCCCTATTCTCAGGCACCGTAGAAAAATAATAATAAACTTGCTAGTTAGGTTTACTCAGTCAACCCAGTTAACGAAAATTTAATGTGCTCCAAGTATAGACACAGTGGAAATTATTAAGGCACAGCACCTATGCTTAGTAGATACAACCTGCTACGGCCCAGTTAACAGATGACACAACCAACATCTAAACAACTGGTGACAGGTGCCTTCCTCTACATCAACTTGCCACATCCTGCTTTTCCTAGAACCAGGCCTAGCAAACACGGCCCCATCATTTGTATCTGGGTGCTTCCTCTGAAGAACAGCGTTTAACTCAGAAAGGCTGGCTCTTCTCCCTTTGCACCAGCCAGGTGGGAGCCCAGAGGAGACACAGAGCATGAGAAACACCTTTACCTGTTCTCCATTGTGCACAGAGCCAGATGAGACTGAGCCAGGAGGAGGACTGCCTGGAAGAGGTGACAATTCCCACCTCCCTTGACCAAATCCCTCTAAACACAGTTCTGACCAAAGCTTCTAAGAACCTGAAGCCCCCACAAATAACACTGAATGGTGTAATCCAAGGTTAATGATTGGTTCTATGTATGGGAGAAAAGTGTTCCCAAGCTCAAAAAAAAACACTCTCAAGACAAGAGCGGATGTTACTTCCATGTTGCCCACACAGAGGCTGGGAATAGCCAAATAGACAGAGAGGTCATTGTCAGCAAGATTTACACTTACCCAGCAGGAGTGGAAAGGCTGCAAGAGTTATGTGACTCGCCGAGTTCAGGGTTAACTGATACATCATAAGAACATAAACCAGTGATTTCTGAAGGTGACCATTAAACAGAGCACTCAATCTTCTTGGGTCTGGAACGAATTCTTCAGAGCGTCCTATTAAGTGCCTTTTTATTATCAGCAACTGGTCTTCTTTAAAAACTCCACGCAGCTAGATGCCTTCTACTGGCAAGACAGACTCAGAGAAAGTAGATCATTTTTTCCCTTAAAAAAGTCGTATTAAAGTCATTTATTTAAAAAAAAAAAAAAAAGCAAAGTCAGGTATGGGAAATTCTTGCTTAAAAACCAGGACCCTGGTGCTTTATATGCTCGCAAAACCAAGTTTCCTAAACCTGGCCCATGCTGGCCCCAGACTCCATCTTGCCCTGTCCCCTGCTTGGGTCCAGTCTGATGTACACCCTGAAATGGGTGCTGTGTCTGCTTGCAGTCTGGTGACATACATTCCATCTGGGAAAGAAAGTGAAAATAACTGAGGATTTTTTCTAAAATCCAGTCACATAGGACCAGGATACAAGTGAAAGTCTCCTAAAACTTCAGAAGTGATCCTGTAAAGGAAGCACTAGAAAATGAGAAAACAAAAATCCATTCTTATGAAAAAAATGCAGAGAAAACATTCTTGAATAGTAGACTTTATGTCAACTTCTTCTGTAAGGACCTATAATAACTGTAAATATCGCATGGCACACAAGAGTGGCTCCCCAGTGGTCATTCCCAACCACCTTTATCATTTGTACATTCCCACCATAGAGAATGAAGAAAGCCAGATACTCCATTTCTAAGCCTCCCTTGCAGCTAGAATGGTCATGAGACCCACTGCTGGTCAGTGAGGTGCACGGGGACACCTGCTAGCAGGCATCTGGGAAAGATGTTTTTACCCTAATGAAATGGGAGAATCTTGCTTTGCCCTCAGTTACAGGTGTGATGACTAGAACTATGCAGTCATCTTGCAGCCATGAAGGCCAGATAAAAAGAATAGAAGATGCTGAGCCAGCGTCAGGGCATACCTGATAGTGTTCAACCAGTCCTGGAACCACCTGCCTCCAGACTTCTTATTAATAATAACTGTCTCCTTTTTTAGGTCACTACTTGCTTTTCCAGTTACTTACAGCCAAAAGCTTCCTGCAGAATACAATGGGCATCCTCTGTTCTTGCTTCCCTACTGCCTTAAAGCAGAACTTGGCACTTTACTTCAGCCCCTAAAAGCAAATCTCTTTCTGTCGAGCATTAGCAATTAATGTCAATTTTTACTGAAAATCTTTTCGGACTATGAAGATGGAGGCTATGAAGTCACATATCACCCAGTAAAATTTAATAAAAATCCAGAATAAATTCATTTGTTTCCCTCCACAGTGCCAATTTGGTCCCAGTTGCCTTATTTCCTCGACGTTTTTCCCATGCAGATTTCCCAGTCTTCCTATCTTCCGTTTTCACTGCCTTCTGCAATTCCCAATTTCCAGCCTCTTTTTTCATCTCCAGCAACTTAGTTCTCTCCTGGATTCTCCAATCATAAATCCTTACACTGATCACTCTACTTGGTAAACAAAGGGCATTAATCAGTAGGATCTCTCTTGTTTAAAAGACAGGATCTAAGGATAGTAAATAGCAAACAATCCTTCTCTTCACAAATAATGTTTCTTACCACACTATGTTCTCTTCCACTGTCAGAGTTTGATTAGCTAACCAGAAGGGAGGAAGAAAAGGAGGAGGGAGGAGAGGAAAGGAAAGGGAAGGGAAGGGAAAGGGGAAAGAGAAGGGAAAAAAGAGAAATAAAAGTGAGGTTTCCCCTCATTGCTCTCTTTTACAGCACTACCCCTTATCCCCCACCCCCCAAAAATACTTTCCTCTATTTTTTCGTCTATATTCTACCTTTGGGATCTCCTTCCATTAGCTGGAAAAAAAATTTTAAAGAACAACTTAAATTTCCTTTTCCTGCCTCCCACTTACATCTTCACCTGACCTATGGCTTCAAACTCCTGGCACTGTACTGGAGTTGCTTAGGTAGAGTCCAAAACCCTGTGATGCCAAGATAATCCATATCCAAAAAAAAAAAAAATGAAATTGCCATCATGACAGTACAGTGCTATTTCATTTTGACATACATTTCTATTAAAAGCTAAGACCCCATCTTAAAGTATCTTTGGACCACAGATCAGATTTAAAGACCAAAAATCTTGCCTTTTAATCCCCCATCACTACCAAGACATACACACACTCCAGAGTCACTGCATTTCTACAAGAAATGCTGCCTAATTGTGACAATACTGGCACAGGCCCCAGAGTCCAGGACTCACTTCAGTGGAAGCCAATGCCAAAGGCGGGAAGTGCAATCTGTAACACAACAGGTGGCAAGTGACGATGGTGCCCACACGAGGGGCTTCGAGTCTCCCTGAGACACTTGCTGCTCTTCTGCTCCGTAGGTAAAACAAGCATGCTATGCTGGGATGGCTTCCAGCACTCTCCACCTGACTATAGTCATTATGCCAATGCTGTGATCTCCCCTGCAGTGCAGAATAACAAACCATGAGCTTCAAGAAGCATTTGCCATTTTTTCACATTCTTTCTTAAAGCATGGAAATTTTTTTTTAAGTTCAAGAGATTTCTTATCCATTGGGGTTAAAAGTTGAAACCCAAGAGTTTGGTCCTAGCCCTGGAACACCACCTCTGGCTGCCTATGGACAGAGGCATTCATGAGCCTGCTGGACCTCCTCTCTAGACTTACAAAGGGTGCTTCAGGATGGGAGCCTGGAATTTGGAATGTCCTTTTGTCTCACAATTGCAGATGGCATGAAACATGGAAAGGAGGAGGAGGGAGGAGCTGCGGGAGCTATGGGGCTCTTGTCTTGCTGCAGCACCATGGCTGAGCTTAGAGCTAAATGCCTTTTCATCCCCTGAGGTCTCAACTTGATTGGCTGACATATTGCTGGCTTCATCTTAACCCAGCCATCACTTTCAACTCAATTTTTGTAAGGCATCATGAGGCCGAGGAAAAGGCCAGAGGGGTAATCCAGGCATCTGTATATTCAAGTGGTTTTTTGTTCAAGTGTTTTTTTTTTTTTTTTTCTTTTCATTGCACTATGCTCTTTCCCAGCCTCACTTACAGAAAAAGCAGCTTTGCTAGAAAACCTGGTAGCACCAGCTACTTCAGAGGAGAGGTGTTCTAAACAGAGCCCAGAGGAGGCCAGAGACCTGCCTGCATGTCTGAGGTTCATTCTGCCAGTATTTGCTAATGCCAGCTGCCTTGGAGGGCTTGTAGTCACCTAGCTGATTTGATTTTGTACATATGTTCATATGACAGGGATTTCTTAGGAAACACACCTTGAGTCTAATCATTGTGTATATTTCAGAGCTGCTTTTCCACCATGTATGGGGGCCAGGGGAGTGAGTAATCGGCTTTCTTGATGATTAAAAAGGAAAAAGAAAGTTCTAGGGACATATTGCACTTCATTCCACAGCTAGAACAGAAGCCTCCCCCCTTGCTTGTTCCTATCTTTCCTATTCCTCCACTGGCACAAGCAAGACCTCCAAACCTCACCCAGGACCCTCTCCCTACATCAACACTGTCTTCTAGGAAGGTGCAAGGAATGATCAGGTGGAGCTGGCTCTTGTCTTTACACAACTGCATTAGTCCCACTGTCAACTTTTTATCTCACAAGAAATGATAAATTCCTGGACACATGCAACTGATCAAGGCTGAGTCATTAAGAACTAGAAAACCTAAACAGACTAATAATGAGTAATGAGATTGAAGCAATAATAAAAAGTCTCCCAACAAAGAAAACCCCAGGACCAAGATGGCTTTACTGCCGTATTGTACCAAATATTTAAAGATCTCATACCAATTCTTCTCAAACTCTTCCAAAAAATTGAAGAGTAGGGAATACTTCCAAATTCATTCTATGAGGCCAACATTAACCTTATACCAAAACCAGAAAAAGAATAAAAAAAGAAAACTACAGACCAATATCCCTAATGAACATAGAGGCAAAGAGCCTCAACAAAATACTAGCAAACAGAATCCAACAACACATTAAAAAGGTCATTCACTACAATCAAGTGGGATTTATCCCAGGGATGCAAGGATGGTTCAACATGTGCAAATCAATAAAACATAATATATCACATCAACAAAATGAAGGGAAAAAATATGTGATCATTTCAATAGACTCAGAAAGAGCACTTGATAAAATTCAACACTGCTTCGTGATAAAAACACTCAACAAACTAGGTATAGAAGGAATGTACCTCAACACAATAAAGGCCATGTACAACAAACCCACAACTAATATCATACTGAATGGATGAAAACTGGAGGCTTTTTCTTTAAGATCTGGAACAAGACAAGAATGCTGACTTTCCCCACTCTTATTCAACATAGTACTGGAAGTTCTAGCCAGCACAATAAGGCAAGAGAAAGCAATAAAGGGCATCAAAACCAGAATGAAGGAAGTCAAACTATCCCTATTTGTAGATGACATGATCATATACGTAGAAAACCCTAAAGACTCTGCCAAAAAATTGCTAGAACTAATAAATGAATGCATTATGGTGGCAGGATACAAAAATCAATAGCTTTCCTATACGCCAACAACAATATAGCCAAAGAAGGAATCAAAATAGTAATCCTATTCACCACAGCTACCAGAAAATTTAAATACCTAGAAATAAGTGTAACCAATGAGAAGAAAAACCTTTACAATAAAAACTATAAAACATTGTTGGAAAAAACTGAAGATGACACAAATAGGTGGAAAGATATTCCATGTTCATGGGTTGGAAGAATTAAATTATCAAAATGTCCATATTACCCAAAGCAATCCACACATTCAGTGCAATCCCTATCAAAATGCCAATGACATTCTTCACAGAAATAGAAAAAACAATCTTAAAATTTGTATGGAAGTACAAAAGATCCTGTATAGCTAAAGCAATCTTGAACAGAAAGAACAAAGTTGAAGGTATCACACTTCTTGACTTCAAAATACACTGTAAAGCTATAGTAACTAAAACAGCATGGTACTGGCATAAAAATAGACAAATAGACCAATGGAAAAGAATAGAGAGCCCAGAAACAAACCCATGCACTTACAGCCAACTGATTTTCAACAAAGGTGCTAAGAATCGACAGTGGAGAAAGGACAGTCTATTCAATAAATGGTTCTGGAAAAACTGGATATCCACATGCAGAAGATTGAAACTAGACCCCTAACTCTCACCATACATGAAAATCAACTCAAAATAGATCAAAGATCTAAATTTAAGATCCCAAACTATACAACTATTAGAAGAAAACATAAGGAAAATGCTACACAAAATTGGAGTGGGCAGCAGTTTTTTGAACAAGACTATAGAGGCATGGGCAACTAAAGCAAAAATAAATAAATGGGACTAAATCAAACTGAAAAGCTTCTGAACAGCAAGGGACACTATCGATGAAGTGATGAGACAACCTACAGAATGGGAGAAAGTGTTTGCAAGCTACACATCAGATAAGGGGCTAATATCCAGAGCAAATAAGGAACAAACAACTCAACAGTAAAAAATAAAAATAAAAATAACCCCATTAAAAAATGAGCAAAGTACCTGGGCAGACATTTCTCAAAAGAAGACATACAAATGACCAATAAGCACATGAAAAACTGCTCAAAATCACTAAACATCAGGGGAATGCAGATTAAAACTATAATGAGATATCATCTCACCCCAATTAGAATGGCTATTATCAACAAATCAGAAAATAACAAATGCTGGCAAGGATACAGAGAAAAAGAAACCCTCCTACACTGTTGGTGGGAATGTAAGTTGGTACAGCTGTTGGGGAAAACAGTATGAAGCTTCCTCAGAGAACTAAAAATAGATCTACTTTATGATCCAGCCATGTTCATTACAATGCTATTCACAACAGCTAAGAGATGGAATCAACCTAAATGACCATCAGTGGATGAGTGGATTAAAAAACTGTGGTATATATACATAATGGAATACTACTCAACTATAAAAAGAAATGATATCCTATCATTTGCAACAATATGGATGGAACTGGAAACCATTACGTTAAGTAAGTCAGGTACAGGAAGGGAAATACCACATGGTCTCACTCACATGTGTAATCTTAAAAAAGAAAGTGGTTCTAACAGAAGTAGAGAGTAGAGTAATGGTTACCAGAGGCCAGGAGGGGAGAAGGGTGGTGAGAAGGGTGGGGGAGGAGAATGGGTGGACTAACAGGTACAAAACTACGCTGTCTTCCCTAAGTGAATCACTGTACAGTATATGCATGTATTGAAACAACATATTCTACCCCACAAAAATAAATATCAAATTGAAAAGAAAAAACAACCATACCTTAGTAAAATGATCAAATCATGTGGCCTTGCCCTCTAGACCACAAGCTACTTGAGGGCAGAGACCACACCTTCTTCACCTTTCTGTACCCAGTTTCTGACATGGCATACACGAGTCACCCTACAAATGTCAGTAGAACTAAATTGGTTATTTTCTGGAATTAAACGGGTTGAGTTCTCATTTTTTATATTCACCAAACACAGACCCAGTTATCAGCCTCTCTTGTGTCTTTAAGAATATCAATAAAAGCAATCAGGATTTCCCCAAAAACTTTTGTTTAGTTTTTCCTAGGCCAGTCTTGGTTTACTACTGTTATTTTTAGCATTATTATTATTACTTCATTCCCAAAGTGTCTCAGTTTGAAGTATAAATTATATGCTCATCTGTGTTGGTCTGGGCCCACTGAAAAGCAGACACCAAGATGGGATTACATGAGCAATGATTTTATTAAAGGAAATGCCTTTAAGAGAAGAAATGGGAAGAAATGGGGAGGGTGCTGGATAAAGCTGAGAGAGCCACTAGATCACCAGGCAAGTCTGATCCCCACTAAAGAAGAGAGGGGAGGAGAAGCCTCCAAGATGGCCAGGCAGTCTATGGAAGGTTCAGGAAAGTTCAGCAAGGCAGTCAGGGAGCTCTGGAGTCAACATTAGCCATCAGAGGATGCATGTGTCTCCCAGGAATGGGCTTGCCACAGTATCCCTGCCATGCTCAGTCATTGGCTGTGAGCAGCCCATGGGAATCGTGACCTCTGCATGAATGTGGTACCAGCAACGGCCCACAGCTGATCACCCCACTGTGGGTAGCAGTCTGCAAGACAGGGGCTTTCCTGTGGCTACCACATCACTCTGCTTAGGAAAGGGATTGGTAATCTCTTTATGGTGCCATGCCATGCTTCTTGCTCTCTCCTCAGCCTGATAAAGCCCCACATTTTGGAAGAATAATCATTACAAACAAATCAACTATCCTGCAGGAGGTCAGAGGACCCTGGATAACTCAAAGTATGACTCCCCTTCCCCTGCCAGAGCCAGGCCTGGGAAGTGACAAAAGAAGCTAAGAACTACAACAGGGCAGAAGTGTCCTCGCATTTTGGCAAGTGACTCTTCTCTGCAGAAGGAACCAGCAGTGACTCGGCAGGGCCACTATAGCACAACTCCTGGGCAACCTATGTGGCTGGTGCCTCCTTGAGTTGCATAGGCCACAGTCCACTGGAGGGGCTTTCCCCAAACCCCAACGCCCCTATCAGGCCCTCTAGTAAGCTGCCCCTCACAAACACACACTAAGTAAAAAGCAGTGTCCTTGTTCTGCTAACCAGATGCTGCTGTCCCCATGCAGGGGGATCTTAGGGACCCACAAAGTATATGACAAGTCTCCCTCTCTGCATTTTCCAGGCAAGTAAACTCAGCAAAAGCAAAGAGCCCCTTATGCCAAGGTCTGATAAAGAACCATTCTGTCCCTATTTTTATTCGTTTTGTGTCTATAATTGATTTGAAAGAAGATTGGGGCTGAGCTGACCATGAGAATGGCTGGCAGTAAGAGGTCCCCATGCCCTTGTCACCCTTTACTGCAGCAGAATGAGCAGACTAAGCTGTCGGACACAGACATTTCTCCCCTCCCCACCATGTCATGCACTCCCTCCTCTTCTCCTCCCTACAAGTCAACCTAACACCAGATCTTAAAGCCGTCCTCTAAGACAAGAGAAGGACAGGCAGAACTTAATAGTGAGATCTAAATCATCTTGAGGACTAGCTAGAAAACTGCCCCAGCCCAACAAAAAGTCCACTTTGCTGTTCACCACAGTGTGCATGTGGAAAGACAATATCTCAACTTTTCTTCCTACTCACCTTGGCACAATTATTCTCCTGCATGTTAGAGGAGAAAATGTCTCCTAACATGTCAACCCCAAAGCAGTTCTACCTCTAAGTTCTATATTCTCTTCACCTTCTCTGAGCACTCTGACAGCTCATTCATCTGTGTGCCCTCTTCATAGCCTTGCTCATTGGAGATGCCTGATAAATGCTGGCTGAAACAATTGCCATTCCTGCCTCAATCCAGCTGTCCACAGTGACATAGTCTCCTTATGCTGCCCATCTGCACTAAATTGAAATAGGGCAGGCCCCTTGAAAGCCGTATTTGTACTATCTGGTCACAGCTGATTGCTCAGAATGAATATTTGACCCAAATTGGGCCAATTAGACTGTCTGTTCCAGGGATTTGGAATTAGAATTTAAAGACTGAAGAGATTTGTGTGTGTGACTGGGAGTGGTAGAAAGTTATATTCCATCACATAGATGAAGAAAAAGAGAAAGGTGGCCTATAGGGAGAACAAAAATCCAGAGCAGATAGGCAGAGAGAAGCGGGTGCTGTCAGAGCCCTGCTCACATTCCTTTATGCACACTAGCCAGCTTCCAACTGCCAGTGTATGCTGGGAGATTTCTCCAAGTCCTCCTCAGCAGCCCTCAACCAATGACTGACAGAAATTAGCGTATAAGACACACCCCAAGTCAGCCACACCAGAAAAGGCAGGTGCCATCAGACCTCCAGCCCAGGTCAGTTCCTGCTGCTTAGAGAGGCCCAAGAGCCACCAGGCCCACATGCCCTGAGTCAGCCATGCCAGAAGAAGCAGGTGACATGGGACCCACAGCCCAGGCCAGTCCCTGCCATGCAGAGAGGCCTGAGAGCCACCAGACTCACACGCTCCAAGCCAGCCATGCCAGAACAGGCAGGCACTATGGGACCCCCAGCCCAGGATAGTTACCGCTGCCCAGAATTGGCAGTCCCTTCAGGATCCAGGCCAGTCATCAGGGTGGAACAAGTGGACTGTGATACCCCCTGCCACAATGACTAAACACCAAAGGAAAGATACCAGAAAAATCAAGAAAGTACATCACCATCAAAAGAAAATAATAACTCTCAAACTCTAGATCCTATAGAACAGGAAGTCCTTGAAATGACTGACAAGGAATTTTGAGAAACAATGCTAAGGAAACTAAATGAGATACAAGAAAACTCAGTTAGACAGCATAATGAAATGAGAAAAAATATACAGGATCTATAAGAAGAAATGTACAAAGAAATCAATGCCCTGAAAAAGAATGTAGCAGAGCTTGCGGAGCTGGAGGATTCATTCAACGAAATAAAAAACACAACAGAGAGTCTAACCAGCAGGCTAGAACAAGCAGAAGAGAGAATTTCTGACCTTGAAGACAGGCTGTTTGAATTAACACAGGCAGACCAGAAAAAAGAATTTAAAAAATTGAAGGAAATCTAAGAGAGATAACAGACAACCTTAAATGCTCAAATATCTGAATCATAGGTATTCCAGAAGGGGAGGAAAAAGGAAATGGCATTGAAAACATATTCAATGAAATAATAGCAGAAAACCTCCAAGGTATAGGGAAAGTCACAGATCTTCAGAGTCAGGATGCCCAAAGACCCCCAAATATATTCAACCCAAAAAGGTCCTCTCTAAGACATGTTATAGTCAAACTGGCACAGCTCAAAGACAGAGAGAATCTTAAAAGCTGCAAAAGAGAAGCTGCAAGTCACCTATGGGAAGCCCCAATCAGAATAACATCAGACTTTTCATAAGATACCTTAAAAGCCAGAAAAGAAAGGGATGATATATTCAAAATCCTAAAGGACAAACATTGCCAGCCAAGAATACTTTACCCAGGAAGGATATCCTTCCAAAATGAAGGACAAATAATAGATTTCTCAGACAAACAAAAAACTGTGGGAATTCACTACCACACAACCAGCCTTACAAGAAATTCTCAAGGAAGGATTGGGTTTGATACCTGAAAAACAACCATCACTGGCATGAATACTCAAGAAAGAACAAAACCTACCAGTAAAAAAAAATGCTAACAATAAAGGAAAAAAATAGTTCATCTACCACCCCAAGAAATCAACAAATACAGAAGACAAACAGAAAATCAGAAAGAAAGGAACAAAAGATACTTAAGACATCTAAACAAAAATCAGTAAAATGCTAGGAGTAAATAAACACCTTTCAATAATAACTCTAAATGTAAAGGGATTAAATTCCCCATTCAAAAGACACAGAATGACTGACTGGATTAAAAAATATGGACCCAACAATATGCTGCCTTCAAGAGACTCACCTCACCTGTAAAGACACACAGACTAAGAGTGAAAGGATGGAAAAAGATATACCATGCAAATAGAAATGAAAAACGAGCTGGAGTAGCTATTCTTACATCAGATAAAATAGTCTTTAAAGCAAAAACCATAAAAAGAGATAAAGAAGGCCACTACATGATGATAAAAGGATCTATCCATTAAGAAGACATAACAATCATAAATATACATGCACCCAATGTTGGAGCACCCAGATTTATAAAGCAAACACTATTAGATCTAAAGAATGAGATAGACACTAACACCATAATAGCAGGGGACCTGAACACCCCACTCTCAACACTGGATGGATCATCTAGGCAAAAAATCAATAGAGAAACACAAGCTCTAAACAATGCTTTAGACCAATTGGACTTGGCAGATATCTACAGAACATTCCCTCCAACAACTTCAGAATATTCATTCTTCTCATCAGCTCATGGAACATTCTCCAGGATAGACCACATGTTAGGTCACAAAGCAAGTCTCAACAAATTCAAAAAAATTGGAATTATTGCATGTATTTTTTCAGATCACAATGGATTAAAATTACAGATCAATAACAAATGAAACTCTGGAAACTATACAAACACATGGAAATTAAAAAACATTCTACTTAATGACATATGGGTCCAAGAAGAAATTAAACAGGAAATCAAAAAATTTATTGAAACTAATGAAAATAATGACACATCATACCAAAACCTGTGGGATACTGCAAAAACAGTACTAAGGAGGAAATTTATCACATTAAATGCTTACTTCAAAAGAATGGAAAGATGGCAAATAAACAACCTAACACTTCACCTTAAAGATCTAGAAAAACAAAAACAATCCAAACCCAAAGTTAGTAGATGGAAAGAAATAATTAAGATCAGAGCAGAACTAAATGAAACAAAAACCTGAAAAATGATACAAAAGATCAATGAAACAGAAAGTTGGTTTTTGAAAAGATACATAAAATTGACAAATCTTTAGCAAGGCTAACTAAGAAAAGAAGAGAGAAGACCCAAATGACAAAAATTAGAAAAGAAAAAGGTGATATTACAACTGATACCTCAAAAATATAAGGAATCATTGGAGACTACTATAAACAACTATATGCCAACAAATTTGAAAATCTAGAGGAAACGGATAAATTTCTGGACACATATAAACTACCAAACTAAGCCAAGAAGATATAGAAAATCTGAACAGACCAATAACAATAAAAGAGATTGAAGCTGTTATCAGAAGGCTCCCAACAAAGAAAAGCCCAGGACTGGACAGGTTCACTGCAGAGTTCTACCAAACCTTCAAAGAGGAAGTGATACCAATTCTCTACAAACTATTCCAAAAGATTGAAACAGAGGCCATTCTCCCAAATTCACTCTATGCAGCAAATAGTACCCTGATACCAAAACCAGACAAAGATACATCAAAAAAAGAAAACTACAGGCCAATATCCTTGATGAATATAGATGCAAAAATCTTCAATAAAATACTAGCTAACAGCATACAGTAATACATAAAGAAATTATGCACCATGATCAAGTGGGATTCACCCCAGAGATGCAAGGTTGTTTCAACATATGCAAATCAATAAATGTGATAAACCACATCAATAAAAGCAAAGACAAAAACCATATGGTCTTCTCTACAGATGCAGAAAAAGCATTTGACAAAATTCAACTTCTTTCCTGATAAAGACTCTCTACAAGTTAGGTATAGATGGAAAGTATCTCAACACAATTAAAACCATATATGATAAGCCCACTGCCAATATCATCCCGTTAAGAACAGGAACTAGACATGGATGCCCAGTCTCACCACTCCTATTCAACATAGTGTTGGAAGTACTAGCCAGAGCAATCAGAGAAGAGAAGGAAATAAAGGGCATCCAGATTGGAAAAGATGAAATCAAACTGTCCCTGTTTGTGGATGATATGATCCTATATATTGAACAGCCTAAAACCTCTACAAAAAAACTGTTGGAATTGATAAATGATTTCAGCACAGTAGCAGGATACAAAATCAACACACAAAAATCAGTAGCATTTCTTTTCTCCAATAGTGAACATGCAGAACGAGAAATCAAGAAAGCCTGCCCATTTACAATAGCCACCAAAAAAAATAAAATACTTAGGAATTGAGTTAACCAAGGAGGTGAAAAATCTCTATAATGAGAACTACAAACCACTGCTGAGAGAAATTAGAGAGGATACAAGAAGATGGAAAGATATCCCATGCTCTTGGATTGGAAGAATCAACATAGTGAAAATGTCCATACTACCCAAAGTGATATACAAATTCAATGCAATCCCCATCAAAATTCCAAAGACATTTTTCTCAGAAATGGAGAAAACTATTCAGACATTTATATGGAACAATAAAAGACCATGCATCGCCAAAGCAATGCTGAGTAAAAAAAATAAAGCTGGAGGCATAACACTACCTGACTTTAAGCTATACTACAAAGCTATAATAACCAAAACAGTATGGTACTGGCATAAAAACAGACACACTGATCAATGGAATAGAATAGAGAATCCAGAAATCAACCCACACACTTACTGCCATCTGATCTTTGACAAAGGCACCAAGCCTATTCACTGGGGAAGGGACTGCCTCTTCAGCAAATGGTGCTGGGATAACTGGATATCCATATGCAGGAGAATGAAACTAGATCCATACCTCTCACTGTATACTAAAATCAACTCAAAATGGATTAAGGATTTAAAAATACACCCTGAAACAATAAAACTTCTTAAAGAAAACATAGGAGAAACACTTCAGGAAATAGGACTGGGCACAGACTTCATGAATACGACCCCAAAAGCATGGGCAACCAAAGGAAAAATAAACAAATGGGATTATATCAAACTAAAAAGCTTCTGCACAGCAAAAGAAACAATTAACAGAGTTAAAAGACAGCCAACAGAGTGGGAGAAAATATTTGCAAAATATACATCTGACAAAGGATTAATATCCAGAATATATAAGGAACTCAAACAACTTTACAAGAAGAAAACAAGCAACCCAATTAAAAAATGGGCAAAAGAGCCAAGTAGGCATTTCTCTAAGGAAGATATACAAATGGCCAACAGACACATGAAAAAATGCTCAACATCACTCAGCATCCGGGAAATGCAAATCAAAACCACATTGAGATACCATCTCACCCCAGTCAGGATGGCTAATATCCAAAAGACTGAGAATGATAAGTGCTGGAGAGGTTGTAGGGAAAAAGGAACTGTCATACACTGTTGGTGGGACTGCATAATGGTGCAGACTTTATGGAAAATGGTATGGAGGTTCCTCAAAAATTACCAATATATCTACCATATGACCCAGCTATTCCACTGCTAGGAATTTATCCAGAGGAATGGAAATCATCATGCTGAAAGAATACCTGTACTCCAATGTTTATTGCAGAACTATTAACAATAGCCAAGATTTGGAATCAACCCAAATATCCATCACCAGATGAGTGGATAAAGAAACTGTGGTATATCTACACAATGGAATACTACTCTGCTATAAAAAAGAATGAAATACTACCATTCACAGCAACATGGATGGACTTAGAGAAAATTATATTAAGTGAAACAAGTCAGGCACAGAAAGAGAAATACCACATGTTCTCACTTATTTGTGGGATCTAAAAATAAATAAACAAATAACAAATAAGGGGGGAAAGAAGACACAACAACCACAATTCCTTGAACTTGTTAAGACAAGTGAACAGATATGATGGGGGAGGGAGGGGAGACGGGGGGGAAGGAATGGGTAAAAGGTTACAAAAATCAACTACAATGTATATTGAGAAGTTAAAAGAAAAAAAAAAGAAATTAACTTATAATAACACAGCGCCCTCATTCCCCACCCCATGTAGGATAACTCTGATGTGTTCTATCTAGCACACTGGTTATTGACTGGGGGTACCCCTCAAGGGACATTTGGCAATGTCTGGAGACATTTTTGGTTGTCACAACTGGAAGAAATGGAGCGTGGTTAACATCTATAGATAGAGACTAGGGGTGCTACTAAATAGGCATCTCACGATGCTCAGGATAGCCCCCACAACAAAGAATTGCTCAGCCCAAAATGTCAATACTGCCAAGATTGAGAAACTCTGCTCTAGAGGAAAAGACTGAGAACTAGGCTCTGGACAGTAACCAGTTTCATAAGGAACCCTCTGTTGGCTGCCTTCTCTTTCTTCCCTCCTCCCCTACCAGTGTTTGCCTTCCCTTCTCAAATAAATGACTTGTACTTGAATTCTTAACTCGGGATCTGCTTCTGGGGAACCCGTACTAAGATACTGAGTTCCTGATATATTTTCAGTTCTTGATTCCAATGCTTCCTAAGTTGCAAAGAATTTAGGACAACTGCAAGAGTTAGTCAACTACACAGTTCTAGAGGGGGCACCACTGACATATGAGACCACCCTCACTTCTGAGTCTCAAGGGGTTACCAAAACTACCCTCAGTTTCAACCTCGAGGATAAACCAGGCTAGATCCATTCACTTTGTGTAGCTTCTTCAGCTGAAGAACTGCATTCTCCAATCTGAATCTCTATTAAGATGACCGGCCATCCCAGTTTTCCCAGGGTCATCCTGGGTTTAGCAATGTAAGTCCCACTTCCCAGAAAACCCTGCAGTCTGGGCAAACCCAACTAAGATTCAGGACTTGGAGAGTTTTAAGTTATTGGGAACTTGCCTGGCCAGTGAATACTTTGGTCTCCATTTGAAAATCAATGTACATGAATGTTATGGGTCAAAACATTGGGATAGGGGGCAGAGGATAAGTGGTTGAATTATGAGTGTGGGGAGCCACACTCATAATGTTACTCAACACCAAAACTGCAGACTGGCTGGACTGAGAGACCTCTTCAGGGCCACATGGAGCCCCTCAGCAGTAAGGCATCACAGCCTGATGGTGAGATCATGCCTAGAAAGACCTGAAAATGTGAGCTGCTGAGATTCATCATTAATTATACATTAGAGGGCAGTCAACCAGAAGGGCTGGTATGCACAGCCAAAGGAAAATCTCAGTGGTCAGAATGAAGAGATTGCCTCATGGTGGGAGTGACATCAGCCATCTTCAAAAAAGGGGGTGTGGCCCCAAAGCTTCCATCAGTCCCAGGAGCTTCAGGATCACAATCTTGTGCTCAGAGAACATGGGGGTTGCTTGAAGAGAAACTCAGAGATACCACACAGGCTAGAAAAATAAAACTGATAGTCCATCAACATTGAGTCCAAGAGAATCCACTATTGCCCTGCATTCCTGGGACAGGTATAAAAGCTTTACCCTCAAAGAGCTCAAAATCTAGGCATAGAAACCAAGACAAAAAGAGTACGATGTATAAGCAACTACCACAATATGTGCAATGGACAGTAAGTTCTCCAGAGTTTGTCACACCCATTTGCCCTATAAGTGTTACTGAGCACTACTGAGCATGTCAGGCACTGCACTAACCACTAATAACCCAGGAGGAGAAAAGCCAAGTATCCCAGTCCTGGTGAAGCTCATACTCTAGCAGATACAAAACTTCAGATGGCATAATTATATAATAAATAAATGCTGATAAACACCATGAAGAAAAATGACAGCAATAATACCATGGGAGCAGTAATGGTTATTGTTTTAAGTAAAAAAAAAAAAGTCAGCATTGTCATAACTTAGGTGTACACGAGGAAGGGGATTATAGGAGATGGAAGGCTTGACCAGAGACCTCCTCTCAAAGGCTGAGGTGAGTCTGGCAGAAACTGACTCAACTGAGGAAGGTGACCCTGGAGAAGGCAGCCAAGTGTCCTCAGCAGCAACGAACAGGGTGCAGTGGGGTAGCAACCCAGAGAGCACGCTGAGGCTGAAAGGGTGGCTTAATTCCAAAACTGTGCTATAGAAGTTGAGCAAAAGTTGAGAATTTTTGACTTGCATTTTGTGGGAACTACAGAGTAATTATACCTATTACTTGCTTTTAAGAAAATAATCTAAGTGATTCATTTTCAGAAATAATTCAGGCCCCACCCAAAAGTTGTCTGACTGGTCCAGCCCATTCCTAGGGTGTCGCTGAATAGATAAAGTTGTCCTTGAGATGGTAAGAGTTAATAGCCCTTTATTGTTCTCTTCATTTCCTAATGTTTCTCCTTTCACAGGGTTTCTGCGGGCCTTTTTCACAGGCTTGTCCTGAGCCCTCAGACAAAGAAATTTCTTTCAAGGGGGTAATAAATCGGGGTAATCTTAGACATCTTCTGAGAAGATTGTGCACCCCAACCAATGAGGAGGCGAGGGCATGGACTTGTGTACCTGGGAATAAATTGCTTGCTACAGCCCTTTTCCATGTGCCTGCCCATCAGCCACCCGAACCTTGCAAGGCCCTAATTAAAGTCGCTTCACTGTACCTCGTGTCTCTGTTGGCCTTGGATGTACCTCGTGTCCATCCTTTGGCCTTGGATGGGTGAGGGCATTTCTCACACTGCTGTTCTCATCCTCCTCCTTCAACCACTCATTCAATAAATCGTTACTGAGTCTCCCCACTACATGGCAAGCACTGTGCTTGATGCAGAGTTCACTCAGTGCTAAAAGAGACACAAGTGCCCTCAGAGGACTTGCTGTCTAGTGGGGGAGCTAGACAAGTAAATTAGAAGTTATCATGGGTATGGTAAGGCCAGCTGGGATAACTGCAGAAAGTCAAGAGTGTTCACATACCCCACTAGAACCTTTCACTGTGCCAGCCCTATTCAATTAATCACGGTTCCCATACTTACCTATGATGGATGTTGCTTCTTCCCATAATGTTTTTTGCCATGCTGTTACAGGTTTCTGGAGTTTCTCCCTGCTCCCGCCTTCATCAGGCTAAGTCCTCCTCATAGTCCATTACCCTCCTATTTACATATTCTCTCTCCTCCTTTGCTCTGCCATTATATGTATGACACTCTCCTACTGTAACACTTGACACACTGTACAGAAATTCTTGGCTTACATATCTTTCTTCCCTACTAGACATGAGAAAAGGGCACACCCATGTCTCATCTATGTTGTCTCCCAACTTATTCACACAGTACTGAAGGGTTTTGAATGAAATGAAATGAAATGATCGAAAACTCTAACTTCTAAGAAATTTATCTTCTAGGAAAAACAAGGAAATGAGGCACAAGGTTGGTCGTTCTAAACAAAGACAGGCAAGAATGACTATTCTACCTGGTAGAATTTTGCTGGCCCTTGAGAATAGACAGAATTTAAATTTGCAAAGAGCCTTCCATGTGAGGTGCCCAGAGGAGCAAAGGCATGGCGGGGAGAAGAGTGTGGGGACATGTCAGTGAGGACATGGCAATGGCGGGTAGGATGGGTAGCTACCATGTTAAAGAGCCAAGAAATTAAGACATAAGCCTACTTATCCTTGTTAACCAAAAATATTTTGAGAGACACTAACCAAAGATTCTTCATAAAGGGCAGAAGATTATTGTAAATCAAAGCTTTAAAATGTCAGTTAAAACAAAAAAGATTTCAGATTAACCAATACACTCTATGGGGCTGGATGAGAGGAACCGAGGGGGTCTCCCAGCTCTCTGTCCCTGTGTCCATCAAAGCACAGTGCAGCTGCATGGGGAGCTGGTGATTAGGACTTAATAAGAATATCAAAAGCCTTAGAAACAGGCAGATGCTGCAACCCCAGCAATTAATGTCTAAGAATCTAGCCTAATGAAATAAACAGAGCAATGCACAAAAACATAGCTCAAGGATGTTCACTGCTGTCTTACTTATCATAGAGAAAATGTATAATCAAACCAAATAGCTAAGATAAGAGATTAAATAAAATGTATATCCTTAAATTCTATGTAACTATTAAAATACTATTTTAGAATATTTAATGACATGAAGAAATTTTTCATGAAATGTTGAGTAAAAAGAACAGATTCCAAAACAGAACATACTATACAGTGCATACATATTACACAACATGAAAACTAAAAGTCACACTGAGTTTAAAGGTTACTCTGCCACTTACTATCTGCATAAACTTGGGCAAGGAGTTAAATGCTCTATGACTCAGTTTATTCTTCTGTAAAATGAGATAAAATAGTATCTACTTCATGGAATTACTGCAAGTTTATGTTAGTTATTATCCAAAAAGGGCTTAGAAGAGTGCCTAGCACATGATACAAACTTAATAAAAGATAGCAACTCTTATTACTGAATGACCTTAATTTGTACTAAAAGAAATTTGTGTGGGCATAATAATATATGTATGTATGTTTCATATACATGTTTCCATGTATATACTTGGAAGGGGACAAGAGGGAGGATGGTGGGAAGACAGAGAGAAAGGAGACCCAGTGGAATTATTGCTGACTTATTTTCTTCTTTGTATTTTTCTCTATTTTCAAATTTCTTATGATGAGCATATGTACTTTAGTGAACTACCGGGATCTGAGAAGTCCTCTTACTGCACCCATACTCTGAACCAGTTTGATAGAGCATCACAAGATTCAGCAAGATGGAGATCAAAGTTTCATCTTCATTATTAACAAAACTGTGTATGTATATATGTCACAGCCTAAACTGGCCAGGTGCCATGATAACCTTCTAAAGAACTCAGTTTATGCTCTGGGAAGAGCTCAGACCCTGCAAGGCTTCCTACCAGGCTAAAGGCAGATGAAGATGCTACTGCCCTGGGGTCACAGACAGAAGATTGACCCAGCTGGGTCTCTCTGCCCCATTCCTTCTCCAAAGCTCTCTAACCTTGAGGGGACAGGACAGGAGGCCAGGAGTATCCCTCCAGTGGAGCTCCCTTCCCTCTAAAATATGAAGCCTTGGGAAAAGCTCCCCCATCTAAACCATCTCCCAAACACAGTAATCAGAAAACCATTAAGGAACCTTCACATTCTCCAAGGTGTGGGCTCCAGAATTCCAGAGAAGTTTTGAGATTGTGAATCTCAACTGAAATGTATCCCACAGGACCTTTTAATAAACTTTAGTTGTTCAGGTTCACTTCCAAGATGTAAAGAAAACCCTCACGTCAACCCTGATGGTCTAGGTTCATTGCTGATAACAGGGAAAGAATGATGTGCTGAGCTTTTGCTTTCAAAGGGTATTTAAAAAGAGAGAGAGAGAAGGAAGGGAGGGAGGAAGGAGCAGGAGAGAGAGTGGAGGGGCCTAAAGGGGAGGAAAGAAATGAAAGGTAGACGGGCAAAGAAAAAATCATCAAGTCTAGAGCTGGCCTTTTGAGACACTCAGACTTTTAGATTCAATCACATCACACCAATCTGTGATAGGTGCATTTCACCTGACCAAAAACTATAAATACGCTTTTATATGCATAAGTACATGTGACCTGCTGCTTAGCCTTTTAATCTCAAGGAAAAAATACATTAATTTTCTCAGAAGTATAATGCAGAAGCCCCTGAAGCATTTTGTAGTGCAACATCTGGAATTCATCACCGAGGTTATGCTATTCAAAGAGCCAGCATAAGGGAGATAGACTAAGCTTTAAAACTCATACAAACACAGAAGTGGGCTGAGACAGGGTAGATTACAAGCCCATCTTCGACTTTATTTTGCTCCTGGACAATGAGTTTGCAGGTTCAGTGGCATTTGCTAATAGGACTAAGGTTGACAAAGCCATTAAAAATATTTTGATTTAAAAGCAAAACGCTGGAGGAGGTTGAAAGTCTGAGAAAAATGCAGGTACCTCTCATCACACCCTTTTTTTAAGACTTAAGGTTGAGTATCTGTGTCTTTAAGTGGCTTCTCCTTGCCTAAAACCAGGATCTTACCACACTTTACCACGGAATAATCGAGGTGATGTTCTTAGGACAGCTCAGGACTTTGGCCATGTGAACTGTGTCCCTTGTATCTCCCCAGGGCTTCCTGCACCTCAGGAATGCTGCCACCGTGAGGAGCTTGTAAGTGTTGGTCTTTCCCCAGGCATCAGACCTCCCTGGCCGAGCACTGCTCCCAGTGAGGGTTTTGTAGTCCAGGTGAGCACTTAAGTCACCGTAACAGCTGAGGGGCTGTCATACCTACTCAGGACAAAGTCTTCTCCCCACTGCGGAAGAGCCCTGGGGATCAACAGGGCAGAGGAAATCCACAAAAGAGCCAAGAGCCACATGAGGGGATTCCTAGGTCTGAGAATAGAACCAAGAAGAGGATCGATCCTAGAATCAGAAAAGATTTTAAACCCTAGCCCTGTTTCTTTACAGCTATGTTGCTTTCTCTCTCTAAGCCTCAGTCTCTTCATTTTTAAAATGGCAATACTAATAATAGTACAAGTATCTACCTAATTGAATTGCTGGGAGATTTAAACATTCAATTATGTGGAACGCCTACAGCAGAACCAGGTACTCTGCAGACCTCAATAAATGACTCTTCCTCACTGTGTGTTTGACAGTGTGTCCTATGCAATAGTTGTCCAAATCTTTACTGTCAGTCTTCAGTTGTGGCCTCCTGAGGACAGGAAACATGGTGCTCATGACATAACCCGTATACAGCCCACAAGGTTCGGAGGCTTTGAATACTGGCCACAGATTCCCAAAATGTCTGAAACTGGGAAACCTGAGAAATGGTCTAGCAGTTGAGTGCTTTCCAGAATTTTTCTTTAGACACAGAACCTGTCCTTCAAATAAAAATTTTCTGTAGAAATTCATTACAAAACAGATACAGCAGAGCTAACTTGGTTGTTGTGGGGTAGGGGGTGCACCTCACTCCCTCCTTCCAGTGATACTCTTGAAGCACACCCACAAGACCCCCAAGTCCCCAAATAACATGGTTAAAAACCTAGTGGTCTAGTTTACACCACTGGGGAAACTGAAGTACAGACAGGCTATCACTGCCCCAGTATTATTCAAGGATTGAGTGACAGCCCGCTCTCGAACCCTTCTCTGCCATGTGACGATCATTGTCAGCCCCCAAGGACATCATGATGAAGAGCAGTGAAGAAATTTGTCTGTTGTGCTCCCCCACCCTCCCAGCTAGTGCCCGCTTTCCCATCATCTGCCAGTTTCCCAGGGTGCTAACTCTAACCTTTCATTGACAAATATTTCCTCTCCACCACTAACATAGCCCTCTATTTGGGTCTTCCCTCCCTTAAGCATCCCATCCTCCAAACTTTTTCTGTCTCTTCTTCCCTCTCAAAACTCATCTGCCCACTCTCTTCTTCTTTCAGATTAACAAATCGATCAATAAACATTTTTTGGATGCTTATATATTACCTAAATAATCTCTATAAATACATTTTAACAAGCACCTTCTAGAAACTTGCTTTAAAAAATAACTAAGAGGAGATTCATGTTCATCTCTAGGAAATTTTAGAAATATGTTCTTTCAAATCCCACCACGCCTTATGTGATGGTACTAGGGTCACTCCACAAACATCAGTCACTCTGGCCACAACTTTGACCCCGACCATGCTCCCATTTCTCATTCACCTCCAAACCCAGCCAATTTACTACTATTACTGGTTATCATAAGGAGAGGCGACCTAAGTAAGTCACCGGAGAAAGAATACAGGGGGGAAAGTGGGAGCTGAATTAAATATACTGCTATTGTCTGAATGTCCCCCAAAATTCCTATGTTGAAACTTCATTGTCAACATGATAGTATTATGAGGTGGGGTCTTTAAGAGGTGATTAAGTCATGACGGCAGAGCCCTCATGGATGGGATTAGGGCCCTTATAAAAGGGCTTGAGGGAGTAGGTTCACTCTCTTCCACTTTTCCACCATGTGAGGGTGCAGCCTTTGTCCCCTCCAGAGGACACAGCAACAAAGCACCATCTTGGAAGCAAAGAGCCACCCTCACAGGACAACTGAATTTGCCAGTGCCTTCATCTTGGACTTCCCAGCCTCCAGAACTGTGAAAAATAAATTTCTATTCTTTAGAAATTACCCAATCTGTGGTAGTTTATTATAGCAATACAAATGGACTAAGACATATACCAAAAAGAAATCCAATGTCACAACTCCACTGACCTTTCCGCAAATATAATCTTCATCTACTGTTCTCAAGTACCTAATAGATAACTATACCTGAGCAGTGCAAAAAACCACAAACACTGTGATTGGACATAGTGCCACAGAAATAACTGGCAGTCAGAAGACTCAGAGTCTAGTCTCAACTCTGCCATTAACCAGCTGTTTCAGACTTGGAAAGTCTTATTACCTCTCTAAGCCCATGTCTCCTCAACTGTAAAATGGAGAGAGAGGTTATAATGACTCTAAAGTCCCTTCAGATCTTACTTTGTATGACTGCCATTTTTCAAGGCGTTTACCTGATGGGAAAGATGGTAGAGACAACTGGCCTCCATGATATGTGCAGCTCCTTCTACAGCTTCCCCTCATCCTCTGGGAAGCAGCAGCCTGGCCAGGGGGTACTCCCAGAAACCCTTGCACCCAGGCAGGGCCATGTGACTAGTTCTCACCTACAGAATATGAGTGGAAGTGATGTGTGTCACTTCTGGGCAAGGTGATTAAGACACTGATGTCCCTTTTCCACTCTCTCTTCCCTTCTCTCTAGCTAGCTGAGTGGATTCTGAAGGCCTGTATGAAGCACAGCCACAAAAGAGAAGGAGCCTGAAAATAAGAATCACCACGTGGAGAAAGCCACCACTGACCAGGCACACTCACACTGGACTGTTCCAGGAATGAGAAACAAACTCTTCCCGGGTGAAGCCACTCAAATTTGGTGGCTTATTTGTTACAAGCAGCTATCCTTCCCCTAACTACTACAAAAAGTACAGAGTTCAATACAACTTGAAAAATATTTACGCAAAGCACTATGCTAAGAGCTGAGGAAACTGAACAATGAGGAAAATATAGTCCCTTCACAGGCTCAAATCCAGAAGAGAAATAGACACATATATTCAAGTTACTGTGTTATGAGGCCAAATGAGGCAAGTTCCACAAGAAAGGCAAAGATCTATAGAGAGGGAGAATGAATGAAGGCCTCCCAACTCACCCCACTGAAGACTGCTCTGGAAAACATCCAACTGAACCATAATTAGTCCCCAGATTGAGTTGAAATTATTTGTTCCAGTTGAGTCATGTCTCCTAAAACTCAGAGTGACCCATACCACCTTCTGGTTAACACACTTGGTTTGGGAGTAATAGCTACACCATGACTCCCAGCATTCCCCATGTGAAGCCCAGGCACAAAGAATGTGATTTGCCCCAGAGCTGTGGTTCATTCTTTCCTAACTCTTTAATTCTTACAGATGAAGGAACAAGATATGTCAGGCCTACCGACCACCCAGTGGGACTGGGGGGAAATAAATTATCAGCAAGGGAAAGCATTCTAAATGGACTTATCCCGAGGTATTTCAAATTTGCTAACACATCTGAAAGGAGAATGGTTGGATATCAGGTGGTCACCAGCCACTGAAAGTTACTCTGAACTACTCAAGGTTTGAGAATATTGCCATTTATTATTTGGGGACTTGTCAAAGTATTACTTTCATTACACTAATAAATACTGTAAATGTCAAAATAAAAAATACTCTAAGTTCTGGAACTTGTCTTATCTAAATCTATATGATCTGGAAATATTTAGCAAGGGAACTCTGTAATACAAAACAGATACAGAAAGGGTCCCGAGGAAAGCCCTGGGGAAATGCCAAACTATTAATTACATGTTAAACTGAAAGTCTCTTTAACAGCAATTGCCTATGCTGCAAAGAACAAAGCCAAATGTATTCCAGGGAAAGAAGTAGAGAAGTTCAAGTTCTTTGGCTCCTTTGAGTAAAGGCCCTTTAAAGATGAAACAAAATTGTGGTGGGTATTTGAATTTTGTTTGGATTATGGGAAGAGGAGAGAAGAAGTTTGGGGATTTTTTTTCTTAGACTGAAAAAAAAATAAAGAATAGTCATTTTTTTTAACTGTAATCATGAACCTAAACTAAATTTAAATAAAGATTGTCTGACAAAAACACCAAACTGAAAAATTTGCCAGGAAGATGCTCACTTCCTGCAAATCTGTCTACAAAGCCCTCTTCCCACATAGAATCCATGTCATCTATCAAAATATTATTTTAAATCTAAAAAAGAAAACTAATGAACATTCAAAAGTGACCCTCATACATATACGTGGATAAATGGATCACACTTTGTGAGGATATCAGCTTTAACTATGTGATATGTGTTCTTTGGATTATTTCTCAGAAGAGATGTTAAATAATTATTAAGCAATGACATTGATAATGGAGATTGGTCAAATTCAAAATGAAGATGACTGTGACCTGCATACAGAGGACACAGTCTGACCTAATTTGCAAATGGATCATAAAAAGGTCCCAACTTCCCACATAAAAGTCCAGTAACTTACCTGCACCTCCCCAGCTCAGCCCTGTACTTTTCCAAAAGCCATAATCACCCACAATGACGCATCGTTGGGCACCAGCAGAGGTCCCATAACAGCTAGCACACTACACTGGCCTATAAAGACTGTTTCTGAGTTTGTTTATGTTTTGTTTATGTGCTGAATTCCCCCACAGCCTCCTCCACTAGGCCATTAAGTGCTCATTTCTGAAGCTGGTGCAACCCTTGTTTTTCCTTTGGCTTTGGCCATTCAAATTTGGGTCTCTGCCCATGAGCTCCTGATAGCCAGCTGGCTCTTGGGTACCTGCTTGGAAGAGATCATTTACCCTTTTATTTTATACCTGGCTTCTTCCTGCCACACGGAGGTTTTCCCAGAGCGGATGGAAGGCATTTCACACAGGATGAGCAATTATTTGTGTTGTATTTTGCCATCAAGTCACTTTATTGCTCTCCCAGGCAGATCTGATAGAGTTCCTCTGAGCAGCCAGAAAGGATGTGAACCTGGGGAAGTTTCTAGTCAGTTACTTCATTGGCCGTGATTATGGCATTGATAAATTTTATTTTGTGGGGTTATTTTTAATCTATTCATCTCTCCAAAAGGTGTTTCTGCCAGATAGCGATATATATTTTTGAACTTGTAGTTCAATATTAGTAATAAAACAAGTATTCCTTAGTGTGTGAGATATTGTTGAAAACACTTTCGAACTCTTCACAATTGTTATGTGTAGATAGCGAGTATAGGTAAAATTCAAATGATTAATTGCTTAGATATTAAGATTAGTTTTTTTAAAAATTCAGTCCTACCCTGATCCATATTTTAAATGACAATGGTGGATTCATAGTAGAAGATGTATAAACTTTAGTAAGGTAGTAGTAAATTAGAAGACCTATTGCTCCAGCCAAAACACAAAAAAAACTTAAGGAGGGAAAATGACTGGTTCAAAAAAGAGCAGTTTATGTCATGTATTCCAGAAAATTGGACATAGAGAAACTTCCCACACTGCATTTGGCCCTACTGGTGAAGACTCAACCTGTAGAGGTGACTCTCTGGAAACCGTGAATTGAACACCCTTAAATAAATTCCTGCTTCTCCAACCACTGCAAAGACCAAGTACTGAGTAACGAGTTCTTAGATGAATGGTCGGTCCATTTTGCTTATTTCAACCCTTCAAATTGATGTCAATAGGATGATGAAGTACATATAAGCATAGCCTATACAAAGTAAAAATGAATTCTAATATAAGTGCTAATCCAGGCTCTATATTAATATATCAGTCAATAAAGTATATAAGTATAACATATTACAATTAAAATAATGAGTATAATTAATAAATAATAAAATGTACATAAAATACTGAGTATAAAGTAAATAAAGAGCATATAAGTAAAATATATCATGCATAAAAGTATATAAGTACATATACTTACATAAGTAATAAGTATAAAGTAATGTAAGTACATATGTAAGTATATATGGATCATAAAGTAGTCCCAATTTCCTTTTAAGTATATAAGTAAAGCATATAAGCCTGAAGGAATAAATATATAAAAGTACATAAATACTAATTCAGACCATTAAAACAATAATTTCTTCAATATTAGATGTTTTGTGAGAATTGCTTCAACTCCTTGGTGAGGGACGACTGTTACAGACATCTACAAATGAAGCAATCATCTGTCCACTTTACCTGTATAGACACAGCCAGTATAGACCAAACATTGAGAAAACTTAGGCCAGGTAGTTTTTCTTGTAAATGGCTCCTTTTGTTCATACAACCTTTATTATTTATTTATTTGGTATAACTTTAATGCTACTGAAAAACTTGACATGAAATGAAATCTCTGCTTATGATGTTGTTTTGTACTTAACCCAAATTATATGCGGAGAAAAACACTGAAAACGGTATCAAAAGCAATGATCTAAAAAGAGAGAGAGAGTTATAACATTTCCAATTTGTATACTACATTTCAGAATATTTACTAATTTTAGAAACATTCTGCTGAAGTCCTCGGCTGTTTTCCTGTAAATTTCTAAGAAAAAACCATGGGGAAATCCGTTTCACTACAAAGTACTCCTGGTGTTCATGACTTCTGAGTTTCAAACCAGACTTGAACATTTTGGGGTTCAAGTTTGTTTGCTCTCAGTGATACATGGTTTCCTGTTTATAGGGAAAAAAGAAGAGTCCTTAAAAAGCTTATAAAAAAACTCAAAAGGCTTCTTGGAACTTGAATCCCTCTTACAAAACAACATTTTGATGAGTTAAGTGTAAATAAATCTGAAACATACGATTAAATTTCCATTAAAATGCACATGGGTTTAAAAATTATGAGGAAAAATTCTGGGCAAAAGAAGCTTTATGCTTTGCTGACCCCATAGCACTTGAAGAGTGGTTAGTTAAGTGCATCCAAATCATCACTGAGTTTGCCATCAGGACGTGAATATACCTTTCCAAGTTTGAATGTAATGCTCATCATTTTAGTGCACTATTCATCACCCAGAGCTCTGCCACAGAAACAAGTGCCAATATGACCTTCATCCAGCCATCTGGTATGCTCCCCTCAGCTTGCACCCCGGAGTCTAGGCCCCCACCACCTCCCAAGGGAGTGGGTCCAGGCCAAGATGTGCTAATGCCAGATCTACCCTAGGAGCTTTGAGCTACTCCCTACAGCTCAGAACATGGAGAAGTGTGTGTAGTGGGGAAGGGGGTTGTCTCAGCCCTCTATATCCAAAAGGTATTTTGGGAGACCTCTCCCCACCATGAAGAACAGAACTGGGTTTTCAGTGCATCAGTTGAAATGACTATTTTTGGCATTTGTTTCTCTTTACTGTACTCTAACCTAAACCCTCCCTTTGGTTTGCTTCAGGAAATATTGGCAGTGAATCAAAGAAGTACTGTAAGACCATGGAGATCATTTTCAAACTACCCATGGAAAGTAAGCAGGGAGAGCGGGAGGTAAGGATCTGAAGCATGCTCATTTTCCTAAGAGACGTGTTCCTTATGACACCCCACACAGCCTACATAATGGAAAGAACCTTCAAAGGAGTTTCCAAAAGTCAATATTAGTGTCTACAGGTGCTCTGTAAAATCTGAGAATTATGGATCTGGAAGGGGCCTTACAGGATTGTCATCTCTAATCTGCCCCCACTTTCTAGGTGGAGAAACTGAGACCCAGAGAAGCTGAAGAGACTCACAAACATCACACAGCTATCTGGTAGCAGTTCTCCTAAGCCTGAGTGCCCCAGAGTTATCTTCACTGCACCAGGCTTGCTGTTTGCCTCTAGCTCCTGGCCCTTTGGTGGCTTATCTAAGAGTGGCAAGATAGGAATTTGCAGCTAGATGGGAGGATCATCTGTGCTAAATGATGGTACAGTCAGCTTCTGACCATCTGCAGCAAGAAGAGCAAAAGTCTGGGGAACTCATAGTAGGTGGCAAATCATATAGAGATCTTTGTTCTTGGATGACACCATGTGATTTGTCAGCTAAATATCTTTCAAAACTAAATCCAATTTCATGGACAGAGATTGGTATTTAACAACAGGTGGGTGGCATACAGGGCCTGAACTATGCTGGGTGCCACTAAAGAATGATATATTGGCAGCAAAAAAAGCATATTTAAGTTTTTCAAATAAAATGTGTGTCTGTGTTGTGTGTGTGAGGACACACAAAGAGCACGTGCATGCCTTAGGAAGTGACAGGAGGTACCCTCTCCTGTTCTGAAAAGCTCTCTGCAGTGCCCTCTGGAGTCAAGAATAGAGAATGGAACCCTAGGTGCTTGTGTGGCAAAACCTACAACAGCTGTGATCTTTCCAAAGTTTCTGTGATTCTCTACTTGCGAGAGTAGTTAGCACCCTTGATAAACTGCATTTACCTTTTCAGAGAACTACTTACAAAGCTGTCTCTAATTTTAGGTAAAATAAGTCACTGCTTTTTTCAAAGGCTCAAGAAAAATCCACAGATGAAAAATAGCCCCTTCACCCTGATCTAATGCCTAGAATGTTACTCTTGGACCTTGTTTTGGTTATTGATGGCTGCAGAGCAAATCCCAAGTGCTAATGGCTTAAATAAACAGTCATTTCATTCTCTCTCATGATTCCGGGCTGAAGTAGGCAGGTGTCCTCACCCATGTGATGCTGGCTGGAGCTGTAGTCATCTGGAAGCCCCACTGAACTGAACCAGCAATATCACATGGCTGGCAGTTGAGGCTGCCTTTGACCAGAGGGCCCACACATGGCTTGTCCACATGGCATTGGTATCTCACCTCATGGCGACTGTGTTCTGAGCGGGGGCATCTCAAGAGTGAACATTCCAAGGAGGAGGACATGGAAGCTGCCAGTGCTGGGAAAGTCTAGGCCTAGAGCAGGCAATGGATTTCTCCTACTGTGCTCTCTATGGATCAAGTAGCCACTGACCCCAACCCAGACTCAAGGGGGTAGAGAAACAGATCCATCCCTCAGTGGGGGGAATGACAAAGAATGTGTGGCCATCTTTAATCCATCTCAGAGCTTCCTTCCTTTCCTTCTGTATTTTGTCCCACGTATAAAAGTAGAGAGCTATGTGGGGTAGCAACATGTTAGCTTTGCACCAAACCATCGAGGCTCACTGTAAATGTTGCTTGGATCCTTTCCCAAGGGGCAGTTCTTTAGGAAGAAGGGTATGTAATACATCAAAATCATGACCAAGGTTCTTCACCCCTTTCCATATCCATGTTCTTTGCCATGTAATTTGACTCTGGGCTCATCCACATGATTTGCTCTGGCCAGTGAAATGTCAGCAAATGTGATGCAAGAAGATTTGAAAAGTGCTTCACAATCTATCTTGCCCTCCCTCTTGAACCTCTGCCAACACCATAAGAATATGCCTAGGCTCACCCACTAGGAGATACGAGACACCTGGCACAAGTCAAGTGGTCCCAGCTGAGGCCTTCTTAGATCAGTGAACAGCCGGCTGCTCCCCAACAGGTGAAAAAGCCCACTCAAAATCAGCAGAGCCCTCTAGCTAATCCCCAGCTAACTCCAGAATGAGTAATAAATGCCTATTATGCCACTGCGATTGTACAGTTGTTTGTTACTCAGCATCGCTGTGGCAATAGGCAGATAAACTGTTGGAACTAGGGATGTCTGAAAACAGTCAACATTGTTATCAAGAAAGAAAAAGGAGACTGAAATCAAACTTGACATACATTCAATTTTTGCCCGAGGCAAAACAACCCTGTCTGTTAGTATGTGCAGTTATTAAATATCTAATTGATTGAACTATAGGTATTTCACAGAAGTAATTCATTTGTAACAGGGAATCATTTGGCACCAAGCGAATGGGGCTTATGAACAGCTTGTGATGACAACGGGGAAGTGCGAAGAAAGAACCCCATGTGGTTTTTCTGGAATCAGTCACATCCATGGACACTTGGGGCTGGATGCAGCTCAGCAGAGCCCAGAGCAAAATGACAAATGGGGCCACTGAGTGCATATACACCAGAGGGAACCCTGGCCTTTGGCTACAGTTTATTAAAGAGATTGAGGTTTCTCCTTGAAAACCTGGGCAGCAGCTTTGAGAGTCCTTCCAGAGATTTAGTCCTGAGCTTAACAGGCAGATATAAAGATTCCTTTTGTCTGAGTTTGGGTGTTTTGCAAGATTTTAGCCATTGAGTTTATTTATTTTCTTTGCCATAAATTATAAGCATAATGCGTATGCATATAATATATGTATATAAGTATATAACTATATACACATCTGTGTGTCTGAATATATATCTATCTCAATCCATCTGAGTATACTGGGATAAGTCCTACAGGAGCTATAATAAATAATGGGAAATGCATGGAGCCCTTAAAAAAATGGTAATAATCCATGATTCACATTGTCTGTGACAGCCACACAGAAATTATAGCCTCCTTGCAGGTGCACGTTTACAGATATTGCTATCTTTTCTTTCCAGCAAACAGCCTCTGTTATCATGATGACTGTAAATTGTCTTATTATGTAACACACTGCTCTGAGCTTATGCAATCTGGTTTTAACAAGAGGTTCTCAGCAGTAGATGGCCTTTTTCCATTGTAGATATACCCCCAAAATGTGTAACACTGTAATGTATAAGCACAACTACAGTCAATCATAAATTTAGGGATAATAAAATAAATTGAATTCTCATGGTAACATTAAATTATTGCATTTTAGCCCTCTCTTTCATTTAAAATCTGTAATTAAATATGTATACAGTCACACAGATAAACAAATGGATATGCAACCAATCACAGAAGAGATTCACATTTAGTTTCCCAGGCATGACAGATGTGTTTTATTTGATACACAGTACCCAAGATCATATAAATTTGAACACAAAAATAAATGTAAAGACACAAATTATTAACAGAACACATACTCAGATGCTTGTACATTTTTTCAAATATCTTATTATAGAATGCCCACATATATAATGGCTGGATCCATAGATTTTTATTAAAGCTCTTCTTTTGCACTCTCTAGAAGACAGCAGCTAAACATCTTTAAGGGTAAAAAAATATCTTTCGGGGTGTACCCCTCCACAGATGGACAAATTTAGTCAGGTATTCATTCACCCTGAGCTCTGAGTATGCTGTGAGATTGGCTTGAAGGACAGAGACGAGTTGGGGGAAAGGGAATCAGGGCCACTTCTGAAGATCTAGGCAGATTAAAAGAGCTTTGAGTTGCTCTGATGGAGGATCGTGCTCTGCAGGCAAGTGGGTAGCAAATGTGGAAGCCTACATCAGAGAAGGTGGAAGAAACCCATCAAAACAGACTTATGGTTTTCATGAGACTCAGTTATCCATTCCCAACACTTTTTTGTTGCTGTTGTTGCACTTATAGCTTCAAAAGTCTTTGGGACAATAATTCATACAAAAAATATCTAAGATTATTCAAAAAATCAGATCACTTCCAAACAAAAATTTAGAAGACTAAATAACCATCCATACATCAATCATTGATAGCTTTAAAAAAAAGAAAGAAAGAAAGAAAGAAAAGAACCAAAAAGCTGTTCATATCCAAAGGAGAATAGTCAGATTCTCCCCTCCATGCAAGGGAACAGTCACTCCCATTCTTAGTTTTAAATTCAATTCTAAAATTTATCTTCTACCTGGATGTAAGGAAAACCCTTCCTTCCCCAAGCCCCTCCTCTATTCCTCCTTCCTGGTGCATACTGGGTGGAAACCAGCTCCCTTTTACTCAAATCTCGGAACATTAGGATCATGCCAAAAAATAACAATATGTAATAGTCATTTACTGAGCACTCAGAAGGTACCAGACACTATGCTAAGCAGGCTGCATCATCATCTCACCTAAATCTTCCCAACACCACTGGGGGTGTGCACTCCAAAGTTTGTGCTATCTCCCATTTAATGGGTGGGAAACTGACTTAGGAAGCCCCATGGATCATGGAGGGCATTATTTGTCTTGACCTTGACCAACATCAACCAGCTGGAAAGTGGCAGAGCTAGGATTAAAATGCCAGTCTTCTAAATACCCAGCCAGATATCTCCCCTTACACCAAGGTTGCTCCTAGAAGACTCTCCAATGGTGGGAACGGGATAGTGCCTCGGGAGAAAAAAAAAAAAATGCCCCTAGCCATCCTTCTTTGGGAAGAGAGGAAAACCATTTCCTCATCCTCCAAACTCTCCTTCTCATCTCCTCCTGCCACCCCTGTCCCACCCATCTGCATCATGGGAATCTGCCAGAGCTGCCTTCTGTGTTTCCAAGCTAGTTCAGGCCCCACCCCACTGTAGGAGAAAGGGGCTTTGTTTTCTATTTTACCTGAAGATACCACATATGTGCTCAGTGTCAGCCTGCTATTGTTAAAGTATTTCCATCTTTTCCCAGGAAAATAGGGTTTGGTTTGGACAAACCTAAAAGACATTTTGCCCTGAGCTTTTTCCCATAATTTTAAACCTAAATGTATTTTATGAGAAATTTAATCCGTATGTTTCTGATTAATCTGTAAGAGTCATTTGATGTCCAAGGGCCTTTTAAGTTTTTATAAGCCTTTTAAAGACTTTCACTTAGAGATGTTTTGCCAACAGAAAATGAACTTAGATCCTCCATAGTTCAAGTTCGGTCCCAATCTCAACAATGATGGGACTCTGCTGAAACTATATTGCTTGCTGCTCTAAGCTGATCACCCGCAGCTGTCCCAGGTGTAACTAACTCATTCACTTATTCCTTTGCTCAAGGCTCCCAGTGAGATGTCACTTATCTCATAAATGGGATAATGGTTAAGTTTCATTGCCAAACACATATCTCACAATTTAGCCTATATCTACACCCAGCTACCAGAGAGACTCTTGCAGCTTAGTTGAACGGTTGCTTCCATAAAGCATTAAGATCAATCCCCATAAAAAAGCTAAAGATTTTTTTCCTTACCAAATAAGATTATTTCTGTATTGACAATCTGGCTTCTATTCCCAGCTCTATAATTTACTAGCTGTGTGATCTGGGACAAGTCACTGTCGTCTTTGAGCTACTATCCCCCTTTACTATAAAAAAAGAATTATAATTTATGACCATTTTAAGGATTAAAGACATAACGTCTGTCGAGTGCCTGGCATATAGTAGATCAGTGGTTCCTAAATTTTAGTCTGTAGACAGACAGAGAGGATTATGATGATGGGAGTGGAGGGGAGGGGAGGATATATATAGAAGTCATCTGAGAAGAATGTTTGTAATGCAAATTCCTGGGCCCTACTCCAAAAGTCTCCTTCGGTAGATCTGGGGTGAGGCCCAAGAATCTGCATTTTAACAAGTTTCTTAGGTAATACAGCTGGCCTGAGCACCACCCTTTGAGATATATTAACTTATAGTAATGTGAAAAAAAGAGAGAATAGAATGTAATAAAGGGTGTAATCAGATAATGACAATGAAGAGAAGATGCTGCCAAATCAAATGAAGGTTGTGAAACACAAGGAAAAATGGTGCACTACAGTTTCTGGACCCCTTCTTAATTATTTGCATTTCTTAAAGGAGAAACATAAGCACATACATAAAAGTAAATTTATAGATGTTTCCAGTTAACATTCAAAATGGGTTCAATCCCTTGTATTGTGTTGGTGGGGATATAAATTGGTATAGCCATTATGGAAAACAATACAGAGGTTCCTAAAGGAACTAAACATGGAACTACCATATGACCCAACAATCCTTCTTCTTGTACATACCCAAAGAAATAAAATTGCCACCTCGTAAAGGTATCTGCACCCCCATGTTCATTGCAGCATTATTAACAATATGGAAACAATCTGTGTCTGTTGACAGATGATAATGAAATTGTGGTACAGATATAGAAAGGAATATCATTTGGCCTGAAGAAAGAAGGTCCTGCCATTTGCAGCAACATGGATGGACCAAGAGGACATTATACTAAGTGAAATAAGACAGACGCAAAAAGAATCTACTGTATGGTCTCACTTATATGTAGAACCTAACAAACAAAGACAAAAAACCCCTCAAATTCATAGGAACAGACAGTAGGAGGTGGTTATCAGGGGCAGGGGATGAGGGAGACAGGGAAATGGAGGTCAAAGAGTAAAAAGTTACAGTTTTGCAGGATGATTAAGTCTAGAGATCTGATGTAAAGTATGGGTACTATGGTTAATAATACGGTATCGTATACTGGAAATTTGCTAAGCGAATAGATTTTAGATAATTTTATCACCAAAAAAAAAAAAAAAAACCATGCAAGATGATGGATATGTTAATATGCTTGACTGCAGTAATTATTTCACTGTGAATATGTATATCAAAACATCATGTTGTACACCTTAAATATATACAATTTAAAAAGAAAAAATAATTCCATAAAGATAGAATGGAGTAAAAGCAAAAAAATCAAAATAAGTTCAATCAATTTTATACCAAAGATTGCTAAAATTTTAGTTATAATACAGCTTAGAATTGGAGAAAACTTACTATGGGAATGATGAGTTTTAAGTTATAAACCAAATTTTTTAATTCAGCCTTGATTAAAAGTTCAAATCAGAAGATACAGATATTCAACTACAGGAAGTTGAGAGATTGAGAAACTTTAAATTTCTGACTCAGGACTTTGGGAATGCCAGTGTACTATAGGCAACAGGGAAAAGACAATTGTCTTTACACAAGATTCCTTGAAGATTGTGAAGGTTAATTCTAGGTGTCAACTTGGTTAGACGAAGGAATGCTGAGAAACCTGGTAAAGCAATCTTTTCAGGTGTGTCCATGAGGCTGTTTGCAGCAGGGATTAGTATCAGAGTCTGAGTGGCCTGGGGATGAAAGACCCACCCTCAGTGTGGGTGGGAACCATCCAATCCACTGGGGGTCCGAAGAGAACAAAAGACAGAGGGAAGAGGTAAAGCTCGCTCTCGATCTGCTGGAGCTGGGATACACTCTTCTCTCCTGTCCGTGGACATCAGAGCTCGAGACTCTTCAGCTTTTGGGTTCCAGGACTTACACCAAGAACCATCAGCTATAGTTGGTTCTATAGTTGATGCTTCTATAGTTCTTACACTATAGAACCATCAGCTTCCCTGGTTCTGAGGCCTTTGGACTTGGACTGAGCCACACTACCGGCATCCAGTTTATAGACGGCCTATCATCTTTTCTTCATAGTCATGTGAGCTAATTCCCCTAATAAATCCCTCTCATATAATTACAACATATCCTATTGATTCTGTCTCTCTGGAGAACCCTGACTAATACAAAGATACTATGGAATGGACAAAGAAATTGCTTTCCTCAGAGTTAACAAGCATCTTGTGGTCATTGCTAGAGTATCCCAGGAATGTTTAATAACAGGGCAACTCATAAAGCAATATGGGGGTCCAGTAGTAGTCATAATTAGAAAGACAGCTACCATTTCCTGAGCATATATGGGCCAGACACTTTATATAATTTTAAGGATTAATTTGCAGACACTTTCTGCAAATTAATCCTGCAAGGTAGATATTCTCTCCATTTCACGGGTAAGCAAAATGAGTTCTAACTGATTTGGGTAACTTTTACAAAGATGGACAGCTAGTAACTGACAGAGCAGAAACTCAAGGCTGACTAAATCCAAAGCCCAGGTGCCTCTACTGTACCACACTATCTGTTGGTGTTAACTGAGCCACAACTTCTCAAGTCCCAAACGAGAATTTAATTCTATGCCCTACTAAGTGTTGGCATCACAGCTGCAAATAAATGCTTTCCTCGATCAGGACTGAGTCTATACGTGGGGTTGCCACATCCTGCAGGGAAAGAAGCAATCCAATGAAACCAGAAACATAAGTCAAAAGCTGGCGTTATAAGTCTCTGAGTGACCAAAAGAATGGTAAATGTATTCCAAGTAAACAACTGGAAAATTATTTTAAATATGCTTAAAAGAATGAAGAGTTCTGGAGAGTGGACTTTGATCCAGAAAAAGGAGCTCACATTTAATGTAGCTTATTCCCACAGAGTATTAGCTCCATGTTCTGCTATCATCTGCCTTAACTTGTCTTTGTCAAGTTAATCCCACATCCCACAGCCTCATTAATGGCAACTGGTCAGAGGCTTCTTTTTCTTACCCTGCTTCCTGATTGGTTCCCTTTTTCCTAAAACTACAATTTCATTTTCCTCTGGCTTACCTCACACCAGTCACTTTGGGCAATTATCCCTCCTGATTGAGTTCCAGCCCCCTGTATTCCAGGTTCCCCTCAAAAAGGAACAGTCAGCAGTGGCCCAAGGAGAATCAAAAATATTTTTTAAAAAACCAGAAAAAATTAGTTCTGCCCTAATAAAATTATGTAAAGTTGCTGGAACACTGTATAAAATTCTGATAGTCAAATACGAAAGATCTAACAGAACAAGGACGTTTTTTAGAAAGAGATTGAGGGAAGGTGGTGAGGGACAGGTACTGTGCATGCAGACTTGACTGCTCATGAAGGAACAGTACAAAATTAAAGAGGCCATGACCAAAATACGTAAGATCATGAACCATATGGATAAGAGGTGAACAAATCCTGTTAAGTCCTGTGGTTGAGTTTGGGGCTGAATTTAAACTACATTTTAATGTAAGAATTCAAGGCCATCTTTTAAAATTTGAGAAACTTAAATTTAAGAAAAAGAAGAGGAAGTACTGCTTCACAAAGTAAAGATTAGATTTGTGGAACTCGTTACAAGAAAGTAGTAGAAAGGGGAAATATAAATTAAGCCCCAAAGGATTTGGAAAAATTTATGAATGACTGAGCCAGAAATGGCTACAAAGATAATCTAAGGTATAGCCTAATTCTAAGATTTCTATCAAGCCTTCCTTCTGTGGGAAGAAATTCTGAGCAGGGTGGTTGAGGCCTGCATGAGAGATGTCCAAGCAGGCTGGTGGCCCTACAGTGGCCAGAAGATTAGCTATATGCAGAGAGATTGAGCAAGTAAATAAACTATTAAAGAGAATGCAAATCAGATTTCTCACTACTTGAGAAGAGAAGTACAATATAAAAAGTGTGAAAGTTAGAATGAATTCTTTAGTGTCTGATTGGAATTGAAGGTAGCAGTATGAATGGATTATTAACATATAGAGGTAGGTATAGAAATAAATACAGGTGCAAATATGTTCATATATGTTTTTCCGTCTTCTGAGAGGGCCTGGGAGCAGTTACAACTCAGTAACAATGACTACACCTAGAGTTCAGAGGTTGATTTCTAAATGCCGCTCTCCACTAAAAGAAACTAGGGATCTTGGAGAAGCAGTTGATTCTAGGACTAGGGCAGAGAAAGAATAAGATGAGCCTGGAACATCGTATTTTGCAGAGCAAGTAAGGAAGTGCTCAAAGAATGACGAGGACATGGCAAAAGGACACAGAAGCCAGCTTGAAAGGCTTCTCCCTGGCCAAGTTTGGGACAATTTTAGCATCAAAATAAATAATGATAATAATGGATTTTGACACATTGGAATTTGAATAAAATAGGAATCCAGGAGTACACAGGAATCAAATAAATAAACAAATAAATAAATAGGGAGAAAAGAAAGATCTTCCTCACAACAGAACTCCAACTAATAAATATAGAAAGAATGATGGAACTACAAAATTACCATTTGGCAACCATGATAGTAATAACTGATTGAGGCAAGAAACATCAATGCATTCGAAAACGAGCAGATAAAAGTGGCATGAGAAACAGGTTTTACAGAGTCTCATAATATCTTGCCACAATTGTATGTTATAAAGAAGGGAAGACTTCACAGTGATGAAACCTGGCAGACACCATCTTCAGCAATCTCCAAAGGTAATACCTCACCAGTAAGGGGGTAAATGAGCATCATGGGTCACTCTATAAGACACAATATGAAGAACACAAACTCGCATCTGTGATATTCCAGCCAAAAACAAATAACCTGCGTCTAGTCAAAAAGAGACATTGGACAGTGCCAAATTGAGTAATATTTTACAAAACAACTGGCCTGTAATCTTTAAAAATGTCAAGATCATGAAAGTCATGGAAAGACTGAGGAACTGTTGCAGACTGAAGGAGACTAGAGAGACATGATAACTAAAAGCAACATATGATTCTGACTACCCTTTTGCTATAAAAAACATTATTGGGACAATTGGCAAAACTTGAATGAAGTCTCTAGATAAAGGATATATGAAAGCTCTTTGTTCTATTCTTGCAACTTTCCTGTAAGTTTAACATAGTCTCAAAATAAAATAATGTTTTATTAAAAGCCTCTTAAATTCTTTTTAAATATCTACAGACTTTTTAATAAATCAAAAACAAAGTCAAAAATAAATGACAAATTGTAGGTTGGCAAGAAAAGAGAGACTGACGTTAGGAAGAAACACAAATTTTCCAGAGTACATTACTTGGGACTAACCTTTTGCAAAGGAATACTGTGTAGGATGGACTATGATTTTAACTCAGTACAGCTGTAGCTGTTGTCCCAAATTTAAAATGGACCATATTCACTGAAACACTGTACCTTTAAAATTTTAAGTGTCGCTATATCCAGAATCATCTTCAAAAGTCATGGCAACCAGTCTTATCAATTCTCTATTGCATTACAGTTATTAGACATATCTCCATAATTTATGCCTCAGGACACTAAATTTATGGGATAATAATGATGCAATTATAAAAGAAAAGAGGGGAAGAAAATGAGATTTACACAGGTAAAGTTTGTGAACATGTAGGTATACAAGACCCATTTATGTGCCTGTCCACATTTACTTGGCCCACCCTTTTCCCAAGCCATTAGCACCATGGCCCCATCTCCTAACACAAAGCCACAGGCTGTCTGTTCCTCCCCTGGAATGAGAACAAGGCTTTAATAAAGCCACCACTATGTCCTCTGCAGAGGCTCCACAGGAGCTCCAACGTCCAGATCTAATGCAAGGTTCTAAAGCCATGTTGCAGAGCGTGGAGTCTGTCTAACCCAGCAGCTGTCCAAAGAGGCCAGGTAACACAACCCCTAAGTCTAGTGGCATTATCACTCCATGGTTAAATTCCAAATAATGAAAAATGACTCAAAATGATTCCAAAGTATGGAGGTTCCACACGGCCTGTCTTAATGACATAGCCCTTGCTTGGTCATGAGGTGCTCTTTTTACAAAACTATGACCAGGTATGTAATGCTGCATCTAGCATTTGCTCTCCCTCTTTCTGTCACACTTCCCTTTTTGCCTCACTCTTGCTGCCCAAGGATCACACCACCCAATAAATCCTTCAGATGTAAACTTCAGCTCATACTCCATTTTCTAGGAAACTTGTGTTAAGACAGTTCATTTTTTAAAAAAGTAATCCATTTTCTTTAAAGAACTTCTATGGACACTTAACATGCCATGTGTGTTGTGAGACTCCAAAAATGGTACATTCTGTGCTACAACCCAATTATATTTTAACATATGTTACACCTCTTTTCCCTGTGTAATGGATACAAAGAAAAGAATTACGTGAATACTCAAGCATTATGTATGCATTGAGTCCCAGACGGACTGCACTTCAGTAATTTCTCCATTAGGCGGAGTAAAACTGAATGTGGCAGCCGCCTCCAAAGTTAGCCTCTCTCTTTATTGTAAAGACAAGGAAGTTTTACAAGAAAATTCAGTTGATTTAACCATTACAAAGACACAAGGATATCAGCAAAATTATGGCTAACAAATGGAAAGCTAATTGCATCAAAGAAATAAGCAAAGTGACATTCCATAATGCAATTTGCAAAAGGTTAAGTCAATCCACCAACAAAAGCTTGATCTTAGCAAACACTGTTTTTCCCTACAGCAATTTCCCAGTATCTTTACATATCAATCAGTAACTTGTCTGTCCTTGAGCCAGCAACCTTGCTGTGCCACAACTCTCCATCCACATCAGAGACCCTAGCCTGAGGAAAGTTTCCTGTCTTTTGCAAGGTCAGCATTTCTATATGTACTTTTAAGAAGTTAGGCTATACCTGAAACTGCAGGGCTTTGGAGGCCCTGTGAAATACATTTGCTTTATAAATATTGGTATATTCCACAAAGATAGAACACTTTTTTGGAGAACACCTTGCAGAAACAATGCTCCATGAAGCAAATATTTGGGGAAAACCAATCTGGTAGACTTTCATTATGAAAATCACTCATTATTATATGAATCTGAAAGGTCCACAAATTTAATCTTGTCTTCCAAAACATACAATTGCTAAATACAATAAAATGCACAAATAACACCATTATTATTATTATTAATTTTTTTTTTTTTTTTTTTGCCTTTTTTGTGACCGGTACTCTGCCAGTGAGTGCACTGGCCATTCCTAAATAGGATCCGAACCTGCGGCGGGAGCGTCGCTGCCTCCCAGCGCCGCACTCTCCCGAGTGAGTCACGGGATCAGCCCATAACACCATTGTTATTTTTAAACCTAGATTGTAAAATCAATTATATAAAATGGGGCTTATCTAGAAGGTCACAGGATATAAAAATGCTTCATAAGTTGCAATTATTTAATGTATTTATAACAGTTAACATATACATTCTTACTATGTGCCTGACAAAAATCTAAGCCTTTACATACCACCCCAAGATAGACATTATTATTATCCCCATCACACAGATGTGGAAACTGAGGCATACGGAGGTTTGTACCTTGCTCAAGATGATACGGCTAGGGAGTAGTCAATCCAGGATTTCAACCCAGAACCTGTAGAATCATTTCTACATGATGATTAGTTCATACACTGCATTTGCCTCTAACAAGGACACAAGACATGATAAGAGCTCTGATGTCCAAGGGCAGGAGAAGATGGATGTTCCATCTCCAGAAGAGAGAATGAATTTGCCCTTCTTCCACCTTTTTATTCTATTAAGGCTCTGAAAGGATTGGATGATACCTGCCCACATTGGTGCGGACGGATCTTCTTTACTCAGTCTACAGATTCAAATGTTAATAAATGTCTTACAGAAACACCCTCACAGACACACCCAGAAATGAAGTTTTACCAGCTGTCTGGGCAGACCTTAACCCAGTCAAGTTGACACCTAAAATTAACCAGCACAATCATGCTGCTATCTTTCAAGAAAGGAGAAGTGTCACATCCATGGTCAAAAACTAGCTAGATGTTCTGACCCTCACCTGAACCTACGAGAGTGTTTAGAACAAAGAGCTACAGTTGTTTCTAGAAAATTTGTTAGATCATCTAAGAAGACAAAACCATTTTTTTATGCTCAAATAAGAAGATCTGTTTACACAGGCTCTGTCCTTTAAATAGGCTTTTTGGCTCAGTGGTCTATGTCATTTGGTTTACCTTTGAGTGCTATCCTGGTGTTAAAAGGTAAGGAGTAGGGTAGAATTTTCACAGTGCATGGAAGGTTTGAGCTATATGGTTCCCTTTGTCAGGAGCCAGATGATCTTGATTTTCCTGCAGTTTCTTGTAAATGTTTTGCAGTTTAGAAAATCTAATTATTGATGAGCTGCTGATTATTAAGTCATTTGGTGTTTATCACATCTCTATGACCCACAATCTTTGCACGGGTGGCTGATACAAAAGTATGTCCTTGTTCCATGCTTTCCTATCCAAGGTCTTATCAGAGACACAGGACATGAAATTTGAACAGACTGGAAATTCTCCTACACTGTGGGTAAGGATGGAAACGGGTCCAACCACCTTGGGACACTGTTTGTCTGGCCGTGCTTTCTAAAGCCAAACATCTGTATACCTCAGGCTCAGCATTACCACTCCTGCATATATCTTCAACAAAAATCAGTGTTTTTGAACACTAAAAGATATATAAGAATATCGCTAGCAGCTTTATTGTAATAGCCCAATACTTGAAACAACCACAATTGCTGTGTCATACATGAATGAAAAAGCAAAAGAACTACCAACAACATGGATAAGTAACACAGACATAATGGACTTCCCTCTTGCATCACTCATGACATGAGTCATTAGTTGTCTGTCCCATGTGATACGAATGTGTCTTCACTGCTCAACTCCGAAGGCATCAAACTTCACCTCTTGCTCCCAACCAGGGAGGCCCCTCCCTTCTAGCCAGGGAAATATCTCCCAAGCTAGTCTTGCTCACTTTCATTCTTTAAAGTCAAGTGAACCTGAATTTTATTATCAATTCTAATGCTCCTATTTATATGACCTCAATCTTAGGTTCTTTAGGTTCCTCCTCTGAAACAGAGGAAAATTCCTACCACATTGTAAATTAATAGAGAAAATTAAAATTTAAATGTACTTGGTAAAACAGTGCCTGGCACATATGACTACCCAACAATGATTAGTTTTTTTATCTGCTTAGCTTTTCCATTCACATCTCTTCTCAGCCATCTTCCAGCCTAGAATTACCACTTCCCACCAACTATTCTATAATCCATGTTTATCATGTGAGGCCAAAGTACCCTCAAGACCCGGCGTGAACTCTCCCCTAAGAAATGTGCCCTGGCAAAGGCTACCTTTCCCCATTTTGATTTCCCCATAACATGTACCACATCATTCCTTGATCCTTCATCCCAAAACCCAGGAGTAAATTCTCAACTACTTGATCAATTTTAATTGGTAGGTGTGGGAAAAACTGTTGAAAATGCTACAGAATGGTAACAACCACATGTTAAACTGACTTAAAAAGGATTTAGACACTAATAATCTGTGCTTTGGTTACTATTAGTCATGCTTGCCCAAGAAACTCAAGAGTAAAGAAAATTTTTGATAAATTACAAGAGTAAAGTACTATTAGGATAATTATCTCAAAACAAATGTCAGAAATAAATAGCTATCTTGACTTAATTTTATAGACACTTTCCAAAGTATTTATTCTAGCTTTGGGGAAAAGAAACACAAAAGGTGTTAATATTGCTCAGATCTTACTAATCCATGAATCCCTGAGAAGAAAGCCCTCAGTACATCCTATAATAGCAACTGTCTACTTTTTCTGTGGACATAAAAGGAATTCAGTTTCTCTGGACATTTTTTTCCTCTGCTACCAGTGAGCTTCAGGGACTGGTAAACTCCTAAAAGAAAACTATTAAAAAAAAAAAAAAGAAAGAAAGAAAAAACAAAGAAAAGAAAATCATAATCCAGAGAAAACAAAATCCAGCTAGTGAAACTATCACCAATATGAAACATAAACAGGAACCATTTTCAATTGCTTGGAATCAAAAGCTCAATTTTAAAAAGCTTCAAAACAAGAGTTTACTGTTTCCCGGACATCTGCAGTGAAGAAACACAAAAACAGTTCTGGAAAGTGCTATGGTTTACTTCATACTGAGTGATTTCCAGGTGCAGAGGGGAATACTGCAGCAGAATAAAAAAAAAAAAATGAACATGAACCAAAAGTTTTTCAGAGCCATATTTATATACACCTTTCTCCAGGCTTGTTGGTAACTTTTCACATGTAAATGTAGCATGTGGCATTATGTGCTGCTTGTTGGAGAACAGCCTTATCCTAGGGACAGTTTTATGCAGATTTCCCTCTGACAAACTTCAAGAAGACTTCTAGTTCAAAAATCTTTGGAAGAAGAGACTGGCTTAATGTAATTTGACATTGTCCCCATGTCTGGAGCAGCAGGCAGATTAAGAGCCCTTAAGGTGGTAAGCGCCATAGCTTTAGAAGCAGAACTGCCAACCAGCTGTGTATGCCCCTCAGACTGTGGAACAAGCAATAAAAAGAAAAAAGCAAGAAGAGAATTGCCAACTTCTTGCAACATGGAGCCAGAACTGTAAGAGCCAAGCTCATCATTTTCCACCCAGCCAGCTCCAAGGTTGGCATCTTCCATCAGTGTGGAGAATGACATCACAGAGTCTCCAGTCACCTGTCTGACAGGCTTGTTTAAGAAATGCACGGGGGCCAGCAAAGATGCAAGAAGAAGAGACATGGGTGGGTGGGAGGGGCAATGATGTTCAAAAAGCCCTCATTTTTATTAAATAGACTATTATTTTAACCAACCCAACAGAGCTAGTTTTGCAGAACAAGATTTTTTATTTTTAAAGCATTTTTAGTGTGGAATTCAGAAGGGAAAACTAAGACCAGCAAACTTAGGTTTAGTTGTATCAGCTAAAGTTCCTAATTTGCAAGCAAGAGAAACTGACTTTGGTTAGTGTTATGAACTGAAAATTTGTGTGTTCCCTGCCCCCCCACACCCCACCCGCCCCAACCAAATACATTCATATGTTAAAGCTCTAGCCTCAATTGGCTGTATTTCGAGTAAGGAAGCAATTAAAGTTAAATGAGGTCATAAGGGTGGGGCCCTGATCCCATAGGATTAGTGTCCTTGTAAGAGACACCAGAGAGCTCGCATTCTCACCATCTGTATACATGCACGCACAGAGGTTTCTTTTGGCCATGTGAGGCCAAAGCGCCCATCTGCAAGCTAAGAAGATAGCCCTCACCAGAAACCAACCCCTGCAGAAATCTTAATCCTGGACTTTGCAGCTTCCAGAACTGTGAAGAAGTAAATTTCTGTTGTTGAGGCCACTCAGTCTGAAGTACTTTGTTATGGCAGCCTGAGCAGACTAATACAACCAGCTAACTCCAGCCAAGTGAAACAAGGGGCTTACAGAACTAGCTAGATTCTGGAGAACCAACCTGGAACCAGGGAGGATCCGTGTCAGCTCGAGAACAAAGGAATCAGGAACTGAGCACTGGTCAGGACACCGCTACTAACACAATGGAATTTCAACTGTTTCTCTCATTGTTCCATCACTAATTCAAAATTCAAAGTCCAAGGAGGATATGTCTGATTGTCTAAGCTTAAGTGACGTATCCCTCCCTGCTATACCAGGATAGAGAGAGAAACTATTTCATCCTTTCCACTTTTATTAACAACTTGCCAACACGTGGATTATCCCAACACATCACGGTGGGTGAGGAACTTTCCATCCTTCCTCAAAAGGAAATCTGGATGTTTCTAGGAAGGGAGAATGGAGGCTGGGTAGTCTAAAATTTTTTAATGTCCACTATACTAAATATTGTTGCAAATTTCTGGTGGGCTCCTCATTCTCCTGGCATGCATATTGCATATACATGGGGTGAATTTCTGTGACTACAGATTCAGGAACAGTGAATACCAGAGGAACACCTGCCTACTAGTAGGGTCGGACTTTTCCTGAACTCCACACCAGTACAGTGCCCATCTCTGTAGCTAACTTCTGATGTCATGTCTACATGATACTTGGAGGTCCTTGATCAAAATGTTGAAGCTAAAAACAAATGGCTACTATATACTGTCATGCACTCATCAGTCCCACCACATCTAAATACCTTTTGCCTGTCCAATCATGTTTACTGAACAACTGCCATGTATCATGTTTTTTGAAGGAGTTTTATGCATGGTAGCTTATTTATTCATTAAAATAGCCGTGAAGTCAAATGGTCAAAAGTGAGGAAGAGAGAATTTAATAGTAGGGTGTAGTTCCTTTCGTCTATGAACTTGGAAAACAGCAAAAACTACAAATAACATAAATACAAAACTTCCAGAGAATAAATAAGCAACATAAGAACAAGTAGGAAATTGGTATACACTAATTACACTAGTGCCAATGTATGTGGGAAAGCCCTGGATTAAAATCTTGTATCTGCCACTTGACCTCAGGAAAGTAATGACTTCTAGGGCCTTAAATTCCTTGCCTGTTCTGAGAGGCCAGGATTCAAGGACCTGGAGGGGGACTGGCAGCTCAGAGAGGATGTCATTCAGCGCCTTCTAATGAGTTGAGTAAACAGAGTGGTGTGGAATTAGTCAGGGAAGATTTCTTAAAAGAGGGGAAATTTTCAATCTGTGCTCCTCAGACTCTCCACAAATCTCATTACACAAATTCAGTGAAGTCTCCTATGCCCCTTACAGGCCACATCCAGTTAGTGTAGTTTAGTTCAAGCCTTACCTTACTTGACTCCTGTTGCCTTTGCTCTGCCACCTAGTCTGCCTTTCTTCAAATTTCCTCCTCTTTTATGTCCCCAATACTCTTCTCTCCTGCTTCTCTTCTTTCTCTCTGGCCTCTTCTCTTCTGGCCCTTCTTCCTCCACCCACACATAATGCTGATGATCCCTGAGGTCTGTCCTTAGCTTTTCTCTTATTCTTCCGCATGTTCTATCTCACAATTTCATCCAAACCCATGCCTTCCAATACCAACCACACAGTCCCTCATCTTTATCTCTAATGGAGGTGCCTTCCCAAGCTCCAGACCCACAGATCAACCCCTACTAGATACCATGTTCCCAAATGCCTCAACTACAACTTCAGAGTGGAACTCACTGGATTCTCATCCACAACCTTGCCCTTCCCCTAGTTCAGTGAATTATTTCACAATCTACCTAGGCATCTGGAAGTCATCAAAGCCTCTCTCTCTCACACACAGTCAGTCTTCAAGTCATATCATTCCACCTCCAGTGTATCTCACAAGTCCAGCCCCTCGTTTTCATTCCCACTGTAATATCTCAAAATTAAGCACTCAGCATCTTTCTCTCTCCTGATCACCCTACCTTCCTGCTTGCCCATTCCAAACACATCAGAGTAATAATTCTAACATAACATGTAATTATGGTCCCCCATACCAGCTCAATATTCTTCATATGTTGTCAAACACTGATGGGATAAATCGGAACTCCTTCACATGGCAAACTCCATGCAGAGTGTGCACAGCACGCCAGATCACTGCACCTGCTGAATCAGAGTTTGCACCACACTGGACTGGGTTGTAGCTGCTTAGCTGTGCCCATTTCACCTTCAAATCCCCAGTGCTCAGCACAGTGCCTGAACATAGGAGCTCAAGAAACCACTAAGTACCTATGTGAATGAATGAACAAATCCCTCAAATTTCCCCCTCACAAAATCCCTCCCTTTATAAAGATTTGATTATTTTTATTGCCTATACCTTTAATAATGCCATGCTAATATAACAATAGTAAAGATATATTCAATTTTCTTTTATCTTAGGGTTTTAAATTCAGTAAGACGTTAAGTGAGCATCTAATTCAGTGGTTCTCAACCTTGGGTGCACATTAGAATCACATAAGAGATTTTTTTTTTCTTATGCTGGCTCCCACCCAGACCAATGAAATCAAAATCTAGCCTTTGTATTTACTGTAGGAATTTGAGTGCTTTCACTTAAAAAAGAAAAAAACAGCCAACATGCATTAAAGAGATGCACATCATGCTTGATGCGGAAAATTTTATACATAGCATTTAATTACTTTTTAAAACACCCATGAAGTAGAAGTCTCTTTTTAGTTATGAGGCACCTAAAACTCAGAGAGATTAATTTATTTGAATGGGGTCACCCAACTACTATGTAGTGGGCCTAGAATTCTAATCCAGAGTTGTTTCAGAAGAACATGTGCTTGCCGCAGTCTGATAAGCCTCTATATGTGCAGCTTAAATTTGTCAGGGGACAGAGGAAAGAAGAGTAGCACTTGTGGACATCAGATATGAATGTGGGGAACAATCCTCTATCACCGAGTCAAGTGTGGTAAGAGTGAACCATCAACCTGGACATACCGGTTTGAAGGCTTAAGTGTGACCATTTGGCAAACACCTAAGTAATAATTGTTCCAGGCAAGAATTATGGGTAGATGCTAAAATTAGACAATGAATGAGAAAAGGGATATTTACATAGTCTCAAAGTATCTTCCATAAAATACTCAAAGAGGAAAGTGGTAACTTTATAGTGGAGAAGACTGGTGGACCCCACCTTAACCCAGTGAACAAAGTTAACATCATCAGCAATCAGTAATGAGGTATATTGACATCGTGTGCTTCCTGATATAATGCACTACAAAGGCCACAGCATCATATCTATGGTGTTCTTGCCAAAAATGCACAACTTTAATCATGAGAAAACATCAGACAAACCCAAATTGAGGGACAATCTACAAAATAACAGGCCAATCCTCTTCAAAAGTGAATTTGTGAATTACTGCACTGCCAGGGTTATGTTAAAGACTCTCTAAAGTTAAAAGAATTTTACATTTAAAATATGTTAGTTAAATATCTTATTGGGGTGGGGAGGGCACTAATCTGTTTTGGGAAACCCCAAGATCTTTAATAATGGCAATAATAATGGTTAGCATTTGTTGAGCAATTACTATGGCCAATTATTGTTCCAAGCTCTAATGTTAGCTCATTTAATCCTTGAAACAACCCTACATCATAGATAATTATTTCAGTTTTACAAGAGAAAACTAAGAAACTGAGTTTAAGCAACTTTCCCATAATCGCATAGATGAGGGATACAGAGATAGCTTGGTGAGAGCACATTGGTCCAAGATCTTTTCTTCTAGCATTTCTAGGATACTTTTGCCTCTCTTATAAACATTCTCAAAGTTCTCTATTTCCTTCCAAAGTCCACATCCCCTTCATAACATTGCCCTCCATCACCAGGGCCTGCTTTCATATCTTTAGAACTCATTTCAAATAGTGAAAACTGGAACAGCATTTTGTCACTCATACTGAATGGTTTTCACTGTGCTCGAAAGACCATACCTAAGGTAGTAAGAGGAGGGGATGAGATAAAAGGAAAATATCTGGCCCCTACCCTTAAGGGACGTACAATCTCTTCAAATGAACTCCTTTAAAATTAACAAAATTTTTCACTATCCTAAGACAAGGAAGTTACTCTCTTCTCTATTCATAAGGATATAATGGGGTATGGATTTTTATCCTTTATCAGCCACTACTGGATATCAATCCTGCACTAACAAGTGATCAGGATGTGTAATTAGAGAGGAATCAGGCAAAACTACTTCTTGATTTGTTTGTTCAAAATTACTGAAACCATTCTAAGAGACTTCTCGGATGAGACAGTTAATTTCATAAGCTATTTGACTATGTCTCTTCAATAATAGTATTTTCTGGCTTCCAATCAAGATGGCAGAATAGACAGTCCCCAGTGTCACTCTCTCCCACAAATCAACCAATTTACAACTATAAAAAAGCAACAACAGCCAAGTTGGGGCCGATAGTGCTCAGGAGAAGAGCAGAAGAGACCTGTGGAGTGCATGAAGGCAGGAGAAGCTATGATGAGAGAAAGAAAGAATCGCTCCAACTGTTTCGAGCCCTGGCCACTTCCAGGCTGGAGCTGCTGAGCTCATGGATCAGGAGCTGGCAAAAGCTGCAGCTGTGCCCTTCAGATGAAGTTGTTTGGAGGTGGCAGGGGAAAAGAGGGCCGTGGTAGCCCCCAGGCCATCAAGACCACTAACAGGGTTCCTGTGGACCCACAGAGGAGACAGGAGCCACAACAACTGGAAAAAGGAGCCACTCAGAGGCCAGTGAGCCATCACAAGGGACTGGTGCACAGCCTGTCCCATGGAAAGTGTGTGGAGCATGGGTGCTGGGGGACATGGGCCCACTAAGAGAACAATGGGGCATGGAATGGACAGCTGATCTGCCTCCCAGTCAGCATAAGACCACTCAGTGGAGACTGGTCAGGAATATAGAACTGCAGCGGGTGCAGTTTGCTGAAAAGACTCAGGCCCAGACCAGAGTTTCTATACATCCCAGTTGTACCAGATCTCATGAGACCTGGAAGTACCTAAAAAGTCAACCATTAAAATCTGAGCTGCACAAAAAGCCTTCCCCAGGGAATCAGCAGCAAAGCAGCAATTTAGTCCAACCACAGAGCTCAAGTGCTGGTCCCCACAGGAAGTTCCCCCATTTTAGAAGTAAGAAAAAGACAACAAATTAGTTCTAGTGCAGAGTTTAAGTGGTGGGAACAGCAAATAATCCAACACAGAACTGGAAGAAAAAACAAAATACCCACAGTTCAGAGACTAAGTTTGATATTAACTAGTAAAGGTCTCATGTTACCAAAGAATACCTATAACACCTAGAAAGACCAGAAGTCCCCTGGTCTGCCAAGCCAGGGAGTGGGAAGGGCTGGGGGGCCCAGCCATGCCCCCCAACACCCACAACTAGCCCAGCAAAGACCATTGAACCACTGCAGGAAGTGCCCAGGCTCTCCCAAGCCTTGGCCATGCCCCACCCCTGACACCTACAACCAGCCCAGTGACAACCAATCCAGTACTGGAAAACCTGTGGTCTCACCTGCAGGAATGAGGGGGGTACCACAGGCCTCAACCCTGCCCCTACTCCTTTTCCCACTCTATTTCCTTCCCCCTTCCTCTCTCTACCTCCCCCAAACTGCTCCGCATCATAGAATATAAAAAGATATATAATAAATAAACTTTTTTTTTTAAAAAAGTATTTGCTTCTTTTATACAGAGATGATATCATTGACTCAACATTAGTAAAAATGCAAGTGATGAGATTCACACTGAGTCTATCCCTCTGTGATTAGCAGCAGCAAGCTCTTTCTTGTTTGGCAAACCTGTCAACAGCCTCCAAGGAGATCAGACCCTTGTTCTTGGCCTTGTCAGTTCCCTCCTCTTCAGTGCAGAGGTTGATTGGCCAATCTAGGACCTTTTAGGGCAGGTTCATCTCCAGCATTCTGCTACATGTCATTTGCCTGTGCAAACTCATTTCAATCAAAAGACTTCAGAAATTTCCCGCACTTTGGTGAAACATTTCTTTGGCAGGATGGCTTCTAGCAGATAGCAGATATGACAGAAAAAAGAGATTTTGATTCCTTCTTTGAAGATCCACAAAACTTCCCAGATATTTGCATAAAAAGAGTCCCAGAATTTCTCATAATCTCACATATTAAATAAAGGTTGAGAGAGAATATTTGGAACAGCTTTGTTACTGCTATCTTTATAAACTCAAAAAATCCCAAACGAAGTTTGAAACCATAACTCCTTTTTTGCCTGCTACACACACACATACCCCCTGTACTACCCAATCCCTGTTCTGACATATTAAAATTAAGATACAAATTCCGACACAGTACAACAATGGGGAGGGGGTGGTAATGCTAGCATAATATTAAGAATTATGAGCTCATATAACTCTGACTTTATTATTAGGTATTATATTTATTCACATTTTATACATTTGAAAAACAGTTAAATATTTAGCTTATTGATGCTGGAAATCTTTCTTAACTTGGATGTAGGGGATAATTTGCTGTGATTGGGGAGGAAAATGAGGACACTCAAGGACTTTTAGTTGTAATTCACAAATAAGAATAGCTTTTCTGATTGATTCCTCTGTCATCATCCGATAGACCAGGGCTATAAGCATCCACTCTGGAGAGTTTTGGAGCTAACTCTCCATTTAACTCTGCCAAATTTTCCTAGACACCACAGATCCACAGGGGATGTTCCTAAGAAGAAAATGTACCAAATGCCCAGGCTAGCATTGATGGTTAAATCTGCCTACAACATGACAACACACACACACACCATTGTGATTCCTCCTCCAGAAGATGGCATAAGATTGAAATATGCTTCCAGAAGGCTATTTAACCACACCATGTTTAGAATCTTTCCAACCTGTCTAAGGTCCAGAGATGATGTTTAAAAATGCCAACACCTAAATGTTTTCATATTTTTAAAATCTCAACTAAATTTTAAGCACCTCATAGTCTCTCTGCTTCCTATGTATGATCCCTCTCCACCTCAGACTCTCCCACAGTCTGGAATCAGCTCACAAAAGGTACTCACCGCTCAACTTGAATCTCAAAGTTATCTGAATGTCTTCCCTCCTTTACTTCCTTAGCTATTACTTTTTTTCTTTTATTACTTCCTACCCCCTCACCTAGACCTACTGTTCATGTTCTAAGTCTTTTCCCTTCTGGGCAGAGTCTAATTTCATAATTTATATGGAAGCTAGTGGATAGAATCTCAACAGAACCTTATACCCCCTTGTCACAGCCATGGACAGGAAACCTTCTAGCTGGTGTCTGTTTCTTTTCATTCAGTCCTCCATGGATCCCTACAGCTTCTCAGAGGTACTTCAGAGATTCTACAGAAACTTTTTGCCAAGAAATAACAAGGACAGGCTGGTTAATTCACCTGGTTGGAACACAGTGCTGATTAACACCAAGGTCAAGGGTTCGAATCCCCTTACCAGTCAGCTTCAAAGGAAAGAAAAGAAAGAAAGAATGAATGAATGAATGAAGAAACTGAGAAACCATACCATTCCTTGCTTTTATCTGGGGCCTTTAATAGAGTTCCTCCTAAACTTCATTTGGTTAAAAAAAAATGCTATGGCTTAAGAAAAAGTTTGAAAACAACTTATAGTCCAGCTTTATGATTTTACGGGTGAAGAAACTAAGGCTCAGAGAAAGCAAAGGAAGAGAATAAAAGTCAGAAAGTTCCTCAAGACATATACAGCAAGATCATTGTATAAGTAAAAATTTATAAAGATTATAACTGTCCTTGGATTAGGGCTGAGGTCATAGATTCGTAGACTTTCACAATCTTAGGTTGGTGGATTAGGGTCCTTATGAAAGCACCCTCTCCATAGCAACCCCCATGAAGCCGCCTGATACTGAAGTGACTGCTGTGGACAGCCTTAGTAAAGTCCCCAGAGCTCCAGCTTCCTGCATAAGAATGTCTATAAATCTTCATCTATTTGGGAAAAACTGAAAATAGCCCAGATATCTATCCATGGACAATGGACTATTTTATAGCAATAAAAAAGAATGAGGAAACACTTCAGGACTAAAATTGAATTATCCCCAAGATACAGTCATAAAAAACAAATCAGGATATGTAATTTGTATACGCATAAAATATCTCTAGAAAGCTGTGGGGAGGGGAAATTGGTGCCTGGTAGAGAGGGATGGGAGACTTACCGTAAACCTCTTTGTACATTGATTTGAATCACATGAATGTACTTGTATTCCCTGACCGAAAAATAATTTCATTTTCAATTTCAACGCACCAGTTTCAAGATCTGCCTTGGATTTTTGTTTATGTTTGTATTTATGTTTTACATATCTGCCTTAGATTTTTGGTTTTCTTTATGTTTTGCTATGTATCTGACAATCTATTATTTGTTTTCTCTTTATTGTCCATGGGTGCCTCAATTTCCCTTCCTTGACAAAAAGAACTGCCCTTTCTTCATTGATTTTACAAAAAGCATGTTGCTGGCTTTAAGTTCAATTGCCTGACATCCAATAAAGTGTCAAAGTACACAATAAAGTCAGCATAGACTATAGCTGCTTCCTGACATTTTAAAACACTGAGCTTTCCCATCTCTGGCTCCCCCACGTCCCCCAAGCTAAGGCTGCCAGATCCTTCGTTCACTGCCCTATCCAAATGCATCATAGTCACGCAGTGATCATGCCCGAACCATTTTTCCAAGGGTAATCATTAAGGCCCAGCACTCTACAGCCTTCTAACACCCAGTCAGAATGTATCTTATACCCTTCAAGCTAAAACTTCCTTCTTCAGCTAATCACATCCCAAGAACAACAGATCCTGACCTAGTCTCACAACTAAGATGATTCAAGAAAATATGTAATGGCATGCTCAAATTTGGCTTTTTTGTTTGTTCCAAATTATGTTTCTCCTTTACCTCTTATCTACAAACTTTTAACCCAAATCTTTCCACAGCTACCAATGTTATTTTAATATGTGAAACTTTCTAAAACTTAAAATTTCAAAGGTGGAACTTTGGGAAAGCAAAATATTTCAGCCCCCAAATATATTTCTTTGACATATTTCAAGATGTCTAATTCAAGGACCGGAAAAACAAGGTTAGCTAGAAGACTGTTTCTCTGCTGAAAGAAATTTACACCTGTAAATATAAGCAGCCAGCCTTCCTCTGTGATGCCCTCGTTTGGCTACTATCAATTCTTTGAGGTCAGCTATGAGATCACCTGCAGTATTTTCATTTGCATACTAGACGTCTTTACTTAACTTTAACTTCTGACTTCCTTCTTTCACCTGTGACAACACCTCCCCCCAAACTCCAGAGAAACCTGGCCGTAGGCCATCATTCTGGGGCTTCCACCTCCCCCGCCTCTCTCTCATGAACACTGGTATGTAAGTTTTGTACCCACATAGGACCTTTGGGAGATTACTCTCCTGTGCTTTGCCTTCTCCCAGCACATTAAAAAAAAAAATTATGCCTTTTCTTCCTATTGAAAAATAAAATGAAATAAATAAACTTATAGTCAATCTCTCGGCAAATATTGTTGTAGCTAAAATCTATTGTAGCTCAAACAGGTGTATTATATTCCATACTTCATGTTCCAATGTCTTTTCATGGATGGGAGGTCGGCCTGTGCTGGGAATCTCACCCTGCAGTGCCCCCTACTGTCCGCTGTAAGAAGAGGATAAGAGGGAATACACGTGGAGGAACGGCAGTGACTTTCTAAATGGTGCTGAGGGAATAGTCCATGCAGTGGGATTTTGTTTTGTTTCCACATACCTTTCAAATTGGGTATCCTTTTGGTACACATGCCTTCCTGGTTACAAGCTTACAGAGAACGTCTATGAGTCACACTGGTGACGACCCAGTGTCAACAGAAGTGAGAGGCACTTCAAACAACAGGGGGAAAGTAGAAGAGAACCCCTCTAGGGAGAGAAACAGAGGTTCTCCAGTCTTCTTAAGAACTCTCCCACCATGCCCCTAGCTCTAGACAGGGTGGCCACAACAGGAAATGTGGGTTTCACCTGCCAACAACTCTATACCAAAATTCTCCTGTTGGATTTTTTTCCCTTCACGACTTTTTCTTTCAAAATGCAAGTAACTCTGGGAAGGTTAACTGCATTGCTTTTGCATTTGCTTTAATGTGACTTTCTTGAGCTAGATTGGTTTTATCTAACAAGTAAAAAACAACTTCTTCTGGGGTTAGTTGGGATTAAGAGAGTTCAGACTTCTATCAAGAAGTTTGGGGCATATACCACAAAGGAGACCCAGAGGCAGCAGAAAGACCTGGAAGGAAATTGCCTACAGTCCCATCCTTGAACACTTGGCCTTACCTTGGTGAAGCAGGATGTTCAGATGGGATTCTTCCCATCTCAGAGTTTCAATCATGCCCCAAAGCTAAGACAACAGATGTCAAGGCCATCCTGCAGGATTTGCAAGGGGGTAACCAAAAACATTGTTCTTCCAATGGGAGCCCATTACCCACTTCCTGACAATATAAAAGAAATGTAAGAATTCATAAGGGTAGGATGAAGCTAGAAAGCAGCTGGGATTTTCTTTGAAGAGAGTTGTTGGTGTCCCCAGAGTCCTCCTCCACTGTGGACAGGAGAAGGTGATGTTTCTCCCCCACCATATGCCAAGTGAGGAGTTTTCCAAGAGACAGATTGGAGAGTTTGTCATTTGTTCCCTGGAGACTGCAGACTGACTCCTGACTCGTCCCTCAAATGTTGAAGAAGAAGGGCTGGCCAGAACGGCCTACCTGGTAGCAAAGACACAGGACAACAAAGGGAACTGCCAGCCATCCCAGAGTTTGGTGGGGCAAAGACATTCACATGTTTCTCATTAGGCAGCTGTAAACCCCATGGGAGAGAACCAGGCTTGGGTTATCTTAAATGGATCTCCTGGAGTGACAAGGTGACCCCACTAGAGGGACAGATTGCCAAGAGCCAGGGGCTGAGGGAAGGGCCACAAATGTCCAGCTGCAGGAGCCACTGCCCACATCAAGGGAAACTGCTAGGGCCAGAGTTTCCGAAAACTCATGGAAAGCTCCCTCTTACCTCCAAGAGTAAGCACCAGCACTACAGCACCCAACTCACCCAGCCACCCCAATGCCAGCTTACAACTGTCATGTCAAGTTAGACCTTCCCATCCCCTTCTCCTTCCCTCCCACCCCCACCCTGAGCAGCAGAGTGAGTGGTGCAGAGTAGAACAAGGTGGGGAAACAGAGGCTCCAGCTATGCTGTCCTCCATCCCCATACAGGCTGCCAGTCCAAAGAGCCTGAGCTGGGGGAACAGAAAAGCTCGACTTTAATTGGACTTTACAATCACTGTGATTATTCACTTATTTATTATTAATAGAGAAGGAAAAGAAATATATGTTCAGATCTCAGAGGTTCCACTGAAGTTTTGTAACAGTGCTGTAGTTGTGTATGCCTATAGTCAAGAAACAAAACTCCTGAGAACCCACAAGATATCCAATTTAATATTCTATTCTAGGAAAAAAGACATGAGAAGAATAACAACTAATATTTAAATAGCACTCTACAAACTACATGCACATACACTGTTACCTCATTTAATTCTCATAATCATTCTATTTCAAACATGAGAAAAATCAAGGATCAGAGAAGTAACTTGTCCCAGGATCAAGCATGCTAGTAAGTGAATTTGAACATAGCCTATCTGATTCCAGGGTACTGACTCTGGGAACCATTTGTAAAACTCAGCTTCTAGGTTTTCTGGGAAAATTCTGAAAATTTCCATGGATACAAAGTGCAACAAACTGAATGTTTATGTCCCCCCCAAATTCATGTGTTGAAATCCTACCTCCCAAAGTGATGGTATCAGAAGGTGGGGTCTTTGGAAGATGATTAGTGCCCTTATGATGCGATTAGTGCCCTTATAAAAGAGACATCCACGTCCTCACTTATAAGTGGGAGCTAAAAAATGAAAGAAAGAAAGATCACAATAATACCTTGAACTTTCAGAAGGAGAGAACAAAACTGTGGTTATTAGAGGTGGGAAAGGGGAAAGAAGAGGGGGATTGGCAAGAAATTGGTTAACGGACACAAATAATGATTACATCTTGTAATGATGAACATGCTAATTATCCTGATTTGATCATCACACATTGTATACAGGTATTGATATTCAACTCTACCCCAGAAACATGTGCAATCAATTATTTTTCAAATAAATAAATAAATAAAAGAGACTCCATAGAGATCCTTTGTCCCTTCGGCCACGTAAAGTTACAAGGAGAAGAAAGCCATCTATAAAGCAGGAAGTGGGTCCTCACCAAACACCAAATCTGCTGGTGCCTTGACCTTGGACTTACCAGTTTCTAGAACTATAAGAAAACAAATTTCTGTTGTTTATAAGCCACCTAGTCTATGGTAGTTTGTTCCAGCAGCCTGAACAGACTAAGATACACTAAAAAATTGGTAATTTCCCAGGTATTAATCTATTAATGTAACCTACCAGCTAAGAACTAGAATCCTAACTCACCAGCCAATAAATGCCCCTTTAAGACTAGCCTAAATATACTGGTTTTCCTGTGCCTTCTTGAATCCCCTCAGACACTCTCATCCTTGAGAACTGATTGTCCTCAACTACTTAAAGACAATTAAAAGATCACCTTTACCTTGTCAAGCTCTGGACCTCTAATTCATTTCATCTTGGAGCCTGCACATCCAGTCTCTTGACAATCTCATTGCACAAGTGTACGTGGCACCCAGTGTGTTTCTCAAAGACAGGATAGGGTATTTTCATTCTAAAAAGTTTCAGCACACTTTGTTTCCGTAACATGTCCATTTTACAAATTTAACATTAGGTATAACTTTTAATTATTTAGGTTGAAATGTAGCTTTCAGTTTTTCCCAAACAGCATGGCAGGTTTCATTAAATCAAATTATTGGCAAGTTCCCCTTTTTCTTTAGTCAAAAGAAAGGAAGGATAATAGGGGAGGAAAGAAAGTGGAAACAGTCCAGTGCCATAATATAGAAAAATAAAAAAAACATTTAAAGGCAGGAAGGAAGCTCAAATCTCATCCCTCCTCCTGGGGTACCAAGGTCACATAGATAGAACAGCTGCCTTTCTCTTTTCACCTCCCTTTCCACAAGAGACTAGACTTCACATCCTGGCAGCCCCTTCCTCATGGCCAGAGACTTCACCCCTTTCTGTTCCCACCTCATGGCAGCTACTCCAGACACAGCCATTTGTCTCAGTTACACCAGACTTTGGAGTTTTTAACAAAGCACTAAAGCATTAAATGTGCTTAAGGCAAAGGTACTTTTTGGCCTGAGATGGGGAGCCCAGAAATATGTATGGAATTTTAAGATGCTGGGGAGGGGGGTGGTGAGTGGGGTGCAGGATTTGCTGCAGTTGTCTTCACCCCTGCCCCAGGGAAGCAGACAAGGGCTCTAGTCCCAGCTTTGCCTGGGACCTTGGAGCAGCTATGGCACCAGTTAAGACTCAGAAGAGTCCCACACACACCTCTCCAGCCTGTACGTCTTCTGCCCCATCAGACCCTGGTTCCTTTTCCTCAGCCTCAGGGTCCTGAATCCCAGCCCTATACTCCAACTATGAGCCCCACCTCCTGCTCCACAGAGACCTGAAGATCTTCTTACCTCTCCTGTAGTTCCTGTAGTTCTACTGTAGACCTTACTGTGGACCCATCAGATTCTTCCTCAGGGTAAGACATCGTCCTCCAGACTTTGGTCTCTTAGAATTTCATCCTGGTGGCCCCACCTCTCTTCACCTAGGAAGCATTGTCAAATGTGTTGAGTCAACCAGTGTCTAGGAATTAATTCCTCATAGCTCAAGCTCCACTGGCCACCAAGGCAAGTTCTCAGGGCACCCCGTCTCCCCAGCTGATCCCAAACCATTTTGTCTCACTCTTGTCCAGTTTATTCCTGTCTCCCACCCCTCCAGATTTAGAACTTACTCATGCTCTCCCAGCATTTGAACCTCAGCTCTCCCACCATATTCTCAGAGTCAACTCCCTGATCAAGCTCAAGCAGCACAGAGGGCCAAGACGGATTAACCTAATCCTATAGCATAAATTCTATTGTTATCCCCATTTTACCAAAAGCAGGCACAGAGAGCTTAGGCTCCTTGCCCAAGAATTCTTTCTGACTCTAGAAGTCAAAATCTTGCTACCTACGGCTGTGGTTCTTAAACTTCAGTGGGCATCAGAATCACCTGGAGGGAATCACCAGATTACTGGGGTCCAATCCCAGTGTTTCAGATTCAGTAGGTCTGGCATGGGGCCTGACATTTGCATTAATAACAAGTTTGCAGGCAATGCTGATGCTATAGGTCTGGGGACCACACTTTGAGAACCACTCAACCTACCCTCTTGTTTCTATACTCTTGACTGCACTTTAGAACAAACCAATTAAATCATAATCATTAGAGGTGTGGCCCAGGCACCAGTATTTTTTTTAAACTCTTCAGATGATTCTGATGTGCAGCCTGAGTTGAGAACTACTGCATATAGTCTTGCTGCTCAAAGCATAGTCCACTGGCAGCATCAAAATCACCTGAGTCCATTCATGCCCATTGAATCGGAAGACCCCCAGTGATTCAAATCTCATTAAAGTTTGAGGAACACTGATAAACACTCTACTGCCTCCCAGTTCCTCTCTAGCTGTCCAACCCATTGTCAGAGATACCAGGCAATCACCGTATCAGTCAGGCTTTAACCAGAGAAACAGAACAAGTAGGAGCCATTTTTAAGAGATGTATTGCAAGGAATTGGCTTACGGGATGTGGGACTGCCTGAGCAAGTTCCAACTGAACAGGGCAGGCCATCAGGAAGGGCAGGCTGCAACTCTCAGGCACAGGCTGAAAGCACTGTCCCAGGCAGAATTTCTTCCACTCTTAGGGAAACCTCAGACCTGCTTTAAGGTCTTCCAACTGACTGAATCAGACACACTCAGATTATCCAGGGTAATCTCTGTTACTTAAAGTCAACTGATACGGACTTTAATCACATCTACAAAATACCTTCACAGCAACACCTGCAGTTTAATTGAATAACTGAGGACTGTAGCATTTTATGCTGACACATAAAATGACCATCACAACCACTGAGGATGCTTGATTTGGTAATAGAGCCCCCAGTTGGGCTCCTTCTCTATTATGGTCAACTAAAGTAAACAGATGAATATGTCTTCCCCTAAGCATTGGTGAAAATGTTGATTCAGCTGGTGACAAGTGATTAACTCTACTTCCTTCAACTTTCATCACTGACTTCCCTTTCCCTGGATGCTCATAAATGACCATAATAAGTAGGCAGCAAGAATCTCCTCCTTCTGTAAAAGTGGCCATCAGCTGACAAAAAATTATGAGAACTTGCTACATAAGTAATAAAGTGTCCTTAATTTTTGTGGATCAGTAGACTATTCACATGTCTTCTAGCAAATTATAAATATTACCTCTTTGAACTGGACTCTGGGCTCCAAATAATGCACCTTAATGTTGTATAACATTTTCTAGCAACCATGTCACATTAGTGAGTTATTCTGAGCTTGAAATCTACTCAATATTTCTCCACGTGAATTTCTAAAAGGCTGGATTTTCACCTATTCTACATCTGTATGGTTAGTCATTTGAACCAAACTTCAGACTTTACAGTTCTTCCTTTATTCATTTATACAACAGATATACTAGGCACAAGACACAGTCAAAAAACTCCCAGTCCAGTGGGAGAGCAAGGCCATGTGAGAAGTACTGGAATAGACATGAGTACAGAGTAAAAGTCCATTTTGCTAATTTTGGCTCATTCTTTTTTTGCTTGTTGTGTTTCTCTTTTCAAGTGAATAACTATCCAACACAGCTTCATCTTAAACACAAATTCAATAAGCATGTTTTATATTTTTGTCCAAATTGTTTATATTTAACAGCATTAGTTAGTACCTCAGGATCAATCCTCTTTGGGTTTGACAATTTAACTACTGTAGCTGGTTGAATGATGGCTCCAAAAGGACATGTCCATGTCCTAACCCCTGGAACCTGTGGATGTGATCTTATCTGGAAAAGAGTCTTTGCAGATTAATTAATTTAAGGATCTCAAGATGAGATTATCCTGAATTACCTGGGTGCGATCTTAATCCAGTGACAAGTGTCCTTATAAAAGACACCCAGAGGAGACACAGAGAGGCAGAAGTTGAAGTTACACAGCCATGACCCAAGGAATGCCTGGAGCCACCAAAGGCTCAAAGAGGCAAGGAAGAATTCTCCCCTAGAGCCTTCAGAGGGAGCTCAGTCCTGTTCACACCTTGATTTCTGACTTCTGGCCTCAAGCTGTGAGAATAAATTTCAGTTGTTTACCAAGTTTATGGTAATTTGTTACAGAAGCTACTGGAAACTAATACTACAAGTGTAACCACTGCCTGTCGTGTGCCCCTTTTTGTACATATTAGTAGGAGTTAGATGTGTGAAGGGGGCAGTCAAAGGCACATGCAGACCCAAGGAAAAATTTTAAAAGGCATGAAGACAGAAATACAGGTGACTCACTCAGGGAAGAAGCCTGGACTATCCAAGGGAGAAGCAGTGGAAGAATGGTGAGCAGTCAGGTGAGAGGAGAGCTGCCAACGACAAGAGTTTTGGCTTGATCTGACCCAAAGGGTAGCCTTAGGCTTTTGATTAAAGCCAGGTTTTTTTAGAGGTTAAACTAGAAATAATAGGCCATATGGATGCGAGAGTGAGCACAGAGGGATAGTTTCTGAAAGAAGGCTGTTTCAAGAGTCCAGACGTTAGCTTAGAACTGTGTTGAGTAAGTTCTAGAGATGTGCTGTACAACATTGTACCTAGAGCAAGCAATATTGTATTTGTACTCTTAAACAATCAACAGAGTGAAAAGGCTACCCATGGAACCATATGACGGTACTTCAAAAAGTTCATGGAAAAACAGAATTGAAAGATAATATAAATTTTTCCATGAACTTTTTGAAATACAGCATTAATCTCCAAAATATATAAGCAGCTCCTATACAACTCAATAGCAAAGACAAAAAAAGAAGAAGATTAAAAAATGGGCGAAGGACTTGAATAGACATTTCTCATTCCTCCAACGACATCTTTAAAACATTGGGAGGGAAAAGAGAAGAAATTAGCACTGTGAAAAAAATCCTTACCATGCTTCACTCTCCTTTTCATGAGCCTTGGCAGAGCCTCTGCAGGCTGACTACATCCACGGGGGTTCTGTGCCTGGGAGGCATGGCAGACACTCTAAAGCAGCTTCCTAGCAGTGGTGTAAGAAAGGTCAGACTTACAAACCAACAATAATGAAGTGCAACTCCCTATTACAGCCCTGCCAGGCCCTGCAAACTGTTTAAGAGCTCCTAGCACCTGTGGCACCCTGGTCTCAGAGCAAGTAGGGGAGAGCAGGTGAGAAATGAAGTCGTCTGGGAGCAGGGAACTGGCAATGGAGTATGTGTCTCATAGAACAATCAAATCTGGGCAAAGATCAGAAAAAGAACCAGAATGGAGATAAGTGGAGTTATTTAGAAAAAGACAAAATGTTTTTTAAAATTATCAGCTGCAATTAGAAATATCTGAAATCTGAGAATGTGTTTACAGAAGGAATTGACTGGAAAACCAGAGAGGTGTCTTCTGTTTGCTCAGAGTTCTTGTTGGACCCCTCTAAGGAAGACAGCAGTGTCATCTGCCCTTTAACCCAGGAAGCAGTGTCCAGAGCAGGAAGGGCACCATCACCCAAACCATATGGGGCTTTCAAAGGAAAGGAGAGAACAGTGAAGGCAGACCAGCTCTTTCTCACCAGGTTAGAAAAACTTCCACACAACCCCACAGAACCTTTTAAATGATGGAACATGCTGAACATGCCAAAGAGAAAGGAAAGGTTCCATTGGGATGGGATTGGAGGGTATTTTCCCCTTTTACTTGTAATGATTCAAACACTAATGGCTGCCATACAAAAATGAGGAAGCCGAGGGGGCAAGGGGATCCTGGTGGAGCTCATGTGTACAACATATGGAACAAGTTACTGAAGAAAGCGGTTCTAATAGAATTCGTAAAAGTTGAAGAGAGCAGTTACACTTCTTTTGGAGACAAAGATTGAGGGTGTGGTGAAAAAATAGCAAGGCAGGATTAAGATAAACCAAAACAGAGAGGAAATATTAGGCCAGATGAACTTTCACTTTCCCTAAAATGATTTATCTACTTACGAAGAGATAGACTGGACTTAATTTCTGGGGGTGAAGGTTGCTGGTGAACCTGCACAAACCCAGTGTTTCTGCAGGAATTCTGGGCAAAGCTGCATTTCTACAGGCAGAGCCAAAGTTGGCCATTGATGATGATGAGGTTTAGTATGTCAATGGGACAAACCATTACTAAGTTTCAGACTTGAGCACCTCACTCTGAGTAGCAAAGATCAAAAGAGAAAGAAAAGAGAGAGAGAGAGAGAGTCTGTATAAAAATCTGAGGAAAGAAGTGGCTCACTTTTTATAGTGCTCTAGTTTAGTCTTTTACCTTTATTCCAGAAAAGAATCATTTCTCTCTGTTTCATTTATGACTTACAGGTGTCAGAAGTCAAAAGAGACTCAACTGTGAAGAAAGGCCATGTGAGGACCCAGTAAGATCTAACCAGTGAATTTTACAACAGCTTAGGCCAGAGAGGGTTGGGCCGAACAAAGATTGTTAGCATACTGGTGAGCTAAATGTCCACGTATCTGATTACTTGTCACAGGAGAAAGCAGGGACCAGGATCCCCAGGAGATGAAATGGAAGCCTGGGACATTCTACTGAGTTACAGGTAGTGGATGAGGAGACTGGGGGAATGCAGACATGCCAAGTCCAAGGTCCAAAGAGTCAGTTGAAGGTTAACCCTGAAAGTTTTACAAAGGTCATGAAATCAATCTAATCAGCTTTTCTCTAGAATTTTTAAAAATAAAATAGGACAGAATAGAATAGGAAAGTAAAGAATAGGATAAGATCTCAAATACAAGGGTACTTCGAAAAGTTTGTGGAAAAATGGAATTGAAAGAAAATACAGATCTTTACATGAATTTTTTGAAGTAGCCTCATAGACTACACTAAATTATACTAGAAGAAAGCATTATAAACTCTAAGAACAAATACTGTTTAATGAAACTTTTAATTCAGTGTTGTGTGTGTGTGTGTGTGTGTGTGTGTGTGCGTGTGTGTGTGTGTGCGTGCGTGCGCATGTATGCGCTGGTTCATTATATAAAATACTCATCTTACCATGACTCAAAAAAGTTTGAAAACTACTACTAAGGGGAGGGTCCAAGGGAAATAAGGGAGGAAAGGGTAAAGTTGTAAAATTCAAGAAAATTAGAGTTTGTAGCAAATGTCACAACATTTCCAACCCCCTTCAAAAAGAATGGAAGCCCAAAGAAATGAAATAATATGCCCAAGGTTGTAGGGTTCATGACAGTACAGAAACTGGTATCTTCGTGACAATGAGTGCTTTTCCCCCTAAGTAGTAAGAGAAAGTGAATACGAGAGGAGGAGGAGAGGGAGGTACTGCAGGAACACCTCTGTTCCATGCATCATCTTAGGTTGGTGCTGCCTCTAAGGTGGGCAACAGATTTGTAACTAGAATTCTGCCACCAACCTACTTGGGTAGTAATTTAACTTCCGTGACCCCTGGGTTTTTCCCCTGTAAATTGGCACCATATACATGGAGTAGACTCTGTGGAGTGCTCCCAGCATACCTTCCCCTGCTTCTTTCCTAACAAAGTCCAATTTGTTCCCTCACCTACCCCCTCCATGTGATCCAGAGGAAAATGACTCCATTCCCAGCTTCAGGAGAGGATCCAGAACGTTCTATGCAACCATAGTACTGTCACCCTTCCTTGCCAGTAATTGGTTCAAGAACCCAGCCAGTCACTATAGGTCACCTCCCTGTGGGATGGACATATTACCTAAACAAACTAATCATGAGAGCATAAGAACTGCTCTTCCATGATTGGGTGAAAGATTTTCCTTCCTGTGAGCTAGGTGTAAATAATGAGATGGGTAGCCCCAATCACTATGGTCACAGTTCTTACTACCATGGGAGAATGTAGCCTTGGATGAAGCTAATACCATAGATGATGGACAGAAAAGACAGAATTACTTGAGTCCTCACCAACCTGCTGAGACCACTACACCTCTGAATTTAGAGTTAAGACAATTATAAATTTCCTTATTGTTTAATGTAGTTTGAGTCAGGTTTTGTTACTTGCTGCTGACTAAATAACAACGCAGCAAGCCTGAAGTGAAGAGTAAATTGGATAATCTCGTAAAAACACTTTGTAAACTACAATTCATACAAATGACAGCTTTTTCCAAAATTATGAAGTTTCAACTAACCTAGATAAAAGGGATTTTTCAGAGAAATCCCTAACTATCATAAGACTTGCCTTCTCTCTGCTGGGACATACTTACTCTTTTTCTTGGCCTCTGAGCAAGGATTGTATTCTCTGCAACACTGAGTGCATTATCAACACTTAATAAATGCAAAATAATGTTGTGTTAACTAACAAATTGCCACCAGATGTTCTTAAGGCTTTGGAAACTTCAGGTGAAACTGATTGCACAAAATAGTAGTTTAATTATTACTTCATCCATCGCAGTAATAGCGAGTGTCTGTCTTAAGGCTGAAAACTCAAATTAGACTGCTGCTTCAGTTTTTTACATTAAATGCTCAATATGTGGTCCCTAAAGGCAGATTTTGGGAAAAGCCAACAATTAAGTTCTCTATACATCACCGTCTTGAATTATTTTGTTCAAAGACAGATTTCAACATCCAAAACAAGATGTCAAACAAAAAGATGTCAAAAAGAAGTTTCTGGCTGAAGTGAAGTTTAAGAAGACAAATACTCCCAGAAGTTGCAGAAAAGCAAGCAGAAGCATTACCCATAAATGGTTAATGAGAAGATAGGATGACAGGGCTGTTTACAAGCGCTAAAAGGAATCACCTCCTCATCCGAAGAGCACCAGTAAAGGAACCAAATCATTGCAGCCTTAGAAAATGTTCCTCCCATCCAGTGGGACTCAACCTTGGTATAAATTGGAATCACCTGGGGAGGTTTTTGATGTTTGGGTGTTTTTGTTTTTGTTTTGTTTTGTTTTGTTTTGTTTTAGTACCATGTCCCTGGATCCCACTCCTATCAATTAAATCAGAATTCCTGGGGTAGGAATTTAAACTATAAATCCTGGATCAACAGCATTATCATCACCTAGGAACTTGTTAGAAATGCAGAATCTCAAGCCCCACTCAAGACCTACTGAAATCAGGATTTGCATTTTCACAAGATTTCCCAGGTGATTCTTGTGTCCATCAAAGCTGGAGAAATGCAAGTTTAGAGGATAAAGAAGCTTATTTTTCCTCACATAACTATTCCAGGGTGAGCAGTCCAGGGTAGCAGGGAAGCCATGCTCCAAACAGTCATTCAGGTATTCAATTTCCTTACTTTGTGTAGCTCTGTCATCCCCTAGGGCATTGCTAGCACCTGCCCAGTCAAAAGTGGATTACGATGGGGTTCCTACCAGCAGCAGACGAGGAGAGCATGGAGAATAGCCTTCTAATGTCCCAGGCCCAAGCCCAGAAGTTTCACACAGTGTTTCTACTCTGAATGTAGTCACAGGGACTCATCTAACACAAAGGAGGCTGGGAAACTTAGACTAGTCACATGTCGAGGAAGGAGGAGAGACCAATTTTGATAGACAAAGAACAGTCTCCATGCCAGACACATAGCAAGTGCCCAATTAATGATAGCTATTATTCTTAACCAGGATGTATGCTTCACCACATTAGAGTGTGAATAGCACTCCATTTATCTTATTTTTCTACTGAATTGCTTGAGGCCCAAAGACCTTACCAGCAGGAAGCCTGTCTTCCCTCCTTGAAGTCTTTCTCAGTACTCTATCCCTTCATAGTCCAACATCTAGGTCCAGTCTCAATTCTAAAGAGTCAATTATCCTTCCAAATGCCAAGAGAGAGAAATAACTAGAGAGTTCTATTAACCCAACAGCACCCCTGCTTGGGGTGCTACCTCAGAAGCATACTAAACACCGGTGCCACCCAGCTCAGTGGTTGATCATCCTTGCTAGGGAAATGTCCCTGCTGCTCCCAGGTCACAATCATGCCTCCACTTAAACTTGTAGGTCATTGCATTTTCTCAGTTGTCATTCCTCAGCATGAAACTGTGCCCAGTTAGCTGGGTGTGGGAAGATCCTGCCTCAGCCATCTGCTATGAAGGAACTACCACTTCCCCATGAGACCCTGACCTAGCCATTGCTGAATCCAGATCCCTAAGCCAGACATGCCCATGGTGAATCCCGTTCTATGCCCCTTAGTGTTCTTTCTTTACAACAAACTTCAGTCCAGTCCATCTTGATACATCAGTGTCTAATGACATTAAGCCTAAAAAGAGAAGGGTCAAGGACTTAATCCCTTTCCTTCAAAGGGGCTCCATGCCCCTAAGCTAAATTGCCCAACTTCTACTCAGGACCAGTTGTATACACCCAAGGCTATGCTGAGGGAGCCACCTTTGTCAGACCACAAGCAAAAATCTCCTAATAACATTCCGGCAGGGGTAAGAGGTATCTGCTGGTCTTACATTTTTATGAAGAAAGGATGCACTCACGTGATTTTTGTCCTATTACAATAAAAATCTGCTCCAAAAATCTGCTCCAAAAATCTGCTGGTGGATATTAAACAGGCTGGCACCATTTTTTAAAAATCTCATCTTACCAGTTCTCAAAAACATCTAACGTCTTTTCAAGGCAAGTATCATTATCTCTGTTTACCATCATAGAAACAGAGAATTTAAGAGACTTCTTAGTCTCCATGATCACAGATCCAGGATTCATAACCTATTCTAACTCTAAAACATAGTAAATCATTTATTAAGCACGCTATTCACCGGGTATTTTTTTAAAACAATTTACACACAGAATAAGACACAAATCACAAGTATACAGCTTGATGAATTTTCACAAACTGAGCACACCCATGTAGTCCATACTTACAACAAGAAACACACACTTCTGGTACCCCCCAAAAGCCCCCATCATGGTACTTTCTAGTCATTCTCCCAACTAGGATAGTCATTATCCTATTTTACAGTTATGCCTGATTTTGAACTTCATGTAAATCGAATCATACATTATTTACTCTTTTGTGTCTGGCTTCTTTCATTTTACATTATGTTTGTGAGTTTTATTCAGGTTGTTGCATGTACGTATAGTTTTTTCATTTTCATTGTAGTATAATATTCTATTATCTAAATATACTGCAATTTATTTATCCACTCTACCGTTGATGGGCATTTGGGTAGCTTCTAGTTTGGTAATACGGCAAATCCTGCTTGCAGCAAACATTTAATACTTGTCTTTTAGCAAACAAAGGTGCTTACATTGTTGCATATATACCTAGCATTAGAAAAGCTGGTCATAGTGTACGTATAGTGTTCCACTGGTAGGTACTGGCCAGGTACTAATGAAGTGCTTTACATGTATCGATTCATTTAATCCTCATAGTAGTTCTAGTAATGTAGGTACTATCATTAGCATTTTTACAAATTAGGAAATAGAGGCACAGGGAAATTAAACAGATTAAATAACACAACCAGTCAATAAATGAGTTGGGTTTTAAACTTGGAGATCTAGGTCCAGAGCCTGACCCATAACCACCACCCTGTACTCTTAAACTTGGATTCATTCTACAACTATACCTTTCTAGCTTTTTGCTAACTCATTTCCTCCTACCATGTATTGATACAACAATTAGAGTGTGCACACACATACACGTATGTACACACACATGTACTTACCCACACATATACACACACAAACAAGATAATTCCAGGAATGACAGTTGTTAACAGCATTGATATAAAACCTGCCACAAGTTGGTCACTTACATGGGCAGTTTATATATATGGAAGGCTCAGATCAACCAAGAATTCTTTTTATTTGTTTATTTCTGGGTAGAATTAAAAATATATGAGAAGAGAATACTGGGAAGATGGCTGACTAGGAAGTACCAGGAATCTGTCTTTCCACCTAGACAATAATTACACTGGCAGAATCCGTGTGATTTAACTATCTTGGAACTCTGGCATCTTTTGAAGGCTGGAAACTTTATTTTGCATAACATAATAAAGATCTCAATAAAGGTAAATACATGGGAAACTATAAAAGATAGTATTATTGTAACTTTGGTTTATAACTCCACTTTCTATTTTCTACAAAATTTAAGAGATTAACGCACTTAAAGAATTATGAACGCATAGAAAAAAAAGTTTATGGGCTGCATAAACAGGCCAGCAATGGAGTCAGCCTGATGCCCAGGGGGTCCAGAGAGACAGGGGCCATGGGCCCTAGCCCCATCCCCACCACCATACAGCCAGGCCAGCAACAGAGCCAGGCTGATGCCCAGCGGGTCTTGAGAGATGGGGGCCATGGTGCCCTAAATGAAATCACCCATATGCTTATAAGATAGACACACAGAGAAGAAGGCAATCTGAAGGCAGAGGCAGAGATCGGAGTGCTGTGGCTACAAGACAAGGAATGCCAAGGAATTCTGATAGGTGCCAGAAGCTGGAAGAGACAGGGAGCAGATCCTCCCTTAGAACCTTCAGAAGGAGTGTGGTCCTGCCCACACCTTGATTTCAGATTTCTGGCCTCCAGAATTGAGAGAACAAATTTCTCTTGTTTGAAGTGGTGATTTATTTTCGTAGTCCTGGGAAACTGCTTCAGCCCTGGACAAGGGTGTGGAGTTTGGACAAAGTTTCAGCCATAGAGTAGAAGTGGAGTTCAATCTAAAGGTAGAATAGAAGCCCATCATTCAGGAATTCACGAGGAAGACAGTGGTGCGGCATTTTGCTCTCAGGATACCAACCTAGGCCATCCAGACCAATTCCAGATTTAACCATGATGGGAAAGAGCAAGTCCTGGGTTGGCCCAGGAATATTTCAGTAGCCACAGGCAGGCAGGGAAAACAGGAACTGACAGAGCAATCACTAATGTTTTGGCAACAAATAATAGATGTCTTCTAGAACCCGGCTGTATGTAGTCAGAGAAGATATCAGTTTCAGAAGAAGAAAACAAAAGGACAGACAATACGGTGTTTCTGCTATGGAAGGATTCTGTCCTATGGGCCTGGGAATGATGGTCCATGCCAGCACTGGGGTACACAGGTAGGCCCCGGCTTTGTCCTTCCAGAGCTCACCATAAACTCTGGCCCTCCTGTGTAGCCCCCTTATCCTGTCTGGAAATAAGACCTCCTTGTGTGTTCAGGCAGACTCCTTCTTCATGCAAGAGCTTCTGTGGCTGGAGCAGACCATTTTGTGCCCATGTTAGTAAAAAAGAATTGGGGAATGGAAGAACTTACTATCACTATAGGATTCCAACTTACAAGTCTGAGAATCAGCCTCACTATTATAATACGATGAAGATTCCCTTCCATCCCCCCCCCAAAAGTATCATAATAGGATTTCAATTTAGATGGTCTCTAGGCCGACTAATTAGTTAGCTCACTTGGTTAGAGCACGGTGCTGATAACACCAAGGTCAAGGGTTTGGCTCCCCATAGCAGCCAGCCATATATGTTGTAGATGTTGTCAAAAGCCACACTGCTCTCTCCCTTTCTCAGTACTATAGGAGAAGCAGACATGCATCAGTTATAGTCCCTGTCCTTCAGAAGTTTGTCCTTCATACATAATATGAAGTCTGGACATAGTCACTAATCTACAGAGCTGTAGGTGTATTAGGGCAGCACAGGCCATCAGGGTTAAATAAGTTAAGAGAATGAGATACCTTTTTATTAACATGTCAATACAGGCATAAAAAGATACTAAAACATGGCAATCTGATATTAAATTTATACCATCAACTTATGGCCACAGAAATAGTCCTACCCAGAATAATCAGCCAATAATGAAATAAGATAATGATAATTTTTTGTAATAAATGGTTGCAAAAAAAAAATCCCTGAATAATCAAAGAATTTCTAAATTATCTCACCTCTCTGGCCTTGATTGCTTCATCTGTAAAATGGAAGAGTTTTACACATGTGTAAGTCCATTTCTGTTGCTTATAAAATGAATACCTGAAACTGGGTAACTTGTAAAGAAGCAATATTTATTGCTTACAGTTTGAGAAGCTGTGAAGTCCCAAGTCCAGGGAACACATCTGGTGAGGGCCTTCTTTGGTGGGTGGTAACAGCAATACAGTGTCACATGGCGGATGGTTGAGCAGAAAAAGAGAAAGAACTCCTCATGTGCTCTGCTTCAGAACCACACCCATGATCACCATTAAACCATCAATGGATTAATCCATTTACCAGGGCAACTGGGGCATGGTCCTCATGATCTAATCATCTCTTCAAGGCCCCACCTTTCAATTACCAAATAGGATTTCCCCCTCTCTTAACACTGTCACAGTGGGGATTAAGTTTCCAATACAGTAAACTTTGGAGGGACACAATTCAATCCATTACAATACATAATTACTAAAGTCCTCTCCAGGCCCCAAATATTCCTTGAGCAGTTCATTGTAAGGTAGATACCAACAGGTACCATTTTTAACTCCATAAAGATTGGGTGACATGTGGAAAGGTGACGGGAGAAATAGAGCAAATTGTTCTGCTTAAAACCCTAGGTTCCTCCCTAAGAGGCAATATGGCCAGTGGGGGAAATGGAAGGTTGACAGGCACCAGAACTAAGCCCAGGCCTGTGAGACATTTCCAGTCACCTCCATCAACTTGGTTCTCACTCTGCATTCATTATAATGCTTGGCTGAAATTCCTACTCCCCTCCCATATTTCCCCAACTGATCCTTTTTTCTTTTCCTTGAGTCAGGTTTAACTTACTGAAGGTTAAAAATCATAGAGCAAAAAATGATATAAAACAGGGAGAGAAGAGGGAGCTATACTCACAGAACTGTAGAATTTAAGAAACATTTTAATGTTAAAGCCTCACAGAAAGGCTGAACTACTGATTCCTCCGAGGGTTGACTGGTTTGAGGCATGTACATTAGCACTTGTCTCCTCAGCCTGATCTGTTTGTTGGTTGCTATGTGGATGGTGATAAAATATCCATTTGGGTGGAGTCAAAAATTATATTACACTCTTACAGCACATCTGTGAATGTTGGCCTTTTGAACAAATGACTGTAGTTCACCAGGCCCTTGTGCTGTCAGAAGCTGCTTCCCAAATACCAACTTTGAACCCAGTCCTACCATATGGACACATGGGGTCAATGAAAAATAGTGTCTGAGGGGCCCCAGAGCATGAGAAGATCTGGCAAAAAGTGACAGGCTTTATCCAGGCTGCTGAAGAGAAATGTACTGAGACTAGAAAAACTAAGGAGGTGCACGTCTTCAGAACGTGTCTGTGGATCAAAATACACCCTCGCAGATTCTTGAGAGAGCCCCTGGCAGCAGCGTTGACCTTGGCGTTGTTATCATTAAGAGGCTATGCTCATTTCTGGCACCTAACATTGAACACATTGACAGCAATGGGGTTGATGGAAGAGGAAAGAATCTGTTTTGCAGTTGAAAAAAAAAAATGTTCTCAGATTTCTCAAGCCATTTGAAATCAGGCCAGAGAAATACTTGATTTCAGCATTCTTAAGCTCTCCGCGATGATGCCGCAAGTGGTGTCCTCCACATGTGATGATGTATTTCAGAGCCAGAGTTTTCTCAAGATGTTCCAAGCCTGCAGGCTCCTGATCCTTTTTCAAATTACCAAGATGATAGTATCCCAGTGAGAGTTGTGATTAGTCTAAACTCTCCACAGCTGTGAGAGATGAATGTACAAATTCCAATAAAGATTCTGCATGTTCTGGACTAAATTTACCTACATGACATCGAGGCCTTACTCGGGGACCACTTAAAACAACTGGAGCTGCCTCAATGCTATTCCATTTCTCCCATAGCATCAGCTGCTTGGAGGCTTGCAACTGTTCCAGGAGGATGCTTCCCTTCACACCAGTGTCACTGCCCAGCACTGGATATTTATTTAGAAGGCCTGCGCTGTGAGGGGAGAAAAGCAGGGCTGGGAAAATTAAACCTAAGTTCATGGGAATTCAGAGGCCTTGCAATTCATTATATGAATAGCCAGGAGGATTATAAAACACCTTGTAACTGAAGGGGTTGGCCTGGAGCTGCATGGGACAACAGAACCAGCTGTGTCACCACCTCTAACTAATTTGTAATGGCGCTAGCAAGAACACAGGCCCAGAACATTCTTCAGTTACTTGGAAAAGCCAACAGGGCTTTGTTTTCTCAGTTTGGACATCTTTTCCCTAAAATACTTCCTTATAATACTAAGTAAATGTAAAGTTGCATGGCATAGTCCTTTTACCATGCTTAATAATTGTATCATCCGAAGGCACTTGCCTGTCTCCTTTATGAAACATCTGAGGCTCAGCATGCTTTTCAAGACTGGGAGAGACAGGGGACAAGGATTCATAACATTGTCTACACACATTAACAATTATAGAAATAAGAAAGAAAACTGCTCACTTTGGAAAACAAAAAGAAAATACCAAAGGAATACATAACATGGATTTTAAAAAATTATCTTCCGTATGATTCGTATGAACTTCGAATCTTTCAAATCCACATCTAGGTTCATCTTGTACCTCCACCTCCCTTGTTTAGAGTCCACTGAAGTATAGCCTGGTATGACTCCTGACATCTGGAAATTTTAATAGTACACTATCATTTTACAGTTTATCACTCAGCCATACACGTATATGTCACACTTAAGTGGCATTTCTCCTTGTAGACTGTGAACTTGACTTTTCTCTCTCAGAAGCAAACCAGAAAGAGAACATGACTAAAGTCAAGAGAACCACTGGAGCGTTGAATGAGCTGTAAACGAAATGCTCAAAATACCAAACTCTGGATGATCTGTACATGGTATTTTATTAAAATGGGGCTGGGAGTGGGGGAAGGAGGGAACAAGCTCCAATTTTTTCCCAATATTCCCACAAACAAAACACACAAAACTAGAAATATTTCCTTTTTTATCTTTTCACAGTCTTCATTGTAAATCTTCATGCTAAGAGATTCTTTCAACTACTGGTACATATCACCTCAGATTTCAACTTTTCTAGAGAAAAAATCAAATAATTAATCTAAGCCTGTCAAACTGGATGGCAATTATGCATTACTTCCCCTAAAACCAGTTTGCAAGGGCA